>NC_090806.1:29333802-29987552 GCF_036512215.1 Solanum lycopersicum
ATTTCTTATAGACACAGCAATGGAACATCCATTACTACTAGTAAAACAGCTAATCATCTGGATCAGCTATACTGAATGATTTATTATTTACAACATTAAATTAATATATAATGTTCCATAAAATAATCTAGGAATCAGTGATAGCAATTCACCTGCCCCCTAATCACCACATCTCACCACGCAAAAAGTTCTACAGCAACAAGAGCAAGTGGTTAGATCACACCATGAAAAGCTAAAGCACCACCTCATTGTAAGCTTAAGAGAAATATATTTCTACTAAAACCAAAAACAGTTAGTGGACAAGCAAATCAGTTTATCTGTCTTTTAATGTTCATTTCAAAGTAAATCCAAATCATGTGGCAATTCAACTCCCAGTAGTAACAAGGATATGAAAAAAAAGGGTTCAAAAAAAGAAAGATCTACAAACATCATAATAACCATAATTGATTCATCTAACAATGGAGAAGACATTTATAAGTCAAAACCTATTAGTTATTCTGTGTCTAAGAACAACGACAAGTCAGAAGAAATAGGCTGCATGGTCGTAAAATGCTCAGGAAGACAAGAACAGTAATCATCTTGCTGCTTTAAATGAATGGAGACAATTCATGGTGATTCCAGAATCACAATGAGGCCATTGAATCTTATAGGCTTCAGAACACTAAAACACACTTTCATGAGCCTACTCCCAAGATAGATAGCACTAACTTACCTTTTATGCAAGCGATCAACATTATCTTACAGATGGTCTTCTGCGAAGAAAAGTTTGAGACGCCATGAGTGTCACTTGAAGTTGCTCAGACACTGTAAATCCCCGAGCTTCCATCAATCCTTGGAACTTTTGAGCATCTTGTACAAATCCACCAGCTATAAGCGACCATATAATCCTCTCGAAATCTTCTGGTTCCAACTGCTCTTGTTTTGCCTCCAAAACTCCAAGAGCTTGAAGAGCCTTTTTCTCAACATTAGCTCTTGCATACATGTCACATAGGCTAATATAAACCTTGAATGGAGGAGCCTCACCCTGCTCAGCAATTTTATCTAAGAGTTGTTCAGCTTCATCAATTAGTTGCATTTTACTCAACCAATCCACCAAAACCGAATAAGTAGCCACCCCAGGCTCAAAGCCATCTTTCTCAAGCTCTATTAAAAGACTTAAGGCTTTATCCAGCAAGTTATTCTTATCATATGCTGCTATCATGGTAGCAGTGCATCTATCATCTGGCTTGTGTCCAAGTTTAATCATGTAATCAAAATTCTGCCTTGCCTGATCAGGGTCACCCGCTTTTCCAAATGCCTCAACAAGTAACATACATGACTCTAAAGTGGGCTGAAATCCTGAAAATTGCATTGAAGTTGCTATTCTTTGGGCTCCATTAGCATCACCGTGCTGAGAAAATGACCTTAGGAGGGCCATATAGATCTTCTTAGAGGGTTTCATGTCTCTTACCTCCATTTCCTTCATCAATGATTCACCTTTCTTCGGGTCGCCAGCATTTACATAGGCTAGGATCATGGAACTGTAAACCCCCATGTCTGGTAGAAATCCTTGACTTCTCAAGCTCTCAAATGCGGCTTTTGCTCGATCCAGATCACCTGCTTTGCTGTACATGTGAACCATGGTTGTTGATGTGAGAATATCAGGTACAATTCCATTCTCTCTCATCTTTCGGATATTTCTCTCGGCATCTTCTCGCCGGTTATCTTTAGCATGGGCATCAATGAGTTTTGAGTAGTCACGTATGTTTGTTTCGAATGACTCTTCACCAAGCACATGTTCTGCAATCTAACATGTTTACAAAAAAGTGGGAGTTAGCTAATACTAAAAAACAACTTAAATTCACATTTTCTTTTATAGCCAGACTCAAATTCAGATTTGTGACAACCTTTGCTTTATACTATTATAAATTAACAGTACGAAGAACGAGCATTCAAAAACAAGTGACATTAAGAATATTAACTTCAAGTCTCCCAGTTTTTGCGGTTGGCAATGGGACGAACAAAAGTTACAAATAAAAATAGAAATTGAAGTCATGCTAATAAGAAAACACTTAATTGGAGAACCAATTACCTTCAAATATAGACTAGGATTTCGGTTCTGCAATCTATCAAGTAAATTTATCCAGTCTACCCTGCTAGGCTGGAGAAGTTGTACCCATTCTGCTATTAGTGGAGAATAATCATTTTCCTCCTGCAAAGAAAGTAATTTTTCAGTAATAATTTTGCACTTGCCGTCTATTTTTTTTGGTTCTTGAGGGCATATGATTTTCTCAGCCTCATGAATCTTATCAGCCACTTGTGACCATTTTGAATCGGACAAATCAAGTCCATAAATCTTATAGTTAATTTTGCCACGCCTTTTTGGAAGAGTGACAAGTTTAGGATCCTCCGCACGACTTTCACCAATACCATGTTCGGTCCCTTGTTGTTGTTGCTCTTCCTCCTTAAAACGTTCAAGACTGTGATAAAACTCACTTTCCTCCATCTTCTCGCGTGCCCATTTGAACCTATACTCCCTTAGCATATCTCCACGTATACCTACTTCACCAGCAAACCTACACATCTCCTTAACTTGCTCAGCTTGAAGAAAGTTCTTCATTTTATCCTTCCTTTTCGCTTTCTCCATATCTTCCAAAACCACATTACTCACCTCCCACACTGTCTTCCACAAATCGTGACTAAAATCATCATCCGACGACTTACCTCCAACAATCTGATCAAAACCACCCTTTTCCAGCTCAGAAACAACCTTGTCAACAATAACCAAAAGCATCTCATCAATAGTTTTTTTCTCAAAATCTGGATATAGTTGATTGAGTTTTCCACGCATTATCCAAACAAATCTTGACAAGAAGTCATTCATTGTCATATCATCCTCAGTCTCAATTACCATTTCTTCAGGTGTATCAGTAACTGTATCTGTGTAAATCAATCTTTTAGCACTCCAAGATTCAAATTTTGGAATTGGTGTGTTGTGAATTTGGAAAAATCGGCATTTGGTCCAACTGGTGGACGGTGGAAGAGAGGAGGTAGGGATTGAGGATTTTGAGTGAAAATGACATAGAATTTGCGTAGCTTTGAGTTTTGACAATTTCTCGACAGTTCGCTTGCTCATTAGTTGCTTCATATTCATATTCAGATCAAACAAATTAGGGTTTATCAAATTGCAGGAGAGTTACACAACTTCTCTTAATAAATAAAACCTTTTTCGGAACTGGGTGGATGGTATATACGTATACTTTTGAGTTTTTTTAAAAAACAATTAATATGCATAATTAAAAACTTATGAACAAAGCACTAGGAAATTTCTCAATGTTACATTTTTTTTAAAAAAGAAAGTTTTAAAATAATTTAGTCATTTTCAATTTCAATTTGTAAATATTAAGAAATATAAATATATTTCAAGGCGTTCTCTTTTTTAAATTAAAAAGTTACCAAATCTAATTGTCACGATCTGAGAGCACTCCCATATGTATAAAGTGAGAGTCTTTTTATTTTTGTCGTCTTGCGTCGGCTGAAAAAAGCCAAATGTACAAAAGCCGTAAAGTAAATAGGTTGTCGGCCAATCATGTAAAAAGTTTGACGGCCAATTATGTAAAGTAAATAGTATGACGGTGTAATTTATGTTTATAAATAGAGGAGCTTTCCTCATAAATAAAACACACCTTCATCCTTACATCTCTCTTCTTTCTGAATACTCTCTCTCTCTACGCTTCCACCCCAAATTGGTATCAGAGCTAGTTAATTAAATAATTATGGAGAACAAACCAACTATGTCGGAAGATCTACAAAAACAGGTATACCATTTTATATTCATGAGTAGCTAAATTAATTTATTCCTGAAAATCTCTTGTTAATTATAATTGTTTATCATGTTTGAATAATGTTATAATAACCATCTTTAGAAAGTTTGCTACAGAAATATTCTTCGAATAAGTACGCCCAGACTATGCCATCCTAAGGTTGAAACCGGTAGGCAGAGAAGGCCGTTTAGGGGAGTAAACAAAGTTGAGGCGCTGTTGGGATAACTAATCAAAAGAAAGCTGTAGTAGTGACCAGATGAGATGATTATTAAATTATTATTTTTGCATAATAAACAAGTATAATTTATTACGAGGTTGGAAGGAATAAAATTTTAGTGAAAAATGAAAATAATAAAAATGGAAACATACCTATTAGACGATAATGTTGATTATAAGATATTACTACTCTATATACTGAAAAATTTGAATACTGATATAAAAAGAGAAATTTATAATAAATTATTAACATATGAGATAATAGAAATAACAACCCAAGGTTGGACTAAGTTAACCATACAAAGTATACAAGATGAGCTTTATTATGACATGTATGATTTATATGATGATTTAGATATTGGAGATTAAATATGACTGAATATTGGCTAAGGCGATATGGTAGAAATTACAAGTTAAAAAAGATTAGATATCCAGATAAATTAAGTAAGCTTTTTAAAATATTATATAAAAGGTTATGATGAATAAAAATAAAAATACTAAAATAAAAAGGACTAAGATAGATAAAAAGGTAAGAAAAATATGGAAAAAATTAAGATCTTTATATATAGAATATGAACTATCACAACTAGTCAAAATAGATAATGATAGAAAAGATCAATTGATAAACATAATTTCAAAAACAGAATATAAATATGTCTGCTATTTGAAAAAACAGTATGAACAGAGAAATCTATAAACAACAATTAATAGAAGAAATAATGGAAAAACTGGCTGAAAAAGAACAAGAATTACAACATAGAAAAAGAAGATTAGAAGAAAACATATTAGCAGGAGTATGTAATAAATCACTACTAGCACAAAGAAAAGATATATCCATGTTAAAATTAGAATTAGATTGTCTTGAATATGAGTTACAGCATAATATAATACATAGATTATAATGAATAAAGAAAAATTTGCAGTAGACGAAAAAACATACGAAAATCAAGACGGAATAATAATAAAAATAATATTTTCAAATCTAGGAAGAAGATATAAAAAAATTGGAAATAATTTATACTTAATGTTAGAAAAAGAAACGGCAAAATTAGAAGATAGTTTAACAGCTATGATAAGAATAACAAAAGAAAACGAAGAAATAGACAAATCAAGAGAAATTGAAAAAATAAAAATACAAGCAAAACAAGAAGTACAACAATTAGAAGAAATAAAAAAATACAAGAATAAGTGAATTAGAAAAAGAATTAGCTAGGTTAAAATTATTATATGAAAATAAGCAAAAACAAAAGGAAAAAGATAAAGAGCTTGAATTAACTAATGAAATAAAAGAAATGGAACAAAAATTAAATGAAGATATTGAGGTAAATGAAGTAAATGAAATAGATGAAAATAAAAATGACCAAAAATCAAAAATAAGTGACATAAGTGAAACATATACAGAAATTTTAGAACAGACAAATAAACTAAAAAAATTAGAAAGAAACACAAGAGATATGAATAGACCTAGTACGTCAAGAGTCAAAACCCCAGATAATAGTCCCAGAAATAGCCCTAGAAGTAGTCCTAGGTGGACACCACCAACTTATTATACAGAAAGTTATCAACAATCAGATAGAAATAATGCAATATGGAACAGTAGATTAAATAAAAATTGGATACCGAAACCAATAAGTGAACAATATAATTTCTTAGATTTAGATTGCGTCACAGACATAAATAAAGCAATATTACTATGGACAGGAAATATATCCAAGCAGTTAATAGATAACAAAATAGAAACAACAAAAACACCAAGATATATAGAAAGAACATTCATAGGAACGGCCAAATTATGGATAGAAAATCTACCCCCAGAAAGTTTAGAAGTACTTAGAAATGATAAGAAAATGGATGGATCCCCATCAGCAACAAATATAGATATACTAGACAAATATGAATCAGCAATAAGAAATGAATTTGGAGGTATGACCACGGATATAAGAGAACAAAATAGGAAAAAAATAATAAATAGACAACTCATGACAAAATTTTATGTTTTTCCCATCCTTGTAATGAGTCTTCATTATATAGTTGTTCTAGCTGTTCATTGATTATTTTAACTTTGTCTATTGCAAATATAATGATTTCTAGTCGTGATATTTGTTTTTCACTTATATTTTTCATTTCCTGGTTTATTTTTTCACTACCTCTAATCCATTCTATAGATTTTCGTTGTTTATTTTTTACTCTTTTTGCTCCTATTTCATAGCCACATGGCGTAGTAAGCCACCAGTGTGTTTTTGTTATTATGTGAGGGTAAAATTTATCTAAAAATGGCATTCCTAATAACATATCTTTTGTGGTAAATTCAAAATTATACATTTCTTCTATTGTTAGTATCTTATCCCATATTTGTATTTCCATATTTTTTGCTTTATATTTGATCATACTTCCTTCATTGTTAAATCCTGTTACTACCATAGGTGTTTTTAATTTTTTCCATTTATCTTCTGGTAAGCAATTATATTTACATATATTCGCTTCTGCTCCTGTATCTATCATAGGTGTATAATATCTGTTGTGATATCCTTCTACAATAATTTTTGCAAGTATGAATATTTTCATTAATCATTTTTGGTTCTTTTTATAATTATTTTCTTATTTTAGCAAGTTATTGTTAATTGTTCATTTTCTATGCTGTATGGTTTAACTTTTTCTAACCATTTTATTCCTAATGTGATATTATGATTTCCTTCATATATCTTAAATTGTATTTTTAATGGAATTCCTCCTATAATTATTTCTTTTTCTGTTGTCTCTTCATTTGTATTTATTATTTCACTAGGTAATCCAGGGCATATGTGTCCTGTTTTCATAATTTCTTCTTCTAATACTAGTTCTCTTGTTATATGATTCTCTTCTTGTCCTGTGTTTATCAAGATTTTATATTTTCTTTGGTCCATTATTCCTGTTATAAAATAATGATATATTGTTATTTCTCCTAAATCTTGTGATATTTCATATTTTCTTTTAGATGAACTCATTCTTGATGAGGAAGCTCTAGTCATCATATTTAATGAGTTTGTATTTGGTGTACTTGAAGTACTTAATCTTTCTTTTACTATCTCCAATTCTTCTTCTGTAACCATTTCTTTATAACTATAGTCATTATTATCTAATACCGTAATTATTCTTTCAAAAGGATTTTCTATTTTTATTTTATCAATTTTATTTTTTGCTGTTATTTTATGTTTTGTTGTTAATATATAAAGATTTTTACATGTTGCTGTGAATACCTTACTTCCTGGTGCTAACTCTATTCCTGACATTTTCCAATATAATACTAATGATTTGTCTATATTTGTATCTGTTAATGCTACTGTATAATTAGCACTTATTAAAAATTTAAATTTCTGGTATATTAAATTTCCTTTAACTGCACTTATTACGCTTTTTTCTATAGGATATTTTATTCTATCATCTGCTAAATATATTTCAATGGGCGTATCTATTCCTTCTCGGAAACAAGCTTTTATTAGTATTTCCGTTCCTCCTAAATGTTCATATTTTATAGTTTCTTTATTTTTTATGTTTTGTATTTCTTTATTTATTATTCGTTTGTTTATTATAGGTATATATGCTTTTCCACTTGTATATTTTCCGTCTATGATATGTTCTTTTTGACTAACCACATAATATTCTTCTTTCTGTCTTTAAAAAAGGTTTTTTAGTATAGGTATGCCAAGTATTTTTTCAACACTTAAATCTAATTCTTTTCCTTTTATTTGTTCAAAAAGTGTATTATCAAATATGATTTTTTGGTGTGATGATTCTTCATCTTCATAATTCTCTTTAGATATTATTTCGTTTTCAGACATTATATTTCTTCCTCTTCTTCTATTTCATTATCTAGTTTTTCTTCTCCATTTTCAGTTTCTATATCTGATACTTCATATATACTATCGTTTTCACTTAATTCATAGTCTATGTATTCTATTTGCATATATTCGTCATTACCTATAACTATTTCTGCAATTTGTTTTCTTTTTAAATTTTTTGGTAATTTACAGTCTTTAGCTATGTGTCCTATCTTTCCGCAATTATAACATGTACATTGGGATATCTTTCTTTTTGGTCTATATGGTCTTTTTATTTTATAGTTTTTTACATAATAGCTTCGTCTTGGTTGTTTATATTTATACTTAGTTTTATTTTTTCTATAATTTTTATATCTTCTAGATTTTTGTTTCTTATTTGTACACCCAAACTGTGGTGCCATTTTATTTTTACAACATGATAAATTTTTATTTAGTACTTTTTCCATTTTTAATTTTTCTTTTTGGCTTTCGCATAATTGTGTAAACCATTGAGATAGAAATTTTATTCTAGCTCCTAAAGTATCTACCATTCCTTCATTATTCCAATCCTTTATTATTTTTGTGCTAAACGGTTCTGGTAATATTGTAATATATTGTTTTCTTATTTCTTTTGCTTCGTCTAAATTGTATTTAGATTTGTAATAGTATTCTTTGAATGCACAAGTATATTCTTCTATATAACACATTTTACGTATAGCTAATTTTGTCATGACTTGTCTATTTGTTATTTTTTCCCTATTTTGTTCTCTTATATCCGTGGTCATACCTCCAAATTCATTTCTTATTGCTGATTCATATTTGTCTAGTATATCTATATTTGTTGCTGATGGGGATCCATCCATTTTCTTATCATTTCTAAGTACTTCTAAACTTTCTGGGGGTAGATTTTCTATCCATAATTTTGCCGTTCCTATGAATGTTCTTTCTATATATCTTGGTGTTTTTGTTGTTTCTATTTTGTTATCTATTAACTGCTTGGATATATTTCCTGTCCATAGTAATATTGCTTTATTTATGTCTGTGACGCAGTCTAAATCTAAGAAATTATATTGTTCACTTATTGGTTTCGGTATCCAATTTTTATTTAATCTACTGTTCCATATTGCATTATTTCTATCTGATTGTTGATAACTTTTTGTATAATAAGTTGGTGGTGTCCACCTAGGACTACTTCTAGGGCTATTTCTGGGACTATTATCTTGGGTTTTGACTCTTGACGTACTAGGTCTATTCATATCTCCTGTGTTTATTTCTAATTTTTTTAGTTTATTTGTCTGTTCTAAGATTTCTGTATATGTTTCACTTATGTCACTTATTTCTGATTTTTGGTCATTTTCATTTTCATCTATTTCATTTACTTCATTTACCTCAATATCTTCATTTAATTTTTGTTCCATTTCTTTTATTTCATTAGTTAATTCAAGCTCTTTATCTTTTTCCTTTTGTTTTTGCTTATTTTCATATAATAATTTTAAACTAGCTAATTCTTTTTCTAATTCACTTATTCTTGTATTTTTTATTTCTTCTAATTGTTGTACTTCTTGTTTTGCTTGTATTTTTATTTTTTCAATTTCTCTTGATTTGTCTATTTCTTCGTTTTCTTTTGTTATTCTTATCATAGCTGTTAAACTATCTTCTAATTTTGCCGTTTCTTTTTCTAACATTAAGTATAAATTATTTCCAATTTTTTTATATCTTCTTCCTAGATTTGAAAATATTATTTTTATTATTATTCCGTCTTGATTTTCGTATGTTTTTTCGTCTACTGCAAATTTTTCTTTATTCATTATAATCTATGTATTATATTATGCTGTAACTCATATTCAAGACAATCTAATTCTAATTTTAACATGGATATATCTTTTCTTTGTGCTAGTAGTGATTTATTACATACTCCTGCTAATATGTTTTCTTCTAATCTTCTTTTTCTATGTTGTAATTCTTGTTCTTTTTCAGCCAGTTTTTCCATTATTTCTTCTATTAATTGTTGTTTATAGATTTCTCTGTTCATACTGTTTTTTCAAATAGCAGACATATTTATATTCTGTTTTTGAAATTATGTTTATCAATTGATCTTTTCTATCATTATCTATTTTGACTAGTTGTGATAGTTCATATTCTATATATAAAGATCTTAATTTTTTCCATATTTTTCTTACCTTTTTATCTATCTTAGTTCTTTTTATTTTAGTATTTTTATTTTTATTCATCATAACCTTTTATATAATATTTTAAAAAGCTTACTTAATTTATCTGGATATCTAATCTTTTTTAACCTGTAATTTCTACCATATCGCCTTAGCCAATATTCAGTCATATTTAATCTCCAATATCTAAATCATCATATAAATCATACATGTCATAATAAAGCTCATCTTGTATACTTTGTATGGTTAACTTAGTCCAACCTTGAGTTGTTATTTCTATTATCTCATATGTTAATAATTTATTATAAATTTCTCTTTTTATATCAGTATTCAAATTTTTCAGTATATAGAGTAGTAATATCTTATAATCAACATTATCGTCTAATAGGTATGTTTCCATTTTTATTATTTTCATTTTTCACTAAAATTTTATTCCTTCCAACCTCTTAATAAATTATACTTGTTTATTATGCAAAAATAATAATTTAATAATCATCTCATCTGGTCACTACTACAGCTTTCTTCTTTGATTAGTTATCCTAACAGCGCCTCAACTTTGTTTACTCCCCTAAACGGCCTTCTCTGCCTACCGATTTCAACCTTAGGATGACATAGTCTGGGCATACTTATTCGAAGAATATTTCTGTAGCAAACTTTCTAAAGATGGTTATTATAACATTATTCAAACATGATAAACAATTATAATTAACAAGAGATTTTCAGGAATAAATTAATTTAGCTACTCATGAATATAAAATGGTATACCTGTTTTTGTAGATCTTCCGACATAGTTGGTTTGTTCTCCATAATTATTTAATTAACTAGCTCTGATACCAATTTGGGGGTGGAAGCGTAGAGAGAGAGTATTCAGAAAGAAGAGAGATGTAAGGATGAAGGTGTGTTTTATTTATGAGGAAAGCTCCTCTATTTATACACATAAATTACACCGTCATACTATTTACTTTACATAATTGGCCGACAAACTTTTTACATGATTGACCAACAAACTATAATCATTTTTCACATAAATATGAAAAGTAGTTCGGATTAAAACTTTTCACATATAAAATCAATAAGGAAACTCTTTTATAAAACATAAGAAGACTAAGTCTCATCATAAGCCATCATAGACACATGTTAATATCATAGGGTCACATCCCTTTCATTTAAAGGAAAACATATATCTAATACAAAATATTTAATAAAAGAAAATTAGAACTAAAATTTATGTCCTCGATCATATGAGGACATACCAATCTTGAGAGAAATCAACTTCCTAAGCTTCAACTTCTAGGATTCTTCACTTGCCACCACCTACACTTTTAGACATAGAAAACATATGGAATTAAGCATAATTAATGCTTTAAGTATGGTGAACATGCAAGAAACCCTTGCAAAAGTGGACATTTACTTAAGGATATGTTCTTCATGCTAATTTAATAAAAATCTTCATCATAAGAGTTTAAGAGACATAATACAAGTTAACAATCACATATAAGATATATTCAACAAGCATCCCCGTATAGAACTTAATTCCATATTCAACAAGTAAGCATTTTCATCACTTTAGACTAACTACCTAAGGTTACTCTAAGCAACCGGCGTACTCGACCTCTTGGAGTCTTGTACAAACCCTTTCGTATCGTTCATCGCATATAAACATATGAAAAGTAGTGCGGAATTAAAACTTTTCATACACATTCTATAAGTCTTTAAAATATCTTTCATATAAAACTCATAGGAAATACTAAGTCTCATTTCATTAAATTTTAGACATAATAATACTTTGGGACACGGCCCATACAATACGAATATACAAATACTTAGTCTATTACAATACTTCAATAAGAGAAATAAAAGACATCTATGCTCTCAAGTCAAATGAGGACATACTTGACTTCACTTGAATGATGCTACGATCCAAGTCTTGCTTCTCAAATGCTCTTCACCTACCAACCACTATAGACGTAGATAAAAGAATGGAATTACTACGACCACATGTACTATGTATGATATAATACATAAAAATCATAAAAATGGACATTTATTGGAAATATGCATCTTTTTCATTTAAATATCATATAATAATCATAAGAATAACATTTAACACCTTAGAAACAAATAAGATAATATTTCAGCAATTTAGTACATTTTTAAGGTCACTTTACAGAGCACTGTTACAGTAAAGTTCCTTCACTGTACAACGAAGTGCCTTATCAACATGCAGTATGATATAATGCATAAAAATCATAAAAATTGACATGTATTGGAAATATGCATATTTTTCATTTAAATATCATATCATAATCATAAGAATAACATTTAACACCTTAGAAACAAAAAAGATAATATTTAAGCAATTTAGTACATTTTTAAGGTCACTTTACAGTGCACTGTTACAGTAAAGTTCCTTCACTGTACAATGAAGTGCCTTATCTTCTCTTTAGACACTTTCTAACATGTAATCCCTTCACTAAGAGCTATCCTAAGATTCACTTAATTAACACAAACAAAGAACGTCCATACAACCTCTATAGGCACACCTAAATGATCCCTAAGACACCTATAATGATATACACATAGTTACAAATACATTAATCACGTGAACATGAGATCCTTCTACCAAAGGTGATCGCCCATACAATCCCTTAACACACTAAAGAGATCCTATAGACTATCCAATATAGAATCATTCTCACTTAATAAATCAACATATAGATAATATGACATTCTCCTTCCAAAGGCTATTAAAAGACTTACTTAAATAAATCAAGAAGATACCGTCCATGATTAACCTCTTCAAGATTATCTAAACAATCCTTAAGACTACCTAAGACTTAGATCATGTCTACATAATCAATCATCTTTCCTAAGTAGAGTCATTTTTAAGACTTATCTAGGTAAGATACGAAGTGCCCATTCCCATACCCCTTTCACACCTTAACTACACAACCCTTAACTACTCTTGATAAGTACTTATTGAAGTAACATGTTTTCTTAACGTAAGTCATAACATTCCTTAGTTCATTTAGGATACATTCATCACATAAGGACATTTCAAGTAATTGTCTTAGAGAAGACTGATATACCGTGGTTGCACTGTATTTTTAATGTTTTGTCCTTAAGTTTAGTGTGTCCAAAAACCTTTTTGGATTAATTTTTATGTAAGTTTCTCTTTATTTGCAGGAAATCTGTCTAAAAGATAAATGCAGAGGTTTTTGAGCAAGAAATACAGAAAAGTACCACCTACGGAGCTTGTGACGGTAGTCCGTAGGTGGCATCGTAGTGCAGCTGCTGAAGGAAGATGGGGAAATCTGACCAAGTGTAAGGTTACGGAGTGTGTGACGGACCGTCGTAGCCATGACTGTCCGTCCTGCTGGTCCATCATGAAGATTAGAGAAGTAGTCCCAATATCCAAATTCCACGAGTTCAACTGTTTTGGAACGGAGACCCTTGACGGACCATTGTGCCTGTGACGATCCGTCATACCTGCCGTCGAGGGTAATGAAGAGAGCAGCAGAAGAAATTGCACCAGTATGGGACGTCGGAGGCCATGACGGTCCGTCGTAACCACGACGATCCGTCGTGAGGTCCGTCGATCCAACCGCGTTTTGACAGATTTCCAGCAATAGAGTCCTTATTTAATTAGGTTTTTATTTTTTATAAATAGTTCGAAAAACCTCATTTTTGAGGTTAGACCCTTGATTATTTTTAGACTCTTTGTTAGACTCTTGATTTTTGAGCTTCTTTTGTGGATTAGACTTGAGGATTATTGTTACACTTTTGGAGAATCTTTGTTCTTCAATTAATTTCAGTAATTGATTGTTGGTGATTTTTGTTGATTAATCAAATGAACTTTCGGATTTTACTCTTTCTCATTGAAGTAAGTGCATGAATTCTTATGTCATATATTTGAATATTGTGATTATGACTATGGGTAACTAAACTCCATAACTAGGGTTGTGGGAACCATAGGTGAATAATGAGGTAAAACCTAACTAAAATAACAATTTTAGAATAGTGTCTTGCATGTATTGATAATTCTTTAACTTAGAAGTCTTTTAAATGGATGGCCAACGTTAGAACTCGCCTTAATGCTACTTGCCGGACCAAGGAGGTGATAATAGGAAAAGAATTGTCAACATAGATTTAGTGTATACTATCTAATAGACTAGTATTTATTGGTACGAGGTAATAACTTAGTCAAATATCGAATACGATGCTTAATATGAGGTAAAGATAAGGTTAGTATAGCAACACATGTAGCCGGACCAAGGTGCGGAGTGAAATTTTCTAGATGTCGGACCAAGGATTTAGGAATACATAACTTATCACTTTGCAAGCAAGATACTAGGAAAGAATTGTTATAGTTAGAATTATAACGTTATGAACCTAGGGGGGAACACATAAACCTTAGTTACTTTATTAATTGATTAAACTCCAACATTTGAAGTTGTTAGTTGTCTCCTTTAATTTCGCTAGTTATTTTTATTCATTTAGAAATAAAAACCCCCTTTTTATCATTTTTGCTTTCCAAGGAAGTAATTGACTGAATAATAGTAATAATAGATTGAAGTTAAGTCTAAACTATTTTCCTTGTGGGAACGATCCCAACCTCATTAGTTGGGTTATTTACTTGACATGACCGCTTTACTCTTATTTGAGAAGTAAGTTTTAGCATATCATATTTTGGCGCCGCTGCCGGGGAAAGTAGCTTTTAGATTAACTTAAACTTATTACTATAGTTTAGTTGATATTTTCTTAATTTTACTTTGTTTTATTGTTTTTTAGTCTTGCAGAATCATCTGCCTTGTATGCCAAATACACTCAGAGGAAGAGAACCCTTGTTTCCCTATGATCACGAATTAGAGCGTACACTACGCAACATAAATCGAAAATTGAGAATTAATGATGATGATCCAATGCAGAACATCCCACTTCCGGTTGATGTTCATGTTCAGTTGTTACCCGATGCTCTGGGTGAACACCAACAGAGGGGACAAAATCCCGCTCCACGGCCCCAAGAATACTACAAAGGCTATGACAATATAGCAGACTCCGATGGGCCACTTGTCTTGCCCCCTCTACCACCATGCCACACTTTTGTGGTAACTAGTAGCCTTATGCAAATGCTCACTGCCAGAGGTTTGTATTCAGGGTACCTTCTGATGATCCACATGCCCATATAGCTAAGGTAAGGGCAGTGTGTAAAAGTTGTGTAGGGAGGTCTGACATGGACTTGGATGTAATAGGGCTAAGAGTGTTTCCTCTCTCACTGACGGGAGAGGCTGCTATTTGGTTCACTGAGCTCCCGTATAACTCAATTTTCACTTGTAACCAACTAAGGGATGTTTTCTTAGAACGCTACTACCCGGTCTCCAAGAAACTAAACCACAAAGACAGAGTGAACAACTTTGTGGCACTACTAGGAGAGTTAGTTAGTAGTTCTTGGGATAGATTCACCTTGTTTTTGAGAAGCATCCCAAATCACCGTGTAGATGATGAGTCACTAAAGGAATACTTCTATCGGGGACAGGATGATAATAAAAAAGCGGTGTTGGACATTATAGTAGGTGGATCTTATGGGGAGTGTCCTTATGCTGAGATTGCTTAAAAATTAGAGAAAATCTCTCGGGATAATAAACTTGGAATACTAGGAAGTCAGATACCGGGAGAAATACCTTCGCAATGCAGTCCACTCACAACCCAGCCACAGATGAGATTCGTGAAGAAATGGCTCAGATGAGAACTAAGCTTGGGTTGGTATTAAAACATATCACTGGGGGTGCAGAAAAGATAAATGCAGTTAACTACTTGTCTAAACCACCACCACCAAATGATGAATGCTATTATGCGGAGGATTCCTATGCGGTAAACGAGCAGACGGGGTGTTCTGACCAAGTACCCAAGGCTCTAATCAGGAGAATTGGCGCCAAGGTCAAAGGAACCAAGTTCGGATCTATGGTAAGTATAACCGTGAGGGTCATTATGTACGAGATGGAAGCTACAACTGCGACAACATGCAATATCAATTAAATAGATCGAGTTGCAAATGACCCAATTATCTGCGACCGTGAACACACGGCAACCGGGAACTCTTCCTAGCAACATTATCCAAAATCCAAAAAATGATGCACACTGTATGGCAATCACTACTCGGGGTGGTAAGCAAACCATTGACCCACCTATGTCGTCTAATGAGGAAAAGGTGAGAAAGGATAATGATAAGGTGGTAGAGGGTAGTGGTGAAGCAGAAGACAACATTGGAAAAGATGCAGAAGTTCCTATAAAGATAATTCCCATGCCTAGACCACCCCCACTTTCCATAGAGATTAGTGAAAAATACCGAGGATGGTAAATATCGGCGTTTTATAACAATGTTGAAGCAGCTTTCTATCAATGTCCCTTTGGTAGAAGCTCTAGAACAAATGCCCGGTTATGCCAAGTTTATGAAAGATCTGGTTACAAAGAAAACATCGGTCACTTTCGAGGATGATGATACAATGCAGCATTGTAATGCTATTGCTACAAGATCTCTCGTACAAAAGAAAAAAGATCCGGGTGCGTTCACTATTCCTTGTACAGTCGAGTCATTACATTTTGCGAAAGCATTATGTGATCTGGGGGGAAAGCATAAATCTTATGCCCCTCTCGATTTACAAGAAGTTGGGTTTAGGTGACCCAAACCCCACTGCAATGCGGCTATTGATGGCTGATCGAACAGTGAAAAGGCCTATAGGGATACTCCACGATGAGCTAGTAAAAGTGGAGTCTTTCATATTTCCGGCAGATTTTGTTATTGTTGATTGTGAAGTCGATTTTGAAGTGCCTATTATTTTGGGAGGCCATTCCTTGCTACGGGTAGAGCCTTAGTTGATATGGAAAAAGGGCAGATTAAATTCCGGTTGAACAATGAAGAAGCGACCTTCAACATTTGTAGGTCCATGAGGCACAGTGGTGAGCTCCTATCGATATCCGCTATATCCCACAAAGAAAAGATGAAGAAGGATAATGACCTAAAAAGTGAAAAACGAGAGTTTATGGTTGGGGACTTGGTGCTTCTAGACAGTTCAAGGTTGCGTTGGCTTCTGGGCAAGCTCAAGTCCAGATGGACTGACCCTTACTTGATTACCCAAGTATTCCTTCATGGAACAATTGAGTTAGAAACCAAGGAGGGAGTGCGGTTTAAGGTGAATGGAGAACGAATAAAACTCTATTTTGGGCATACTACATCGGTTAATGAAGTGATAGAGGCATACCATCTTGATGAAGGCTAAGTAATCAAGTGTCCTCAGTCGTGCCGCGACGTTAAATCAGGCGCTTATTGGGAGGCAACCCAATACTTATAGTTTTTTTACTTTTTAGCAATGGTATCATTTTCTACTAATGGGTTTAAAATTTGCAGTCAAATCACCGGGAAATTCTACAGAAAATCACTCTACAACAGTCACCAACGGACACATGCGACGAACCGTCGTTCCCACGATAGTCCATCCTGCACAACCGTTCTAGTTGTCAGAGACCCTATTCCTAAGGGTCTCTCACTTTTTCTAAGTGTCCTCCAATGGACATCTACGGAGGACCTTCACACTCTCGACGGTTCGTCCTGCAGAACCGTTATGACGGTCAGAGACCCCTCTTATAAGGGTCTCCATACTTTTTCCAAGTATCCTCTGACGGACACCTACGACGGATCGTCATACCCTTGACGGTTCGACCTTCATAAGCGTCATGACGGTCAGAGACCCCTCTCCTAAGGGTCCCCATTTTTTTTAAGTGTACCATAATGGACATCGAAGACAAACAGTCATAATCACAACAGTTCGTGCTGATCGTTGATGCTTTGCTCCTCAGGTTTGCTTCACCTACCACTCTTGTATTTCAATTTTCTTATGCATTGGGGACAATTGCATGTCTTTTTTTTGGGGGTGGGATAAATGGAAAGTGAGTGATAGGATGAAGTCTGAGTAGCCCAATTCACTATCCTCTTTTTGGGTTTTCTTGCCTGTGTTCTTTTTTTCAAGAGACTGATTATTTTTTTCTATTGTACCGACATGTCTATATCTTATGTACATAGTTTAATTCTGAAGAATGATGGCTAAAATGATAACCTGATAAAATGAAAATAATGCGTGACTAGGCATAGTAATTGATAAATGTGTGGCTCTAAGCATGACATAGAGGTACACCACTGCATGACCCTAAGTCTAAAATTTGAACTAGGTGTCTAATAATCTGGTAGAGTAATGAGATGTCAAGTAAGTGTGGGAAATATTTGAATAGTCCACTATTCGTACTGAGCTAGAACTTACCTGGTTAGTCCTGCTAAAAGCAAGATGTAATAGACAATTAGGAAAGGATCATAGGCCCTTATTCAATCTAGCCCATTTTCAGCCTAATTAAAAGAGAACCAAATGAAATTAATCTTTCTTTGATCCAAATGATTTGAGCTTAAACTAGACCTTTCTTTTTCACCCAAACTAATCTTTTCTGAGAATAATGTGTTGGCCCTGGTCCCTCTTTGGACATGTGCACCTTAGCTTATGCCAAAAGCATAAGTTGAGGGTGGCTAATGCAGTAAACAACCCTTTTTATGGCTCTGACCCAACTTTGGGTATGTGTAATTTGACTCATGAGTTGAGGGTGGCTATTATGAGGAATGCTTTGGAAAGTGGGGTTGAAAGAACAAAGAGAGAGAAAGTACAAAAGTAAAGTGACTCAAGAATCAGTTGAAAGAAAAATAAATAATAACAAAAGAAAAGAAAAAAGACAAGAAATACAAGAAAGAAAAGAAGAGAGTTACTTACACAAATGAAGAAAGAATGGAAAATAGCAAGGTGAAAGAATATGAGAAACTGGGTGGGATAAAATGATAAAAAGTGGTTTGTTTAGCCGATATGTAAAGGAGGACAAAATTCACTAAAGTATACCTAAATATACCCTACCTGACCCTGAGCCTATGTTACGAGCTAAGAAAGTCCTATCATGATCATAACAATTGTATAGCAAACTTAAAGCAGTGAAAATAAGGGCAAACTTATGGAAATATGTATGAATGAGTGTGAATTTGTTCTGAGAGTGAGTGTTGAAAAGTAATCCTTATACTCAAACTGAAATCATTGTGTGAAAAATGAGGATTTTGTTTCGAAGTGAGGACACTAGTGGCAATACCAGAAATATTAACACCTCGTTGAGAAGTTGAAGAGAATAGGTGTTAGTGCATGGTGTGTCTGTGTCATGGTCTGATTCCACATAATTAAAATCTAATAGTGATAGCAAGCATAAACATGATGTGACTGATCGGGATTGATAGCCAAATGATTGAGAAAGATCAAACATGGATACTATTGTACAAAGATTTGGTATTGAGTCATAGTGCGTCGCTTGAGGACAAACAACGAATTTAAGTTGAGGGTGTTGATATACTGTGGTTTCACAGTATTTTAATGCTTTTTCCTTAAGTTTAGTGTGTCCAAAAGCCTTTTTTTTACTAATTTTTATGTAAATTTCTCTTTATTTGCAGGAAATTTGTCTAAAAGATAAATGCGGAGGTGTTTGAGCGAGAAATACAGAAAGTACCACCTATGGAGCTTGTGACGGTTCGTCGTGCCTGTGACGGTCCAAAGGTGGCGTCGTAGTTCAGCTGCTGAAGGAAGATGGGGAAGTCTGACCAAGTGTGGGGTTACGGAGTGCGTAACGGACCGTAGTAGCCATGACGGTCCGTCCTTCTAGTTCATCATGAAGATCAGAGAAGTAGTCCAGTACCCAAATTCCAAGAGTTCAAGTGTTTTGGAACGGAGACCCTCGAAGGACCGTTGTGCCTGTGAAGATCCGCCATACCTGTCGTCGAGGGTAATGAAGAGAGCAGCAGAAGAAATTGCACAAGTATGGGACGACTGAGTTCATGATGGTCCGTCGTGACCACGATGATCCGTCGCGAGGTCTGTCGATCCAGCCGAGTTTGACAGACTTCCAGCAAAGAGAGTCCTTAATTAATTAGGTTTTTAGTTTTTATAAATAGTTCAAAAAACCTCGTTTTTGAGGTTAGACCCTTGATTATTTTTAGACTCTTTGTTAGACTCTTGATTTTTGAGCTTCTTTTGTGGATTAAACTTGAGGACTACTGTTACACTTTTGGAGAATCTTTGTTATTCAATTAATTTCAGTAATTGATTGTTGGTGATTTTTGTTCATTAATCAAGTGAACTTTCGAATTTTACTCTTTCTCATTGAAGTAAGTGCATGAATTCTTATATGATATATTTGAATATTGTGATTATGACTATGGGTGACTAAACTCCATAACTAGGGTTTTGGGAACCATAGGCGAATAATGAGGTAAAACCTAACTAAAATAACAATGCTAGAATAGTGTCTTGCATGTATTGATAATTCTTTCGCCTAGAAGTCCTTTTAACGGATGACTAACGTTAGAACTCGCCTTAATGCTACTTGCCGGACCAAGGAGGTAGATAATAGGAAAAGAATTGTCAACATAGATTTAGTGTATACTATCTAATAGGCTAGTATTGATTGGTAAGAGGTAATAACTTAGTCAAATATCAAAAATGATGCTTAATATGAGGTAAAGATAAGGGTTAGTATAGCAACACACGTAGCCGGACTAAGGTGCGGAGTGAATTTTTCTAGATGCCGAACCAAGGATTTAGAAATACATAACTTATCACTTTGCATGCAAGATACTAGGAAAGAATTGTTATAGTTAGAATTATCAGGTTATGAACCTGGGGGGAACACGTAAATCGTAGTTACTTTTATTAATTGATTAAACTCCAACATTTGAAGTTGTTAGTTGTCTCCTTTAATTTCTCTAGTTATTTTCATTCATTTAGAAATAAACCCTCCCTTTTTATCATTTTTTCTTTTCAAGGAAGTAATTGATTGAACATTAGTTATAGTAGATTGAAGTTAAGTCTAAACTATTTTCCTTGTGGGAACAATCCCAACCTCATTAGTTGGGTTATTTTCTTGACACGACCACTTTACTTCTTATTTGAGAAGTAGGTTTGTGCGTATCAAAGACCTAGGGACTCTAACTATCACCTTTAAAGCCTACTGTGCAATGTCTACATAGCGTCTCATACCACCACCTAAACTTCATGGAACTTCTCTTATGCTAGTAGATCCCAAATGGTCAGAATAGACAATAAAATACATATATCATGGTAGAAAAGCATGGAATCCAGAGTGGTAACCTACTTCGATAGAGGGTGTTCTACTTGCCAATGGTAGAACTTGAACACATCCCATGTAGGCACATGGTTAAGGAATATGAAAGGCGTGCTTGGTACTCTAGTCTCATCCTTTCACTAGAGATACTTCCCTTACAATACTCACTCGGTCTAGCCTTTGTTCTCATAAAAAAATTTACATTAAAGGTTTATATAAAGGGGTTCCATATCAAGTTCATAACCCAATCACATTTATCATACCAAAGAGGTCCACTGAAGGCTGCCTTACAATGGCGACAAGAAGCTCATAATGACTTTCCTAAGGATTGATATGATGTCGTTCTAGTTAACCAACCTTAAGTCCATCATTCATTACCAGAAGGATACCATTACGACTTTCGACATCAAGGTTCATAACCTTACCACTAGGTTCAAGGTTTCACATAAAGGACCCTTTTAACATCATTCAAGGTCTCATGTCATACAAGACTAAGAGGATTTAGCATCCCAATTCAAGACATCTCATATTCACATTCATATATGCCTCAAGTAAGGGACATAAGTTTACCACATAAGACACACTAGGACTTCACTCTATTACATATTGCATATCATATTGAAGAAGCACATAGGCAAAACCTTCATCACCTTTAGATAACCCTATACACTACTATAACATCATCAATATAGCCATCATAAGACTCAATAACCAATTAGGAAGAATCATGCATCAACCCTAAGACTACACACATAAAGTCATAGTCATAGTGTAACATGATTATATAATATCAATAGAAGAACACATACTCTCACATTACTTCACATGTAGATAGATATGATCATACTTCACATAAATCAACTTCAAAAATCATTATAGTACTTCAAGTAGTGCCGACAAGGCCATGATCATCATAATATATAAAGTAACGTCGACAAGGCCACATCAATTGCAAGTAAAGCACATAGCACCGCCACCATAAGTGGACTATACCAATCACAACATAATTGAAGTCTAATTAACATAAAATAAAGAAAATTTAGGGCAGAGTACCACCAATCCATTTTCAACACTTCAATCAAGTGCTAAATCACCCAATTTAATACCATAAGACCCTTACCCATGGCCATAAACATCAATTCAATATATAAATATGATACTCTATGTCAATTAAATATAGATTTATCAATATAAGACAACCTATACATCAATGAATGCACTTCTTATATCATTGAATAGCCCATAGAAAACTACACTAGAATTCATAAGCATTAAGTCACTATCAAGCAACCCATAAGGTAGTGAAATACTAGGGTTCATCAACTACATGGGTTCATATGTTAATTGAGTTAAAATAATATAATTAAAAAAAATCAATCAATATACTATGCTTTAAAACCCTTAATACAAGAACCCACGGATAGATCATAAATTGGACAATTCATCTTTGAAAAATCTTAAAAAACTTCTTTGAATTTTGGATCCTTGATGAAAAGAGTTTTAAGGATCGAAAATCATACCTCACTAAATATAATCCACCAATTTGATGAAGAATCTCCATTCAGTCCTCCAATCCATGCCCTTCCTTGAGGTTTTCCTCCAATGGAGTATTAAAGACTAAGTAATATCCCTTTATCTTATTTGGACATGGGGTGAATTTAAAACTTCACCCCTAAACATTACAGTAACCTGCGCAGAAATAACCTCAACCAACGAGTGGCCATCGATGACTCGTTTCCCAACCAATGGACCGTCGTATTGGTCGTGGTTTGGGACTGAGGCTGGTCTTTGGTTTCTATCCTCCAAAGCCTAATTTTCCACCCACGACACCCATGGATGGGGAATCGACTATCCCACGAGCCGTCTACTGCCTCCGTCGTTTGGGGCTATCTTGGACAGTCTTGGCTCAAGGAAAGTGTCCTTCCTCACTGACCCCTGGTTGGTCCTTAGGGACTTTCACCCCGATGTTTCCGACCTAAATATGTTTGTTTACAAGTTTATGACATCTTACATGAATTTCATTCAAAACTAACACGTTAAACTCGACAAAATATGCCAAGACACACAAGGTCGTTTCAAGGCAAACTTTTCGAATGTCATGGACGTTTGACCTCCAAACTTCACGAAACATGACACACTGCCTTCAAATACCATAATAACTCCTTTAAGGACCTTATAACCTCATGAATCACACATAAACACATATGAGGCACATAGGTGACTTAGTCGCCGAACGTCTTGGTAGTCCGTTGATGTTTGACTTCCAATTTACCTAAAACTCTAAACACTACCTCAATACCACATTATAGACCAATATTTGACCTTATAATATCATGATAAACATTTAAGGTTCTAGTTTTACATAAGTAATTTTCGAGGTATTACATCCTATTTGTCAAGGGTAGAACTAGGACACATTCCATTTAGACACATGGTTTAGGAGATATCAAAAGGTTTCTTTGTACTCCAGCCTCATACTCAAGTAGAGTTACTCCCTTAAGCATATCCACTTGGTGCTTTGCCTTAGTTCTCATAGAGTAAGTTCATTCACATAAGTATATTAGAGAAGGTACCATTACTGAGTCCTACCAATTAATAATACCATTTCCAAGAAGGGGTCCACAGAGGCTGCCGGTCAAGGTTCATTAGGATAGATCTTATGAATTTATTAGATATGGTTTCATGTAGTTCCAGTCAACCTACCTCTAAGTCCATTATTCCACCTAAGAAGGAGGCATCATTTAGGTCTACCACTTCAAGGCTTCTTTATTAACCTACTTTTCATATTCAAGGTTTCACATTTTTAACCTTCTTTTCATATTCAAGGTCTCACATTAGTATTTTATAGAAGGGTACCTACTTTAAGTTTACCTAGCCTATATTTCCGTTCGTTCATACATGCATGACAAGGGTGTCTAAGCCTATCAAATCAAGAGATCACATTCACATAACTTTCATCCATCAAGTAGCGACAGCTAGGCCTACCTAAATAAGACACCTAATCAACATATAGAGACTCTTCATAGTATATCATCATCACATACCAACAATTAGATGTAACATACTTTCATTAACAGTATCACATAGCCATACATAATATTCCTTAAGATCACATGAACACCTTCACATTACACATTCTTATAGTAATTCCAACAAGGCCATGTTTATAGCAATTATAACAATTAAGCACTACCACCATAAGTGGACCATATCAATAAATAGCAATCCAATATAAATTCTACATTAAATAAGGGAATTAGGACACTTACCTCCTTACAATAGCCACCATCACCATCACTCAACATCTCCAACAATTCAACACATTAATAGAACTTACCAATTACAATGTCCATGAGACTAGGCCACCAATTCTTCCACGTCAATGATTTAACAAACCCCAATATAGATATCAATAATATAGAGAAAACTATGAACAATGATCAACATATAACTAAATATCCCATAACAATCTAAACATGAATTCAACATAATTAGAGCATAATCAAAATACCCACTTTAGAGCCAAAATTAGGAATTCAAGGAATACATGGTTTCATGGAGTTTTTTTATCATAAAACTATCGATTAACATTGAATAACTCATAAATCACCAATTTAAATGTTGTTATGGAAGAACCCATGCTTATAATTCGAAATAGGATTTTTACGATTTTGAGATCTTTTAGAAAGCCTTTGAATTGGATCCTTGAATGATAGAAGAATCAAGGATAAAATCATCATACCTTATTGATAGAAATCCCATGAAATTAGGTTTGAAACTTGGAGAATTTTTACTTCTTCCTCAGATCTTGAATGCATCATCAATGGAGGTTTTTGGAGAAAGAGAATGAAGAGCTTTTGATTTTCAACTTGAGGGTTTTGTTTTGATTAGTGAATTGGGGTTAAAAGTGAATCAAAACCTCTTATAATAAATCTCAAAGTACCCAAAACACCCTACACAATTTGGACCTTTTAAGCAAGTCTCATTTGGCTATAAAATGACGCAACCAAATCTAGGTTATGGCGGTGAGTCATGAGAACACTTCTAATTCTTGGTTCTGGAATTTATTTGAGGCAGAATGGTTCATGACAAGCTCGCGTTGTAAGGAAGACTATTTTCCTTTTAAGTGCCAAGGACGCACCCTAAAAAAGGGGGTGCCTGCATACTTTCTTGGCATCCTCCTTGCCAAACTCTGGGTCCTCCTCAAGGACATGTTGGTTGGTCTTTAAGAGTCATGTCCGGATGTTTTGACCCTAAGCTCGTTTATTAAGACACTAGGGTCAACCCCTCTAATTTTAAACTCTAAACAACACATAAAACACCTCTTATATTCTCATAAGGGTTTAATATTCAATTTTTAATTATTTTGATTGTACAGAAACCCTCTTATATCTAAATTAACCACCCAACCCATGTTTCCCATTTTGTGCAACATTTTGACAAAGAAAATTAAAAAACTTATCCGAAAATATTTTATATAAAGCCAAACAATTAGGTAAACAATTGTTTTAAAACTATAAACAATTTATTCATGTCTATTTCTGTTGTAATGATAATGCAAAATAAGACCAGAAATATTGAAAAACAAAGCAATAGAAATCGGGAGAAAGGAGATGAATGTTTTTCTTATTATTCCAACTCTTCAAGTGTATACAATATGAATTCTTATGCTTCTATTTATAGTGTAATATTGAGACATACAAAAGGTTAGTCATAAAAATGACATTAACATGAATATGATGGAGGAGGTTAACAGGTTACAAGAACAATGATTATAAAGTTGGAGGTTATCGAGGTTATGATTATTGTAACACCCGGTAGCCAAAATAGAACAAAATCAATTTTTTCAGAAAAATCTGCAGGTGCGACAAACGGTGTCATCGACACTCCGTAGGATAGATGACGGTCCATCCTGCACAACCGTCGATGGGATCAGAAACTCCCAAAAACATAGCTTGGAAAATTTGGCTAAGTCTTGATTTACGGACAAACCTACGGTCCGTAGGTCAGAGGACGGTACATAGTCTGTTACCGTCAATCGAGACACCCATTCACCCACTCTCTAACAAGAGATATGGATGACCAGCACAGTCCTTAGGTGGAAAATGTGCAGACAGTTAAGGGGAAATAGAGTTGGGTTAACTAAAAATGATCATAACTCTTAGTAAAAAATGAATTAATGTCCCATGAACTATCCACATATAGATAATTGAATTATATTTCCATAGCCACCGACTTTACTAAAATCAGACCTCCGAGTAAAAAGTTATGCCAATTTTAGTAACGGCATGTCGAACATACCCAATCGACGGGCCCAACGACAGGGTATCGGTCAGACGATGTGCAATCAATCCTGGCCATCGTTTTGTTTGACCGCAAATTTCCCAGAGTCTTTTTGACCTTTCCCACTCCATTTAAAACTTACATTACGTCGTTTTAACCATAAATCATCAGATTTTAGTGAGTTTAATCCTAGAAACATAATTAAAACATATCCAAGTCAAATCATTAAATAAAACCCTACAATATTAGAACTAAAAGAGGAGAAAAAACTTAAGAACCCTAGTTCATGAAAGCCACAAGTTCCAACAGTTCCCACCCTAAAACTTAAGTATTTTTTCGTGGATTTCATCACCGGGTATGTGAGATTTGACTAGTGGGTTCCTTTCACCCATTAGGTCCCTAGTTTTCAGTCAGATTCTTGATTCCGTATCATGATTAGACCTAGGGTTTCTAGAACTGTAACAAAACTTCATGAATTTATTAAATATATGTTCCAAATAAGATTATCATGTTATTACTTAGATTTTCGCATGAATTTCAAAACCCTAGCTTTGTATTTATTTAATTCATGAATTACACATGCTAGGGATATTTCAAACACTTCAGATATATATGCCTCAGTTATAAATGCATAATTACCAGATTCATTGTTGCATTCTCAGTTTGCATGTTCAGTTTCGAGCTATCTTGTATTTACAGAAACTAAGACATAATCAATCAGTTAATAGGATTCATGGGAGTAGCATAATAACGAGTTGGACTAGGGTTCAGCGTCACCCAATTAGTCTAATAACTACTAGCCAAGTAGGTCGTAAGTCCCCTATGTGGGCAATCAATTTAGTGATCACCCCAACATGCCTTTATACCTTTGGCAAGATATATTAGGTCCTCTCGATGGGGCGTATACATAGGACTCCACATTTAGCTCATGTGGTTTTATTATCGGTTATTAGTAGCTCCCACAGATCAGCCAAACTCTCTACATTGAACATTTATCAGTATATTCAGTATTCAATTTCAGCATGTTATAAATTGGCCATTGCATTAAGTTAGCTCAGAAATTCAGTATATTATGTTCACATTATTATACTTTCTTTTGTGCTTGTTGAGTTATGTCTTATTCATCTTTACTCTATCCTACATGCTCAGTACCTTTCAAGTACTGACACATACGTGTGCTACATCTTCTCTTGATGTAGGTTCAAGTTCTCAATATCTAGATCACGCCTAGATTGATTTTCAATCTCTAGTTCAGCAGTTTCAGTGGTGAGTCCTTATTTTCCGAGGACAACAATCATGAGTTTAACTTCAGTCTTCAGTTATTTAGTTTTAGTTTTTCTAGATTTAGCTGGGGCTTGTCCGAGTATTTCTAGTCCAGTTTAGAGGCTTAATTCAGACATAGTTAGATTCAACTTAGTATTGAGTTAATATTTCCATTGTATTAAACTCATTGTTTTTAAATATATCAGTTATAAAATATGGGTATTCCTTATGTTTTTAGATTTAATTATGATTTAGCTTTCGCATTAGTTTATTATCTTTAGTATGCTCATGATCCTGGTTGCAGGTTTAGCTTGGGATCACTTGTGGTTCTAAGTTCCATATCCGCGTCTCAAGGGTAGCTCGGGGAGTGACAAAACTTGGTATCAGAGCACTAGGTTTAAGTGTCCTAATATGTATGAAAAGTCGCACTAAGTAGAGTCCTTTTCATGGGTGTGAAGTGCACCACGTCTAATGAGAGGAAGGCTATGAATTGTTTTAGGAAAAAACTTCACTTTCTTGGTATTCTTATCGTGCGTGAAGTATGATATTATTCCATTAGAACTTGACATTCTACGTTTCAGATCATACCTTCTCGTAGAGCTAACACTAGGAATGTGAACGCCAGAAATGCAAATGCAACTCCTCCAACCCTAGATGAGGAAGTCTCCAATGTTGAGTTTAGAAATGCCATACAGATGTTGGCTAAGAGTATGACTAACTTGAACAATCGAGTTCATGCTCATATGAATGAAAATGGTGAATCAGTTGTAGCAAGGGTCCGTGACTTTGTTTGGATGAATCCTCCTGAGTTCTTAGGACCGCAAGCTAATGAGGATCCTCAGAATTTCTCGGATGAGATCAATAAGATATTTGAGGTAATGCAAGTCAGTGGGAATGATCGAGTTGAGTTAGCATCATACCAGTTAAAGGATGTTGCTCATATTTGGTACACTCAGTGGAAGGAGAATAGGGGTGAAAATATGGCTCCTATCACTTGGGATTTCTTTAGTGAGACTTTTCTCAATAGGTTTTTGCAAATAGAGTTGAGAGAAGCAAAAGCCCAATAATTCATGGACTTAAGGCAGGGTAACATGACAGTCCAAGAGTCTGGACTCAAGTTTAACCAACTCTCTAGGTATGCTCCTCACATGGTTGCAGACTCCAGGGCGCAGATGAATAAGTTTTTGTATGAAGTGTAAGATTTGGCAAAAACTGAGTGCAGAAATGCGATGTTACTTGGAGATATGATCATCTCTAGACTTATGAGTCATGCTCAGCAGGTTGAGGGTGATAATCTTAGGGAACATGCTAAGGAAAATAAGAAGGCTAGGATTGGGAACTGTGGCTATTCTCAGCAAAAATTGGGTGGTGGACATCGCTTGCAGGGTCAGCAAAAGTTTTTGGCTCCAACTCCTTCATCCGCTAGTGTTCCATCCTCCAAGAATAGGTACGACCAGAAGGGTAGAGCACCAGGATCTAAATCTCAGGGAAGTGTTTCAGGCACCAAGACTTACCCCACTTGCCCTAAGTGTGGTAAGAACCATTCGGGCGAGTGTCTTGCAGGAAAAGAGGGATGTTTTGGGTGCGGTCAGTCTGGTCATTGGCTGAGAGATTGTCCTTCTAGACAAGGTCAAGTATGTGGTAATGGTAGAGCTCAGTCTACAACTTTAGCAGCACAAATAAGTCGCCAACTCAGCAGGGTAACTCATCTGTTATAGGGGGCGGTCAGCGCCAGAATAGGTTTAATGCTCTTCAGGCTCGCCAGGATCAAAAAGGTTCTCCTAATGTCGTCACTGGTACGTTACGTGTCTTTTACCTTGATGTTTTCATGCATTGTTAGATCCAGGGCTACTTTTTCTTTTGTAACTCCTTATATAGGAGTCAAATTCAATGTCAGTCCAGAAACTCTCTCAGAACCTTTCTCAGTATCTACTCCAGTCGGTGACCCAGTCATAGCTAGACGAGTATACAAAATTGCCCTGTCACAGTCTCTCAAAAAGTCACCTCAGCAGATTTAGTAGAGTTAGAAATGGTTGACTTCGATGTCATTCTAGGCATGGATTGGTTACACTCATGTTATGCTTCAGTCGGTTGTAGAACTAGGATTGTTTGTTTTACGTTTTCAGACGAACCAATCATAAAATTGAATGGTAGTAGCTTGGCGCCTATGGGTCGATGTATTTCTTACCTTAAGGCTAGAAAGATGATATCTAAGGGTTATCTCTATCATCTAGTTAGGGTTAAGGATTCTATCCTTGAAACCCCAAGTCTTAAGTCAGTTCCAGTACTCTATGAATTTCCAGAAGTGTTTCCAGAAGATCTTCCTGGAGTCCCCCCGAAAAGGAAATCGACTTTGGAATTGATCTCCTTCCAGATGCCCAGCCTATTTCTATTCCTCCTTACAGAATGGCACAAGCAGAGCTTAAGGAGTTGAAAGAGAATTTGAAAGACCTTCAGATTTAAGGAGAAGGGAACTAGAGTTCCAAGTCGATGATTGGGTTTTTCTGAAGGTCTCACCTATGAAAGGGGTAATGAGATTTGGAAAGAAACGAAAGCCCAGTCCTAGATATGTAGTACCTTACAAGATCTTTAAAAGGTTTGGCAAGGTGGTATATGAGTTAGAGTTGCCAATAGAATTAGCAGTAGTGCATCCAGCCTTCCACATCTCACTCTTGATGAAGTGTGTGGTTGACCCAGCCTCAATAGTGACATTGAAGAGCGTGGAGGTGAAATATAGTCTCTCTTATGAGGATATACCAATTGAGATTCTTGACCATCAGGTTAGAAGTTTGAGAAACAAAGAAGTTGCTTCAGTCAAGGATTTGTGGAGGAGTCAGTCTATAGAGGGAGCTACTTGGGAAGCAGAAGCAGCCATGAAAGCTAAGTATCCTCACCTCTTTCCTTCCGATTCCACTCAAGCTTGACATAATAGTTCCTTTTCAGTTTCAAGGCATTTATGCATAAATTAAGTCTTAGAATCATGTACTTACAGTTTGTACTTGCATTTTCAGCGTATTTGCATGTACTTGAAACTTAATTCAATCAGAAACTCAATTCTGAGTGTTTTATAGTGGGGTTTGCAGCTCTCTCCCTCTATTTCAAATAGTTTAGTATTCATTTGAGGAAGAATGTTACCAAGGGGGAGATAATGTAACACCCCGTAGCAAAAATAGACCAAAAATCAGTTTTTTTCATAAAATCTGCAGGTGCAACCAACGATGGCATCGATGATCCCTAGGAAAGACGATGGTCTGTCCATCACAATCGTCGATGGTATTAGAAAATCCCAAAAACTCAGCCAGGAAAAATTGGCTTAGTCTTGATTGACGTACGGACTGACGGTCCATAGGTCAAATAACGGTCCGTAGTCCGTGACCGTCGATCGAGATCCCCATTTACCCACTCTCTAACAAGAGCTATGGATGACCAGCACAGTCCATAGATGGACCTACGATCCTTAGGTGGAAAATTTGCATACAGTTAAGGGAAATGCAGTTGGGTCAACTTCAAATGGTCATAACTCTTAGCACAAAATAAATAGGTATCCCATGACCTACCCACATATATATAATTTAATTAGCTCTCCATAGCTACCAAACTTTCTAAAATCAGACCTCTGCCATTTTAGTAAGGGCATGTCGAACAGGCCCAGTCGACGAACCCAATGATAGGGCATTGATACGCTCAAACTTACTTCTCAAATTAGAAGTAAAGTGGTCGTGTCAAGAAAATAACCCAACTAGTGAGGTTGGGATCATTCCCACGAGGAAAATAGTTTAGACTTAACTTCAATCTATTATTACCATTGTTCAGTCAATTACTTCCTTGAAAAACAAAAATGATAAAAAGGGGGGTTTCTATTCCTAAATAAATGAAAATAACTAGCGAAATAAAAGGAGACATCTAACAGCTTCGAATGTTGGAGTTTAATCAATTAATGAAAATAACTAGTGTTTACGTGTTCCCCACAGGTTCATAACTTGATAAGTCTAACTATAACAATTCTTTCCTAGTATCTTGCATGCAAAGTGATAAGTTATGTATTTCTAAATCCTTGGTCCGGCATCTAGAAAATTTCACTCCAAACCTTGGTCCGGCTACGTGTGTTGCTATCCTAACCCTTATCTTTACCTCATATTAAGCATCATATTCGATATTTGATCAAGTTATTACCTCGTACCAATCAATACTAGCCTATTAGATAGTATACACTAAATCTATTTTGATAATTCTTTTCCTATTATCTACCTCCTTGGTCCGGCAAGTAGCATTAAGGCGAGTTCTAACGTTGGCCATCCATCAAAAAATCTTCTATGTGAAAGAATTATTAATACATACAAGACACTATTCTAGAATTGTTATTTTAGTTATGTTTTACCTAATTATTTGCCTATGGTTCCCACAACCCTAGTTATGGAGTTTAGTTACCCATAGTCATAATCACAATATTCAAATATATGGTATAATAATTCATATGCTAACTTCAATGAGAAAGAGTAAAATCCGAAAGTTCGCTTGATCAATCAACAAAAATTACCCACAATCAATTCAAAAAATCTCAAAATAATCAAGAATCTAGCAATAATCAAGGGCCTAACAAAATAATCAAGATTCTAACCTCAAAAACGAGGTTTTTCAAACTATTTATAGAAAAAAACCTAATTAAACAAGGACTTATTTGCTGGAAATCTGTCAAAATGCGGCTGGATCGATGGATATCGCGATGGATCGTCGTGGTCACGACGGACCGTCATGTACTCCGTCGTCCCATACTTGATGCAATTTCTTCTGCTGCTCTCTTCATTACCCTCGACGGCAGGTATGACGGATCGTCACAGGCACAACGATCCGTCGAGGGTCTCCGTTCCAAAACACTTGAACTCTGGTATATGGGTACTGGGACTACTTCTCTGAAATCCATCACGAACGAGGAGGACGGACCGTCATGGACACACCGGTCCGTCACGCTTTCCGTAACCCCACAATTGGTCAGACTTCCCCATCTTTCTTCAGCAGCTACACTACGGTGCCACATACAGACCGTCACAAGCATGACGGACCGTAACAAGCTCCATATGTGGTCTCTTCTGCATTTCTTCACTCCAAAACCTTCGCATTCATCTTTGGAAAGATATCCTGCAAATAAGGAGAAACTTATATAAAAATTAGCTCAAAAAGTCTTTTTGACACATTAAGCTTAAGGAAAAAGTATTAATAATACCGTGAAACCACGGTATATCAATACCCTCAACTTAAATTCTTTGTTTGTCCTCAAGCGACGCACTATGACTTAATACACAATCTTTGTACAATAGTATCCATGTTTTATCCTTTGCAATCATTTGTGTATCAATCCCGATTAATCTCATCATATTTATGAATGCTATAACTATTAGGCTTTAATTATGTGGAATCAGACCATGACACAGACTCAATATGCACTAACACCTATGCTCTTCAATTTCTCACCAAGGTGCTAATATTTCCGTTAATGCAACTAGTGTCCTCACCTCAAAACAAAATCCTCATTTTTCACACAATGATTTCAGTTTGAGTGTAAGGATTACTTTTCAACACTCACTCTTTGAACAAATTCACACCCATTCATACCTATTACCATAAGCTTTCCCTTATTTTCACTGCTTTAAGTTCGCTATACAACCCTTAGGATCACGATAGGACTTCCTTAGCTTGTAACATAGGCTCAGGGTCAGGTAGGGTATATTTAGGTATACTTTAGTGACTTTTTGCCCTCGACATATCGGCTAAACATACCATTTTCTATCATTTTATTTTACCCAGTTTTCCACATTCTTTCACGTTGCTATTTTCCCTTTTTTCTTCATTTGTGTAAGTGACTCTTTTTTTCTTGCTTGTATTTCTTGTAATTTTTTTTAATTTTTTACTTTTCTTTCAACTAATTCTTGAGTCACTTTACTTTTGTTCTTTCTCTCTCTATATTTTTTCAACCCCACTTTCCAGAGCATTCCTCATAATAGCCACCCTCAAAGCCATGGGTCAAAGTACACAATACCCAAAATTAGGTCAGGTCCATAAAAAGGTTGGTTACTGCATTAGCCACCCTCAACTTATGCTTTTGGCATAAGCTGAGGTGCACATGTCCAAGGAGGGACCCGGGCCAACACATTATTCCAAGAAAAGATCAGTTGGGGTGAAAAAGAAAGGTCTAATTTTTGCTCAAATCATTTGGATCAAAAAAGGATAAATTTCATTTGGTTTTCTTTTATTTAGGCTAAAAATGGGCTATATTGAAGAAGGGCCTATGATCCTTTCCTAATTGTCTATTACACCTTACTTTTAGCAGGACTAACCAGGCAAGTTCTAGCTAGGTACAAATAGTGGATTATTCAAATCTTCCTCACACTTACTTGACATCTCATCACTCTACCAGATTATCAAACACCTAGTTTGAATTTTAGACTTAGGGTCATGCAGTGTGTACCTCTATGTCATGCTTAGAGTCACACATTTGTCAATTACTATGTCTAGTCATGCATCATTTTCCATTTTATCAGGATATCATTTTAGCCATCATGCTCCAAATTTAAACTATGTACACAAGATATAGACATGCCGGTTCAACAGAAAAAGTTATCAGTCTCTAGAGGAAAAAGAACACAGGCAAGAAAACCCCAAAAGGGTATAGTGAATTGGGATACTCAGACTTCACCCTAGCACTCACTTTCCATTTACCCCACCCCCAACAAAAAGACATGCAATTGTCCCCAATGCATAAAAAAATTGAAATACTAGAGTGATAGGTGAAGCAAACCTGGGGCGCAAAGCGCCCATGATCAGCAAGCTGGTGGGTTCGGTTCCCCAGAACCCACTACCTCTGTAATCTGGATACCCTCAGTGGTGTCCTCAGCATCAACTACACTACCAGTAGTTCCTCCCGCTATCTTCACAGTTCTGGATCTAGACGCCCCAGCATCTAACTCTTCTGCTCTCATCTAATGTGCCTCCTCCTCAGCAAGCGAGGCTATCCTCGCAGCCTCCATCTCACGGCGCTCCCTCGTCCGTGCTCGCACCTCATCCTCCTCTCGACCCCTACGCCTATTGGAATGCTCTCTGGGGGAGGTGGTGGAATCTCTGATATGGCGAATATGGCCGCCATCACTGTGTCTTCACGAGGCTCTACAAAAGGGGCCTCAGATTCAGGCACCCTAGCCTCTAAGATCATATCAATATCTGCGTGAAGAGTGTCGACCGTAGCCTGAAGGGTCAACACATCCACCGGAGGGGCTGGATGGGCTAGCACTCGCAACTTTAAAGCGTCCAAGTGCTGATTAACCTTAGCGATCTTCTGCTCCATGTTCTGGACCATGCTCCGCTCCAAGAGCTCTTCTGCCTTGGTAATAGACCTCTGCATCCAAGGCTGGATATGATGTAGAAGTGTAGCCATTTGCGCCTCTAATTTCTAGACCCTAGCAAGCGGGACCAGAGCGGGTAAAGGGGCTGAGCGAGAGGAGCTCGGGGCAGTGCTACTACCCGGGATAGACTCGACCGGGGTAGTGTCAGTGGAAGGCGCCTGCGTAGCCTTGCGGGCCAGTGCTACCATATCAGCCAAATTGTCACCAAGTGGAGGCAGCTCTGGACGGGGCCCTTTGCGTGGAGCCAACTCATTGGCCTCATCTCTGATGAAGCCGATATCAACAGTGCCCAGAGGGGTCTTGAGCTGATCAACGTTCCATATAGGAACACATGTGCACCACGGGAAAGGGTAAGTAGTTGTGACCTTAAAAGCCCTCTCGTGCATGACCGCATGTAGAAGACACACAAAATCCACCTCGAACCCGGCTATCATCGCCGCTATCTGTACTGCTCGATCCCATGTGATGATATTATCAGCGGCTGTGAGGGAAAGGCAGTGGCGGACAATCAACCACAAAAATTTCGCCGTGAAACTCAGGTTGACCTTCTTTATGGCCCCCCTTCGGCACAGTCACCCAGTAGGCACCCGCTTCATCAACGGACAAGTGCAGGGCCATCCACCTCTTGGTGGTCTCTCTCAGTGATGGCTCACGCAGAAATTGGCCATCTTTTACAATCTGCCATCGGTAGTCAAACTCGGCAGTGAGAGGGGTCCGATTAGCATCAACATTCTTGCCGTATAGAAATCGGCGGATTGCAGACAGGGACATATCAACCTGAACTCCACATACTCAGATCTGCTCCAGTGGGGCCTGTTTGGTGGTGGCAGCCCACCTATCAATCTGTGATCGGGGAGTCTCTACGTAGGATGTATAGAACTCTCAGACCAGTTCTTCACTATAACGTCCCAACGGACATGCTGTCCACTCCAGTCGATGTATGGTGAAGAGATTGTGGATCTCAGGCATCATCGAGAGACTTCCCGTAAGGACCCGCCGCTCCAATGTAAGTGTTCGAGTCATAACTCCTTTGTCATTCAGGAACTTTACATCAGAATAGACTTAAAACTGCCCGTTGACACACCACCAGTTGGGCTGGTCGGTAACCGGGGTGAGAGCACGAGCTAATGAATCAGGTGTGAATTTCGAACTGTCAGCCTCATCAAAAGAGGCCGACGCTGCAGCAGTGGCAGGTGCGAGAACCTCAACAGATTCAGAGGCTTCCTCCAACTACGAAACTCCTAAGGATCCAGACGCTCCTTCTTCATTAGTGGCTGACCCAGAAGGTGTGCCGGTCAGTGTTCGCTCCTCATCAGACTGGGAGGCAGTGACTAGGCCAGACGCCACCTTTTTGGGTGTGGCTCTGGCAGCACGTGCAGCACGAGATGGGGTGGAAGTGCCTTGGGGCACGTACTTGGGGTCACGCTCATCTTCAGAGCCAATGACCTGGCGGGCAGACGGGGTGACAAACTTCGATTGCCCGCGTACATAGACTCGATCTTGTTTTGGTGCCATGGGAGATAGTATTTGTAAAGGATCAATATTAGTACTAGAAGGAGCAAACAAGACAAGCAAAACCACACAAAATAAATAAAAAATATTAAAGTAAAATGACATTTCTATAGTAACAATGAAACACGACGGGCCAGGTGACGGCTCGTCGTGACTATATGACGGACTGTCATGGGGTCCGTCGTGTCTTACTTAGACTTTATTTATATGGAGAACCCTGAATGAGAGTCTCTGACAAGTATGAAGGTATGTGCAGGACGGACTGTCACAAGTACGACGGTCCATCGTAGGTGTTCGTCATAGGACACTTGAAAAAAAATATGGAGACCCTTAGGAGAGGGGTCTCTGACCATCATAACGGTGATGCAGGACAGACCGTCGTGGGTATGACGGTCCGTCGTACTTGTCCGTTTGACGACACTTAGAAAAATAGAGAGAGACCCTATGGAACAGGGTCTCTGACAACCAGAACGGTTGTGCAGGACGGACCGTCGTAGGGATAACGATCCATCGCATTGTGTCCGTTTGAGGAAACTTAGAAAAAAAGTGAGAGACCCTTAGGAATAGGGTCTTTGACAACCAGAACGGTTGGGCAGGACGGACCATCGTGGGAACAACGATCCGTCGCATGTGGCCATTGGTGGCCACTTAGAGAAAATTGGACAGTGGGATGTTAGGGTTGTTGGAACGGACCCAACGACGGTCCGTCGTGGATACGACGGTCTTTCATAGGGGTCTCGTTTTGTAACTTAGTGACAGAACAAGGGGTGCCCCATTAATCCCCTATGACCCTAATCGAATTGGTAGTGTTTTAACCTACATTTATCTAACCCAAATACCTAGTAAACTAGCAATTCTAAAGCACCTATTTCTAGGGTTTTAACACGGCAATTTCGAGGATTTTTAACCTATGTCAGACAGAATTTTATTAAAAAAAATTAACATATCAACAACAACTAGGCTAATACTAATTGATAAACAAAAAATGTAATATAAATGAGTAGAAATTAGAGACACATACCTGTGAATTTGAGAAAAAACAAGATGAAAAGGTACTTGGTGATCAAGAAGACACCCACAATAGCAGCTCCGACTAGTAGATGAGGACTTTTAGGACTTTGGAGAATTTGGGGAAAATGATCGGTTGAAGAGGGAGATGATTTTGGACGTTGAAAAAGGAGGCAAATAGGAGGAAGAGTGAAGGAATGGGGTGAAATAAAGGGTTGGGGTTTTTAAATGTTGAATTTTTTAAAAACCCCCAGCCGGGTCAAGTTGGGCACGCCACATTAATGACGCAAGATTCCACGACGAAGGTCCGTCTAAGTTGTGACAATCCGTCATTGGTTCCGTCGCGTGTGCGCTAGTTTGAAAATAACAGAAAGAGGTACCTGGCACGACGGATTCATGCGACGGTCTGTCACAGTTGAAACGGTCCGTCGCTGTATCTGTCAGTGACTGCTGCAGAGTAATTTTCTGTAGAATTTCCTGATGATGTGCCTGCAAATTTAAAACCCATTAGTAGAAAATGCTACCATTATTAGAAAGAAAAACTATAAGTATTGGGTTGCCTCCCAACAAGATCCTGATTTAACGTCGCGGCACGACTGAGGACACTTGATTACTCAGCCTTCATCAAGATAGTATGCCTCTATCACTTCATTCATCGATGCAGTATGCCCAAAATAGAGGTTTATTCATTCTCTATTCACCTTAAACCGCACTCCCTCCTTGGTTTTTAACTCAGCTGCTCCATGAGGGAATACATGGGTAATCAAGTAAGGGCTAGTCCGTTTGGACTTGAGCTTGCCCGGAAGACATGGCAACCCAGAACTGTCTAAAAGCACAAAATCCCCAACAATAAACTTTTGTTGTGTACTTTTTTTCATTCTCCTTCTTCATCTATTCTTTGTGGGATATGGCGGATACCGATGGGAGCTCACCACTCTGCCTCATGGTCCTACAAATGTTGAAGGTAGCTTTTTCATTGTGCAACCAAAATTTCATCTGCCCCTTTTCCATATCAACTAAGGCTCTACCTGTAGCAAGGAATGACCTCCTAAGAATAATAGGCACTTCAAAATCGACATCACAATCAAGAATAACAAAATGTGCCGGAAATATGAATGACTCCACTTTTACTAGCACATCATGGAGTATACCTGTAGGCCTTTTCACTGTTCGATCAACCATCAGTAGCTTGTTCATAAAAAAAAAACCATCAGTAGCAGCATTGCAGTGGGTTTTGGATCACCCAAACCCAACTTCATGAAAATTGAGAGGGGCATGAGATTTATGCTTGCCCCCATATCACATAATGCTTTCGCAAAATGTAATGACCCGACTGTACACGGAATAGTGAACACACCTGGATCTTCTCTCTTTTTTTACGAGAGATCTTATAGCAATAGCACGACAATGCTGCATTCTATCATCATCCTCGAAAGTGACCGATCTTTTCTTTGTGACCAGTTTTTTCATAAACTTGGCATAACCAGGCATTCGTTCTAGAGATTCTACAAAAGGGATATTGAGAGAAAGCTACTTCAGCTCTGTTATAAAACGCCGATATTTACCATCCTTGGTCTTTTTCACTAATATCTGAGGGAAGGGTGGTGGTGGTCTAGGCATTGGATTACCTTCATAGGGACTTCTGCATCTTTTCCAGTGCTCTCTTCTGCTTCACCACTACCCTTTACAACCTTATCATCATCCTTTCTCACCTATTTCTCATTAGATGGCATAGGTGAGTCAATGGATTGATTACCTCCCCGAGTAGTGATTGCCATACAATGCACATTATTTTTTGGATTTTGGACAGTGTTGCTAGGAAGAGTGCCCAGTTGCTGTGTGTTCACTCTCGCAGATAATTGGGCCATTTGCAACTCGATCTGCTTAACCGATATTACATGTGTATCGAATTTTCGCCCAATACCTTGTAAATCACACCTTAACTCTTTACTGTTCTCATTACTAGCATCGAACCTCCTCATCATTTTGTGCAACATATCCTCAACTCGCGCCATACTATCTCCATCATCCCTAGGAGTAACTTCACGATTTTGAGGAGGGACATAGGGCCCATTCCTATCATTTCTGTTACTGTAGTTACCCCTGTTGAAGTTGTTGTCGCGGTTGAAGTTTCCATCTCGGACAAAATGACCCTCACGGTTATAGTTACCATAGATCCGACCTTGGTTCCCTTGACCTTGGTGCCAATTATCCTGATTTGAGCCTTGGGCGCTTGGTCGGAACCCCCCCGTTTGCTCATTTACTGCATAGGAGTCCTCTGCATAATAGCATTCATCATTAAGAGGTGGTGGTTTAGGCAAGTAGTTAACTGCATTTATCTTTTCTGCACCCCAGTGATATGTTTTAGAACCAACCCAAGCTCATTTCTCATCTGAGCCATTTCTTCACGAATCTCATCAGTGGCTGGGTTGTGAGTGGACTGCACTGCGAAGGTATTTCTCAAGGTATCTGACTTCCTAGTACTCTAAGCTTTATTAATCCAGGAGATTTTCTCTAATTTTTTTCAGCAATCTCTGCATAAGGAAACTCCCCTTAAGATCCACCTGCTATAGTGCCCAACACCGGTTTATTATTATCATCTTGTCCTCGATAGAAGTACTCCTTCAGTGACTCATCATCTACACGGTGATTTGGGACACTTCTCAAGAACAAGGTGAATCTATCCCAAGAACTACTTACTGACTCTCGTGGTAGTGCCACAAAGTTGTTCACTCTATCTTTGTAGTTTAGTTTCTTGGAGACCGGATAGTAGAGTGCTAAGAAAACATCCCTTAGTTGGTTTGAACTGAAAATTGAGTTGTATGAGAGCTCAGTGAACCATATAGCAGCCTCTCCCGTCAGTGAGAGAGGAAACACTCTAAGCCCTATTACATCCAAGTCCAAGTCAGACCTCCCTACACAGCTTTTACACACTGCCCTTACCTTAGCTATATGGGCATGTGGATCCTCAGAAGGTAGCCCTGAAAACAAACCTCTAGCAGTGAGCATTTGCATCAGGCTACTAGTTACCACAAAGGTATGGCCTGGTGGTAGAGGAGGCAAGACAAGTGGCCCATCCGAATCTGCTATGTTATCATAGCTTCTGTAGTATGCTTGGGGCCGTGGAGCGGGATTTTGTCCCCTCTGTTGGTGTTCACCCGGAGCATCGGGTAACAACTGACCATGAACATCAACCAGAGCTGGGATGTTCTGGTTTGGATCATCATTATTAATTCACAAGTTTCTATTCATGTTGCGTAGTGTACGCTCTACTTTGTGATTGTAGGGAAACATGGGTTCTCTTCCTCTCCGTGTATTTGGCATACAAAGAGGGTGGTTCTGCACGAATCAAACACAATAAAACAAAGTAAAATCAAGAAAATATCAACTAAACTATAGTAATAAGTTTAAGTTAGTCTAAAAGATACTTTCACCGGCAACGGAGCAAAAATTTCATATGCTCAAACTTACTTCTCAAATTAGAAGTAAAGCGGTCGTGTCAAGTAAATAACCCAACTAGTGAGGTTGGGATCGTTCCCACGAGGAAAATAGTTTAGACTTAGCTTCAATCTATTATTACTATTGTTCAGTCAATTACTTCCTTGAAAAGCAAAAATAATAAAAATGGGGGTTTCTATTTTTAAATAAATGAAAATAACTAGCGAAATAAAAGGAGACAAATAACAACTTTGAATGTTGGAGTTTAATCAATTAATCAAAGTAACTAGTGTTTACGTGTTCCCCACAGGTTCATAACTTGATAAGTCTAACTATAACAATTCTTTCGTAGTATCTTGCATGCAAAGTGATAAGTTATGTATTTCTAACTCCTTGGTCCAGCATCTAGAAAATTTCACTCCGCACCTTGGTCCGGCTACGTGTGTTGCTATCCTAACCCTTATCTTTACCTCATATTAAGCATCGTATTCGATATTTGACTAAGTTATTACCTCGTACCAATCAATAGTAGCTTATTGAATAGTATACACTAAATCTATGTTGATAATTCTTTTCCTATTATCTACCTCCTTGGTTCGGCAAGTAGCATTAAGGTGAGTTCTAACGTTGGCCATCCGTTAAAAAAACTTCTATGCGAAAGAATTATCATTACATGAAAGACACTATTTTAGAATTGTTATTTTAGTTAGGTTTTACCTCATTATTTGCCTATGGTTCCCACAACCGTAGTTATGGAGTTTAGTTACCCATAGTAATAATCACAATATTCAAATATATGGTATAAGGATTCATGTACTTACTTCAATGAGTAAGAGTAAAAGCCGAAAGTTCGCTTGATTAATCAACAAAAATCACCAACAATCAATTCAAAGAATCTCAAAATAATAAAGAATCTAACAATATTAAAGGGCCATACCAAATAATCAAGAGTCTAACCTCAAAAATGAGGTTTTTCGAACTATTTATAGAAAAAAAAACCTAATTAAACAAGGACTATTTGCTGGAAATCTGTCAAAACGCTGCTGGATTGACGGACATCGCGACGGATCGTCATGGACTCCATCGTCCCATACTTGATACAATTTCTTCTGCTACTCTCTTCATTACCCTCGACGGCAGGTATGTCGGATTGTCACAGGAACAACGATCCGTCGAGGGTCTCCATTCCAAAACACTTGAATTCTTGGAATATGGGTACTGGGACTACTTCTCTGAATTTCATGACAAACCTGCAGGACGGACTGTCATGGACACGACGGTCCATCACGCTTTCTGTAACCCCACACTTGGTCTTACTTCCCCCATCTTCCTTCAGCAGCTGCACTACGCTCCCACCTACGGACCGTCACGAGCATGACAGACCGCATTTCTTCGCCTAAAAACCTTCGCATTCATCTTTGGACAGATTTCCTGCAAATAAGGAGAAACTTATAAAAAAATTAGCACAAAAAGGCTTTTGGACACACTAAAGTTAAGGAAAAAGTATTAATAATACCGTGAAACCACGGTATATCAGGCATCGGTAAGACGATGGACCGTCAGTCTTTGCCATCGTTAGGTCTGACAGCAACTTTCCCAGCAGTCTTTTTTACCTTTCCCACTCCATTTAAACCCTAGGTTACGTCGTTTTGACCCTAAATCATTAGATTTTAGTAATTTTAAGCATAGAAATATAATTAAAACATATCCAAGTGAAATCATTATATCAAAACCTATAAAATTAAAATCAAGAGAGCAGAAAAAGCTTACGAACCCTAGTTCAAGAACGCCACAAGTTCCGGCAGTTCCAGCCCCAAAACTTAAGTATTTTTTCATGGATTTCACTAGTGGGTTCCTTTCAACCATTAATTCCCTAGTTTTCAGTCAAATTCTTGATTCCATATCATGATTAGACCTAGGATTTATAAAACTTTAACAGAACTTCATGAATTTATTAAATATATGTTCCAAATCAGATTATCATGTTATTACTCAGATTATTGTATATATTTCTAAACCCTAGCTTTGTATATTTTTATTTCTTAAATTACACATGCTAGAGGTCAGATATTTGAAATACTTCAGATATACCTGCCTCAGTTATAAACGCATAATTACTAGATTAATTGTTGCATTTTCATTTTGTATATTCAGTTTTGAGCTATCTTGTATTTACAAAAACTCAGACATAATCAATTAATTTATAGAATTCATGGGAGTAGCATAATACCGAGTTTGACTAGGGTTCAACTTACCCAATTAGTCCCAGAACTACTAGCCAAGTAGGTCGTAAGTCCCCTCTCTAGGCAATTAGTTTAGTGATCACGCCAACATGTCTTTATACCTTTTGAAGGGTATATTGGGTCCTCTCGTTGGGGCGTATACATTGGACTCCACATTTAGATCATGTGGTTTTATTATAAGTTATTAGTAGCTCCGACAAATCAGTCAGAATCTCTTCATTGAACACTTATCAGTATATTCCGTATTCAGTTTCAGCATATTATAAATTGGTCATTACATTTAGTTAGTTCAGAAATTCAGTATATTATGTTCAGATTATTATACTTGCTTTTGTTCTTGTTGAGTTATGTCTTATTTCAGCTTTACTCTATCCTACATGCTCAGTACCTTTCAAGTACTGATGTATACGTGCGCTACATCTTTTTGTAATGTAGGTTCAGGTTCTCAGCATCTAGATCAAGCATAGATTAATTTTTGATCTCTAGTTCAGCAGCATCAGTGGTGAGTCCTCATTCTCCAAGGAAAATAGTCATGAGTTTAATTTAAGTCTTCAGTTATTTAGTTTCAGTTTTGCTAGATTTAGCTGGGGCTTGTCCCAGTATTTCTAGTCCAGTTTAGAGGTTTATTTCAGATATAGTTAGATTCAGCTTAGTATTGAGTTAATATTTCCTTTGTATTGAACTCATTTTTTTCAAATATCTCAGTTATAGAATATGGGTATTCCTTATCTTTTCAGATTTAATTATGATTTAGCTTCCGCATCAGCTTATTATCTTTAGTATGCTCATGATCATGCAAGCAGGGTTAGCTTGGGATCACTTGTGGTTCTAACTTCCATATCCACGTCTTGGGGGTAGCTCAGAGCGTGACAATTATCTTCATAATGGAGGAAAGTAATAGAGATAATGGATGAGAGTAACTTCTTGGTGTAATGGAAATCCTCAATATAATATTTTATAACACTCCCCTTTATATGTCCATAGATAATATGCTTTGTTGAAACTTACTAGGAAAAAATCCCGCGGGAAAAAATCCAAGTGAAGAAAAGAGAGTAAACATATCTTTTAATACGCTTTGAATGTTGCCTCGGTAAAAACCTGACCAGAAAAACCAAATTGGGATAAAAGTATGATTAATGAAAAGATTACAATGCGTAATTTTCTCCCCCAATAAAATCATAACTTGATATATCAGAGACGATGCATTCCAATCTTATACCACAACTTTTCAAATATTGATGTTGAAAATCCTTAGTTAATAGGTTTACATGATTATCATTTGTATGGGTCTTTAAATGTATATCTCACCATTCTTTTAAAGATCACATGTGAAAAAACAAATATACTGTGTGATCTCCTTTGATTGTATCCTCCCTTCAATTGAGCTATATATCATTTTTGTATATGATGGCTGAAATATCTTTTTTCAAAAGAAATTACATATTTTCTAAATATGAAAGATCATGATTCCAACCAAACACACTCTCGACTTAATTTATAGATCAATATTATTTCGGCATGATTTGAAGAAGTGTCTACTACTGTGATTCTTCGAATTTCCAAGATATTGTTATGTCTCCATACGTAAATATTATTCCATTTGAAACCAAGCTTTATGCAGATCAAATAAATATTTTTCATCTACATAATAAAGTCATTTTTGACTCGAAATTGGTCATTTAAATTTCACTAAAGCTCGTCTTTTTATTGAAAGAAAATCACACATTTTCTATGTGTTGAGTAACTTGATTTGTTAGTTTTTTGTCATAACTTGAATATACTATGACAATATTTTCACGTTATTTTTGTTGTGGATATCAAATAATCTTCTAGAATTTGCATAATCAGTAAACTGTAGGTGCACCAATTGAACTAAAACATGACATTTAAAAAAATTTCATCAGATTAAAAAGTTTTTTTTTGTGTTAAGCAGTCTCAAAACCATTGGATATTCAATGGAACTGCTTTAACACATTTTAAATCCTTCAAAGATTTTTAATTAACCTTCATCGTCAAGTTAGACATAATAATCATTCATTATGCATATTCAAGTATTCCATCTATTGCCAAAATGAAATAAGTCTTACTGTATCCACCACTAAAGAATATATCTTCATTTCATAATGTCAGAATTTTTGTGAAAACCCTTTATGCCTCGAGGCACAAACCGTACCTTATATCTTACAATTATACTTTTGCAAAATGATTCATTTGTACCTCCCGACATATATTTTTATCAATGAACTATAAGTTCAAAAAAATCACTTTTCTAAGTGAAACAAAATATACTTGAATAGTGCATTTTATTTGGCATATCATTTATGTATCCACACGATATGACATCCTCACCCTGAACCAATTATGATGGGAGAGCCTTGTTGGGTTGATGCATACATGTAAAATAAACTCATCTCATACTAAATTTATTTGAAAGATTTGTTCTCATAATCAATGGTTAGCAACAATTCGAGGCATACAATTCTGTTAAACTAGCCAACATTATCAACATGATTTAATTTAATAATTCGAGCAAACAACCTTACAAAAATCAATTTGTTAGTTGATACAAAAGCATATGTGGACATACCATAGATTCATGTATTAAATCGTAATAGTAAGCGGTCCACATGAACCCATAATTAACTTTTTGTATATTTCAAATAATTTCAGGGGATACAATTTCAACCTTAGCTTATACATTGATCATGAGAATAAGCAACACAAGAGAATTCTTAAAGAACATTTTGTTTCTTCAAAAATATAGCCACGTGAATTCTCAATTTCTTTTGCATCACATATGACCATCCGATTATGCCAACTGATATTTATTCTAGTAAACTTCTGGTTCACCTTTGCATGTGATTCCATCGTCATGTCCATATTTATATACAACAAACAAGAGAAAGACATGTAACATTTTATGTAAATATTCATAACCCGCTTTAATCGTAGTAAATTAAAGATATTTAATATTTTAATAATTTATAGTCTCAATATAATATTTTTTTTTTCAATTCCATTGAAACTTATAAAGTTTCTTTTGAGACTTACTACAACCCTACTATTATGAACTATGTCATTCTCCGGATTGTAACAATTAGCCCTTTCAAAAATCTCAATTAATTTTGTATACTACCACAAAATTCACAACCCCATTCTTATGGTGACCATCTCTTTCAAGGAGAAAAATATTATTATTGTCATGGTTAATATTATTTCATGCAAGACTTATTTCTTGACAATCAATGATAAATTTGTGTTGCCACACAATAATATTTATTTTGATCATGACACAATCTTTATAGAAAAAATTATTTTTTTTATTTGTCCTCAAATAGTTTATAGTAAAACATACCACAACATTGGTGTAGTACTCAGAGTATATGACCAAAATGACCATTCATGTCAAAATATATATTTTTTCAATATCTCAAACCTCCCGTAGATGTGAAATATGACATTAATCCAACAATATATATATATATATATATATATATATATATATATATATCAATACGAACACAAGTCACATTTTCTTCAAGAAAAAATCATAATCATTTGTACATGCTCCACAATTTTTTTATTAGCCTTACTTTAACATTATCATATTTATTTGACTTACTTAAACATTGATTTAAAAAGTCAAATATACTAAATGTACTACCACTTTATATTTCTTTATATTGATGGAGGATTTACAAAGCTTTTCAAATTTTAGTTGCATCAGCAACAATGTTCCCAATATCTTTTTATACCATTTTGATGGATAAAAATTACCTTCATATTTCAAGGACCATCTCTACAATGATGACCATAACATTTTACCACACTCATATAATACATTCAACCACTTATCATTTTCAAACATATCATTCCCTGCTACCATATTCATATAAGAGAATGGAGCAAACCAATTGGGTATATTTGATGACTTTTAGTAAAATAATATATTATTTTTCTTTAATCATCATCATATCATCACTATAGTGCATTAGGAATTATAGTCAATGTCTTATACATATAAAGAAGCCTTAGCTCATAAATCAATGGTACTTGAACCAAACATATAATTATCATGATTCACCGAGACTTTAACTCGATTTCTTATCCACTTGGGTTGATGAAATTTTAATTTACCATTTTAATCTTCATAATTGTCTTAATAAATCAACTGACTTACCAAAAAAATAAATATCAGAAATCATAAAAATAATTTGAATTTGACTTAACATAAGAAAATTGAATAATATCAATTAATTCGAACAAGGTGTTGGAATCATATAAAAGTCCCAAGTTAAAATAAATGAAAACCTTTTAACATTCCTTATCAATATTGCTACAAAGATTAACAAAATTCAATAAGCATTTTAAAATAACCACTATAACACCCCGTATCAAAAAATATACCAGATATCAATTTTTCTGAAATTGCAGGTCAACCTATGTTCACCATCTACAGACCTTAGTCTGATATGCGACCTGTGTTGTAGTATTTTAGTTCACCACTGCAACCCCTCCCACAAACCCAGCTCAGAAAATCGGCTAAGTCTCGACCAACGCACAAACCTACTGTCCGTAAGTCAGACTACAACCCATGGTTTGTCTTCATGGATCAAGAATCAATTACCCAGCCTCTGACATGAACCACGATCAACCACTATGGTCCGTAGATGGACCTAGGAATGTGGTGATGGTTACCAGTCAATTAGGGGAAAATTTCTTATTTTTTCAACTTCAAACGGTCATAAATATTAGAACAAAAGGAATTAAGTGTTCTATGACCTATAATATATACTTGAATCCTCTTTCCAACTCCATTGAGTTTGCTAAAATTCAACTTTCGAGTAAAAAGTTATGCTCATATTAGTGAAGGTTTGACAAGCAAATGAACCTAACCTACGGACCTTAGATTGAACTACGGCCTGCAAGTCCAATCCATCGTTCACTCCGACAACAGTTAAGTTGGGGGTCTTTTGGTATTTTTGTATTTCGTGGGACCCCTAAGATACGTCATTTAGACCCTAAATCAGGAGTTTTAGTCAGTTTAAGCCCAGAAACATAACTAAAAATTACCTAAGTTATGTCATTAATCAAAACATAGAAAATTAGAAGCAATAGAGGAGAAAAAGGTCAAGAATCCTAGTTGAAGAACGCAACAAGGTTCCATTAGTTGCAGCCTCAAAATTGAAAGATTTCTTCGTGGAATTTATCTCCATGTATATTGGATTTCACTGGTGGATTTCACCCATTAGGTCCCTAGTTTTTAATCATTTTCTTGATTTCTATATCATAGCTAGACTTAAGGGTTTCTTAATGTTAGAATTGTTGGGTTCTTAGCTGTTAGAAGGATCAAAATCACATTATTCTGTTATTATTAAGATAAATGCATGAATTCCATAACCCTAGCCATGCATTTCTTTAGTTCTTGAATTACACATACTAGGTCAGATATTTTTGTTATTTGGTTTATACATGGCTTAGTTATTAATGCATCATTATCAGATTAATTGTTGAATTCTCAGTTTGCATGATCAACTTTGAGCTATCCTATATTTACTTTAACTCAGTCAAAATCAATTAACCACCTAATTCATTGCAAGTAGCATAATACCGAGTTAGACTAGGGTTCAACATACCCAAATAGTCCTAGAACTACTAGCCAAGTAGGTTGTTAGTCCCTCTGTGGGCATCAATTTAGTGATCACGCTAGCATGCCTTTATACCTATGACAATATATATTTGGTTCTCTCGATTGGGCGTATAGATCGAACTCAACATTTACCTCATGTAGTTTTATCATCGTTTATTAATAACTCCCACAGTTCACTCAAATTCTATTACATTGACTATTTATCGGTATATCCTGTATTCAGTTGCAACATTTTAGAAATTGGTCACTGCATTCAGTTATCTCAACATTCAGTATATCATGTTCAAAGTATATCATTACTTTATTGCTTTGTTCAGTTATACATTAATTCAACTTTACTCTAAGCAACATGCTCAGTACCTTTCAAATACTGACACATATGCGCGCTACATCTTCTCGTGACGTAGTTTCAATTTTTCGACATCAAGTTCACAGTTAGATCGATTCCCGATCTCTAGTTTAGCATAATCAGTGGTGAGTCGTCCTTTTGCGAGGATAATAGTCATGAGTTTCTTTTCAATATTTTTAGTCCTTAGTTTCAATTTTTCTAGACTTAGTTAGGGCCAGTCCTAACATTTCTAGTCAGCTAGAGGCTTTTTTTAGACATACTTAGTTTCACCTTAGTATTGAGTTAATATCTTCTCTTTATTAAGCTCATCAATTTTCATACATCTCAGTTATAGTATATGAGTATTATCCATCTTTTCATTTAATTATGATCTAGATTCTGCACATTTTATTATCCTTATTATGCTCATGATCATGCAATCAGGGTTAGCTTGGGATCATTTGTGGTTCATGGTCTCGTGTCCACGTCTCGAGGGTAGGTCGAGGCGTGACAAACTTTGTATTAGAACACTAAGTTTTAGTGTCCTATGATGTCTTAAAAGTTGTACTAAGTGGAGTCCTTTTCATGGGTGTGAGGTGCACCACATCTAATGAGACGAAGGTTACAAAGTTTTTTAGAAAATTATTCATTTTCTTGTTACTCTTATCGTGTGTATGGTATTATCTAATATCGTTCTAAATTTTAGTGTTATCATGCCTTCTCGTAGAACTAACGCTAGGAATACGAATGCCAGGAACGGAAACACATCTCCTCCAATCATAGATCAGGAAGTCTCCAATGCTGAATTTATGAATGCCATTGAGATGTTGGCTTAGAGTGTCACCAACCAAAACAATCAGCGGGTTCAAGCTCATGTGAATGCTAATTGTGGATGAATATCATCTAGGCTCTGTGACTTTGTTAGGATGAAACATCCTGAGTTCTTAGGATCCCAGACTAGTGAGGATCTCCAAAATTTCTTAGATAAGATAAAGAAGATCTTTGAGGTGATGCAAGTCACTGGGAATGATCGGGTTGAGTTAGCATCATACCAATTGAAGGATGTTGCTCATATATGGTACACTCAGTGGAAGGAGAATAGGGATGCAAATATGGATCCTTTTATCTGGGAATGATTGGGTTGAGTTGGCATCATACTAGCTGAAAGATGTTGTTCATATCTAGTTAACTTAGTGGAAGGAAAATAGGGGTACAAATGCAACTCCTGTTACTTGGGATTGCTTTAGTAAGACCTTTATGAATAGGTTTTTCCGAATAGAGTTGAGAGAAGCAAAATCCCAAGAAGTCATGATTTTATGGCAAGGTAACATTATGGTCCAAGAGTATGGTCTCAAGTTCAACCAACTCTCTAGGTATGCGCCTCACATAGTTCTGATTCCATGGCTCACATGAATAAGTTCTTGTATGGGGGTGTCACAGTGGGTGAAAGCAGAATGCATAAATGCTATGTTACTGGGAGAAATGAACATCTCTAGGATCATGACTCATGCTTAGAAGGTTGAGGGTGATAAGCTTATGGAACAAGCCAAGGAGAATAAGAAGGCTAGGACTGGGAATTATGATTATTCTCAACAAAAATCAGGTAGTGGAAATCGCTCACAGAGTCAGCAGATGTTTTCAGCCCTAGACCCTTCATTAGTTAGTATTCCATTCTCCAAGAATAGGTATGATCACAAGGTCAATGCACAAGCCTATAAGTCTCAGGGAAGTGTTTCAGGCAACAAAACTTACCCCACTTGCATAAAGTGTGTTAAGAACCACCCAGGCGAGTGCTCGCAGGAAAAGAATGATGATTTGGATGCGGTCAGTGTCACAAACCGAGAGCATACCCTAGAAGATATCGGATTCCCTCGAATCACAATACGGTTAACTTGACCTCTCGGAGGTCTTGTACAATCCCTTTGACACATTCATTGCATACATGTATGAATATTAGTGAAGAAATAAAAATTTTGACATTAAATAATAATACTTCAAAATATCTCTTTAGAGAATATCATACGAAAGGCTAAGTGTCAAAGTCTCCATCTTAGACACACAAATATCTTAGAACACGATCGATACATCAACAAAAAAAATCTAATTCTATTACAATGTCTTTAACAAAGAAAACTAAACATAGTAATGTCCTCGTATCTATTGAGGACATACCCCAACTTTTCTTGAATGAACACTAATTCAAGCTTCATTTGAAGGGACTCCTCTCAATTGCCACCTACACCCTTAGAAATAGACAGAATATATGGAATTAGAACATTAGAATGCACCAATAATGGTGGCGTGCAATTAAAACCATGCTAAAAGGACATTTGTATAAAACATCTCTTTCTGAGTAAAACATCATAAGACAAGTTTAAGAATCACTTACAAGTCAACATAAGCACATATAGTCACATTACATAACATAGCATCAATATCACTTCAAAACCCATAAACATGAGACCCTCTTACCAAAGGTTATTCAAGGCTCACTTGAGTGAGTTATGAAGTGACCTTCCATACAACCCCTTCACAGACACCAAAGTGATCCTTTAGACCACCTAAGATAAGATAATGGCTAGTTGAATTGACCTTGTATGGAATTGTGTGGTATGGTCCACTTATAGTGGCGGTGTTTACTTCTTTCAATATATATATATATATGTGTGTGTGTGTGTGTGTGTGTGTTGATTATGGGCTTGAAGGCACAGTTGATGTTATGTGAGTGTGTGGTTATGATGATCACACTATGTGAAGCATGCCTAGTCTTCTATTCTAGTTTTGATCTATGTTGTGTTGCTATTGTATAAGCATGTGGACTATGTGAGGGTTATGCTTAGGTGCTTCCATTGATGAAGTAATGATTATTAATGACCCCTACCTATGTACCCTTAGATGAATGTGTTTTGAATAGCTAAGGTGAGGAGTCTTTAATATGCGTTGATTATGGCCTTGAAGGCACAATTGATGTTATGTTAGTGTGTGGTTATGATTATCACACTATGTGAAGCATGCCTAGTATTTTATTCTAGTTATGATCTAGGTTGTGTTTCTATTGTATAAGCATGTGGAGGACTATGTGAGGGTTATGCTTAGGTTCTGCCATTGATGAAGTAATGATGATTAATGACCCCAACCTATGTACCCCTAGATGAATGTGTGAATAGCTCAGGTGAGGAGTCTTGAAGGTAATGTGATGATGTCTTGTCTCCTATGCTATTAAGTGTTGTGTGGTCTATGCTTGGTTGTGCATTGTGGTCCAAAGAGGGTGGCTGCCTCAATATGTTGGTTATAGACATTATGTGATCATGTTGACCAATGCGCACACACACTTAAACCTCATGCATGCTTACTAGTAGTATAGGTTCATGGTGTCTAATTAAAGGGTATTATCATATGCACTAATTTCTACTACTATGCTTGTATTGTATATGTCCATGAAGTACGTTATGTATCCCTTAACTAGTACAACTTGATTGGTGTACTAGTATGGACAAGGGTATGAGGCTTTGTCTATACATTGCACATGTGTGCCTTGATAAGATAGTTCCTAGGTTTGTGATTAAGTACATGAATAAGAATGCATGAACATGTTATTAATATGACTTATATTGTATGATGTTAAGTATATGGTATGATGAAGTATGAGCATAGTGTCTAAATGTGTTTATATGAGGTTTGGTTATATAGTTACACCTATACTCTTATGCATGAATGGAATACAAGTATGAACATGTGTGGTCTAAGGGTGTTTATGTGGAAGGCTTGCTCACATATATGTATACACATACCCACATTCAAGTATGTCTATGATTCTTGTATGATGATCTAGTCTATAGAGGGTATCTTGGAAGGTATTCTTAAGAATACCCTTAAATGGATGGTGCTTTAAATATGCTATGTCCATTTGAAAAGACTTCATACATGATTTAGGTTGATAAACTCTCATCTATGACCTATGAGATAAGAATATGAGGGGTCAACTCTTTTAATACTATATTTTATAAAGTAAAGATAATAAAGATTTTTCAATAAAGGGAACTTAGCATAGCACCAAGTGAACTTTGATGAGAGGTGTTTCTTCCCTATGTGGAAGGCTTGGTCACCATTTTCCTCAGAAGATCGCAACTACAATGCCTCTATAGGCATAAAGAGGATTTCCATAAGTGGATAAATACAATGCCTCAATAGGCATAAAGACTGTTTCCGTATATACCAGCTAGTTCTATAAATTATGCTTGCCCCATAGGATCTAGCAAGTGATATCACTTAATATATTAGCATAATGTTAAAGTTATACTTTGGCAAGGTAGACAACTTTAAGTTAGTGTAAGGCTTTACAACACCAAATTCCATGTTTAACACCCATGGTCTTAGTGTTGGTTAAGGCTATAGTTTCCTAAAGTAAAATGGACAATAGAAGTAAAGTAAGGACCCTAACTAGGATAACCTAAGGTAAGTTTCTTAGTGTAGGTGAAGGTATGAGAGTTCAACTATGCATTGAACAAGTAGCTCTTGAAAGGAGTTCTAGGAAGGTTTTCTAATGTATATTACTATGTTTATGTTTTTTATGCATGACATTGTAGTGTTCTCTACTTGTTGTGATGATATGCATGGTATGAGTCGAAATGGGTCTATGTGATGTGGTCTATCCTTATAAACATAATGTAGGTTTTATTGACTATATGATTAAAGTCTTGCTTGACATGAATGAAGTATATATACTTGTCTTATTGATGTATAAAATAAATGTTAAGGCTTGTGGGCTCATGATAGGTTTTTTAAGTATGTGTGAGGTTTATGGGGTTTCACAGGTACATGGAACTAGTAGACTTAGATTGGGATTGTGAGTATGGTCTTGTAATGTTCTATGTGAAGTGAATTTAATATATTTGCATATTGACTATGGTTCACTGTAATGGTATTGGGAGTCTTGACTTAAATGTATCTTATAACATGTTATTCTCCTATGAATGTATGTGTTGAGTTTGGAAGGTTATATGTATGAATACCTTGTGACTTTGAGGTAATGCATTGCACCAAGTATTACTAGAGCGTTACTTGGGAAGTTATGAAGTTAAAAATTTAAGAAGGAAAAAGGTTACTGTAAACTAGAAAAAACTTACTCTAAAAGGGAAGGTGGTTACTGTAAAATGAAGCAAATTATGCTTTAAATGCAATGTGTGGTTTTATATGATGTATAACCATTTAATATGCCTATATGAAGTATGTGAATCGTATGATGCTTGTTGTATCAGAGTTTTATGAAGTTTTCACAAAAAGGCATGACGCATGGTTTCAAGTAAAATGTCCCTTTTAAATGCCTGTTTTTGCATGGTTTCCAAACTTAGTGATTCCTGTACTAACTCCATTCTTCTTCAACTCTTTACACAAAATTTAGGTTATGGATGCTTAAAGGGCATCTCTATGGTGAATGGCTTGATATGTGATTCCCAATATCAAGAAAAGGAATCTGTAAGTTCAAGGATTTCCTAAGTCACGTCTTAATATAAAGTCTTGTAATAGTATACTTATGATTTATGTTATATGGGTCGTGTCCCAAATGTCCTCTAATGATGTTTAGACTTAAAGTCTTTCACTACGTATGGTGATATATATATATATATACACACACACACACACACATACACTTTACCTTTAAAAATGCGATGAATGATAACTACGGGCGTGTATAAGACCTCCAAGGGGTCAAGTACGCCATGTTATATCTAGGGGGTGCTCCCTGGTTGTGACAAAAACTAAATTGACTACGACTCCTATCTTGACTCTACTAGAGGACTTAGATGGTTATGTGATCTATTGCGATGAATCCAGAGTTGCCCTTGGTTGTGTGTTGATACAACGATATAATGTTATAGCTTATACTTCTAGAAAACTTAAGGTGCATGAGATGAATTATCCAACTCATGACCTCGAGCTTGCAGTAGTGGTGCTTGCACTCAAGATTTGGAGACACTACTTGTTTGGTGTTCATGTAGATGTATTCACTGACCATAAGAGCCTTCAATATTTGTTCACCAAGAAAGAATTGAATATTCTCCAGAATAGATGACTTGAGTTCCTTAAGGATTATGATATGAGTGTACATTATCATCCTGGTAAGGCGAATGTAGTAGCAGATACTCTTAGGAAATTATCTATGGGTAGTGTAGCCCATGTTGAGTAGAAAAGGAAGAAACTAGTGAAGGATGTTCACGGGCTTGCTCACTTGGGAGTTCGCGATATGAGTATATTAGACAGCAGTGTTACAGTTCAGAATGGGGCAGAATCTTCTTTGGGAGTGGAATTAAGGAACAACAAGATAGTGATTCAACATTTTTTGAACTTAAGGGTGCAGTCCACAATCAGAGAGTGGAGGTTTTCTCCAAATGGGAAGATTGTGTACTTCGCTACCAGGGTAGACTGTGTGTAATTGATGTGGGTGATTTGAGACAACATATTATTGCAAAAGCCCATAACTCCATTATTTCTTTTCATCTAGGTGCCACTTAGATGTACAGTGATGTGCGGGAAGTCTACTGGTTGATTGACATGAAGAGGAATATAGTAGATTTTGTGAGTAACTGCCTCAATTGCCAGCAAGTCAAGGTACAACATTAGAAAATAGGGGGTATGACAACAGATCAACATTTATACTTAGGAGTGGGAAGTGATCAATATGGATTTCGTCACAGGGCTACCTCATAGTTGTAGACAACATGACTCTATCTCGGTGATAGTTGAGACTATGACTAAATCTTCTCATTTTTAGTGGTGAAGACTAAAAATTCAATGAAGGACTATGCCAAGCATTAAATTAATGATACAGTCAGCTTGTATGGGGTTCCTTTGTCTATCATCTCAAATAGAAGTTCTCAATTTAGCTCAAATTTTTGGAAGTAATTTTAGAAGGGTCTTGGTACTCAGGTTAATCTTAGCACAACATTTCATCTGCAGAAGGATGGACAGGCAGAGCATGCCATTTAGACCCTAGAGGCTATGTTGAGAGCTTGTGTGATCGATTTCAAGGGTAGTTGGGATAATAAAATTTCTCTTATTGAGTTCGTCTACAACAATAGCTGCCATTCCAACATTCAGATGGCCCTTTATGAGGCATTGTATAGGCGTAGACATGGATCTCCTATTGGTTGATTTGAAGTAGGTGAAGAAGATTTGATAGGACAATATTTGGTCCATTATTCTATGGGGAAAGTGCAACTCATTCGACATAGACTTAAGATAACCCAAACTGGTTAGAAATATTATGTAGATGTAAAGAGAAGGGGACTAGAGTTCCAAGTTGATGATTGAGTTTTCTTAAAGTTATCACTTATGAAGGGGGTGTTGAGGTTTGCTAGGAAAGGGAAGCTCAGTACTTGAGATCTAGGCCATTACAAGATTTTGAAAAGAATTGGAAAAGTGGCATAGGAGTTAGAGTTTCAAGCAAAGTTAGCAGTAGTGCATCCATTTTTTCACATCTCACTGTTGAAAATGTGTGTGGGTGATCCGACATCCGTAGTGCCATTAGAGAGTGTGGATGTGAAAGATAACCTTTATTATGAGAATGTACCATTTGCGATTCTTTATAGTCAGTTTAGAATGTAGAGGAACAAAGAAGTCGCTTTAGTCAAGGTTTTGTGAAGGAGTCAGTTCGTAGAGGGAGCTACTTTGAGAAGTAGAAGTAGCCATGAAATCCAAGCATTTACATGTTCTTGGAACTAAGTTCTGTCAGAAATTCAGTTCTCAATTTTTAGTGAAAGGGATTACATCCCTCTCCCTCTATTTTAGTTAGTTTAGTCTTATTTTGAGAACGAATGTTTCCAAGGGGGAGATAATGTAACATCCCGTATCTAAAAACAGACAAGATATTAACTTTTCAAAAATTGCTAGTGTAAGCTATTGTCACCATCTACGGACCGTAGTCTCATATATGGCCCGTGATGTAGGTCCGTAGTTCACCACTACAATCCCTCCCCAAAACCCAGCTAAGAAAATTTACTAAGTCTTGATCCACAGACAGACTTATGATCTTTAAGTCAGACCATGGTCCGTGGATCAAGAACCCATTACCCAGCCTCTGACATGAACCATGATCAACTACTATGGACCGTAGGCCTGAACGTGGGTGAAGGTTAGCAGTCAGTAGAGGAAATCGCTGATTAAATCAAATTCAAATGGTCATAAATCTTATCATAACAGGAATTAGGTATTCTATGACCTAATATATGATAGATAATTGAATCCACTTTATAATGCCACGGAGTTGTCTAAAATCCAACCTTCAACTCAATAGTTTTGCATATTTTAGTGAAGGCCTGTCGAGTAGACTTGATCAACAGACCCAAACTAATAATCGTAGATCAAACTACGGCCCGCAAGTCCAATCCGGTGATCACTCTTAAAAAGTTAAGTCAGGGGTCTTTTGGTCTTTTTCTATTTTGTGGGACTCATAAGATACGCCGTTTAGATCTTAAATAATGAGTTTTTAGTCAGTTTAAGCCTAGAAATATCACTAAAACTTGCCTAAGTCAACTCGTTAATCAAAACCTAGAAAACTAGAAGCAAGAAAGGAGAAAAAGGTCAAGAACCCTAGTTCAAGGACGCAACAAGGTTCCATCAGTTCCAGCCTCAAAATAGAAAGGATTTTCCGTGGAATTCATCATCAAGTATGTTGGATTTCACTAGTGGGTTACTTTCACCTATTAGATCCCTACTTTTCTGTCAATTTCTTGATTCCCATATCATGACTAAACTTAGGGTTTGTTGATTATTAGAATTGTTGAGTTCTTAGCCGTTAGAGGATCTAAATCAGATTATTACATTAATATTCAGATAAATGCATGAATTTCAAAACCCTAGCTATGCATTTTTTTAGTTCTTAAATTACACATGCTAGGTGAGATATTTGAGTTATTCGGTTATACATGACTCAGTTATTAATGCCTCAGTATCACATTAATTATTGCATTCTTAGTTTGCATTTTTAGTTTTGAGCTATTCAATATTTACAGAAACTCAATTATAAACACTTAACCACCTAATAATTCATTAGGAGTATCATAATACCGAGTTGCACTAAGGTTCAGAGTACCCAAATAATCCCATAACTAATAGCCAAGTAGGCTGTAAGTCCCCTCTGTGGGCATCAATTTTGTGATCACGCCAGCATGCCATTATTCCTATGGCAGGGTATATTGTCTCCTTTCGATGGGGCATATACATCAGAATTGACATTTAGCTCATGTGGTTTTATTATCGATTATTAGTAGCTCCCACAGTTCAGTCAGGTTCCATTGCATTGACCATTTATCAATATATCTAGTATTCAGTTTCAGCATGTTATAAATTTGTCACTTCATTCACTTATCTCAGCATTCAGTTTATCATATTTAGATTATATCATTTCTTTATTTTACTTTGTGAAGTTATATGTTATTTAAACTTTACTTTATCTTGCATGCTCATTATCATTCAAGTACTGATGCATCCGTGTAATACATTTCCTCGTGATGTAGATTCAGGTTCTCAGCATCATGATCACACTTAGATTGATTCCCGATCTATTGTTTAACAGAATCAGTGGTGAGTTCTCATTCTCTGAGGACAATAGTCATGAGTTTGTTTTCAGTATTTTGTCCTTTAGTTTCTATTACGCTAGATTTAGCTGGGTCCTGTCCCAACATTTCTAGTCAGTTAGAAGCTTATATCAGACATAGATAGTTTCAACTTAGTATGAATTTAATATTTTCTTTGTATTAAGATCATCAATTTTCATACATATTAGTTACAGTATATGGTATTCCCAATCTTTTTATTTTAATTACGATTCAGCTTCGACACCAGTTTATTATCTTTAGTATGCTCATGATCATGCCGAAAAGGTTATCTTGGGATCACTTGTGGTCTTAGGTCCCGTGTCCGCTTCTCGAGGGTAGCTCAGGGCGTGACAACCCAAACTTTGTTAGTACCAGTAATATATTAATAACTCAACAAGTAAATGTTTAGATAAAGAAAAATAATGAGATTCAAAAGTAACCAATAATAATCCAATCAATATGTACATGCCACATAACTCAATAAAACAAGATCATAAAGAACAATCTCTTTACAAATTATTAACTTATAAGTAATTTTACTTTTTAAATATATAAGTGATAAAATTAAAAGTTTGCTAAAAGTAAAAGCAACTTGCAGAACTTGTATGATTTTGAGATGGGAAGAAAATTAATGACGCATAATCAAAAGTTAAATATAAAATAAATTATATAGTAATTTACCTTGTTTCCAAGAGAAAAATAAACACAAATATTTTACCTTCTTTATATTTTCTTTGATTCAATCCCTCAATAGTAGAACAATCGTGCAGATAACGTGTTATAAATCTAAATCAAAATAAGACAAGATATAAGGTAAATGAAAGTAATATAAATAGAAAGTAAATAGATGAGATTCTTATTCTTCCAAGTCTTCAAGTGTATACAATATGAACCTTTATGTCTCTATTTAGAGTGTAGCATAGGTATACAAAATATTAATCATAATCATGGTATTAACATGAATATAATAGAGGAGATTATGGAAGTGAAATGTTACAAGAATATGGTTATAAGGTTGGAGGTTATAGAGGTTATGATTATCTTTATAATGGAGAAAAATTATGGAGATAATGGGTGAAAGTAATTTCTTAGTGTATTGGACATACACATTATAATATTTTATAACCATATCTTTATATACGTTTATCTGTTCTCCTTGGTTGGTGAATGTGACTTTGAAACAAAGATAAAGCTATCACAATCTTCAATGTCAAAATAACAAATACGCCTCTTAAAGAAGAAGCATTATGATATTAATTTTGTGGTGGATGAATATATTAGTGGAGAAAATAATTCATAATGGTCAGCCTCTAATTTTTGTCTCTTTTCAAGTCAAATTTTTATATTATTTTTGAAAGTACATTTTTAAGAAAGATAAATTAGTTTGAGTACATATTTTAGCCGAGAGAATTACATTTTAGGGAAGAAAAAAAAGAGGAGATTGTTTCAAACTACGTCCTTACATAATATAACAGAGATGAAAGGACATAGAAGAACAAACTATACTCCTTAAATTTTATTTTATTTTTTTCATAAAGTTCTTGATTTTCGTTGTCAATTTTTTATTTATTTTATTTTACTTTGCTGAACATAAACAGATTAGAAATGGAGGAAATGTTGATTTCTTCATCTATCCATACGTTAAAACTTCTCATTAATAAATCTTTAGGTGCATCACTGCAACAAGCTAATTTACCTCATCACTCTATCTCTTCTTAGATTATGATACCACTGCATGCATTCTTCTAATTTCAATCACTTTTAGTACTAGTTATAACATCGTAACTCATACTATATTTTTGGGTGAAAATACTACACAAGATCTAAAACACATTTCCTCCTAAGGATCTCAACTAAAACAAGGTATAGAGAAAAAAGTCTGGCAATACATTTTGTTGTTAGCTCGAACACACGATTCATATGAATAGGAGTGCATTCTTCCAAATCTTAACACTTAATATCACTCACAGACTTCATCAAGAGTCTTTGTAGTCTCATGACTTTCTGAGGACTTTTGATGAGAGTAACTCATCGACAAGGATTCGATCTTTTCTTTTTCAAATATCTTGAGTATGAGGGCTAGTCAAATGAATTTGAGAAATGCATGACTTTGAATAAGTTCCTTATTAGAAAGTTCTATTGCACAATTCAAAGTATAAAATAAGGGAAACTGTTCTTAAATGTTTGTAGTCCTTCATTTATAGAAGTGGATCCCTCACAATAATAAATAAGATCTTGTTGAAATGTCTTCATAGACAATTGTAGGACACTTGAACTCTATGATGTAATACCAAGTTTATCATGAACCGAGCTTACACCCTGACGTGGACGACACTTGAAACTCATTATTGGCCCCAAATCCAACACTAATCATGCTGACCACACACGGAGGACTAAATCAAGCATACAAAAGCATAGGATATAAAGAAACGTTTAAAAACAATGTACAAAATCTCAAAATTAAACAAGATATATTGAGTATGAAACATAAGTTTTAAATAAAATATCTGAAACTAAAAAGAATCTCCAAAACTATCTATATATGAAGTCTTTACTATACAAAGATGATTATTAGTACAAGATTAATGACTCCTAAAGAGAGCTGCTAGTAATAACTCAGAAAATTGGAGGTCATACTCAAAAGCCGACAAAATGATCTCAACGGACTCTTGCTAAGGATCTTAAGAACATGTATATGCATCATTAAGAGATGCCGGTCGAATGACATCAATATATTGAATGTACGAGTATGTAAAATGGTTGAATAACAAATAACTAAAAAAAGGATCGCCATAAATAATAATGTTCACAAGATGAATGTAAATAAACATTCAAAGCTTTACAAAATACTTTCTGATGTCTTAAATTAAAATAATAAGTGATATGTTAAAATACACTTTAACTCTATTTGGAGATTCTCTAACCGACAACCATCACTATGAGCTATATGCTGATACAACGTCTCGCCCACACTGCCATAATTGTCCTATACCTTGTCGGGGTATTAAATACCTCATCCAAGTAAATCCACTAAGCTCTGACTAAAGGCACTTAGGGTTCAGCTAAAAAGTATGATCATGTACCTATGTTGGCATACATGATTTATGAGGAATGTGAGTTGTCTGAACTTATCCCCATATCGGTGCACAATACTACTCACAATAATATATACATCATGCTCATATGTTTAAAACATAACTCGTTCTCTAGTTTGAGATAATTTCTCAAAGTATCCTCTTAAAAGAGGTAATTGATCTTGAAATATCTTTTGAACTCATAACTCATTTAGAAATCAAAATTTCTCTTTTTATCGATGTAAAAACTAAATTCTATGGAAATACTTTGTACCCTAATACTCTTGTTCAAATCATACTTGAAAACTCTTTCTAAAACATATATCAAAATTAAAACATAATATGATCAGTGATGACTTGGGAAGCAATAATGCATAAAAATTCATGGTATATCTATATATCATACTGTTTAAACATTGATGGCATACTCGATTGTCATACTAATCATGTTGTAGAAACTCTTTCTCAAAATTCATATTTACTTCTTAAAAAACTCATTTTAAAACTCAAGTGTTGGCTTTAAAGAACTTCACAAGACTTATAACTCAATTCATAGGGTCCATGAGGAATTATGGACATGAAGGACTCAAACCAGGTATATCAATAAGAATATAGAAAACTCAATACTCAGAACTCAATGATACTACTCTTCTCAAGGATTCTCAATTCATAGGGTTCTTGCTGAAATATAGACATGAGATAATCAACTCACGAATCTCAATGCATAACAAATAACAATTTAGTAAATAGGAATAGAATGTCAAAAGAATCACGAACTTAAGAACTCAAAATGAACTCAGGTAAAAAATACTCAAACTTGGGGATAAAATCCTAGATTACTTCTTGCTGATTTGAAAGCAGACGTGGGAAGTGAGGAAGAACTAGTCCAACAGTATGAAAGCCCTACATAACTGAATGAACAAGGTTCTTAAGAATCTTGAATAGAAGCCTTGATACCTTAGTTTGGAGGAGAATAGTATAGAAAACCTTACTTGAAATTCTTGAATTAGTTTCTTAAAATCTCTTGAATAAAAAATATTGAAAAAAATATTGAAAGAGTCTTGAATGGAGTCTAGTACTTTGATTTATCATTTGGATTTTGCCGTAGGATTTAAAAGAGAAGAGAATGATGTATTAAAAAACCTGATTGTTTTTTATATTTAATTAGTCAATAAGTTTGATTAGGATTTTTTGGAGGTAAAAAGACAAAAAATATCCTTTTAATGTTTTCCCTTTAGACTAATTTGTCACTTCACTGTAGAAAATTACTAAAATGTTCATAGCTCTTTACTCGAAACTCGGATTGACGTGAAATTTGTGGCGTTAGAAATAAGATCACAATACCTTTAAATTTGAGAGGTTATGGGCCATATAAATCTTTATATTATAAGATATATGGTCATTTAAATTTGACCCAAATAGAATTTTATATCAAAGCTTAATCGATAAGGAAACTTTTAACTCAATTTTATGCTAGGAGTTCTAGTGACCTTAATACATATACTAATACATTCCCACTCAAAAGAATTGAACTTTATACATATGGGAAAATTAAGAATCATTGAGTATGACATTATTCACAAATGAAAATTTGTTTGAGTTTAAGTGAGAAATTTTTGGGGTGTTACACTTTTGAGACTCAACCCATCGACCTATAAAGAAAATAAAAGGAACTAAAAATATTTAACATGACTACTTATATTCTAAATTTTGAGATGAAAAGGAAAATTGGATCTTTCAATTATATGACAAACATAGAAACAAAACTGTTTCAGTGACAGGCCAAAGCGGATGAACTCGGCTATATTGCTAGCTTGATGTTGAAGAGGGACAATTGGAATCATAGATCAAGACCTTAAAGATCCATCTTTACTTTTATTTCCAATTTAGTAGTTGATTTAATTTTCAAGCAAACCTCATCAAATTTTTGGTGCAAACAGTCATTAGCTAGTTTGAAATCCAACATAAAACCTAAAAAGCGTTCGGGTCAAACCTATCAGAAACAGTGCGTGTTCGAATTCAATTAGGAAGCACAAATATGGTCTAATAATCAATAGGAATACAAATTATTAAAAATGACATGCAAACACGTCTAAAGGGGGTGATACAAATGTCAAATGAGGGTTTTTGGTTTGCAATTATCAGCTACAACGCAATGAAATAATAATGAAATATCAATATAAAGAGGAATTATTGGGATATCATTGATTATAGACAAATTTATTTATATGGATAATTGCAACTACTAATAAATGACTAAATATTTGTGGATAGGCTAGACTATGTGAAACACTCCAAAAAGTGCTAGGTTAAACTACAGCCTCAATGTAAGTTTAACTTTAATAAAAATAATTTACCCTAAGTTGGTAAAATATGTAATCATCTTTAGGGGTTAGAAGTGAAAGCCTAATAAAGGAGTGCTAAGCAAAAAAAAGGTCAAGCCAAGGCTGCCTTAAATTTGGAATTATTGCCTCAAGGCTCCACGTCCACCACCACGGCTTGTGGTCAAGACCATGGCCAGTTGAAGGCTTGGTGGAGTTGCCTTGGCCAAGAAAGAGGAGCCCAAGTGTCTAATACACTGCCCCAACCCTCACGAGGAGGACCACCGGGTCATGGTCCACTTCACGATTCGTGTGGTGGGGCTTGAGAATCTCTTAGTTTTTGAGGAAGATAGGGATTTTAGGGGAGATACTAACCGAAGAACCATGTCCACCATAATGAGCCGTGGGGAACTTGACGTGATTTAATTTAATGTGCTTGTAGTTGTAAATAAAAAACTATCTATCTGTTTTCAACTTGCCTGAGAGGGAGGTCGCAAAACCAAGACCACTAATCTGATGGCTTAAGGAGTGGGTCGACATGAGGTGCAGCCCGAGAGGATCAGTCCTAGTCCCATATAAAAGTATCCCCTATGGAAAGGTCAGGGTAAGAGTAACGCATATGCTGATTATTTTAGACAAGTGGGTGCCCAAGAGAAACCCATTTGATATGGGAACAGTTGCCTGAGAGGGAATTTACATTAACCCAAAGTTTAGTCTAGTCACCATTGTCTTGCGAATATTACTAAAGCATGAACCCATTAGTTTGTATCAATATATATTGACCTCACACCTAAAAACCTCTCTCGTATACTTGTTTTCTCTATTAATTTTGCTATTTTACCAATTTGACAAAATCTCTTCTTGATATTTGACACTTTGGTGACACCAATTTAACTTGTTTTATTTTGATATTCAAAAATGTCTTGAACTATTACTATTTAGAACGGAATTCTAAGTAACTACCATTTTCACTACCACTCCCTTGGGACACGACCCCTACCCTTGGTTGGATTACTTTACTAGCTGCGATTCATAGACCCTCAAACTGTAGGTTGGTGTCATTGAGCATGAAATATAAAAGATGCACATATGAAGCATCAAAATGGCACTGTTGTTAGGGAGTGGTGTCATATGAAATGAAGTTACTTATAGTTTTTAGTTCTTTGTAGTATAGTTTCTACTTATCTAGCATTGAGTATTGTTGTTGTTCCTTAAATGAATTTCTCAGAAAGTATGAGTGTTGATGTTAGTAACATGATAGAATGGCCTACACAGGAGGTGATGATCGGGAGAGATAAAATCCTAACCTTCAAACAAATGGAAGGTGAAAGGATTCACCAATCTTGGGCCATACTTAAAGGGTTGATCACTCAATGCTCGTATAATGATTTCCACGACATGATACTCATCTACTTGTTCCGAGGTATCAGCCGTGGAATCAAAGGTTTGTATTATAAGAAAATCTATCTAGGTAGCCATATGTAACAACAGTACGAATGCTCAATGAAATGGATAATATGAACTTAGAAATGAAAAAAGACTTAATGTTGGCCACACTAACAACCTATATAGAAGAGGTAGCAAAAAGGATGACAAAGGTTGAAGCCTAGTGCAAGAGAAATGATAAGTGTATTCCCTCTTATGAGTGAATCAACCTCAAAAATCACGAGGCAAAATACATTGAGGAAATGCTTTCAACCATTCTCCTGAAGGTCACTAAACAGAATGAAGCACCGGAATAACTAAAAGGAGACATCGAAGGGATGAAACGGATGACTTGGTCGCACTCCAGAGCTGTCTAGGTGTTTGAAAATATCATGGGTCAAGAGTAGCTAATGCTTCACTCACAAGAAAGTAGAGAACCACATGGTGGTGGTGCACTACCCCACCAAATCAGAACCTAACAAAGAACCTTATGTCGTGTCACAACGTTATCTAAGGTGCTGTTTGGAGGCAACCCAAAACCCTTTACTTACTTTTTGTTGCATTGATAAAATCAGTATGTGTTTCTTGTACAAGTGCAAGGAAGGAAGAGCACAAAAAATGCCGAGTGACAAGCAATAGTCCTTTTGGTGGAATGCTTACTATTTCAGCGTACTCAACCCTTGCCTCTATTTGACTCAATTTTCTAAAAGGTTGAGTATGTAAAACTTGGCGGAGTAGAAATGTCATTGGTGAATCACAAACCTTGTTGAAAAGCTCAACAATGATTGCCTATGTGACACCCACATGAGATATTTGTCTTGTCATAGGTAGCGATTAACTGTGTATCCGTTGTGTCGCTGAGTAATTAAGTGAAAACGACTAACTTCGCCGATCGAGAAGAAACTGAATGGTCACAATCACCAAGGTTTAAAATTTCTACTTCACTTAGTTTCTATCACTTTGTCTCCTGTCACTGACTCACACTCGCACTATATTAGTTATATTTCGTGCATCTTCAAGTATTTAAAGCGTCGGATTGTTCTTGGATTTTGATCACATTGCTGCCTAGCATGTCACTAATAGCTAATTCAGGCATAAAATTTCAGTAACCAAACTCATCAGTTGTGTAGTTAAAAATTGTACTCATTTGTACAATGATTGATTGTATAAAAATCTCTGCTAAGTATCAAGATTAACAAAATTAAAAATGTTACGGATAATGTTTTGGTAGGGTTTAATGGAGTGAGGGTCCTTGTCAAAACTGTGTAATTCAAGCTTGCATCATGTTATCTAGGCTACATGGTGAAATTCACAAGAAAAGGAGTGACATTATAGACACATTGAGATGTTCAGCATAATGATCAGAACCACTTGGCAGTTTGCGTAACATTCCCATATTTTAAATTACTGAGTATTATATGCATGAAGTGATCTGTAAATTTTGGTAACCAACTTAGCTCTGAAAATTCATTCGTCTATTCGCCAAAAATTCTCTTTGATCACCCTTGTCTACACACTTATAGGGTTGGTCCCATGTTTTCAATGAACAACCTAGTATGGACGAGCACTTCTCCAACTTGTTTGATCACACACTCCTACTCTTTGAAACACCCATGATCTTGTTTAAATTTTTATCTAACATCATATCTAAAGTCTTTGCAGGAAAGGATAGACCAAGATTCATAGCGAGAAATGATCCACCCAGGCAAACAAGAGCACGGGAGTTCAAAATTACTTAAAAGTGAGAAGAACTAGCAAGACAAAAAAAGTTATACCAAAGAATCAAGGTCAAGGAGACACAACTCCATCGACCTGAATGTGTTTCCATACACTCAAAGCATAATCAATTCAATGCAGTCCTACTATTTAACTTAGGAAATAAATCAGACGATTAAAGCCAATATTGTTGCAGAAACCAAAGCAAAAGAAAACAACGAAGACCAAAACAACAATATTGCATAGAATGTTGCTTTACCCAAGGGTGATACTGTAGGCACTGATGCCTCGACAGAGAAAGAATTCACCTAGACATGATCTTTTCGTCCCCTCTCTCTTTCATTTTTCTTTCATAAATTTTTGAATATTATTTTTAGCTGCACTTGAGGACAAATGCTTTTATTTGTTGTGGGGTAAGGTCCACCTAGTTTTTCCTATCTTTAATGTTTCGTTTTGGTAATTGTGTTGTGTGATCTATGTGGGTCTCCTGTTTTTAAATTATGTTTTAAACTGCTTTTATGCAAATGTTTGAGCTTATCGCTCTCTTTTGGATCCTATTTCATAATCATTTTGACCCTTCTGAAAAAAAATTACTTTTAAAAAATTTGCCACGTCTTGTGTTAAAAGTGGTTGTTTGTAACGACCGAAATCTATACCCAAGAGGAGACCGGTGTCATTGACCTCTTAGAGGTCGCAGACAAGCGTGCATACGTTATCCTTACTTCATCTATGTTAATTTTAGCGAAAAATCTTAAATGTTTTGTTTCTTAACGTACATGTATACATACTACTAAACATCACAGGTGTTCACAAATCAACCATCTAATAAAGAGATAATCAAACGAAAGAATCAGTTCATAATTTTATTAAATGTATTTTTGCAAAAATGGCATCAATAAAAAAATCTGAACAAAAGTGAAAAGAAACACTAGTGGAACATGCTCCACTAGATATACCCTACATCTAATCTAGATAATAATGGTAGATATCTTCGAAATAATTAGATCCTACCTTGTACATATGAATTCTCCAAGTCCGGATAGCTGCAACGTCAACCGGTAACTCTAGCGTCTACCTGTGCCTGCACCTACAAATATAGAGTTATATGAGATTAGTACTCACTCGTACTAAGTATGGGAATATTCAAGAACACACCAATGACATGAATGAGTAAGAATAACTCTTTCCTAACAACATGATTATGGTAAGTCAAGTCAGTGGGCTTGCCATATGCAATGAGACCTTGGAATCATAGACTTGACATTAAGACTTCCCAAAAATTAGGGCTCAACATATGGGACCTCAATTCGGGGCCTCCTTTAGCAAACACAGAGTCTTCTTCATTCATTCGTACGTACTTCACTTCTTTCATTCATAAGTTAGTGTGAACACCACATATACCTAAGATGTAATTTAAGACTTTCATCTGGTTCGCGTGTAATGATCAAGAATGACCTAGTGTCATTAATTAAGTCTAGCTCACCTCTTGATTATCCTATCCTAACACCTTTGGTATTATTCATTTCATTATGTGCATCATTTGAGGATGGCTTCATTCATTCTTTGGAACTGCAACTTTAATCAACATAGATCATGTGAGCATCATTAAATCGAGTGTATCCCCCACACCAAAAAGAGGTGGAATCACTGGCAAAAGTGACCCAACATATGATAGCATACATGGGAATTGAACCACGCCAGATCCCTATATTGGCAATATAGGTTCGAAGACTAGAAGATATAAGGATACCTATACCCGGCATGCCGGAAAGTCTCATCTCATGAGAGTTATGTGAATCTCCACCCATCCCGAAAGAAGGCTTCACCGCTCATAGCTAGTCTATCGGTGCTCAGTATAAAGTTCCATTGCATTCAACTCATACGTCACAGAAGCTGGCTTCTAGTATGAGGACATTATATCTCAATAGAGGATTTCTCATCTCATCATTAGTATTAAGTATGAATTACCTTAAATACTTTTATTAGAGTGTTCATAAAGACTGGTCTCTTCATTAACTTTACACTCTCATAGGTGAGTATGTTTTGGTAACATTTACTTAGGTTCATTTGTGATTGCTCTCACCTTTTACATTAGCCTCTTATCATGTTGCCACCACATTAATCAACTTTAGCACATTTGATCTTCATAATTAGTCACCCCTTATTACGTGAATGTTCTTTTCATCGTATGTCAATACACTTGTCCATTTAGTGTGTTTCACACTCTTACTTAACCTTTCTAGGGTTCGATCATTTCATTGCACACATCTTAGGTTCGCTTACTTCTAAACGTATGCTAGACTTATGGGTCTATACATAAAATCCATGAGGCTTCACTCATATTTTGTTTAAGTGATTCATATCTTCCTAAGATTATGTGATACGAGACTTATTCATCTTGTATGTATGTCAAGATCTCGATTTCAATCTAAATAGGCAGCATTATTCTTGAACATTTAATTCACGTATAACTTATGTATGAATACAGAATTTGGGAAAGGGAACCTGACTTCGAATCCCTTGGTTAACACTTACATTTTTTTTAATTATTCTATTTTGATCCATACGGCTTGGGGAACCGAGATCGAGCCCCAATGCCTTCGTTTTGTTTTTTTCCTTATTTTTCTTTTTTTCCTTATTCGCTTGTCTTGGGACCGAGGGGTCGTGGAATCAATCCACCACATCCTCATTTCTTTTATTTTCTTTTTCTTTGACTTTTCCGAGTTGACCTTGAGAGTATGGGATCGAATCTCCACAGCTTCACTTTATTTTCTCTTTAATTTCCTTGATTAGTCTAGAGGTCGTAGGTTCAATTCCCACACGCCTCAACCTTTATTTTATTTTAATTTCTTAAATCTAACATAGAGGTTGTGGGTTCGAATCACACTCCTCTCATTTTTATTATCGCAGATTTATTTTCTAGTCAAGGTCCTGGTTTGAATCCCCCTTACCACATTCTTTTAACTTACATTATTTTATGACTTTAATAAGGTGAGCTCACGGGTTCGATCCTCAGTGACCTCACTTATTTTTCTTTATTTTTTCATAACATGTTAAGTGACTTAACTTGACGGAAGCTGACATCAAAGTGCTGGAATTTGGATCACATTTTTGCAGCCTATTTTCTCACCTATTTCACGTTAAATGTATATACGTTTGGAGAAGTTTTTAGTGAGTACTTTAGGTGAATTTTCAAGATTAAATTCTTTAAAGAATTTTCACTAAAAATTTGCATTTTTACATCACTTATCATGGCTGAAATTCATCAACACGATGCTGGAAATTTTGTACGTTTTTCAACTCATTTTCATCAACGTTTACATGTTAGTTTTGAGAGTGATTCATGGATTCATTTATATAATAATTTCTATTCAAATCAGCCACATTATACTTCATATGAACATCACGATTTATACAAGTTTGTGCATGTAAGAAAACAACCATAACATGCCATTTTTGAACTTCAAATTAAGAGTATATGTCCTGGCTACACATTACACACACATAAACACATAATTTCAGACATGATGCTTAATATTCATATAACCCCGAATGAAACTACTAACTATCAAGCGTAATGCCAGTCACATCATAACATAGTTACTACACACAATCAAGGAATAACAACAAAGAACGGAGAGATAAGGAAACTTAGACTTAAGAGTAGGAAGTCTAACCACAAGGGTTGAAAATATAAGGGTATCAGGATCTCATATCAGCCTCGGCCTCCGACGTAGCAGCATCAACAAGATGATTCCTCCATAATACCTTTATTGTGGCAATCTTCTTGTTCCATAGATACTTGAACTGTCTGTCTGAAATCTCAACAGTTACATTTTCATAAGACAAATCTTCGTCGACCCCCAAACCTTCAAGAGGTAGAATTGATGTTGAATCACCTACGGACTTTTTCAACGTAGATACATGAAAGATTGGATGAAAAGAAGTAAGCTCCGTAGGCAATGCTAACTCATAGAACACCTCACCCACACGTTTTAGGATCTCATATGGCCCAACAAACCTCGGACTCAACTTCTCCTTTCTGCCAAACCTCATCACCCCCTTCATGGGTGATATCTTCAAATAGACCTGGTCACCAACATCAAACTCTAAGGGTCATTTCCTATTGTCTTCATAGGATTTTAGCAAACTATAAGTAGTAGCCAACCTGTCCCTAATCACCCTGACCTTCTCTAATGCCTCATGAATGATTTGTGGACCAAAAATGGATGACTCTCCAACATCGAAACACCCAACTAGAGACGTACATTTTCTACTATATAGTGCCACAAATGGTGCATCCCAATGTTGGAGTGATAGTTATTATTATAAGAGAACTCCATCGAAGGCAGATGGTAGTCCCAACTAACTCTAAAGTCTATCACACACGCCCTCAACATGTCCTCCAAGGTCTGAATGGTGCGCTCTGCCTGCCCATCAGTCTGAGGATGAAAGGAAGTACTAAGCTTCACCTGCGTGCCTAAGCTCTTCGGGGAGGATCTCTAGAAATGTGAAGTGAACAGAGCTCCTCTATATGAAGTGATAGACAAAGGAATACCATGCTATCTCACAATCTCATCAATGTAGAGTCTCTCATAATCCTCGGCTCTGTAAGTAGGCTTCACAGGGATAAATTGGGAAGACTTAGTCATCTTGTCCACAATAACCCATATGGAGTCATGGTGCCTCCTAGTCTTTGGAAGACCAAGTACGAAATCCATATTAATGGCCTCTCATTCCCAAGTCGGAACCTCAACAATTTGAGTAAGACCGTCAGACTTAAGATGTTCTGCCTTAACCTATTGATAATTAGGACACTTGGCCACATATTCTGCAATGTCCTTCATGCCATCCCACTAATAGATCTGCTTAAGATTATGATAAATCTTAGTGGAACCCGGATGTATGGAATATTGGGAACCATGGGCTTCTTCAATGATCCTAGTCCACAAATCATCCACATCTAGTACACACGGTCTGTCCTAGTACCTAAGTATGCCGTCATATCCCAAAGCAAAAGACTCATTCATCTTAACCAACCTTGAGTCCTTCAGCTCCATCAACACAGGATCAAGATGCTGACCCTCCTTGACATCAAATAATAAGGATGATTCAGAACTAGGATGAACTAAAACACCCCCACTAGAAGAGTCAACTAACCGCACACCCAGTCTGTGTATATCTGCCACCAACTCCTTATTCTCAACGTCAACATGGGCTATACTTCCCATGCTCATCCTACTCAAATCAGCAACTACAACATTAGCCTTACCTGGATGGTAGTGGACATTCATGTCATAGTCGTTCAACATCTCCAACCACCTCTGCTGACTTAGATTAAACTCCCTCTGTGTGAACATGTACTGGAGACTTTTGTGGTCTGTGAACACATCCACATGCACTCCATACCAATAGTGCCTCCAAAATTTCAGTACAATCACCACAGCTGCTAACTCCAAGTCATGAGTGGGATAATTCCTTTCATGGACCTTGAGCTATCTGGACGCATAAGATATCACCTTACTACCCTTCATAAGAACACAACCCAAACCAACCCTAGATGCATCACAATACATAGTGTGATTCTTACCACACTTAGGCAAAGTAAGCACCGAGGCTGAAGTGAGTCTATTTAAACTTGGCCTTCTTCTTAGTCAAAGCTGTAAATGAGGCAACAATGAAAGAAAAACCCTCCACGAACCTGCGACTAGCAAATCCTAAGAATCTACGAATATCTGTGGGAGTAAGAGTTTTTGGCCAGTTCTTAACAACTTCAGTCTTCCTGGGATCTACCTTTACACCTTTGTCGGACACAACATTACCCCGGAAGGTCACTGATCTAAGCCAGAATTAACACTTGTTGAATTTGGCATACAAGTGATATTGTCTATGTACTTGCATGGTAAGTCTCAAATACCGTTCATGCTATTCCTTGGTCTTAGAGTAGATGAGAATGTCATCAATGAATACTATGACGAAGGAGTCAAGGTATTCACAAAAGACTCTGTTCATGAGATCCAAAAATGCAGCAGGTGTATTCGTGAGACCAAATGACATAACTATGAACTCAGGTGCATTCGTGAGACCAAATGACATAACTAGGAACTCATAATGACCATAATGGGTTCGTAAGGCTGTTTTTGGGATATTTCCATCCCTAACCCTAAGCTGATGGTACCCTGAACGAAGATCAATCTTTGAGAAGAAACTAGACCCTTGAAGCTGATCGAACAAGTCATCTATTCTAGGAAGTAGATACTTAATCTTTATAGTGACTTTTTTAGATGTACATAATTGATACACATTTTAAGGGTTCCATGTTTCTTTTTCACAAACAACACTAGAGTTCCCCAAGGGGATATGCTCGGCTGAATGAAACCCTTATCAGTGAGATCTTTTAACTACAACTTCAACTCTTTGAGTTCAGTTGGAGCCATTGTGTAAGGAGGAATTGCATTTGTTTAATATCAAGTTTTAAGTCGATACCAAAGTCAATCTATCGAGGGGGAGGAACTCCAGGAAATACATCTTGGAACTCATTCGTTACAAGTACTGAGTCTATGGAAGGAATTTCATGATCTAAATCATTAACACTCACAAGATTACATAATAACCCCTTGGACATCATTTTATTGGCCTTAAGGTTCGAAATCAAAGGAGTAGGATGACTCGCGTTGTGCCCCTTCCATACTAGATCTTATTCATTAGGGAAACAAAATCTTACAACCATACTACGACAATCCATACAAGCATAATAACTATGAAGCCTAGTCCATACCAAGAGTAACATAAATGCATGGGGAACTCAACAAAGTCTACACACGTAGTCTTACGACATACAACTATATGGCAATCCTTGTATACTCTATCAATTCTGACATTATCTCCTAAAGGCATACTAACCACTATAGGATCATGCAAACTTCAGGCAATATCTCAAAAGTGAGATCAAGCAAAGGAGTTACAAAGGAAAATGTAGACCTTGGATCAAGTAAAGCATAAATAGAAGTTGAGAATACTTGCAGCATATTTGTGACAACATCAGCGGACTTCTCCTGCTCCTCCCTATCCTGAAGGGTGTAGAACCTGTTCCTCTTAGGATGCTCGGCTGTTGTTGCATCCTGTGGATTAGGCCTAGGCTAAGCATCACCTCCAGCCTGACCCCTGTTCTGTGGGCAGTCCTTAACCATGTGCCCGCTCTTACTGCAATAGAAACTTGCATTAGTGTCATGTCTGCACTCTCCACTGTGAGCACGTCTATACTTAGCACAGTTCTTTCTAGGACGCTGCATATGACCTCCATTGCCTTTATTGGGCTCGGGTCTACCTCCTCTAGGTGTTGTACTCCTCTTAAAAGTTAAATTTCCCTGAACTCTGTTGCCCATTTTTAAATTTGGGCTGCTCATGGACACCGAAGTTGTTCCTGTTGCCCTGATTACTAGGAACTGCCTTATCACAAGGCTTAGGCCTCCTAGCATCACGGACGCCCCTCTTCTTCCGACTATCCTCTACCTGCTGGACATGCAACATCAACCTGGAGAAGTCCATGTTATCGTGGAGCATCGCAGGCTGACACTCCTCCTCTAGGTCTCCTGTGATTCCTATGAGGAACCTACTCATCTCATCCCTACTGTTAGATACAAGGGAAGTTCCATATCTAGACAGTTCAACAAACTTCAGGGAATACTCCCTGACTGTCATTGATCCCTGCTTAAGGTTTATAATCTCCTCAACCTTGGACTCCCTCATCTACCTGGGGAAAAATCTCTCCAGGAAATCTGTCTTAAAGAACTCCCAAATTATCGAAACTCTGCCCAAAGCTCGGCTATCCTGCCACATCTTGCACTAATTCTGTGCAAAATCCTTAAGCTGATAGAAAGACAAATCAACTTTCTTTGTATCCATGGCCCCCATGGACACAAAAATCTTATGTATCTCATCCGCAAACTCATGAGGATCCTCTAAAGTCTTAGACCCTATGAAAATAGGAGGATTCATCATCTTAAAGTCTCTCAGCGTGTCAGCCATACTGCGAACCAGTGGGTTCTACCTCTTGACATTCTGCCGGTTGACCTTGTCAGTCATGGCCAAGGCTTGCATAGTTATGGTCTACGCCATCTGGGCTAGAGATTTCCGCACCTTAGCTTCAGTCAACCCAACAGGGTTAATCGGCATAGCCACTCCTTCCGCTGGAGCCTGGGGTGAAGCCTGATTGCCCCCATCAGCTTCTCCTCCTCTCCTTTGACCAATTATTCTGCTAGTATTCATTCTCTGAAAACAACAAGGATTGATGTTATACACGCTCATAACATCAAGAAATCATACATTAGTAAAAGGCACGATGTGAGTAGAAGAAGAGAATTTTCATACGCATCATGAAGTCTCTAATTTAGGATAGTTGTGCACTTCACCATGACTTAGAAACTACCTAATATGGTTGATGTGAACTTATTATCTTAAGAATTTAACCCTGTGCTCTGATACCAACTTTGTCACGACCAGAATCTAGACACCAGACGAGACCGTCGTCATTCACCTCTCAGAGGTCGCAGACAAGCCAGCATACGTCATCCTTACTTCATCTAGGTTAATTTTAGCAGAAAATTGAAACTTTTTGTTTCTTAACATACATGTATATATATTACTAAACATCACAGGTGTTCACAAATCAACCATCTGATAAAGATATAATCAAATGAAAGAATAAGTTCATAATTTTATCAATTGTATTTTTGCCAAAAGGGCAGCGATACAAAATTTGAACAAAAGTGAAAAGATACACTAGCAGAACAAGATCCACTAGCTATACCCTACATCAGACATGCTCAAAAGCATGAGGGCCTACCTAGTACGGATGAAAGCTCCACGTCTGGATAGCTGCAACATCTACCCGTAACTCTAGCGTCCACCTGTTCCTGCAGGTAAAAATATTGAGTTGTATGGAATTAGTACACACTTGTACTAAGTATAGGTATATATAAGCACACACCAAGGACATGCAATTGTAAGAACAACTCTTTCCTAACAACATTAATATGGTTAGTCAAGTCAGTGGACTTGCCAAATTGGCATTAGGAATGTTAGTGAGCTTTCCAATTTTTGATTAGGAAAGTGAGTGAGTTTTGAAAATTTGGATTAGGAAAGTCATTCAATGAGAGTAACATTTATCATTATTCCTATTATATTGAACACAATACATAACATCTTACACATAACATATTGCATATAGCACATATCGTTCGTTCATATGCCATGAGACCTTGGAATCACAGACTTGACATTTAGACTTCCCTAAAATTAGGGCTCAACATATGGGACCTGAACTACAGAGTCTTCTTTAGCAAACACAGAGTCTACTTAATTCATTCGTTCATACTTCACTTTATACATTCATAACTTAGTGTAAACACCATATATAACTAAGATATAGTTTAAGACTTTCATCGGGTTCGCTATGCAATGATCGAGAATGACCTAGTGTCATTACCTATGTCTAGATTACCTCTTGATAATCCTATCCTAACACCTTTGGTATCATACATTTAATTATGTGCATCATATGAGGCTGGCCTCATATATTCTTTGGGAACTTTAACTTTAACCGACATAGATCATTTGAGAATCATGAAATCCAGTGTCTCCCCCACACCGAAAAGAGGTGGAATCACCGACCAAAGTGACCCAAAAAATGCTACCGTACATTCATAGTTCGTTTAAGTGACTCATATCTTCCTAAGATTATGTGATACAAGACTTATGCATCTTGTATGTATGCCAAGATCTCGATATCGATCTAAGTAGGCATCATTATTCTTGAACATTTAATTCTCGTATGACTTATGTATAAATATGGAATTTCGGCAAGGGAATTCGGTTTCGAATACCTTGGTTAACCCTTACATCTTTTTTTATTATTATTCTATTTTGATCCATATGGCTTGGGGACCCGAGATCGAGCCTCAATGCCTTCGTTTCATTTTTTTCCTTATTATTCTTTTATTCTTATTCACTTGTCTTGAGACCGAGGGGTTGTGGGATCGATCCCCCAGAGTCTCAGTTCTTTTATTTCTTTTTTTCCTTGACTTTTCCGAGTTGATCTTTAGGGTATGGGATCGAATCCCCAGAACCTCACTTTGTTTTTCTCTTTAATTCCCTTGATCAGCCTAGAGGTCGTAGGTTCAATTCACACACGCATCAACCTTTATTTTATTTTAATTCCTTAAGTCTGACCAAGAGGTTGTGGGTTCGAATCCCACTCCCCTCATTTTTATTTTCAAAGATTTATTTTCCAGTCATGGTCAAGGTTTGAATCCCCCTTACCACATTCTTTTAACATACATTATTTTATGACTTTTAACATTCATATAGCTCTGAACATACATACATGAACATACAACCTAAAAAGATCGATTAGTTGTTTTTCTTTATCTTTTGTTGTGACTTCTTCAAGTGTGAAGAACTTTGGTCATTTTTTCTTTTCTTGAAGTTATTTTGTTAGAGAGAATGTGAATGAGAGAAGAGAGAATGATCGTTCTGTGAGATAGACGTGAGAGAATGAAACGTGAAAATAGTTTAGGTTTAGGTAAGGACTTAGTCAATCAAGGACCCTCCTTAACTTATAAAAAAGTCTGATTTTCCTTTTTATTATATCAGCTAATAAATATTAATTAATTAAGCTAATTTACCAATTTAAATAAATATAATTTAAATCGTTGCTTCCACCTAGGTTCGAACCCGGGTGGAGCAAGACTTCACTCTAAAAGCCAATTTTTGGCCCTCTTTTCCCAAATTTCCCCTCCACCTTATTAATTAAATAATTAATTAAATATTTAGGGTAATTACGACACTACGCTTATCCTAAAAAATACCATTTTACCCCTAGACCCTCCAAGCTTATGATTTTCCATTTTTAAATTTGGTAAAGACTCTTCTCGGTATATCTTCATATTCGGGAGCCCTACATGGCTGGACCTAACCTTTCCTAGCTCAACTAACTCCCAAAGTTAGTTGTATTGGCTGTTGCAATAGTTCAGAGGTATGGTTCTATGCGTATCAATCTGTGTGAACCCGGTCTACTAGTAGGCATTCAAGACACATTAAGCATTACTTAGCATATCTATTTTTTGGATTGTTCTTATACAAATTGGAGTCTCTTTTTTTTATCAATACCAATGACTTGAAAAGTGCTCTAAATTGAACAAACATGAATGTGCGGCTACAATAAGAACGAATGAAGTTTCATAGGCAGTGTGAGAACTCTTTGCATCTCATTGTGATTAGTCAATTATCAAATTATTTCTTTTGCAATCACCATTGCACACTAGCGAAAGGTGTTGTCTTGTTTTATTTAAGTGCCATTGTCTTGTGTAATGAGCTTACTTTGAACCTTGCATGAATAAACCTAGAATTTTCGTGGTTAGTCTAATTGGAAAAAAACATAATTAAACCTAAATCTTACGTTATCTACTACCTATAATTTTTTTAGATGTGATAGAATTAAATAACCAACTTGATCCAAAAGTCTAAGTTGGGGCTGTGGTGAGAAAGGTAAAGAAGAAGTCAAGAAGTGCAAGAGAAGTCTCTCAAACCCATGGAATTGTAAAGAAATGGAAACCATCCATACAAAAAAATAAGATAAGGAGAATAAAAAGAAAAATAAAAAGAAGAGAAAACTCATGAAATAAAATCACGAGATGAAAAGAAATTGGGTTTCAAAGCAATCCATGAAAAGAAATAAAAGATGACCTAGAAGCACTTGACTAAGGATTGAGAAAGGAAGATGAGGGATATGTTAAGGAAATCACATCTCATTATGGAAAAGTCACCAAGCCCAAATGACCATACCTTTACGCTCAACCCCATTACAAGCCTTAGAAAGACCATTTTGATATTGAGTGAGCCGAAACAAATGTCAATAAGAAAATAAGGGCAAACTTATGGATACAAACATGTATTGTGTTCCTCTTTGTGAGTGTGAGCGTTGCATCAGATTCCTGCTACTAAGTTGATAAATCTTTGTGTGTGAATCTGGAACCATTCTTTGTGTGAGGGCACGTAGATATTTTTGTTGATCTTGAACGTGCATTAGTAGCAAGTATTTTGATCTCATGAATATTTGGTGATGCTGTGTCACGACTTGACTATTTAAGTATACAATTGAGATATGCATGAGTAGTTTGAGTCCTGTTGTGTTCATTCATGATTGAGTCTTGTGTATCACTATTTGAGACATCCTATTTGATCGACTGAACTAAAATTTTACTTGACGACAAGCAAAAGTGTAAGTTGGAGATGTTGATGAGTCCTAAAATTGGACTCATCTAGGGCCTTATTTTAATGCTAATAGTGTCCTAAATTGTGTATTTTATATCAATATCTGATCAAAACATCTGAGTTTCAGGTATTTGAGGATTTGGTAGGAGCATGTACACTTTGGCGCAAAACGGAAGTAAAATAGAAGAAAAGAGTTGAAGATGAAAAGTATGCATCGCCATGAAAACTTGGCGATACGCTGTTTAGCAGATTTCCACCTTCTATTACAATAAGCGAGCCTCGAAGCAAGTGGATCAAAAGGCAACTAAAAGGAATAATCAGCGCTTCGCTAAATATTTCTGCAAAGCAGATTTATTCCACCCAACATTACAACATGCACAGACACAAAAGCAAGTCACAAATGGCGAAAAACCAGAAAAACGTCTATTAGCCGAATCAGTTGGTGAATAATGACTAAAGACGTTGAATGAATCAGACATCACAAAATGTAAAGCCTTTAAATACTAAACTCGTTAACCTGTCAGAGGTCATAGACAACACTCTTCTTAGCTTTCATCACAATCATACAGTTAAATTTGCGGAAAATTGAAAAAAAAATTAATCTTAATAAAGTATAATTAAACTTCATATAATTTCTGCATAAGTGTGATATTCTAATAGGATCGAACTAAAACAACCATCTATTTAAGATTAAACAATCGAAATAGAGAATTATAATAATGATAATAGTTTGCCAAACGGGCTTAATATAAAAGCTTAGAACAACAATTTGAAAGGAAAAACTACGGACAACATCCACTAGCTATGTCTAATTTACTAAATCTAGTATAACAAAGGTAGCATCCTCAAACCTAGGAGGACCTACCAAAGTTTGGAGATCGTTAATCCAAACTGCTTTGTCGAATCTTCAATCTTCTCCAGAACCTGCGTCTATATAAATAGTAACAATATATGGGGTTAGTACACACTTGTACTAAGTATGGGTGTATGCACATAACATTAAGGACTATGCATGATCAAGGAAATCTCTTCCTAAAGAAACATGTCATTTCTGCAAAGTTAGTCACTTTACATTCTTAAATCGTTACTTATGATTTATGTTATGAATATGACTTGTTCTCATGCAAATTAGTAATAAAATACATTGTATATATGAACATAAGACATCATATCATGAACATAATTTTAGAATCAAGAAAAATTATACTTTTACTCCTCTTAAACCCGAGAGCCTTTTCCCCATGCCTTAGTTTATTTTTCAGTCTTTTTCTTCTTGTTGTGTAGTTCAATGATCTCCTTTTTCTTATGTTTTAATTACAAGTGCAGTGATTTATTGTAGTCCCATACATACAAAGAATCGAGTAAGTAATCCAAAAGACTAAAGAAATGATTGGCTACCTTACTTACAAGCTATATCTTCCATTATTGTTAAATTTGCATAAGTCTTTATAAGCCAATCTTTATTGGCTTTGCCCATTACGTGGTTGTTTGCATAATATAAGGATTATGGGGATTTATTAGCCATTACGTTTTGCTCCCCTTTATTAGTTTAATATAAGAAGTCATTATAAGCCAATCTTTATTGGCTATGCTCACTAATTGGGTTGTTAACCTAATATGTGAATCTTTGAGGCTTATATTCATAATCCAATATTGGCATAAACCACTCACTAGTTAAAACTTCATTCTTATCAACATTAATTATTGAAATTCTTAAGCTCTTTCTTTACTTAGTTCACTATGAACTTACATTTCTACTTCTTTGCTTTGTTGTTCACTTTGAACATGGTACTTCATTCTTCCTTACTCTCTTAAAGAATCTTTAGCATTAACGGAAGTAGATCATGAGAGCTAACATGAAATCTAGTGTCACCCCCACACCGAAAAGAGGTGATTCACCGGTTAAGGTGAACCAAGTTCTGTGTCTACCCACACCGTAAAGGGCGGATCACCTGCTAAAGTGCAACCAAGTCAGTGTCTTCCCCACGCCGAAAAGAAGGTTTCACAACTTAAGTGAACCGGGTACTTTCCTAAGCTATAAATGACATAGATCATGTGAGATAAACATGAAATCCAGTGTCTTCCCCACACCAAAAAGGGGTGGTTTCACTGTCCAAAATGAAACCGCATCACACCAAGCTATCTTAGGTGGAATCCACTGGCTAGTTCCTATATTGGCAACATAGTTCGAACACTGCGGGACATATGGAGACTACTTATAAACCTTGGTGGTAGCCTCATCTCCTTATACTTACATGTGCTAGCACAAGCTCATCGCTAGTCTATCGGTGCTAAGCTCGTATTTACTTACTTTCTTATCTCTTAGAGTTTGACTCAAACATTATGGAAGCTTGCTTCTAGTTATTATATTTACTAAAATCTATGGATGACCATTCATCCCTTTCTTTCTTGATGAATATGAACTTAATTCTTACATTACCATCATGGTGCGAGTGAGACTTGTCTCACGGACTCTAGCACACTTTTACGTGAGTAATTTTGACGTAATAGATTAAGTGTATTTGAAACTTGTCTCACTTCCTTCAACACTCTATATTAGGTAAATTTTATAACTTAAGCTTGTAGTTACTTCTTCACTCACCTTAACTTGTTCAACGTTCATTGGTAGTTTTGTACAATTCTCTATGAAAGTTATAACTATTTATACAATTCTATTACGTTCACAAGTTCATATGGATAGAGTATGTTGGGACTTGTCCCATTGATTGTCACTCCCTTTGTTATGAGTACATTGAGTTGATATTTGTACAATTCACACATTTTGGGAGATAATATCTTGGACATAGTTTTGCTAGCAAATTTTTTGGCATAAATCACAATTTCACAGATACTTATCATAGTATTATCACTAGCCAATTCAATTACTTCATTAATGCATTATAGTAATCTAACATGTTAAACAAGCAAACTTTTTACCTTTGACTAGTCTATGAAACAATTCAATGAAAAACTTATAGCAATTTCATCTTCTTGAACACAAATAGGCATTACAACATTCATCATCTAATGTAAATAACACCCTAAGTATGCTGATCTAACATGTAGATTTCATTCGACATATAAATCACTAAAACATACACATAATGATCCGTTAACACCACATACCAACAACATGCTCGAAATTCACATCATACAACTTGCAAGAATCAGAAATCGGGAGAACTAGGGAGATGAACATGTGATTCATTGGGAACAACCCTAGTTTCGATATTCTTGATTGCAAAAATGTTTGAAAAGCCTCTTGGAGAAAGAATTCCAGGAGAGAAAACCCATACCTTATGTAGAATAGAATCTACGAAGATCGCCTTGCACGAAAACCTTGAAGAATACCTTGGAATCGCCTAATGAGAACAAAGAGAATGTTTTGTTTTTCTTGCGTTATGCTCACTATTTTTCTCACGTTTGTCTTCTGTTTTAGTCGTGAGTTTATAGGTCTTAGGAACTGAATATTTAATAATTTAACTTAGATTAATTAACTTAAGTAATAAATCAATTATCTAATTCACTAAAATGTCCCTCCTAAATTGACTATAATTAGAAGAACACTTGACTTAACCGAAATCTGAAAATTACTTAGTGGATTCGGTTTTGACCAATTAAATTAATTAACTAAGTTTATAATTTAATTAATCAGGTAACCTAGGGTAATTACTAAAGTAACCCTAAGTTGTTAGGACCATAACAAAACCTTTGGACCATCCTAGGTTAGGTACTAGGATGTTTCTTAGTTAGTTACTTGTCTAGTGTAAGGATTTTTGTTTGACCATTTAATTATTAACTTGTTAATTCAATTAATTAAGTGACATAGGGTAATTAATAAAGTACCACTAAGTCATTAGGACCATAACCAATCCTTTTGTACCATCCTATGTTAGGCACTAGGATGTTCTTGAGTTAGTTACTAGGTTAGTGTCACCCGATTAGGTCTTAGGTCGTCGGGTGCACTAGTTAGTTTATGTTGGTTAGTACTAGGTTAATTAGCTATTTAGGTAAGTTAGTTAGAGACTAGATTTGGTAAGGAAGCTCAGCCTCATAGGGCTTGACCCCCACATGTATGCCTGCCCCTAACCACCCTAATTGAATTCTTGCACATGTGTTTGCACATGGGTTGCTTCTCATTTATTGTTATCGCAAGGACCCTCACAATATCCTTGGTTACTTCTTACTCTACATGATCATTTTTTATGGTACATAGGCTTGACACATGAATGCCTCGTACCTAATTTGTGGGATCTATGAAATTAAAATTAAATTAGCTTAGGGTCTTCATTGCAGGTACAATTCCTAAACAAGCTTGAATTTGGGCATTTGAACATCAAAGTATATCTTAATACATAAAAATTGGCTAACACCCCTAAGCCAATATTTTCTAAAATGCCCAATATTTCTCAATATTGGGCATTGGGATGCCTATGTACCCCAATACCTACTCTTAAAACTTAATATACTCTTCACTAGACATGTACATTTTCTTGAATGTTACAACGATATTCCTTTTCAACCATAATAGAAATTCCCATTACGAACTTATACATTATAGCCCTAGAGTTGGCTACCAAGGTTGGGGTATACATAAAGAGTTGGGTAAAATTGAGAGAATACTCCTTCATACTAATTCCCCCTTGACGAAGGTTCATGAATTCCACTGACTTCCTTTCCCTCAACTCTATGGGAAAGAACCTATCAAGAAAGGACATTTTGAACACTTCTTAAACTACCAGACCTTCCCTTAAGGGTTTCTCATCCCTCCATTGTTCAACCACACTTGAGACACATCTTTTAGTTGATAAGAGGCTATCCTCTTTATCTCTAGGAGTCACACCTACAACACCCACCACCTTGAACACCTTATCTATTAAGCCTTGTGAATCTTCATCCACCTAGTTCCATTAAAAGTAGGAGGTTTCATCCTCATGAAATCCAGAATACTAGAAGCGAGAGTACTTGCATTGGGTTGAGGTAAACTTCTAGGTTAGCTTTGGCAACCACATGATTAGTGACGACTTGATCTTGATTCGTCATAAGTTGAGTAAAAACACTAAGAGCAGCCCGTATCTCCACATTAGTCATATCCCCTTCAACATAGGAAGTTTGAGTACCTGGTGCATTGGAGGCATTTGGGGAACTTGAGGTTCCGGTGGGGTAGCCCATTCATCCACCTCCTCTAGGTAAACTATAGGAACTTGCTCACCACGGGGAGGAATCCTCTGATTTGCTACTTCTCTCTCCTCACTTCTAGCGGGTTTCCTTCTCGTATTTATGTCCTACAAACACAAAGAAAAGAGGTTGAGAGAGACATCTTATAGAACTAAACTCTAATGAATAACATTAGAATAATGAAGAAAGTGAAACTTCTATGGTCCTATAGCCTCTTGTCGTTACATGTGTCGTGACTCACACCGATGAACAAGAATCTATTAGACAAGGTTTGTGAGACCTTGAACCCTAAACTATTTCCCAAAACCTAGTTCTTCTACCAAGTTTTTAAGAACCAACAACTACACTCTAGAATTTAGGGCAACCCTTAGGTCGGAACAAGGCGTACTTGAACTTTCGAAGGTATTGTACTAGCCTCTTAGCTATCATTCATTAAATAAGACATGAAAAGTAGTGCGGAATGTAAAACCTTTTACCATATAATAATAAGTAAAAGCATCTTTTATAAATACTAGGATTGTCTCATCGTCACAAGCAAACTTAAAGACATGAAATAAATACATTAGGTATACGACCCTTTAAATTGAAATAAAATAAATAATATGTCTTAAGCAAAAACTAGAGAAATAGAGACTATGCTCTCGGATATATGAGGACATACTTAGTCTTGACAGAGTCGATTCCCAAGCTTGCCTTTTAAACTTCAACTTGCTTCCAACCTATACTTATAGGGTATAGAAAATTATGGGGTTATTACAAACAATGTACTAAGTATGACATATGCATATTAATGCAAAGGGGGACATTTTTGTATAATTAAAGATTTCATGCTAAATAAATCAAAACCTTCATGAATAAAGAAGTAAAACAACATATAAATCATCTTTTAGCACATAAAATTGAACCTCAATAATTTTAGTACCAAAGAGTACATTACAGTGAACTCAAAGATCCTTACAGTGAAGACATTTCAAAACAAAACACAGTGAACTTGTTTCCTTTGAGGTTTCCCTAACCAAGTTATCATAAGACTCACAAAGGTAATACATTGGAGGAACCTCCCATACAATCCCTTCACTACACACCCAAGTGATCCCTAAGACTACCAAGGACAAGCATGTTTCATTTCATCTAACAAGTCAACATTCAATACCAAAGATTCTAGAGAGGCATTCATATATTTTGGAACTTCACATAATTACCATCCTCCAAGACAATTTCCAAGTCACACTTAGTGCAATGTGAAAGTAGCATCCCATACTACTACTTCTATTTAGTGTTCCAAAGAAATTACCTTAGACTAGGAACATCACATTCTTCACATAAATAGCTTTTATCATACAAAACATCATATATTATGCTTCCTTAACATTATACATAGAGTCACATTACTTTATCTTACATCATATCATGACCCATTCATACATTTCACATAAGGACACACCAAGACTCCCTCTAAATGTCTACTTGGGCAATGGATAGGTAGCGTCCCATTCCACCACCTACTGTAAGTAGTACACCCTTAAGGGACATAGTTCATTTACATGCATTTGTCGGGGCTAGCTTTAACCAACATAAACCTTGAGAGATTGACATGGAATCCCGGTACTATCCTTACCGGATGAGGGAGCCCTACTTGCCTAAGGTAGGGTCATATTATTTAGAATTTACATGGATTCTCCAATAGCTACACCTATGCGGGCGCATAGTTAAGGGATAAGGATATTACTAAAAAGTAACTCTTACTCTGCTAACGAGGAGAGACAATCTCAAGATGTACATTCGATACAACATCTGTACTCACGAATTGTACCCTCCCCTTCCTAGAATCCTTTTTGTGCTAAGCATAACTCCCTCATTGAGTCTTAAACATTTATTGACTATAGATTAAGAGATAACTATTGAACATCTCATCTCAACTCACGAAGGGTATCCAAACACCAACCTATCTTTGGAAAGAGCCTCGGAACGGTGAGGTGCTACTAAACACTTCATCACAACTCCTGAAGAGTGTTAACCCCAAAGTCCCCCTTTTCAAGCTTAGGAATAGTAGGGATGGTCTAGAAACTTCATCTCTACTCAGAAAGAGTGTCTACCCTACAATCCCTCATTTTCATTCATTGACTTCATTCATGCATTCAAGTGTGTGTGTGTGTGTGTGTGAGTACATTTGAGCAAACTTTTCACTTAATGACCATGATTCTTAACAATGACTTCTTGACATGCTCATACACACATTTATCAAAATTACACATTATTAGAATTCACATATCAAACACCGCTACCAAATGTGGACCATACCACTCAAGAGTTACTTCAACATGAATTAACCAAGATATAACAACTTACCCTTCTCCAAGACTTAACCTTCTTCTCAATATTTCACCAAAAACATCCTAATAAATCATAATAGGGCAGTAGACAATCACAATATAATATAGAGAACCATAGATCTAACGTTATCAAGACATGTACATTAAACCCACTTCATAGGCCAAAAGTTGAAAAATTGTATTGAGCATTGGGTCATTGAGTTTTTAACCTTAAAATAATCAAATAAAATTTAAAAGTATCAGATTACATTAGTTAAAACGTTTTCATGCAAGATCCACGCTTAGAATTAAAAATAGACGAAGTTGGAGTTTGAGAACCCTTTCTGAAAAGTCTTGAAATGGGCTCCTTGAATGATAGAAGAGTTAAGGATGAAATACCATACCTTAATATCAAAAAACCCACGATATTTGGTGAATAAAAAGTCCAAAACCTTCAACCCTAGCTCAACCTTGAGTTATAGCTCCAATGGAGTTTGAGAAAGCTTTTGGGAGAGAAGAACTTTTTGAGAGTTTTGAATTTTTTGATGTCCAAATGAGAGATTGTAGTTTTTGGATGGGGGAATGGGTTTATAATGACCTAAAATAATTATATAACACACCCCCAAAATACTCAAAACACCCCTACATTGATTAGACCACTTTAGATAAGTCAAACTTCACTTAACTTTCCGGAATAATCATCGAGGAACAATTCCGCGTCGCGGAGCTGTTACAACAACATTTTGGAAATAGAATTTTGTATAGAGGGGTGCGCGACCTTGCTGCGACGCGCCTATGTTTCGCCAAGGAAAAAATACCCTGCTGCCTTGGGCATCTTGCTTGGCAAAAGTTAGGGTTCTCCTTGGGGACCCTTAGGGTGGCTCTTGGGGAGTTGTATTGACCCTAAACATGTTAATATACATTCTAGAGTCATCCCCGCTGATTTTTTACTCCAAAAAACACACATAAACACATACAACATACAAGGACACACTAGCGCACACACAAGGCTAGATTTCGAACTTCTTGGTTGTTCCTTGACGTTTGACTTTTGAATTTCAACAATTGACTTCTAATCCTAAAATTAACTATATTAACACAATATTAACTAATGAAGCACATGTGAAGCTCGAGTTTTACCTATTTAATTTTTAGGGTTGTTACACTATTATTTTCAAAATTGGAAATTTGTTCAAAATGTTAAGTTTTGATTCTAACCTTGGGTGCTTGTAAAAAACGTTTTTTTACATTTATTATCCTAAATTTTAATGATATTGATGTTGAATTAAGGTTTTATTGATAAATTTCCATTGAACCCATGTGTTTTCTCCATAACCCCTACTTTTATGAAATCGAGATGGGTTTGATGATGCAATGTGAATGCTTTATCATATCTAGGTTAATTTAGAAATGGTTTTGATGATGCAACGTGAATGCTTAATCATATCTAGGTTAATTTATAAATTTAGTATTGATTTACTCATGCTTAAGGTAGTAATTCTATATATGAATTTCAAGATATGATTGATTATTCTTGAAGGGTGAATTATAAGTGTTGAATCTTGAATTATGGCCTTGAAGGCAATGTATAAAGATAATCATATGTCTAAGATTCTTAAATATGAATGGTTTGATTCACTAGAAAGGTGGAGGTGATTACTTATATTTATTTATGTATGAAGTTATGGGAAATATGCAATTACTAAGGTCTGAGATATGGTATTGCTCAAACACTAGTTTCCTTTACTATTAAACATTAATATGAATTAATTTTCATTGATGATTATATGATGATTCTAAGGTGAAGTTAGCTCTTACCATATTGAATCCATGAGCTATGTATGAGGTGGGTTGAATGAAGGTTAATGTACACCTTCACATATGAAATTACAATTCACCTTAACTATGTGTAAGTGGGAGAATAATGCTTAACACCGAGAGGATATGGCAAATGAGGTACTCACTTACTTATTAAGATAAGGTATTCTACATATGCTCTCATGAGATGGAAACTCTCCCGCTAGTTTAGGTTAGAATTCTGGAAGTAATTTCTCTATCCCATAACTATGTGCCTGCATAGGTCTTAGCTAGCGGATCCACAATTTAGCTATATATGTCTAGTTCTACCTTATGCAAGTAGGACATATTTCTTCGATCTAGGGTCATATGACACCAGATTCGAAGTAGCTTACATAGTCTATGTTGGTTAATCCACTTCTCCCTGTGTAATAAAATAATGAATACTAATTGAACTATACTTATGTTTTCTTGAAAAGTTTACTAATAGGAGTGAGGTATGGTACTTTACCTTTATATTGAACAAGTGAAATTTTAAGGAGATCGTGGGTTGGTTCATTATGCTATGGTAAGACAATGAAAGTATGATTTACGTTGATTGGATTGTGGTCATGTTATAACTCTCCTTATGTTTATGTGATGAACATGGTTATTCATTTATGTATGATTATGGATTATGATGAGGTCAAAAGTTGATATGTGTAAGTAATATTATTCTAAATTGATACTCCGTAGTTGGAATTATGGGATGTCATTTATGCAATGCACAAGTATGCTTTTAGGGTTTCTAAGGTGATGATTCTAATATTTTATGCAGAATTATGTGAAAATGTAATTATGACTTGTATGTGACTTTATGTGCATAAATTGTCTTATAACCCTATAAATGCATAATTTACACTAAAATTTCCCTTTTTCATATTTAAGGATTTTATATATGTTTCCGTACTTTCCCTATTTTCATATCTAAGGATTTTATGTATGTTTCCATACTTAGTGCTTTTTTACTAACCCCTTCTCTTTTTCATCATCTATAAGTGTATTTTTGGGTGCTTTTAGTCTATTCTTGAAGAAAACTTATGTTGCTACCTCCAAGTTTTTGTGATTCCTCAATTCCGAGGACGGGATGTTATTGATTCTAGTCCAAGTTTACTTTCCTTGTTAAGAACTATATGGTACTTTCTTAACCTTTCTAATAATGTAAAGGTTAAGTCCCTACTTTCATATTCCTATGTTTAGATGGTGTAATGAGCTAAGTATAGTTCTTATTTTTCTGTATGAAGAAATTTCAATTTCTATTGTAAAAGTTTTAAATTTTTTGCATTTTTCTTAAGTCTTATGTTATGATTATACGTTAAGGTCTTGTATGAGACCCCTTCCTGATCAAGTACACCGTTTCAAACCTAAAGGTAACTCGAGTTGTGACAAACTTGATATTAGAGCATATGATTTTGGCATAATTTCTTAGGTCGATGTCTCTTGAACCACATCTAGTAGATTCTTGTTCATGAGTTTGAAGCGTGCCACACTTTTGAAAGAGAGTCTATAAAATGTTTAGGAACTTTCACTTCTTTTTTTATTCTTGAGTTCTAACTAAGAGTCTTAGCTCTCTTAAGTTTTTTTCTAATCCTCTTCATGTGAATATAGGCAATTACTACTCCAAGTGCAACCACAATAAGAATGTAAGAAGAGATTGGAAATCCGGGAGTTCCTCCCCAATATAACAAAGCTCCTTCTGATGAACAAGGTCCTCATGGTCAATGAGGGCCTCAAGTCCTATTGAAGAGGGAGCTATGTGTAAAGGTGCGATTAGGAAAGTTATTCAAACCTTGAATGATGTTATAACAACTCAAGTTACCATATATTCTAGGGTGCAAGTGAATCTTAATGCTAGCACAACCATTTGAATGTTAAAGGGATTTCACAAGGATGAATTCCCCTACATTCTTTAGCTTCAAGGTGGTGGAGGACACACAAGGGTTCATAAAGGAAGTTTTTAAGGTTCTAGATGCTATGGTATGTCTACTAAAAAAAGGTAGATTTAGCCGCCTAACAACTCAAACATGTAGCTCAAGTATGGTATGAGCAATGGAAAGAGGAGAGACCTAATAGAGCTGTTATGGCAGATTCGACAATATTCAAGACAATCTTCTTATATAGGTTTTCCCCTTTAGAATTGAGGGAGATGAAAATACACAAATTCATAAATCTCCATCAAGGAGGTATGAGTGTTAAGGAATATAGCCTCAAGTTCACTCAATTTTCCAAGTATGCTCCTACATTGGTGTGGACTCTAGGGCTAAAATGAACAAATAATTTATGGGGATATCCAATGTTGTGGTGAATGAACGTAGGTTGGGTATGATCATTCCAATCATGAATATATCTCGTCTTATGGTTCATTCGGAATAAATTAAAGAACAAGCTTAAGGAGGTGGGTAGAGATTTGAAGAGGTCAAGGACCGATGATGGGAATTCTTCCAAGGATAGATTTGAGGTTCACGATAATCCAAGGTTAAAGAAAGCGTTTCCAACCAAGGCGCCCCTAGCACTCCAAAAGTTAACAAAAAGATAGGATGTCTAACTCTAATCCCCAAGGGGGAAATAGTTGTGGTTCTTATGTCGAGAGATTCACTTGTGCCAAGTGTGGTAAGAAATATAATCATAAATGTCTTGCCGACACGATTGTGTTCGTTGGGTGTGGAAAGAGTGGGCATCAATTGAAGTATTGTCCTCCCCATACAACAAGAGGGAGAGATGATAAAGCCAAATTCTCCTAGTGGTTATAACTTTGATGCTCCTAGAAGAATCACTTTTATTCTCTCCATTCCCGAGGTGATCAAGATAGCTCTCCGGATGTTATAATCGGTATGTTACAAGTTCTCTCTATTGATGTTTATGCATTGTATGACCTCGGAGCTACTTTTTCTTTTGTTACATCTTTTGTGGACATGTTATTTGAAATACTCCCCGATGTTTTAGAAGAGACCCAAGTATGACATGAAGAGACAACCCATAAACCCTCTTCTATTTGAAATAGCTAAGTATGACATGAAGAGACCACCCATAAACCCTCTTCAAGCACAACTAAGTGTTCCTCAAATCCACCCTAGATAAGAACCTTTCTAGTTCAAACATGCTTTTACTAACTGAACATTATTAATCTAAACCATTTAAGAGACAACTTAACAAATAAGGGGCTTCACATAATGGGCTTAGAAGAACTAGGGAACTCACTTTAGTACCTTCAAGGACTACTCGTTCCATCTGTATAGACCATCCCATTCTACTACCCACACATCATAAAACCTATCCAAAAACTAGAGTGCACATCCCATATGATGAGAATAGGCATTGACCAACATAGATCATACTAGCTAGGATGGAATTTAGTGTCGTAAGACCCCAAATTGTGGAAGGTGTTCTACTTTACAATGGAAGAATTAGGGAACACTCATGTAGGCACATGGTTTAGGGAATATCAAAAGACTTGTCCGTACTATAGTCTCATATTGCAAGTAGATCTACCATCTTAAGCATATACACTCAGTGATTTGTCTTGGTTCTTATAGAGTAAGTTCATTCACATAAGAGTATTTGGGAAGGTACCATCCCTAAACCTTACCAACTCATAATACTATAACCAAGAAAGGATCCACAAGGGTAAGGTTCATTAGGATTGCTCATTCATGAATGGGTACCTTTCTAGGTCTGTCCCATTAACTTCATTATAAAACTTATTTTGATATTAAATGTTCACACATTCAGTTAGGGTTCTAGACAAATCAAGAAGGGGGCCATTATTAGCTCTACCGGTTCAAGACATGCTCTAGAATACCTCATTCATCATTCAAGGAAGAGCACCAACTTAGGTCTACCGATCCTAAGATTCATTCATTCTTTCATTCTCAAGAAAGGATGCTTACCAAGTCAAGATATCACATTCAACATAACTTTCATGCATTAATAGGGACAACTAGGTCTACCTAAACAAGTCACGACATCAACATGTAAAGACTCTTCATAGTCTATCATCATCACATACCAACATTTAGAGGAACATGATTTCATTCACCATATATCATAAATTAATACAAGATCGCCTAAAGATCACATGAACCCTTCACAGTATACATTACATCCATATCATACAAGATCACCTATATATATCACATAATACCTTCTCATTATGCATCAATATATGACATAACATCATTATACATAGTCACATTACTTCAAATAACCAACTAACATTATATCTTTATATATTCCATAATATGATACTACCAGAATTGAAATAATAATTCTGATAAGTCCATAATCACAATAAGAACAAGAAGTAAACACCACCACTATAAGTGGACCATACCACACAAGAACAATTCTATATCAATTCTACATTAGTACGGGAATTAGTTCAACTTACCTTCTTCCAAAAGCCACAATCATAGAATCCTTAGTGCTCCAAAAATTCAAAATATAATAGCATAATGCACAATAGAAATCAATTATACAACTAATTCCAATAACAGTTCCATTAACATAAGATCATAAGCAATAAACCCACTTCATAAGCCAAATTTAGGGATTTTGTGAAATCAAGGTTTCGTGGAGATTTTTATTGTAAAATCAATTTAACATTCAATAATATCATATCTAATTATTTCAAATCATTTCATGCAAGAACCCTTGAGTTAGAGTGAAAATTGAACTTTTCCATAAACTATAAAATCTTAGAATTCATTTTGAAAATGGATCAAAGGTGATATATAACCTTATATAAAGAAATCACATACCATATTAGAAGAAATCCCAAAAGAATTGAAGAATAAATCCAATGGAATCCACAAGCCTAACTCCATTTTTTACCTTGTTCTTCCATGGCGTTTTGAGAGAACTTTTGGGAGGGAAGGGTTTTGAGTTTTGAAGAATAAAGTCTAATTCTAGGTTTTAGAGTGTAATATAACTTAAAATACCCTAAATAACCTAAAATAACCACCCCCCCACCCTATCCAAGGGTGAAATTCACCAAACTACCCTTCGCTTGGCCAAAACTTTGGCAAAAGTGCAGTTGACCATTGACGGCCATCATTGACGGTCCGTCAATCTATTGAAGACCTATTCTGGAAATCCATCAATGGTGACAGAGATTTGTCAAATGGATCTAAGCTCCAAAATTTTAAGTGTCAACAAATGGAAGCCATTGATGCTTTATCAATTTATTGATGGTCGATCGATTTGAGTCGTCAATCATGCTACATCATGCTATAATATAGGTTCCTCCTCAATGGCCCCTTGTGAGTCCTTGGGAGTCGTACCAAGACATTAAAACCCCTAAACTAGATATTCCACTAATATGATGTAACAACCAGTAAGTACACCCTAGAAGTTAGAGCATCCTTGTGGCACCACACGGCAAATGAGACTTCAAGAAGCCTCATCTAAGCCACTTGTACCATTCATTACATAATAAATATACTAAAATGAGTAAGAATTTAATAATTTCTTCGCACACGAAGAACTCTTTCCATAATCATTACACAAGCGAAAGATTTTCATTTCAAACATTAAACCTTTACAACATCTCCTTGAACCTTGTAAATTTTAGAGTATAAAATACTTGGGACTAAGACCATACAAGACATTAAATAAACACTAATACATAAACGAACTTTTGGATACTGTCCTCGAATTGATGAGGAATCACCAATAATTCATCTTCAACCCTTAGAAATATATCCATCCTCCATGGCACATCAAGACTTCCAATTCCCTACACTTTAGTCAAAAAGGGAAAAGAAGGGGTTAGCACATTAGATGCATTAAGTACGGAAGCCATACAAAACCCATGAAAAAGGGACATTTATAAAATAACATGCTTTTCATGAATTTTGATTAAAATAGCATAATATAATCATAACTAGTTCATTGTACAATAAACTTCCTTATCTTCACTTTACACACCTTTTAGCATATAATCCCCTTACTAAGAGCTATACTAAGACTCACTTAAGTAAGACAAACAGAGACCGCCCATACACCCTCTCTAGGCACACCTAAATGATCCTTAAGACCACCCATAATGAGATATACACACTTACAAATTCATCAATCACATGAACATCAGATCCTCATACCAAAGGTGATTCTAAGGATCACTTGAGTGATTTGTGAGGAAACCGTGCATACAATTCCTTGCACACACACTTAAGAGATCCTAGACTACCTTGATAGAATCATTCTCACTTCATACATTAGCATACACATAATATGACATTCTCCCCTACAAGGGTTATCAAAAGACTTACTTAAGTAAATCAAGAAGATAATGTCCATGATTAACCTTCTCAAGATTACCTAAGTAATCCTTAAGAAAACCTAAGTTTGTATCATGTCTACATAATCAACCATCTGCCCTAACTAGAGTCACTCTTAAGACTTATCTAGGTAAGATAAGAAGTCATCATTCCTATGCCCCTTCACACCTTAACTAGACAACCCTTAACTACTCTAGATAAGTACCTATTCACTTAACAAACTTTCTTAAATCAAATCATTACATTTATTAGTTCATTTAAGATTCATTCATCACATAAAGACATTCACATAATTGTCCTGGACAGGACCTAAGTACCCTAACTAACACATTCAAAGTCAATTGTGCAATGTCTAGATAGCATCTCATACCACCACCTAAACTAAATAGAACATCTATGATTCTAGTAGGTATCCCATATGATGAGAATAGGCAATAACCGACATAGACCATGGTAGCAAACCATTGAATCCGGAGTTCTAACCTATTCCGATGAGGGTGTTCTACATGCCAATGGTAGAAATTGGACACATCCCATGTAGGCATATGATTAAGGAACATGTAGGGCGTGGTTTGTATTCTAGTCTCATACTTTAACTAGAACTACTTCCCTTACCATACTAACTCGGTTCTAGCCTTCGTTCTCATAGAGTAATTTACATTAAAGGTTCATATATAGGGGTTTCATATCAAGTTCATAACCCAATAATATTTACCCTACAAAAAAGTCCACTAGGGTAACCTTACAATGGCGATGAGATGTTCATAATAACTTTCCTAAGGATTGATATGATGACGTTCCAGCCAATCAACCTAAAGTCTATCATTCCTTTACTTGAAGGATTCCATTATGACTTTCAACATTAACATTTATAACCTTGCCTCTAGGTTTAAGGTTTCACATAAAGGACCCTCTTATTATCATTTAAGGTCTCATGTCATTAATACATGCAAGACTTAGAGGCTTTAGAATCTTAAGTCAAGACATCTCATATTCACATTCATATATGCATCAAGTAAGGGACACAAGTTAAGCAAGACAAGACACAACATACTTTACATTACCATATATTAACTATCATTCTTTGAGTCACTTAGGAATAACCATTATCATCTTTATGTCATTCTATACACTATATCATCATCAATATAAACATCATAGACTCATATAGTCAAGTAGGAACAATCATGCATCAACCTTAAGACTACGCACATCAGCACATAGTCGTAGTCTATATGATCTCCTAACATACATAGAAAGAACACATACTTTCACATTACTTCACATATAGATATATATATGCTCATACTTCACCTCAATCAACTACACAATCATCATAATACTTCAAGTAGTGCCGACAAGGCCACCATCATCATATTGCATAAAGTAACACCGACAAGGCCACATCAATTCACATAGCACCGCCACCCACACCAATAACAACATAATTGAAGTCTAATTAACATTAAATTAAAGGGAATTATGGCAGCATACCACCACTCCATCCTCAAAACTTCAATCCAATGCTAAACCATCCAATTCAATACCACAAGGCCCTTACCCATATCCATGAACATCAATTCAATACATTAACTATAATACTTAATTAATCTAGGTCAATTTAATATATAATTATCAATCTAATACCAAATAGACATCAATTGAATATAACTCTTACATCATTGCATAGCCCGTAGAAAACTACACTAGAATTCATAAGCCTTAAGTAAATATAAATTCAATAAGCTTAATATTAAATAGATCTAAGTATATATATTACTCAATTGAACAAATTGAAGCTGCCTATGAACCAGTCAATCATAATTTATACATGAATCAAAAGCCCATAACAATCTACAATTGAATTCATTAATATCAAACCATGATCACATAACCCATATTTTAGCCAAATTGAGAGATTTATGAAGGTAAAGGGTTCATGAGAATTTCTTTGAAAACATCAATTATACATAATATATATCTTAATGTTTTAAAACCTTTCATGCAAGAACCCAAGACTTAGAGAAGAAATTGGACTTTTTCATCATTTTGAAATCTTTGAATATCATCTTTGAAATTGGATATAAGGTGATACCAAGCCTTAGATTAAGAACTCCCATACCTTATTAGAAGACTCCAATGATAATTGAAGAATAAACTCCATTTAAGATCCATCTTCAAGCTCTATCATCACTTTGAACTCTCATGGATGTTATTGAAGAAACTTTGGGAGGGAATGGTTTTGGTATAGGTGCTAGGTTTGAAATTAGAGTTTAGGAGTTATATACTCTTAAATTACCCTTAAACACCCAAAATAAGCGTCCTCCTATTTTATAAGACTTTGGGTGAATTTCCCAAAAACCCCAAGCCGCCCTAGCATCGACGGTCTATGGGTGAGACCACGCCCCGTCGATGGGGTCCGTTGGTTGCATCTGCGGCTTCTCAACCTAAACTCCACATGGCTCCATAAACTCACCCATCGATGGGATATCTCCTGGTCGACTGGCCGTCGTTTGGGGCAGTCAGTTGCCACTGCTTGGCAGTGTTTAGCTCCAAATTGGCGTCGTCCTTCAAGGAACCCTTGTGGGTCCTATGTTGATTCATACCTGGATTTTTCCAACCCAAATGTGTTTGTGTACAAGTTTAGAACCTACCACATCAATTTCATCCAAAAAAACACGTAAAACTTGACAAAACCTACATAGACATCCAAGGTCGTTTCAAGGCAAACCTTCCGAACGTCATGGACGTTTGACCTCCAACTTCACGAAACTTGATACACTAAAAATAAAAACCATAATAATTCATATAATTACGTCAATACACAATTATGTAAATAACCACATATGAGGCACTTAGGTGACTTAGTCGTCAACGTCTTGGTCGTTCCTTATCGTTTGACTTCCAATGCACCTACACTCTTAGAAACTACCTCAAAACCATATTATAAACCATTTTAGGAACATATACCACTAATGAAAAACATGTTAGGCTCTAGTTCACCTAATTCATTTTTGGAATCTTACATATGATTAACATGCATATGAATTAGACCTTAAATAACACACTAACTTCAGCCATAAAACATAAGAGTACATCAGCAGATAATCGAGTAGTCTCCGAACGTCTTGGTCGTTCCTTGAAGTTTCACCTAGAAACTACTCAATCCTACCCTTAAATACTAATTCTATTTAATTTAGCAAGTTGTTAAATCAAGAGACTTATGTGAATCTCTAGTTTATCCTAGTTGATTTTGAGGGTCGTAACAATTTCTTGTTGGATACAAAACCAATTTTCATCCCTTCTTACCAAATGGGTCTAGCTGAGCTAAAAGAGTTGAAACAGAAACTTAGGGATTTTCTATATAAGGGGTTTCTTCAACCAAGAATATCTTCATAGGGTGCTCCATTTTTATTTGTGAAGAAGTAAGATGGGCCCCTTAGAAAGTGGATCGACTATCGCCAATTAAATAAGGTCACCATAAAAAATTCATCCACTCCTTAGAATTGATGATTTGTTTGATCAACTACTAGGGGCTAACCATTCATCCCAGATAGATCCTAGTTCTGGTTGCCATTAACTTAGGGATAGAGGGGTTGACATTCCTAAAATATCAATCCGAACTATATATGGTCACTATGAGTTCCTTGTGATGTCTTTTGGTCTAACAAATTCCTTAGCAGCGTTAATGGATCTAATGAATAGAGTGTTTAAATAATTTCTTGATACTTTTGTGAATGTATTCATTGAACACATTTTATTCAAGAAGTGAGGATACATAAATCACTTGAGAATTTTGTTACAAGTACTCAAGATCACCAATTGTATGTTAAGTTCAGTATATGTGAATTTTGGTTTAATTCGGTTGCGTTCCTTGGGCATATTGTGTCGGGCATAGGCATAGAGGTAGAGCCAAAGAAAATGGAGGCAGTCAAAGGTTGGCCTAGGCCTCTAACTCCTACCTATATTAGGAGATTTTTGGGATTAGCCCGCTACCATAGATGATTAGTGGATGGTTTTTCCTCCATTCCTTCTCCATTGATGGTCTTAACTCAAAAGAAAGCAAAGTTTGTATGGTCGGAGGCTTGTGAGAAAATCTTTCAAGAATTAAATGATAACTCACTTCCACTCTGGTGTTGACCTTACCGGATTGTATCAATGGGTTTGCAGTATATTGTGACTTTTCTCGAGTATGTTTGGGTTGTTTCCTCATACAATATAGGAAGGTGATCTCCTATGCTTCAAGAAAACTCAAGGTCCATGACAAGAATTATCTGACTCATGATCTTTAATTAGCGGCCGTAATATTTACGTTGAAAATTCGGAGATATTACCTTTATGGGGTGCATATAGATGTGTTTACTGATGACAAGAGTCTCTAATAAGTATTTAGTAAAAAAGACATTAATTTTCGACAAAGAAGATGGTTAGAGCTTTTGAAGGACTATGATATGAGTTTTCTTTACCTCCCTGGAAAAGCCAATATGGTTGTGGATGATTTAATTCAAATGTTCATGGGTTGTGTAGCCTATGTTGAAGAATATAAAAAGAGTTAGTCCATGATGTGCATAGGATGGCCCAGTTAGGTGTCTAACTAGTTGATCCTCCAAAGGGTGGTTTCACTGTTCATCATAGTTTTGTATCCTCCTTAGTAGTTGTTGTGAAGTCTAAGCCACACCTATATCCTATTTTGATGCAATTTTGAATGAATCTTTTCTCAACAAGTCCGTTAAGGATTTATACCAACGGGGAGATGGGGTGCTTAGTACCAATGTAGGTTGTGTGTTCGAGATATAGATGAGTTAAGAGAAAAAATTTTAGCTGAAGCTCATGATTTGTGATACTCTAATTCATTAGGGAGCCACCAAGATGTACTGTGACTTACAGGAGGTCTATTGATGAAATAAAATGAAGAAGGATATAATGGGTTTTAAGGCCAAATGTCAGAATTGTCAACAAGTCAAAGCCAAACATAAAAACTTGTAGGTTTGCCATTTCGAATCTTCCCTAATGAAAGATGATCAAACAATTCCCAATCATGTTCATTGTGGATCGGATCATCAATATAATATACAAAAAGAAACTCCAAATATTTGAGATCTTTCAATTTTAATAAGATCACAATTCCAACGATGGTTTCATTGGATATCTTACCGAGATATAGATATTCCCACTTGAAAGTAGGAAGATGTCAATATGGACTTTGTTTTGGGTTTGCCTCGTACACGAAGGCAACATGATTCTATTTTGTTAATTGTTGATAGGATTACCAAATTATCCCACTTCATTCCCATAAGAGTTTATTTTTTGGTGGAAGACTATGCTAAGTTGTACCTCTATGAATAGTGAGGATGCATGGGGGGGGGTTTCGGTGGAAGATTATGCTTAGTACCACTTTTCATCCTAAAATGGATGGTCAAGGGAATGCACCATCCAAAATCGAGATGATATGTTGAGGGCATACATTATTGATTTCAATAGTAATTGTGATGACCATCTAACGTTGATACAGTTGTCCTACAACAATAGTTACCACTCAAATATTGATATGTCTCTATTTGAATAACTTTATGAGACAAGGTGTCGGTTTTTGGTGGATTTGTTTGAAATAGGTGAATTTCCCTTATTGGTCCCGACTTAGTTTGTAAAGCCATAAAAAAGTTAGACTTATTAGAGAGAGGTTGAAGATGGATCAAAGTCTGCAAAAGTCATATGTCTATATTATGAAGATGGATCTAGAATTTGAGGTTGGTGATTAGGTCTATTTGAAGATCTAACCCACGAAAGAGGTAATGAGGTTTGTTAGAAAGAGGAAGCTTAGTCCCCGGCATGTGGGACCTTGTGAGATCTTGAAACGTTAGTGAAATGTTGCTTATGAATTGAAGTTGCCAAATTAATTGTCTCTAGTTTACTTGGTGTTCCATGTCTCTATGCTCAAGTAGTGTATTGGTGATTCGATTTTGATTCTTCCTTTACAACGTGTAAGAGTTGATGAGAACCTCTCCTATGAAGAGTTCCCATTGAGATTTTGGACCGTCAAGTGAAGAGATTAAGGAATAAAGAAGTAGATTCTGTCAAGGTTCTATGGAGGAACCACTAAACTGAGAGTGTTCCTTCAGAGGCTGAGGCTTATATCAAGTCATGTTATCCTCATCTTTTTCATTCTACTCTTAGTCAAAGTTGAGGTTAGTAATTCTTCTAGTTTTTAGTGTATTGAGAGTCATGTGTATGTTGACCTTTTCATGATTTCCTTTTTGTGTGCATGTTCTTGTGCAAATTCATGTTTACGTATCTTGAGTTTTCATGATTGATATATTTTTCATGGTTGGCTTACACTTTAGCATGAAAGTGATGTATTTGACCTCATGAGATGTAGTATTGAACATGCTTAGTTATGCTTTGATGAAAATGGAAAATTGTCTCTTTTATGCTTATGTTGGGCTTATTTGATTAGGCAATGGTAGTTCCTCCTAGTATGATATGAAGTGATGATATTTGTGCATATTGGGTTGTAGATGTAGTTTCTACTTAATTGTAATGCATTGATATGATTTGAGAATGGACTTATGTTCCATCTTTGAATTTTTCATTATTTTTATGTTAATTTCTTGTTGGGTAGCTAGTCTTAAGTTGTTGTCCCCCCAGGAGTGCTTACAGTTTCATTCAAGGACGAATGCTCCTAAAGTGGTATATTGTAACACTCCAGAAAATGGTAGGTTAAGAGAAAGACTAAACGTGAAGTTAAGTTTAATAAAAAATAATATCCCCTAAACTAGTATATCATATAATAATTTTACAGGGTTATGACTCAAGGCCTAATAGATGACTCAAGGGCAAGCCAAGGTTGCACCAAACTTGGAGTTATTGACTCAAGTCTCCACGGCAACTACTACGATTTCTTGCCAAGACCATGACCAGTGGAAGTATTTGTGGAGTTGCCTTGTACAAGAGAGAGGAGCCCCAAGTTTCCTAGAAACTGCCCTAATCCTCACGGGGAGGACCATAGTTCGTGGTCCAATCCATGACTCATGAGGTTGGGCGTGAGACTCCCTTAGTTTTGTAGGAAATGGGGCATTTAAGGGGGATACTGCCCAAAGCACCACGGACACCATAATGGGTTGTTGTTCACTTGAAGAGGGGAAGGGGAGGCTCGTGAACTTGACTTAGTATTTGTAGGAATTGGAGAGAAAGAGGGGATTATTGCCTCAACTCTCGCGAGCAGCACCCATGGTCTTGATGCTCCTCACGACTCGTGAGCCTTAGTGAAGGTTAAGTTGGTAAATTCCTTTGAATTCCAATTTATGTGGGTGGTTTTTTGTAGTTTAGGGGTGAAATATAAATAGGTTTTAAAGTCTTTTTCATCAATTTACAAAACTCAAACTCAAAAACACAAAATAATTCTCAATCAAATTCCATCAAATATTTCTCTCTACAAAGTCCTCCATTAAAGAACACAAAGCTTTAATATTAAGGTTCAAGCTCCAATGTTTCACTCCAATTTCGTGGTCGAACAACAACTAAGGTATGGGAACTTTCATTCATGGGATTCCTCTCCCCATGAAGCCCTCCAAATCAACTAGGATTAATTATTTTATTACGTAGGGAGAAGTGCATTAACAAACATAGACCACGTGCCTAAGGTAGAACTAGACATATATAGCTATAATGTGGATCAACTAACTTATACCTATGTAAGCACATAATTATGGGATAGGTAGATTGCTTCGATAAAACAACCTAAAATACCTATGTGAGCTCACATGGTCTATGTTTGTTAATGCACTTCTCCCTACGTAATAAAATAATTAATATAAAATGAACTATATTTGTGTTTTATTGATAAGTTCATTTAATAAGAGTGGGGTATGGGACTTCACATTTATATAGTTCAAGTGAGCTTTGAAGGAGATTGTGGATTGGTTCATTATGCTATTGTAAGAGAATGGAAGTACGATTTATGTTGATTTGTTTGTGGTCATGGCATAAATCTCCTTATGTATATGTGATGAATATGGTTATTCATTTATATGTGATTATGGATTATGATGAGGTCTAAAGTTGAAATATGTAACTAATGTCATTCCAAATGGATACGTAATACAGTTTGTATTATAGAATGCCAACTATACATTGCACGAGTATACTTTTAGGGTTTCTAAAGTGATGATTCTAATATGTTGTGAAGAATTATGTGAAAATGTTATTATGACTTCTATTGTGAATCTATGGGCATAAATGGTCTTCTAACCCTATAAATGTATGATTTACACTAAAATGTCCTTTTTTACATATTTAAGAATTTAATGCATATTTCCATACTTAGTGCTTTTGTACCAACCCTTTCTCTTCTACATCTCGTATGAGTGTAGGTTCGATCCATTGAGGTGATTTTAGTCCATTCTTTAAGAAAATTTGGGTTGCTACCTCCAAGTTTTTGTGAGTCTTCAATTTCGAGGACGGGATATTATTGATTCTAGTCCTAATTTACTTTACTTGTTAAAAACTATATTGTACTTTCTTATGATAAGACCTTCCTAGTTATGTAAGGTCTAAGTACCAACATTCATATTCCTATGTTTGCATGGTCTAATGAGACACGTCTAGTTCTTATTTTCGTATATGAAGTAAGTTGAACTTCTATTGTAAAAGTTTCAAATTTTCTGCACTTTTCTTATGTCTTATGTGATGATGATACATGAAGAGCTTGTATAAGACCCCTTCGGGGTAAAGTATGTCATGTAACTCTTAGGGGGTAGCCAGGGTCGTGACACTATGAGGAAAATAGCTTTATGTAGAACAACTATCTTGAATGAATTAATTTCTTTCGAACATCAACAAGTGTAGAAAATTAGAACAACCCAAACCTTAATTAATCCACTCTCTCGAGCTAGATGGGTATGATTGGGTTTAGGATTCACTCTCTCGAGTTGAACCCATATCAACCCAATACCTGCAAGACATTGATCAAAAGCTTTGGTTTCAAAATCTCTCCCTCTCTTACAAGCTAAGAATACAAGATTGAAACTACATTTGCAACTACAATTCATAAACTAAAACTGAACTATTGATTAAACCCACTTCAATTAATAATTTAAATCACTAATTAATAATATCCATAATCTAATTAAACCCATAATCACATAATCACAACCCATGATTTGGGGTTTAAGCCAAACATCATAAAAAGGTAAAAATGATTACCAACTCGATTTGCCATCAACTGATTATAGAGTCCAAATCATTACAATGTTCCAAAACCATCAAGTTCAAATCCCCAATTAGAAATCTTCACCAGTTTTACAATAATTGCTTAAAGAATAGATAAAATTATATTCTAAAATGAGAATTGCAATATCTGAGAGGGAATTGTAATATATATGTAACCACACATTAAAACACCTTTCCAAAATCAACTTAAATTTTCCAGATTTTTGGATCAAAATTCCACTTGATAGGAAAGTCGTTCTTTGCCAAGTGGTTCATCGATCTGCCGTTTTCTCACTTTCCTCACCATTTTGCTTTGGTCCTTGGCATCTCAAGTTCTGTAACTTTGAGAAATCAGTTGTGTTATCACGGAGTCGATTGACGATTCATCAAAATCTCAATTTTGTCACCAAATTGGTTTCTTCCCCAGGGCTGGCACACTAGAACATTAGGTGAGTTGAAGAGACATTTAACAATCTTAGCAATCACTAGGATTCTTTCCTCTCCATATTTTCAAGTTGTTTTACTCCTTTCGCCTAGTAATGTCCTTGCCTTGCTCTTTAGATCATATGCCTGAAAATTAATTCTTTAACATCAGTTTATAGCATAAATTAGGCATTTGAGGACAATAAAACTATCAAAACAAAGCCCTAAATGAGCCCAAATCTTTAAGTCATCAACACTCCCAACTTAAATTTTTTCTTGTCCTCAAGTAAAAACTCAATATCAGTCATTCAATAAGGATGTCTAAAATAGTGTTGCATAAAACACACATGAATTCACACAAAAGGATCAAACTAGATATACAATTCTCAATTGTGCACTCAAAGATTCATGTTGTAACTCACCACTATCAAAGACACTCAAGTTCACGATACTTGCTTCAAATGTAAGTTCAAGGTCAACAAAGGTACTCAAATGCCCTTTCCACAATGATGTTTCCATATTCATACAAAATTCATCAACAATGCAAAGTATAATAATCACATACAACTCTCACACTCAAAAAGAGGATCACAAGCATGACTTCACCCATAAGCTTGCTCTAATTTTTCAATCAACATTTGTTTCAGCTCACTAAAGATCACAAAGGTCTCTTTAAGTCTTGTAACGAGGTTGAGTGTAAAGGTATGTCTATTTTGGCTTATTGGCTTCTACCTTCGTGAAGTATAGCCTGAAAATCATAATTTCTCCTTCTCCTTCACATTCAAACATGTTCAAACTCCAGCTCATAATTCAAGTAGACATGAATCACCGGATACCCCATTTTTCATATGTTCACCACTTTATTTCACAAATTTTTATTATTTTTTAGTCATTTTTTTTCCTTATTCTTTTCTTCTATTTTTTACATGAAGGTTTCCACCTTTTTCAAAACAGTCTATTAATGGGGGGACCTTTTTCACACTTCTCACTTTTTTTTCTTTTTCACCACCAGCCCAACATAGGCTTTTGGCCAAAGTAGGCTATTCAAACATACATTAACTTCATTAAGGTTATCGGAGATGGTTTAAAGAGGTCAAAGTTGCAAAAGTTTTATTTCAAGAAAAAGATAGACTCAATGGGTGCCAAAACAAGTTTTACCTTCTCACAAGGTTGGTCACAAAAGAGGTATATTGTCAAACTTGGCCCACTCTTCAAATTTCATGTCTAAGATCATTTCAATTGTTCACTTCCCTCAATAATTCAGACCAACGGGGGAAGTTCTAAGTGTTATCAAATGCAATGCTCAAGACGACCTCATCACACAAGACATTAGTACCAATATCAAACAAGACTACACACTTTCTAGCTAGCGTGCAATGTTCATTACAAGAGACTTATTTGATAACTGAATAGTCACAATGAGATGCTAAGTTTACATGTTGCTGGCATAACATTGTTTGCCACATTGTAGCCACATATTCATTTTGTTCAATTAAGAGCACTATTGAAGTTATCAGTATTGATCACAACTGACACTCAAATTTGCACAAGAACATCCACATTCATATGCTAGAGAGGTGGCAAAATTATTAGAATACGGTTCAAAACTATTTTCAATTCAAAACAATAGCCACAAGCTAAGAACATCCACAAGATGACAACAACAACATGGGACTCAATCCAAACGCACAATTAGGCACTCATTTTGATTCATTATGGGCAATCCAACAATCACGCACGATTGAATCAATTACCCCATTAATTATCAACAATAAATTACTGATTATCATTCAAGTTAAACTACATATGGAGTTTGGGTTTAAAAACCCAATCTTTTATCCCAAAATGATAAATTGTAATGTTAGGCAGCAAAATTCCATAATTCAAGAAAAGGTTCACAAAATGCAAGAGTAAAAGCAAGAGAATATTCAAGATCTAGGGGGAGTGAGAGTGTGGGGAGTTAAAATTAGAAAAGACGGAGGATTTTTATATTTTAAACTTTTTGAACTTTAAAACTTTTCAGTTTGCACTCTCTTTGCTAGAGTAAGTCATGCTCGCCAAACCACTTGAAAATCTGACAAGTGGTATTTTAGCTCGCTGAGTTTTACAGGACTCTCACTAATTTGGGTGTTCAAATGGAGGATAAAGTGGGGCTAGTTGGCCTGTTCAGCGAGTCGCCGATTGAGCATGCAGCTCGCTGAAAGTTAAAAATTTCCCTTTCAAGCTTAGTGGTTCTTACGATAGTCTAAGTCGAGGCTCGCCGACCTGTCAAGCGTGTCTCTAATAGGACTTTGGCTCGCCAAACTACTTTTTTACAACATTTATCACTTGTTAACCAGCACAACCAATAGGTATTATTCAAAATCAAAAACAAAAGCATCACAAACTTAGGTTTCCTCCTAAGAAACACCTAAGTTAAAGTAGTGGCACGACAAAAGTACACATTTACAGATCATTCTTCGGCTTCGCCAAGATATAGTTTGGTAGACTCTCTTTTGGCATTCAATTCAAATGAGAAGAAATTTGACCCATTTGGTTCTCCAAATCCTTGTTTAGACTTCTTGGTATTTTTATGCTCATGGGTTGGGACATACATGTCCTTATCACTCTGTCTTTCCTTCAAAGTGGTGTTACGATCGCACCAATCTTTGTCACAATCTCTCCATACCTCATCTATATTCCATTCGGATTTTTACTTGGTCTTGGATATTTTGCTCGATATCCACCTCCTTGATTTGCTAGAAACTTCAATTCCTCATTGTAAAGTACTTCAGAATTATCTTTTTCGGGATTCACTCCACCAACACCAACAACATTAATAATAATTGCACCACTACCAATCATATTTTTTGCCATGATATCCAGCTAGGTCATCATTTTGTCCATGTTTTGGTCCCTCTCTTGATCCTATTTATCTGTTTTTTGTCATTTTAAAAAAAATGAGAAAAGACACTTTGTCCTCATGATTATACCATGCTATTTTTATCTTGTTTATTCCATCAAGAATTTGTAATGCTACTTCATAGGCTTGTTGCATTATACCACCGGGAACAAGTTGATCAACAACTTCTTTGTTCGCAGAGTCAAGACTTTTATAGTAGTATTTTAGAAGACCAATGTTGGGCAGTCGGTGAATTGGGAATTTAAGAACTAACTTCTTAAAATTCATCCACCTCTCGTGGATAGGCTCACTGTCCAAGCGTTTAAAACATTTGATGTTGTCCCTAAGCGTCATCATCTTTGATATAAAATAGAATCTCAACGAAAATGTTGCAGTCTGTTCCTCCCACGAGCTGATAGAATCTCTTGGTAACTCAACCAACCATTTTCTAGCCTCACCCACGAAAAATAATGAGAACAACCTGTGACTGACTAATTCTTGTGATACGTTCATGAATGAAAAAGACCACAAAAGTCTACGAAGTTTAGAATATGCTCCTGAAAGTCTTTATGGGACAAGCCTCCATACTTGTTTCATTTGTAGAAGTTGTAATATTATGCTTGTAACATGAAACATGACATGCATTGACCGGTTCATTCATTATACATATGCCAACTAGGGCCGGAAAAACTTTTTCGTAGTGTTAGGATTTTTCCAACATTATTCGAACATAGAAAAATCAGCATCATCAAGGTTTAGAAAAATAATTGGTAGAAATCGGGTGGAGTAAATATGAACACCATTAGTTAACTCGTTAAGGAATCCGTACGACTTTACAAAATTGAATTTGGATAGTTTTTCTTTGAGAATCGACCTTGGTGTTAAGGGTATCTTCTTAGCGTAGTAGGTTAAGAGTGTGTTGTAAGAAGGGGGAATTGAAATTCCCCTAAAAGTTTCCATATTGCATTGGGTATCTGTAGTGGGATAAGTGTCACCGCAGCGACGCTGCTACACAGGGATAGGTGACGCTGTAGCGGAAAAGACGAGACATACAATTGTAGTTACTTCGGGGAGCTCACTAGTTTAGAAATGCCACTGCAAGGGGTCTTATACATTTCATGGACACCACTTCAACAGGATAGGTGTCGTTATAGCAGGAATAAAATCATAAATAAAACCCCTAAATGACTTTATTTGGTACTTTACAACTTTTCAAGCTAAAGAACGGCCCCTTTGCTATTCCAACTTGTTTTCCACCATACGTGTTAGCAAGATAACAGTAAGGTTTTACTCCCCCAATTCACTTTTTGATCCGTAGAACAAAATAGAATGGGTCAATATTGATGGTGAAATATTTCCTAATATATTCTATGGTGTAATTTACCCTAGTAACTATTTAGGATCATGGGTTTGATCTAAGGTTCATAGAAGTAACTTGGGTAACTAGCAATTGTTATTTCATTTCGATGTTACTGTGATTGTTTGTAGACCAAGGAAAAGTCAAACGAATATGAAAAGGGAATGATCAAGTTTCTTTGGGTTTCAAACTTGTTTCGAGATAGGTGATGGTTGTGATTTGATTATTGTGTGATGTGTGTGTTTTCTTGCTTCATTATGGTACTTTTATGTATATGAATGTCACAATATTGATCACGTTATTGCAACTGAGATATATGAATAATATAGCCATGAAATTATGATGTAAATGTGTGATCTTGATGAGGTACTTGTGATTGTGGTGTGTGAATGGGGATCACATTGCCATGTTATGTCAAGCTAAGTTGGATCAACTGCCAAGTTTTGGAATAAATATTGGATTGGGTTGCCACATTTTTGCACAACTGTAGAATAATATTTCCACGTTCGAGCAAGCTAACTGGGATCGGGTATCACGCCAATTCACTAACAGTTTGAGTTTGGATTCCGTTAAAGGACCAATGATTTGTTAAGCATGTGAATTGTGTGGTTGAGTTTTCATGTTGATATTGTTATTTATGTTTATCTATGCTTGTGTTATAATGTTTTTTTGACTCATTTATATTGCACTGGTGGAATAGTCGCATGATCCTACTAGTAACCGGTAGTTGTGTATTGTTTCTGTACTTACTCTTATTTTTATTTATATAGGACATCTTCAAGAGGCTATTGATAGGCCTAACTTATTAGAGATTATCATATCGACTTCAAGGGTGATCTGCGTCATCCGATCTTCCATTGAGTTCTCTTTAGTCTATATCCATATTTCCAGACATAAGCCATTGTTTTAGTTATTTGAGTAGTTCATTAGTGTTTTCTTGTTTATACTTGGTTATAGTTATTAGGTTTGGTACATTGACTTTATCTAACTTATTTAACTCTTCTCACCGCAGATAGTTAAGACTAGGTATAATGGCGTTAGGCCCGTAGCTCCCGTCTATGCTACAACCGAGGAACCCGCAATGAGAGGTCGTGGTCGAGGTAGCGATAGATAAATAGCTAGGGGTAGAGTTTGTGGGAGAGTGGCGCCTGTTGTGTATGATGTATTGATTAATAATGTTTCGGTGAATAAGGACCCTGCGACACATAATGAAGTGATAGAAGAGAAAGTTGAGATCGAGGATGTTGAGGATATTGAACAAGTGAAATGAGTGCAGGCTGAAGCGACAGGGATCCCTCCCATCTATTCGGTATTATCTCAACAGATCATGACATTCTTGAAATGGTTAGTTAGTCTGAGGATGCTTCCACCCACTCAAGCCCATACTAATCCCCCGATAGCTAGATATGTGCCCATAACAGGTGAACTGGGAGGTAACAATGACTTATTTCATCCTTTGTTGGGTTCTATGATGATTATTAAGATAATGATATGTTTATCAAGATTATAAATCTCAAGACTCCAGTATTTCTTGGTTTTGAAATTGAACATGCTTATGAGTTCATCTTGGATTGTTATCTGAGGCTGCATATATTGGGTATTGTTCACAAACATGGGGTTGAGTTTCTTTCCTTTCAACTTCAAGGTGAGGCCAAGCAATGGTGGAAATCTTACATTGAATGTAGATGTTCTACATTACGTCAACTTACTTGAACACAATTCCATGCATTGTTTCTAGTGAATTTTGTACCAATGACCTTGAGAGATTGCAAGAAAGATTAGTTTATGGCCTTAAAGCAAGGTGGCATGTTTGTGGCTCCTTATGAGACAAAGTTTCATGCTTTATGAATATATGCTACACAGTTGGTTACTACTAAAGAGGAGAGAATCCGATTATTTGATAGAGATTTGAATTCTGAATTGCATGTTTTGTCTGTAAACATGACCTCTGCAGGGAAGAGTTTCAATGAGGTGACATATTATGTTAAGAAAGTGGAGGGGGTGAGGTGATACGGTCAAACCAAGGCATTGTCTAAGGTATCCTATGCTAGAAGATCTTGTTGACTAATGCTCGCAGCCAAACTAATTTAGTCTGCCATGCCTGCCTCTACACGTAACTATTTAGGGACTCCATACAATAATTTTCAGGATAGTCAGGGTATTGTGCATGCGACAGGAAACAGACCATCTGGCGATCACACTTGTTTTAATTGTGGGGAACTTGGACACATGAGGAGAGAATGTCCACATCTGCGTGTGTTTGAATTCGGACAGTAGCCTTCTAAAGAAACGGTACCCATAAAGAATGATAATAATGGTAAAGGACGTCCACAAGGTTGGCAAAGAGGTAACTGGAGAGGCTTTGGAGGTAGAGGAATGGGTAACAGAGGTAGAGATAATGATCAACTAGGCAAGGAAGTAGCTTGTGTTGATGATAAAGCCCAATGTACGCTTTTCTGGGAAAAAATGAACGGAGGCGTCTGGTGCAGTCATCACATGTACTATTCCTTTATGTGAACGGATAACTAATGTGTTTTGATCTAGGTTCCACTTATTCTTATGTGTCAGTGAGATTAGCCTCTAAATTAGAGATGTAGTGTGATATCCTTAATGCACCTATTCATGTTTCTACCCCTGTTGACGAGTCAGTTATTGTCACCCATGTATATCGTGCTTGCGCAATTTTGTTTATGGGATTTTAGACTTGGGTTGATTTGATGATTTTGGGATATGGATGATTTTGATATTAATTTTGGAATGACTTGGTTTTCCCCCTATCATGTTGTGCTTAATTTTAATACTAAGTATGTGACTGTAGAAATTTGGGGAAGGGAAAGATTAGAGTGGGAAAGGGTGTACAATCCTATGAAAGCTAAGATTATATCCACCATACAGGCTTGTAAACAAGTAGAGCAGGGGTGTTTAGCTTATTTGGCTCATGTTGGGGATGTTGAGATTGAGGCTCCATCCATTTGGTCTATTCCTCTGGTGTCTGAGTTTAGTGAAGCATTTCCCAATAACCTGTATGGCATGCCTCCGGATAGAGACATAAATTTTGGTATTGACTTAGAGACTGGTAGTCATCCCATTTCTATTCCTCTGTATCGCATGGCTCCTGAAGAATCGAGAGAGCTTACGTGTCAAATCCAAGAGATCCTTCATAAGGGATTTATTCTTCATAATGCTTCCCCATGCAGTGCTCTGGTTTTATTTTTAAGAAGAAGGATGGTAGAAAGAGGATGTGTATAGATTACAGGAAATTGCAAAGAGCCACTATTTGGAATAGGTATCCCTTGCCCAGAATAGATGCTTTTTTGATCAATTGCAAGGTAGAGTGATCTTCTCTAAGATTAATTTAAGATTTGGGTATCATTAATTAAAAAGTAGGCTGGAAGATGTACCCAAAACGGGGTTCAGGACTTGTTGTGGGAATTTTGAATTTTTGGTGATATCGTTTGGGTTGACTAATGCACCTGAAGCCTTTATGAGCTTGATGAATGGGGTGTTCAAGTCATTTCTTGATTCCTTTATGATAGTCTTTATTGATGATATTTTGATTCATTCGAGAAATGAAAAAGAGCATGGTGACCCTATCCGTACTATTTTGGGTGTTCTTGGGAAGTAGAAGTTACATGGAAAAATTTTAAAATGTGAATTTTGGTTGAAATCGGTTGCGTTTTTGGGGCATGTAGTGTCAAAAGAAGGGGTAAGGTGTAACACCTCTAAAATTACTTAAGTGAAACTTGATCTTAACACTTATATCTTGATGTTTTGAAGTCCTAAATGGTACGCAGTGTATAGAGTTTTGTGAAGCTTGGAGGTCAAACGTACAAGAATGTTAATAGCATTCGATATGTTTTCCTTGAAATGTGTAGTGTACCTAAGTATGTTTGGTAAAGTTTTATGTGTTTTTTTTTGATGAAATTGATGAGAGGGGTCCTTAACATGTCCAGCCTCCTATAGATGGCAACCGACACCTAGTAGGCTGGTCGACGCCCAGTAGGCTGGTGGCATAGGTTGACACTTACGCTGGGGAGCATGTGCTCCCATTTGGCTAGACTCTGACCCAAACCACGGAGAAGCAGGATGGTCCGTTGGTTGGGCTACTGGCATCAGTGAAGGCCATCGACTGGCACCTGCAATTTCCTGTAGGTGTCTTGGCCAGCCAAAGGTCAATATGGGGTTTTCACCTAGACTTTCTAAAATTAGTTGGACTATTTATTAAATTCATTTTATGTATTTTAATTAACTTTATAAGTCTATAACCCCCATTCAATTCATTATTCAAAATCAAAACCCCAAGACCTCTAAAGAAGTCTCTACAACACCATTCGAGCTTGAAGGGAGATTGGAACTTGAAGGCTGATTTCTCCATCAATTCTTCTCAATTTTCGTAGTTTAGCATCAATTAAGGTATGGTTTTCATCCTTGAATCTGTTTCCTTCATGGATCAAATCTCAAAAATCATTTCCGAAAGGTTTCTCAAAAGATAAACTTCTAACTTCTGATCTAGCCATGGGTTCTTGCATAAAACAATTTTAATCATTGTATTATGATTGAATTGATGTTTTTTTTATGATTTTAACCTAACAAACTTATGAACCCATGCAAATCATGAATTCCATATTTTGACTATATTATGGATGAATTGATCATGTCTCTACAATATTGAATTCTTATGTAATTTACCTTGGGCTATTGAACTGTGAAATAATTATGTTAGAATCATGTGTAGGCTATAAGTGTTAAGATCAAGCCATTGGTAAGGGCCCTTGAGTATTGTGTTGTGTGATTTGGCTATGGATTGAAGTTGTTGGATTAGATCGGTGGCATGTTGACCTGACTCTCTTTATATTGTGTAGTATAGGTCTTAAATTTGAGGATGATTGGTATTGTCCACTTATGGTAGTGGTGCTTATATGCTATACTTGTGAATTATGTGGCCTCGTTGGCATTACATTATGAATTGTGAAACAATGTGGCCTCGTTGGCATTACTTTATGTATTATGTTATTATCATGTGATGACTTCCAATGTGATCATTGTGAAGGCTTATGTTAGTTATGTGTATATGAAGGGAAGTATGGATTCTCTTTGTTGAATATAGGTAATAGGCTATAGGGATGTCATATGTGTGAATAGTTGATATTGAAGTGTGAAGCTTCTTAATTGGCTATATGAAAATTGGGATGAATTATATTGATGTTTTATAGTAGTGTGTAGGGTGACTTGTGAGTATTCCTAGTTTACCCTATATATTACTTGAATGATATTGTACATGTGTTAAGATGATAATGAAATGTGTCTTGTTTTGGTAGACTCTTGTCCCTTACTTGATATGTTAAGAATGTGAAAATAAAACCTTGAATTTGGTAGGCTAAATCACTTTTGTCATGAATGTATATGAATGAATGAAATATGATCTAAAATATAGAAAAGAAGGTCATTATGTGGAACCTTGTAAGAAGGAATGTTAAGATATCCCTGAAGTTGAAAGCTGTAACAGTATCCCTCTTGTGTGAATGGTGGACTTAAGGGTGGTTGGCTGGAACAGCATGAAATTATCCTTAGGAAAGTCATTGAGCTATCCTCTTCACCATTGTAGGCATCCTAGGTGACCCTCTTTGGTAGGGTGTGTTATGATTTTGTTAGGAACAAGATATGGGACCCCTTCATACACTCCTTTTATTGAAATACTCTATGACAACAAACGCTAGCACCAAGTGAGTATTCTTGGGTAGTAGCTCTATCTAAGAAGGAGGTTACAGTGCAAAGAAACTCTTGATATTCCTTAACATGTGCCTACATAGGATGTGTCCTCGTTCTACCATTGACAAGTAGAACAACCTCCATCGGAGTAGATTGTGACTCCGGATTCCAAACCTAGCTAGTATTGTCTATGTCAGTTATTTCCTATTCTCATCATATGGGCCACCTATTACTGTTGGAGAAGTCCTATGAAGTTTAGGTAGTGGTATGGAACTATATCTAGACATTGCACAATAAGGCTTTGAAGATGTTAGTATGTGAGTTCCCTAGGTCTTTTCCAAGACCATTATATGAAGTCCTCTAAATGCTTAAATGAAGCACATAAGTGTAGCCAAGCGACCATTGGCAAAGTAAATCTAGGCCTTAGAATCTAAGTTCATGAAGTTTGACATCTCTGAAAGAGGTAGGGTGTTAGCCAGTATTGAAGCTAAGTGCATGTTCATGAAGGATATCAAGACTAAACAATTAAAAGGTGGGAATTTAGAAGAACTTAGAACGAAGATTTCAATTGGTAAGTTCCAAGAGAACACTCTTGATGAGGATGGGTTACTCAACCATAAGGGTAGAATTTGTGTTCCTCGAGTAGATGACTTGATTCCAAGATTATTTGTGAAGTCTCATGTCTCCCGATATTATATCCATCTGGGAGTGACCAAGATGTATAGAGCATTGAAGCGAATTTATTGGTTGTAGAGGATGAAGAAAGACATCGTGGATTTTATGGCGAAGTGTCAAAATTGTCAACAAGTGATGTATGAGCATCAAAGGCCCGCTTGATTGCTTCAAAGGATGTCAATTCCAGAATTGAAATGGGAAAGAATGGCTATGGATTTTGTGGTTAGTCTCCTCAAGAACTTGGGGAAGTTTGACATTATTTGCATTGTGGTTGATAGATTGACTAAGCAAACCCATTTTATTCCGATAAGGGTAGATTTTAATGAGGATAAGCTAGCTAAAATCTATGTGAAGGAGATAGTGAAGTTGCATGGGTACCCCTTTCTATCATCTCAAATTGTAGTACCCTTCTCACCTCCAAGTTCTGAAGGAAGTTTCCTGATAAATTGGGTACGCAGCTAAATTTTAGTACAATCTTTCATCCCCAAATAGATGGACAATTGGAAAGGACTATTCAAGTGTTAAAAGACATGTTGAGAACTTATGTGATTGACTTTGGAGGGCATTGGGATAAGTTCTTACCACTATGCAAGTTCTCCTACAATAATAGTTGTTATTCAACCATTGATATGGAACCATTTGAGGCGTTATACGGGAGAGGATGTAGGTCACCCATAGGTTTTTTTGAGGATGGAGATGTAAAATCTTTGGGGGTCGACTTAGTGAAGATCTTCAACATAAGGTGAGAAGCATTCAAGCTAAACTTCTAGCAGCTCAGAGTAGACAAAAAAAGTATGCATATCATAATATGAAGGACACAGAGTTTCATACCGGTGAAAGTGTCCTTCTTAAGGTATCACCCATGAAAGGGGTGATGAGATTCGGTAAAAGGGGTAAGTTGAGTCTGTAATATATTGGCCCCTTTGAGGTTCTTGAATGGATAGGATTGGTGGCGTATAGATTCGCTCTACCCCCTAATTTATCCGAAGTAAATCCCATATTTCAAGTGTTTATGTTGAAGACATATCACAGATACGGTGACTATATCATTAAGTGGGATTCAGTTCTTCTAGATAAATACCTCCAACATGAGTAGGAACCGAGTTCTATTCATGATCAGGATATTCGTATTAAGGACCAAAGAAGTTAAGTCTGTGAAGGTTCAATGGAAGCATCATCCAATCGAGGAAGCTACTTGGGAGACTGAGAAGGACATGCAAGACAATTATACTCAATTGTTCACTAATTCAGGTACTACTTTGCTCTTTCCTTAGTTCTCTTTTGCTAAGTTCTGTCACTCGGGGACGAGTGATGGGTAAATTGGTATCTATTGTACATAGGGGTTCCGTCGCAATAGAAATACCAAAGAGGAAAAAAGCAGGACCGGAAAAACTTTTTCGTAGTGTTAGGATTTATCCAACCTTGTCCAAATTTGGAGAAAATTGGAGTCATCGAGGTATAGGGAAAAATTTTGGTAATAATCGGGTGGAGTAAATATGAAATTGATTACAGAATCGGTTATATACCTCGTTAAGGAATTCGTATGACTTTACAGAATTGAATTTGGATAAGTAGATCTCTGGGAATCGACATTGGCGTAAAAGGCATCTTTTGAGCGTAGTGGAATGAGGGTGTGTTGTATAAAGGGGAAACTAAAATTCCCAAAAAAGGCTTTTTTTGCTTTGGGCCGCTATGGCAGGATTAGTATCGTTGCAGCGACGCCGCATAACGGATGGGCGTCGATGTAGTGGACAAGATGAGACCTTAAATTGTATAATCTTTGGGGAGCTCACTGGTTAGGAAATATTGATGCAACGGGATTTTATGCAACTATAGCGACGCGGCAACAACGAGATGTGTGACGCTGTAGTGGAACAATCGCGAAAAAAATCACAAAAAAAACCCTAAACGATATTATTTGGAACTTTTCAACTTTTACAGCTAAAGAACGACCCCTGGGTTATTCCAACTCATTTTCCACCATTCTTGAAGCTAAAAGTAAGGTTTTCACTCCTCGAATTCACTTTTCCATCAGTGACACATAATAGAATGGGTTAATATTGATGGGGGAGAGTTTCTTGATAGATTTATGGTGTAATTAACCCTAATTTGACTAGTTGGGGGATCATGGATTTGATCCAGCATTCATAGAATTTCTAAGTAACCGGGTAACTTGCAATTGTTTGTTGAATCCCATGTTACTTTGATTGTTTGTAGACCAAGAACAAACGGAACGAATCTGAAAAGGGAAGATCAAGTTTCTTAGGGTTTTAAGTTATTTTCAAGGTAAGTGATGGTTGTTATTTCATGATTATGTGATGTATGCATTTTCTTGCTTCATTACAATACTTGAATATGTATGAATGTCGCAATATTGATTACGTTGTTGCAACTAATATAGATGAATAATATAGCCATGAAATCATGATGTAAATGTGTGCTTGATGAGGTACTTAGATTGTGATTGTGATGTGTGAATGGGGATCGATTTGCCAGGTTTCAGCAAGTTAACTTGAACTGGATCGCCACGTTCTGGCATAAATATTGGATCAGATTTTGATGTTCCAGCAATTTAACTGGGGTCGGGTACCACCGGTGCACTAACAGTTTGAGTTTGGATTCCGTGAGAGTACCAAGGATGTGTTAAGCATGTGAAATGTGTTAATGAATTGTGATGTTGATAATGTGTTTAAGTTGATATATGTGCATGTGTTATAATGTTTGTTCGACTTTTTTGTATTGCACTAGTGGGATAGTTGTGTGATCCTACCAGTACACGGTGGTTGTGCATAGATTTTGCACGTGCCCTTTTTTTTAAGTATAGGGCATCTTCAAGCGGTTATTGACAGACCTCGCATAGGAGATTATATATTATCCTATCGACTTCAAGGGTGAGTTGAATCTTTCAAGCTACCATGGAGTTCTCTTTAGTATATGTCCACTATTTCTGGATTTAGACCATTTTTTTAAGTTAGTTTAATAGTTCATTAGTATTTTCTTGTATAGACTTGGTTATCGTTAGTAGTTTTAGTACATCAAATTTCGTATATTAGGTTTCTTTCGCAAATTTTAGTTGTTAGATCTTTTATTGAGTAATGAACTTCACTTTAAGTAATTTAATTTGCTTCCATAACTCAAATTCTGTAGTTTTAGAATTATTCTATTATTTGGATAGTAGTAGTTATTTTCCCACTGGCTTGTGAGTGTGGGTGCCAATCACAACGGGTTTGGGGTCGTGACATGACATTACTTCAATTAGAGGTAGACGTATTGCACCAACTTCACCCAATTGGATTGGGTCATTCACATCATTAAGGTTTTCAGTATCATCTTGGTGGCCCTGTTGGCTACCATTGCTCCCGTTTACATTCACCTCTTCCTCTGTTCAGCACAAGTAACACAAAAACAAATATAAAGTAAGTTGATTCTACTATAACAAAAATCATCACCATTCAACTTCAATAAAAGAATTTTAAACAATACTACTTTCCGACTTCGACGTTATTTTGATTTAATATTTCAAACACCCCTCATCCGATTCTAAGTGAAAATTCTCTTTACTCAATATAAAACACAAAAAGGAGTTAGGGTTGAACCCACAGGGGGCGGTATGTGTTCATACTCAATAAGTAAGTACAGATGTAATCTAATCAACTATATGAATAGAGATTATCAAAAAAAAAAGACATGCAAACAAGAATTAAAAAAGGGTGACATTAATGTCATATGTTGGTTTTGGTTTGGAATTATCAGCTACAACATAATCAAACAATAATGAAATATCAATATGGAGGGGAATTATTGGGATTTGATCGATTATAGGAAAATTTTGCTATATAACTACTTGTAACATTTTGGAAAATTACATGTCTTAAAGAACCCAATAGGCCTTTAAGAATGCGTATTGGTGGTACATACGCATCCCAATGCCCAATGTTGAGAAATATTGGGCATAGTACAGAAAATTGACTAAGGAATATTAACCAATTTCTTTATAATACCCAAATAATCTAATATTTGGCATATTAGAAAATATTGGCTTAAAGGGTGTTAGTCAACTTTCTAACATTAATGAGTTTGTTTAGGAAATGTACCTGCAATGAAGACCCTTAGATAAAAACATATATTTTCTACTATTTGCACACAAAGTACTAGGCATCCAAGTGTCAAGCCTAATACCATAGCACGTGATAATTTAAAATGATCATGTAGATTGAGCAATGCCCAAGGACATAGTGAGGATCCTTGGGACGATAAGTAAACATTCCCAAATGAAACATAAACAATAGTTAGTTAGAAAAGTGCTACCAACCCATGTGAACGCACATGTGCAAGACATGTGAAGAAGTTGCCAAAGGAGGGGACCACCCTAACCGAGTTTGGTTAGGGTAGTTAGGGGGGAAAACGTGCACAAGGGACCACTCCATGTGGGTTCTAACCTTCTTACCAATTGTAGACTCTAACAAACTTCCCTAAATAACTAAATAACCTAGGACTAACCAAATTGGACCCATTAGTGCACCCGACAACCTAGGACAAAAATCGGGTTGACACTAACCTAGTACTAGTTAAAGAGACAACCTAGTACCTAACCTAGGATGGCCCAAAAGGTTAGTTATGGTCCTAACAACTTAGGGGTATTTTATCAATTATCCTAGTTTACCTAATTAATTAATTTAGAAAATTGATTAAATAACTTAAAAAGGCTAAAACAAAAAATAAAAAGGAAATTTTCAGATTTCTATTAAGACAAGAAAGGGACAACCTAGTACCTAACCTAGGATGGTCCAAAGAGTTAGTTAAGATACTTAAGGGTACTTTAGTAATTACCCTAGGATACTTAATTAATTAATTTTAAACTTAATTAATTTAAAGGGGGGAAACAAAAATCACAAAGCAATATCCAGATTTTGGTCAAAACAAGAAAAAGACAACCTAGTAACTAACCTAGAATGGTTCAAAGGATTAGTTATGGTTATAACGACTTAAGGGTACTTTAGTAATTACCTAGGTCACTTAATTAAATAAATTATCCACTTAATTAATTAAATTAAAGGGGTCAAACCGAAATTCTTACACTAACCTAGTATAACTCAAGAAACATCCTAGTACTTAACTTAGGATGGTCCAAAAGGATTAATTTTTGTTCCATTGATTTATGGGAACTTTAATAGTTACCCTAGGCAACTTAATTAATTAAATTATCCATTTAATTAATTAATTTGAAGGGGAAAACAAAATTCTTAGGAAAAATTTCATATTTGACCAAGTATTGTGTTTTCCTAGTTCTAGTCAATCTAGGAGGGTCTTTTTAGTAATTAGTTAATTAATTTATTTAATTAACTTATTAAACCCTAAGTTGAATGAGTAAATATAATATCTTAAACCTAAAAGTCACGTTCAAACTAATTGACAAAAAGGACGCAAAAATAATAAGCAACGAACGCAAGAAAAAGGCAAAAAAAATATCGATTTATCTAGGGAGATTTCAAGGTTTCTTCGAGGCTTTGTTCAAGGTGGTCTTCATAGATTAAGTTATGCATAATGTTTGGGTTTATCTCCTGGAATTATTTCTCCAGGAGAACTTTCTTTCCAACAATTCAAAGATCATGAAAACTAGGGTTGTTCCCGTGTTCTCGTCAAACTCCTTTGTGCCTAGTATCCTTTTTGATTCCATGTTGAATAGGCTAGAGATCATGTTGTTGGTATGTGGTGCTATCTGATCTTATGTGTAATGTTCTTGAATTATGAATGTCTATTAAACTATGAAGTTGTGATCATATAAAGTTAAGTGCTTAAAACGTGAATAATGAATAGACGATGTGTTAGTTACACGCGTAATTGTTTTAAGTGTGTATGGGTTTGTCCAAATGTTGCATTGCTGTTATTGTGACGTTATGAAGGCATAAAATTCATCAAATATTGATATTATGTTGTTCAATATGTCTTAAAAACGTTACCCTAAAGTCATGAACCAAGATGGGTTAAGAGAATGATACTATGTTAAGATGCATCCGAAACTATTATGTATGAAGATGATTACGGTTTGTTGTGAATAACTATTTTAAATGTGACTTGTTGATGATGTTTTGTTTGTTAAATGATCATATTATGATGTTCAAGATGTTTAATAATGTTATGCTTAAAGTTTTGTTATAAGGTTGGCTAAAAAGATATCCATGAAATCATAATTTGGGTGATTGTTTGGCTTATGCCGATAAAATGGCTAGCAAAACATTGTCCAAAAGGGATGCATGCAAATGGCTATAATATTATGTTAAATAATTAAAATATTTGCTAATGAATAATATACATAACAAACCAAGCTTGAAAGAATGTAAAATTGGCCTATGACAGCAAAGATGGTTATGTGATCTATACCCCAATGTTTATGCCAATACTAATCATATGTCAATCTTGTATAGTAAGGTGTCAAATATATTATAAGCACTTCTAAAGTAAGTCAATGAATACATAACCAAAGGCTTGCCATCCATTGGAGCGGAAAACGAATCGACATCTCGATGTGATACAGCCCTTTCGATTTTAGTTGGGAAAGAACGGCGAAGTCCATCCGAACTGTCCAATGAAGAATAAGAGGAGAGCAAAGCGCCAATGGCGCGCGAAGCGCATGCGGAACGGGCACGGAGAAAAAGAAGTGTGGATTGATCAGAAGATCCTTTCAGTTGGCTAGAATCCGTTACTTGAACGAAACTAGATCTTGTGGAATCATATTGAATATTTGACGATACATTCTGTACCTTGCTAAAAAACCGATCCTTGTTTACCAACCACACATTGTCTAACCAAATCCAATTCTCTCTCGTACGACTCCCAATATGCTCTAAAAGAATGAACTATGAACATATGTAACTAATTGAAAGAAGTGCTCATCATCCATAAGCGATGAAATGAATCTGCTACACTAAAGTAAAGAAGTAACCTGAGTTATAACATAATTAAAGGGGTCTAAATTAAGTAAGTTACCATAATGATGTGTTAAAAGAAGTGAGACAAGTCTTACTTACACCTAAGCTACTATGTTAAAAGAATACTCACGAATGAAGGTGTTAGAATGTGTGAAACTAATCACATTAACACCTAAGGATGATATGTAAGGACAATTCACATTTCATCAACGTAAAGTAAGGATGATGTGTAAGGAAAATTCACATTTAATCAATGTAAAGTAAGGATTATATATAAGGACAATTCACATTTCATCAATGTAAATAAGGATGTTATGTAAATACAATTCACATTTCATTAATGTAAAGTAAGGATGACAAGTCATCAAAAGAGTAAGTAAATCTCAATCTAGAAGCAAGCCTCCATAATGCTTGAGTCAACACTAGAAGAAAAAGAAGAAATGAACATTCACATAATGAGGTGAGTAATTATGTTAATCTATGATGCTAATGAAAATGGTGAGAACATGATAAGAGGCTAATGTGAAAGATGAGATCAATCTCAAATGATCCTAAGTAAATGTTACCAAAATGTACTCACCTATGAGAGTGTAAAGTTAATGAGAAACAAGTCTCTATGAACACTCTAATGACGAGTATTGAAGTTAGGGGGGAAAACGTGCACAAGGGACCACTCCATGTGGGTCCTAACCTCCCTACCAATTCTAGACTCTAACATACTGCCCTAACTAAATTTGGTTAGGGTAGTTAGGGGGGAAAACGTGCACAAGGGACCACTCCATGTGGGGCCTAACCTGCCTACCAATTCTAGACTCTAACATACTGCCCTAAATAACTAAATAACCTAGTACTAACCTAATTGGACCCATTAGTGCACCCGACAACCAAGGACCAAAATCGGGTTGACACTAACCTAGTACTAGCTGAAGAGACAACCTAGTACCTAACCTAGGATGGCCAAAAGGTTAGTTATTTTCCTAAAAACTTAGGGGTACTTTAATAATTCTCCTAGGTTACCTAATTATTTAGTTTAGCAAATTGATTAATTAATTTAAAAGGGCTAAAATCAAAAATAAAAAGGAAATTTTCAGATTTCTGTTAAGACAAGAAAGGGACAACCCAGTATCTAACCTAGGATGGTCCAGAGAGTTAGTTAAGATCCTAACGACTTAATGGTACTTTAGTAATTATCCTAGGCTACAGTTTTAGTATAGCCTTAGTTTTATAAAAAAGTTAGTGGATGTTGTCCTTAGCGTTTCTTTCATACTTTCATTTCGAAGCTTTTGTAATAAGGTCATATTTAGAAAACGTATTTATGATATATTCTTATTCTATTTTAAATTGATTCATATGATAGATGGTTTTTATATTTATGTTGAGCTTAGTATATGATGAATTCATAAAATAACTATATGAAGTCCATGTATACTTCATACATTTAAAATTTTTAAATTTTTCGCTAAAAATAACCATATGAAAGTGATGAATGAAAGATGAGGCTTGTTTGGGACCTCTTAGAGGTCAACGACGCCGGTTGCGATCCGGATTCAAGAATTCGGGTCGTGACACTAATAATACATAGCTAAATATCAGTGACTAGGCTAGACTATGAGCAAAATAACTTTCTCTCGAATAACTATCTCAAATCAAGCGATTTGTTTTGAACATCAACAAGCATAGTAGATAAGAACAACCCACATCTTACTTCATCTACTCTCTCGATGTGGACGGGTAGGAGTGGGTTGAGGAATTACTCTTTCAAGCTGAACTCATATCAACCCAATACTTGTTGGGTTATGAAAGTGATTAGGGTGTTAGACAGAAGCTTACAATGACATATCATATGGTTGATGAATCGGATGACAAAAACTTATACTAAAAATATAATATTATTATATGAAAGCTGATATAAATAAAAAACATTAAAATTATTGATAGAGTATATCTCCCCATAAACAAGTCTATAAATAACTACAGTGTTAATTCTTTTCTGTTCTGTTATGAGATTAAGGATCTTCAATTTATAGATCTCCAAACTTTTCCTCTATGAAAAGGATAAATCAAATATGGAAGAAAATTGTATTTTCTTTCAGAAAAAATTCAAGAATTTATAGTAATACTTTGACTTTTCTTTAAGAAAAAAAAATTCAAATAAGGAAAGAAAATCAGGGGAAAATCCTAACAAATCTCCACTTTTGGAAAGATTTTCTTAACAAAACATGATTCACCTTCTTCAGATGCATGATAATCTCCGTTCTTCACATGGTCTTCATCATTGCTTCTTGTCATGGTTAAAAATAGTGTTTAAAATATATGGGTTAAAAATGGTTTCAAAATATTTTATATTTATTTTCATAGATCCAGCAGCACGAATGTTAAAAATATGGTTTAAATCTCTTTTTCACATGTAGCTGGAAAAAATCTTCATTATCATCAAATTTACTGCAAATTGATTTAAAACAGTGTTGACCTGGCGTCAACCTCGTTACATTGGATCATTGAACCATGTTCTCTGATATAACTTGTTGGGTTATGAAAGTGATTAGGACATCATACGGAAGCTTACAGTTGCATATTATATTGTTGATAAATCAGACGACAAAAAACTTATATTAAAAACATAATATTATTATATGAAAACTAATGAAAAAGAAAAATATTAAAATTGTTGAGAAAAAATCTCCTCATAAACAACTACATTGGGGATTTCATTCTATTATGTTATGAGATTAAGGATCTTCAATTTATAGATCTCCAAATGTTTCCTCTACGAAAGAATAAATTAAATATAGAAGAAAATTATATTTTTCTTTTATAAAAAATTTAAATATTTATAGTAATACTTTGACTTTTCTTTGAGAAAAAAAATAAAGAAAGAAAGAGAATCAAGGCAAAACCCTAACAATAAGTACAAACCATTTATCAAAAAATTTGGTTCCAAAACCATCCTCACGAGCAAGCTAAGAGCACAAAATAGGAATTGCATTTGCAAATACAATACATAAATTAAAATTTGACTAATGATTAAACCCACTTCAATTAAGCATTTAAATTAGTAATTGACCATATCAATGAGATAATTCAATCCCATCACATAATCACACCTCAGGAATTGTGATTTTAGGCAATTATCATAAAAAGGTAAAAATGATTACCAACTCAATTAGCAATCAACTGATAATAGTCTCCAAATCTTTACAATGATCTAAAATCATCAATTTAAAAAAAAACCCAAGTAAAACTCCTCACAAGTTTTACAATAATCACTCAAAACATAGAGAGAACTCTATTCTAGAACGGAAACTGCAATATCTGATATGGAATTCTAATATCTGGGTAACCACACTTCAAAACTCCTTTCCAATATCAATTTATAGCTTTCAGCTTTTTTGCTCAAAAGTCTACTCGGCGGGATAACTCGTGCTTCGCCGAGTAATTCGACGATCCGTCGTTTGCTCACTTTCATCGCCATTTTGCATTGAACCTTAGCAACTCATAGTTTTGTAACTTTGGGCGATAATTTGTGTTATCGTGTAATCGATCGGTGATTCGCCGAATACTCAATTTTGTCGCCTACTTAGTTTCTTCTCGAGGGCTGGCACACTGGAATATTAAGCGAGTTGAAGAGCCACTCGACGGTTCACCCAGTGGTCTCAAAGATCACCAGGATCCCCTTTTATCCACTTCTTCAACTTGTTTTGCTCTTTTTTGCGTAGTAGTGTCCTTTCCTTTCTCCTTAGCTCGTATATCTGAAAATCAATGTTTAAACATCAGTTTATAGCATAAATTAAGCATTTGAGAACACTAAAACTATCACAACAAAGCCCTAAATGAGCCCGAATCTTGGACGGATTAGTAGTAGCTTTTTTTCTTGCTTTATCTCATAATGGGGCCCGGTTTTAGGGCCTAATTTGTACATAGTTTTTTTTGTGCGTTTTATTCAATAAAAGGGGCTATAAGCCTAGCTTTAACTCAAAAAAAATTAGCAAAATTGTTTCACTAACACAAGCAACATAACAAAGAATGTTGATTATACGGGTATATTTCAATGTAGGATATATAGAATAATTAATTTAGTTAAGGTCAAACTATTAAATATTTTTTGAAAATTTAAATTATTTTATATTATAATTTATCTAATAATCCATTAATGTCAATGAAAACTCATTTATTAATATAGACAATAGAGAATTCCATGTTATATTACTTGATCCTCATTCTAAAGTTAGTTGTTTTGATTACTTGTCCAATTAATGAAATAAAAAGAATTTTGTAATACTTTTTTGTTCTAACCATAATATTATTTAAATAACTGTATAAAATAGTAGTGTAATCAAATTTAAAATTTTAAAGCATTATTAATAATGTTAGTTTAGTAAAATACACTCTAATTAATCATTTAAGGAGAGTCATATCAGAAAAGTATACAAACACATACATATACACACTCTTAATGCATATTATATTGAAATAACAGTCATAAAAATAATATTAAATTCGGTGACGAATTCATAAAAATATTATTCTACTTATAATGGTGATGTAAAATTTACAAAAATGTCTAGGTTGAAAAAATAAATTATATACATAACATAAAAAGGTAATACATATATGATATAACATGGGTAAAATGGAGAATGCACAACATTAAGAGGGAAGTTTGATGATTGTTCAAGGAGAATTTGATTTTTAAAGCAAAATTTGTGCAGCTTAGCAAAAATTAGGTCCATAAAGAAATTAATAAAATATAATATGTAGTTTATTAAACTATCCCTTTTAATAAATAAATAAATGTACATCCCCAAGTACCGCATCATTGCTTCCCCTGCTAATTATCATGAGCTACACCAATTGTTTCATCATAGTTGCATATAAAATCACTATTCCCTTTTTGACACTGTGAGTCCTCAATTTACCATCATTGTTTGTTGCAATTATGTAAAGAGATAAAAATGAGTCATATAAACTGAGACCTCCTCAAAAGTATCACAACATCCATACTAAACTTCAGTAATTGTTATGGGCTCTTTTAGTACATTGATACAAATACTACTAACAAAGAAAAAAAAATTGACTGAAAAAATATAGTTGAATTGAATTTTTTTTATCTTCTTTCTTTCTTTCTAGTTCAATAAGGTTAATAATGAATTATTCAAATCGCGTTTTTGGTAATGGTTCCTAACAAGGTAAGAAATAATATTGATTCTTGATAAAATAAGTGAGCTATCATTAGTAGATGCATAGGTTACAAAATATATGTAATTATCAGCCCTAAACACATGACAAGAGTTACTGTAACACTAAGAAGCTGATGAATACCAAAAAGGAGTTAGGGTTATATACAAGGGTGAAATTAACCCATCTAAAAAGATTAACTAAACATTTGACCTTGAGAGTGTAGTCGACTATTGAAATGCTATAAAAATATCTTTGATTCCTTTATGTCCAAATGCACCGCAAAATACAAGCTGGAATTAAAGATCATATCCTTTTGAAGGACTTCCCAACTTTCCAAGTACACTAATTTACAAAATCATCCCTGAATCCTGATATTGTATGTTATAGAAAAATGTAACCCAAAAAAGTGTTATAAACATGCAGCATATATCTGCAACAGATGGGCAACAAATAAATAGGTGGTTGAATAATTCAGAAGCATGTAAGATATCTAAAACATTCTCCTCACAAGAGTATATTTGTTTAAACATGATCCTTTTAATATGATCCAACAAAAGCATTTGACCTTTGGTGGTAATTTAGTTCTCCATACTCCAATGTCATTGGTCAATTCAAGTACTAGTTGGAATTTAACAGGGAGTAACATGATTTGACGGAGTAGTTGTTATTCCTACAAGTGCCCCACTTGAGACTTCTCTTTATGTTTAAGGCTACTAAGCTACCTTGAAGGTTTCCAAGCATTGTTAGAAAATCCATTTCCCTATCATTTAGATTTTTTCTCTTCTTCAGACTTCATGTGTTGTTCTCCCAATTTTGATAAGTTGTGGAATTTGGATTAGTTACAATCAAAAATAATCTTGGGAAGGCCTCCTGCAGTTTAGTGTGCCCACGCCACCTATCTTTCCAGAATTAAATGTGAGCATTATTGTCTTACTAAAGAGAAGTGTTGCAACAAAAGTCTTCCAATAGTTTCCTGATACTCCATCATAATTCAGTACAACAAGGAGAACTCAAAACATTGGTACACCAATGACTAGACGCCCGATACTTTGCATGGACAATCTCCTTCCAAAGGTTTGCATTCTCCTGATTATACCTCCAATGCTGATTCATCAACATATGTTTAATCTGGAGAGCCAAATCTTTAAGCTCAAGGTCCCCCAATATATTTGGTAAAAATGACTTTGTCCCATTTTATTAAGTGATTATTATGGTTAAGGTTGTTACCTTCCTACAAGAAAGATCTTTTTTGCACCTTCACTGGAACAGGAAATAGGGACATGAAGTCGAATTATATCCAAAACACTATTAATGAGTGTTACCCTATCCCATAAGAGAGGCATTGTTTCTGCCAAGATGCTTGTATTTTCTAACTTTTCAATGCCTACACTCCAAATTTCATTTTATCTTAACTATCACACAAAGGACAACCTATGTAGGTAGTAGGGAAAGATGCAGTACATGATATGTTCCATCTCTTCCAAATCAGGAACCATATTAACAAGGTAGATAATGTTATTGGGCATGTTAATGTGAAGACCTGAGATAGCTTCAAAAAGCATCAAGGTGAGATTAAGGTACTAAACTTGAGATTGATATGCTCCACAAGATATGAGGGTGTCATCAGTAAATAGAAGCCTATAAGAGTTCTCTTGACAAGAATACTACACTTTTATAAAGTTTTATTTGATCAATCTCTCCAAATGTAATTATCTAGGGATTGATATGAGGTACTGCCAGTTTAGTTTGTCAAAAGCCTACTTTCTCTATGTTAAGTTTAATAGAAGTCCAGGTTCTCCACATATCGAGAAGTCCTTTAAGGATAAGCTTCCTACCAAAGATGACTCAATATCTTAGGCTCAAACTAAAACATATATTTAAGAATGAAGAATTACTTACCACTCCATGGTAATGTTCTATAGTGAGAAGGGGATGAGTACTTTTAAGTTTTCCTAATAAATAAATTAAAAAATCACAAACAAAGATCTCAACAATTTTATTTCATATATTCTCAGTCCAAATAATATTTTTTTATACCAAAGCACTGAAAAAACCATAGAAATCTCATTGGTTTTTTCTTTAAAAAAATATCTCATTTTACGTTGATTTGACCGATCAAATTTTTTGGGGATTACTATTTATTATTGTAAAATTGGATCACATGCCAATGATGGGCGCACTAAGTGATATATACTTCTTGAATATCTGAGGCTATTTCCTTATAAACAGCCATTACCGCGATGATATCAGGCATATTCTCATTTTATTTATACCCACTTTCTTTCTTTTGCTCAATTTTACATTCATTTTGATTTTGGGGGTTTCGTATAAGAGAAATGATTGTTGATTGGTATTAAAAAATTTTGATGAATGAGTTCTAGTATGTTGCTAGAAAGTTTTCAAAACGTGTGATAAGTGGCCGTATCGGTACTTTTTCTATGAGGATTCAAAATATAAAAATTTAAGCATAAAAAAACAACTAATATCTTGATTTTTTTAAGATGAACTATCAGATGTGTAAATCTCCTACCCAATCTATCACCAAATGTTCATTAAAACACACCCCAACTATTAGTTGTTCACTTTTCCTACCTGAAATATCACCCTTTTTCGTTTGTCACTTTTTCTACCTGAAATATCACCATTGTTTGTTTGTCACTTTATCTACCTAAAATATCACCATTATTCGTTTTTCACTTTTCACTACTTCATTAAGACTTCTCACACTTGTCATCCAATCTCATGTTCCATTGCCTTTTTGGGGTGACACAGTTCTCACATCTTGCTACTTTATTGATCGAATGCACTCATCTTCCTTTAAAAACAAAATTCTCTACTCATTATTGTTTCCTAGGCCACCTTTGTACTCTTTTTCCCCTAATGTTAATGGCAGAACATGTTCTGTTCATAACTTAGCCCCAAGAAAGATAAATTAGACCTCAACATGTCTTTTTTTATTTTTCTTGGGTTCACGAGTAATGTGAGAAGAAGCTTTTCAATACGAAAAGTCGATATTTATCCCTCATCAATAGTGTTCTTGATGTTTTGCCTACTAACATGATGTCGGTGTACCCTATGCCAGCAAGTGTAAGAAACGAATTCAATGCCATTAGAAGAAATTTTCTTTGGCAAGGAAATTGCGATCCGAAGAAGCACAAGTTTCATCTGGTCAAGTGGAACAAAGTTTTAGTTAGAAAGAAGGAAGGGGACTAGGAACAAGGAATCTGAAAATACAAAACCACAGCCTGCTAATGAAATGGATGTGGAGATTTTCATCACAAGAATAGTCGATGTGGACAGATACCATTAAAGGCTATATATATAATGGAGATTAGGTGGATCAGCAGCTTAGCAAGACACCCATATGGCACCGGAGTGTGGAGGACAATCAGAATCTATGGACAAAAATTCATAAACAAGTGCACAATTAAGATAGGAGATGGTGGAAGGACTCTCTTTTGGGAGGAAGTTTGGGTGGGACAAGCTTCACTTAAAGTAAATTTCCCATACCTATTCAGCTTGAGTGTACAGAAAGTGGCCACTGTCAAACAAATGAGAGATGCTCAGGTTGGAATTTAAGGTTCAGAAGACCTTTAAATGATTGGGAGGTGAATAGAATGGTTGAATTTCTAAATATCCTGGAACGATACAAGGAACTCAATAACAGCGAGAACAAATTATTATGGGCTCCAGATACAAAAAGGAGATTCTAAGTTGGAATAGCTTCGAAAAACTCATAGAACACACACACTCAATGAAGCTACTGGCCATGGAACATGATCTGGAAAGTTAAGGTGCCCTTCAAGGTGGCCTGTTTTACTTGTTGTGCTCACATAGGATAACCGTATGAAGAAGGGACTCGATTTGTGCTCTAGATGTTTTTTTTTTGTGAATGTGAGACAAATACAATAATTCATCTCTTTTTACACTGAGACAGTGAAACTTTGGAAAATTTTCATCAATAAAAATAGCATTTGTTGGTCTATGCCAGGAAACATAAAGGAAGTTTTGGCATGTTGAAATCGGGATGGAAATTAGTCAGAGCACAGGGAGATATAGAAGATTGTCCCAATCTGCATTTGGTGGACTATTTGGCTGGAAAGGAATCAGAGATGTTTTGAGAACAAAGTTGCTCTATGGAGTAGATGAAGCTGAAATGTTTAGCTCTTTTATATTTTTTGTGTAAACATGAATATCCTTATGAAGATGAGGATATTCGTGGCATCTTAGATTACTTAAGGAGTTCATAGGAAAACATCAACATTTTGTATTCTGATTGTAAGTATTATTGGAATAAGTCCCGAGTATTCGTGTGTTTATAATACAAGTTACCTTTTCTCAAAAAAAGGGTAACCATTGTTTTTCACGAAATCTTCCTCATTACCTTATGTCATTTGATGTCACATTTTTTTAGTATTCACCTAACTTTACATCTTATTCTTGTCATCCTTACATCTCTGAGATCTTACCTATATTAACTTCATGGATTTTATGGTTACTTCTGCATTTAAAGCCATAGTACACCACTCATGACTTATCATCACCGTTCACATCTAGCATCAGGTTTAGATGATTCACATCCTACAAAGGACCCTGAACCTACTAGGACTTGTCTCATCTAAGTAAATTAATTGCACATCATAAAGGTATATCGTCCACTCGTAATACTAAACCCCCATTAATTTCTAAACTTACCGTCTGCTATCATCACCCCAATATGCCTTTATGTCATCTTTGTCGTCCTTTATTTCCATCTATAAATCTACTGATGAATCACTTTCTCATCCAATATAGAGATATGTTGTGATTGATGAGATGTTTACTTTATATACAAGTAGTCCTTGGAAGCTTGTTCCTCTTCTTTTAAGTAAGTTTACTATTGGTTTTCATTGGGTTGATAGAGTCGAAGTTGAGGAAATAGGAACAATGGGATGTAGCCTAGTGGCATTCCTATAGATCAGATGTTAAACTATTGTCATGACAAGAGAAGCCACTTAGTGGTCTTGGTAGATAAAAGCGGCAAGTTGGTAAGTTGAATTATCTCATTGTGACTAAACCTGACATTTCTGTTGTTGTGAGTTGTGTAAGTGAGCTTATGAATTTCTTCCGTGTCAGTCATTGGGATGCAATTGTTTGTATGCGACGATAAATAAAGTTATCTCCAAGCAAAGGACTACTCTTAAAGGATCAAGGTCATGAGCAGAGCATTGAATATACAAATGTTTATGGTAAAATCACCTTCGAGTAGATGTTAAATATTTGGATATTGTGTTTTACTAGAAGGAATTCGATAACCAAGAAGAAAGAAACATATGTGGTTGCTCGATGTCGTGCAAAAGCAGTATATCAAAAAATGGTTGTAGAAAATTTTGAGCTAGTTTGAATCAAATAGTTTCACAGGGAATTAAATTTGGAGTGATAAATTAGATGGAGCATGTGTGTGATATCAAGCAGCCCTTCATATAGCATTAAATCTTGTATTTGATTTTATGAGAGGACTAAGAACATTGTTGAGAGTCACTTAGACCGAAAAAAGATACTCTGAGGATATATTATTACAAAATTTGTGAATTGAAGTGATTAACTTGTAAATATTTTCACCAAGTCTCTCACAGAGTAACACCTATAACAAGCCCAGTACGTATGGCTTATATGCACCAATTTGAGAGGGGTTGTTAGAATAGAAATAGGAATATAATTGTATAGTCTCCTACATGGAAAAGGAATATAATGTAGTGACTATAAATTGGGTTAAATGTAATAATGTAATCGATGCATCTTGATGATATTATATCGATTTTATTTGTCACATAATTTAATACAAATACAGTGAGTAATTACTCTAAAATTTTTCTCTTTCTCCTTACTTTTGAAAGTTCACTTTCGAGGAGCCCTTTTGATACGAATGTTCCTTTAAGGACTTACTCTAGAAGAAAATATAGGCAAGCAGCATGTGAAGACAATTTATCTTAGTTTATCTGTCTTATTTTCTTTGTATTAAGTAAGATAAGATACATATAGAGTAATTACCTATAGTAGTTATAAAGTAGAAGTTATTGCTAGCAAGCGGCATCAGTTTATTTAAAGCAGTAATTGTTTTTATCTCTATATGTTAAAAGTTATTTTAGTTCACTATAAATATTGTATTTTAAGAGAACTATAGAAAGGAAAAATATTATTATGTCTTTATATCTGGAGATTTGTCCACTTCATACGGACATTGTTATTATGGTGTTTAAGATTCTTGTACTTTATTTAACCAGTAAAGTTTCATTTTCATTTCATTTCATATTAGTTTCTATCATTTTATTATCAAAGCAGACTGATCCAATATGGTCAATACTAGATTTTCTACATGGCAATCACAAGACGTTCCCAATGTTGAATCCCTTGTGCAACAACTATGTGCTATTGCATCAAAATTAAACACAATTGATTCATTGGCTACAGATGTTGCTTCACTGAAAGTCCATACTAGTCACAACCAACAAGAGGAAATTAGTCATCGAACTCGTAACAGAGGAAAACGTCCAAATGTTTGGCAAGAAGAGGAAGAAGACATCGATAATACAAGGTGGCTAAAAAATCCTCCCCGGAGGCTATACACGAAGATGGATTTTCCCATACTTGAAAAAGGAGACCCTATGGGTTGGATTTTGAAGGTAGAAAAATATTTCTGCTACTACTAACTCCAGATAAATACAAGTTGACATTGTTTCTATGTATTTGGAAGGTGATGCGCTTGATCACCTCTCTTGGATCAATCGTAAACAAACTTTGCTCTATTGGGAAAAACTTGTTAAAGCATTACAAGAAAATTATGGGATGCAGAGTTTCAAAATTCGAACAAGTATCTATGTAACATCCTCAAAACTGGTTTAATATAGGAGTACCGTCAAGAATTTGCAAACGTTCATCTAGAATCACAGACTAGACAGATCGATGTATCTTAGGGGTTTTCATGAATGGGCATAAATAAGTACTCAAATCAGATGTGAGAACTCATAACCTAGAGTTGTTTCTAATGTCATGTGCCTTGCAATGGGATTTAAGCAAAAAGTTAGTTTCAATCGTGGGCATAAGTCTCAATTGTCAATCTGTCACGATCCAACACAATCCAAACTGGTTCTACACGTGATGTTCCTTACCAATTTGTACGCAGCCAACACGTATCATGAACCAATCCGAATTATGCATAGATGTTTCCCCCTCCTTCTTTGAATCATGCTTGGAGATAGAAAAGTAGAATCGCATAGCCAAAGGTTTTTGTTTCATGTGTAATGAAAAATTTGCACCAGGTTGTGGTTGCAAGACCGCATCTCTCACTCCTATGGAAGCAAATGACAACATTGAAAGTGCTAAACCTAGAGAACAAATGTCAAGTGACATTATTGATAGACATGCAGGTATAAATGATCTTGCTGAAATTTTATCCCACGCCTTCCTAGTTAACACAACAGGCACAACAATGAAACTTCAAGGGACCTTAAATTGGACGCAAGGTGTTGCATCTAGTTGATAGTGGGTCATTCTACAATTTTATCCCGAAAAAAATTGGTGAAGAATTACAGTTGTCTGCTCAAGTTGTTCCCTATTTTGGAGTTCAGATTGGCAATGGAGATATAATACGTTTCAACCGTTTGCCAAAATCTTGTTGTGAAATTCCCAGGATTAACTATTGATCAATATTTTTATCCTTTCTCTGTTGGAGAAGAAGATTTGGTGCTTGGTATTAAGTGTCTTGCTTCTTTAAATACAGTTCAAGCTAATTGGAATGAGATGTTTTTTATTTTTAATTTAAATGGGAAACGATATAAACTTCAAGGAGTTCCACAAGAATCAAATGCACCAGTTGCTTTTTGATATTTCTCCTATGTAATAGCTCGAAAACTACATTAGAGAGGTAACCCGCACTATGCAAGCCTGGTGTGATGATCTCGACCTAGAAGACAAACCCCTTGCTTTCACTGGCAAGGGGTTTCGAACTTGAGACCTCCAACATGGAAGTCCCAAGCTCAAATCACTGGGCCCCCGAAGGGTATGGAGCAACCTTTTTTTCAAAGTTGATCTGTGTTCTGGTTACCACCAGATACGTGACGATTCAGCCGACATTCCTAAAACTTCTTTTCGTAATCATTATAGCATTATGAGTTTAGAGTTATGACTTTGGTCTCATTAATGCTCCTTCGACGTTCCAATGTGTAATGAATGATATGTTTAGACCACATATGTGCAAATTAATTCTTGTATTCTTTGATGACATCTTGGTAAACAATCAAACCTTTGAGCAACATATCAGCCATTTGGAACTTGCTTTCAAACTTCTAAGAGACAGTTGTTACTATGCTAAAACTTCTAAATGCTCATCTGGGAAAGTCCACATTTCTTTTCTAGGTCATGTGATTTCAGAAAAAAGGGGTTGGTGTTGATAGAGATAAAGTTCAAGCTGTCTTGGAGTGGCCAGTACCAATTAATTTGAAGAAGTTACGTGGATTTCTTAAGTTAACAAGTTATTATCGCAGATTCCTGAAGGGTTATAGAATGATGGCTCGACCACTCACTGAACTTACCAAGAAAAATGATTTTCAATGGTCGAACTCAGTAGAGAATGCTTTCCAACTTCTAAAGAAAGCCCTAATAATTGTTCTGATACTACAAATTCTAGATCTCACTCAACCATTTGTGGTGGAAGTTGATGCTCTTCAGAATGAATAGGGGTTGTTCTTCCTTAGGATGACCATCCTATTGGTTATTTTAGTAAGGAACTTTCTTTTTATAGTCTACTAATGATCACGAATTGTTTGGTTTTGTTTTAACTATGCGGAAATGGAAACATTACCTCCTGGTCCATCATTTTTATGTCCGAATAGATCATTACGGTCTCAAGTATCTCCTTTCTCTGTGTGTTACTACTAATGAGCAACAAAGATTATTAATGATATTGCCTGCCTTCGACTTCACAATTGTTTACAGAGTTGGGAAAGATAATTTGGGAGCTGATTCTTATTTAAGGAGGCCATTAAATGCTAAATTTCTAGCTCTTGCTATTCCTATGCCGATGGATTTTTGCAATTGGCAAAATGCTCTCCAAGAAGATACATATACTCGTGATATTATTCAAGTTTTTCACCATGATCCTTCCTTACAACAAGATTTTCATCTTATGGATCAAAAATTTTATTTCAAGGAAAGGTTGGTCACTCCGAATCAATCTTCTATTCGACAAAAGAATCTCTCAGAGTCTAATGATACACCTTCTGTCGAGGATGGAGGATATTTAAAAATCTTGAAGTGCCTTTCCTCCAACTTTTCTAGTCCAAGGATGAAGCATGATGTGAAGATCTTTGTTCAATACTGTTTGGTTTGTGCCAAATACGAAGCTCTAGCACGGTCTGGACTTCTACAACCCTTGCTTATACGTTCAAGAATTTGGGAAGATGTCTCACTTGACTTCATTGTAGGAATTCCCTTATCGAGTGGTTTTAATACAATTTTGATTGTCGTAGATCGTCTAAGCAAGTATTCTCATTTCATCCCATTTTCCAATATTGTTGCTAAGTTTTTATGCAGAGAAATTGTGCGTCTTCGCGGCATTCCTCGGTCAATTTTATTTGATCGGAATGTTATCTTTCTCGGTGCTTTTTGGCAGGAGCTTTTCTGACTTAGCCAAACAAGACTAAGAATGGGTACCTCTTACCACCCACTATTTGATGGACAAACACCGGTGGTTAACAGATGCTTGGAGTCATATTTACAATGCTTTGTTAGGGAGCAACCTCATATATAGAGACATATATATTATGGGCAGAGTTTCTTTTAATACGGGCTTCCACTCATCCACAAAAACTACCCTATTCAAAGTTGTTTATAGTAGGGACCTTCCATCCATTTCTCCTTATGGTCATGGAGAAACACGCATTACTAAACTTGAAGAGCAACTTTTGAATCCTGATGCCATGTTGAAAATTCTCAAGGTTAACCTTTTAACAGCTCAAACTCGAATGAAACAGCAAGCTAATTCTCATCGTAGAGATGTTATCTTTCAAGCTTGAGATTCTGTCTTTCTACGTGTTTAGGCCTTACCGTCAATGTTCTTTCGCTGGCACCTCGATTTTTTGGACCATATAAAATGGGGAAAAGGACAAATATAACCTTGAACTATCAAGAATGGTAAGCATATACCCTCCGTGATACTTTTGAGATATTGGTGTCTCTATCATCCAAAAACTAAAGCATGTATACCCTTTATAGTAACAAACATACACGTTTAATAATCTTATCCACCGACCCAACATTAGATCGATGGATAAGATTGCGTTGTGTCCCTATTTAGTTTTCTATTAGGGTAAAGGGCATATACGCTCTAATATTTGGACGATAGGGGAAACAATATCTCAAAAATATGACAGATGGTATCTACATACCATTTATGATAGTTCAGGGATATATTTATCCTTTTTCCCATATAAAATTGTACGATGTGTTGGACCTGTAGCTTATGAGCTGGAGCGGGAACTCACCATATCTCCTGCCCAGATTCTTGCACATCGATGGGTTAAAGAAGTTGATTCTTCTTTGGAACTACTCATTCACTGGGTTGATTGTCCACTTGAAGAATCTAGTTGGAAAAACTATGACCTCATTGCAGATCAGTTTTGCACCAATACAAATGCTATTTTAAGGGCTTATTCTAGAAGATAATATAGGCGAACAAAATCTAGAGATAATATATCTTAGTTTATCTGTCTTACTTTCTTTGTAGCAAGTAGGATAAAATATATAAGCAGTAATTATCTATAATAGTTATAAAGTACTCCTTCCGTCCCATTATATGTGGCACCATTTCCTTTTTGGTCAATCCCAAAAGGAGTGTCACATTTCCTTGTATGATAAGTATTAAAAGTATAATTTCTCTTTTATCTTTATTGGTCCCACTTTATTTTCTAATGCATTTATGAGGAGAGAGAAACGGGAGTTACTTTTATAAGGACAATTTGATAAACATTTCAAAGTCTTCATTATTTCTTAAACTCCGTGTCAGATCAAATGTTGTCACATAAAATGGAACGGAAAGAGAAAAAGTTATTACCAACAAGTAGCAGTTATTTACAGGAGTAAATGTTTCTTTCTATCGAGTTATTTATGTATACTATAAATATAAGGAAAAATATTATCATGTCTATATATCTGGAGATTTGTCCACTCTATACAGGCATTGTTATTGGTTAATGCAGTGTTTAAGATTGTCGCACTTTATTTAACCAGTAAAGTTTCATTTTCATTTCGTTTCTATCACCTTTTCTGTGGGAAAGATAAAGAATGCAGTCTAGAACCTTCCTGCTAGTCAATTAAAAGCACGTAGAGCCAATAAATTAAAAATCACACAATTAAATACAAATAGAGTGAGTAGTTAGTCTACAATTGTTCTCTTTCTCCTCCTTAGTTTTGAAAGTCAACTTTCTGGGAGACCTTTTCTGCGGGAAAGATACCAATTGCAGTCTATAATTTTCCTGTTTGTCACTTCATTGAAGAGCTAATAAATTAAAAATCACTTATCCACCTAGTTTTCCTGACAGTCAAATGCAAGGGAGGGTGGACACCTTGTTTCTCAGAGGAGATCTGACCAGCAGAAAAAACTTGACACTATAATTGAAATACTTGACCTTAAACACAGAAAAGTGAAGGCTATTTTTCCATAGCCATGACTGCAGGGGGAGTTGAAAATACTCACAAATCACAACACTACTAGTTACAGAAAGATAACAATACCAAAAGTGAGCTAGATAATGAGTTTGAGCAGTCAATCACTTTTAGAAAATACCTAGCTCTTACACTAATAATTTTCCACTGATCAGAAAAGTGATAAATGAGACCTTGGAATCATCAAATTCAGTTCTACACATGCAAATTAGGCCTTAGTGGAAATCTCCATTATATATAGTGATTTATATAACAGCAGCTAGTGCAAACTTGTTTTTTGATGACTGCAAAATTTCCCAAGGCCAGGGTTTGAAAAGGGCCCCTCTTCAGTACCCTTCTCCTCTAAATTAGAGACTGCGAATTTCTTTGTACAAAAACTTGATATTTGTTATTCTATTATAAATCAGAGTAATTCCATAACACTAAACCAATTACGTGTCATTTATACAAGATGACAGCCATTGTAACTTGATTTGGTTAATAAGAACATAAAAGCTCAGGAAACAGTCTTCAGAAGTATCTCTGAATCCAAGCTGTACCTCACAGACAGATTTAACAAAGGACAGATGAGGGGCAGTGCCAGCAGAGAAACATGCAGGTAATGAATTGTGGAAACCATTGAATCTAATCCTTCATGTAGATTTGAATTTTCCCTCTTCTTTGCAACATTATAAGCAAAATCTCCATAAAGCAAGGAGTTATCGTGCTGATCGTTATTTCTCAAACTCTCTTTTCAACAATGATTGAAGCTTCTAAATTGAAATAAGTAATAGAATTGTGCACTGACAAACCAGCTGTGTGATGCCTTGAGGTCATTATACTTGAGGAACAGGCAATAGAAAAATTATTGAACTGCAAATAGCTGTAACTGCTTTCTGACAATCAATGTCTAATGAACCTTGATTAGGCTCAGATATCAGCAGATCAATGAGACAGCAACAGACCTAAAATGCAGGCCCTGATAATGATGGTATAGCAAATGCACGAGAAAGGGCCCCAACTACTGAAAAGTTCTTTCTCTGGTCAATTACAAACAAATTTGCCTTTGCTGATGCTAAAGTTGCAGGAGCTTCAAGCACATTGCAAGTCAGTTCATCCTGCAGACGCTACATAATAGAAGAATTTCGAATTGCGAAACCACATTCTCTGTTGGGCAAGTGAAATTTCTACATAATCTCAAAGCCTGCTTTCTGCCCCCAAAATGGATTCTGGAGTCCCAGCTTAAACGCATTGCCCAATCTAAGCAAACAGTTACTCACCAGATTGGCTTATCAACCAAAATAAATTTTCTTGCACTAGTTACAGGAAAAAAACACAAACCCCACCATGTAATGCAAGAAAGTTAGTACTCTTAGTAACTCTATAGACAAGTCGTTCGCTACATCTCCTCTTCACTTTAATTCATGATAACCCCGAGACCTGCTGAAAAAAAGGCAATATTAGAAAGGAAAAAACCTTGAAACAATACTTGTCAAAATATATAGGTGACATTGTCTGTATTTCCACATTGACAATTGTCAAAAGGATAATATAAAAGCCAAGCAAAAACTATTATTTATTCATTAGAACCATCCATCACCACAGGAAAATTTGAAAACAAGGCAAGGAATTGCAGACTCATGTTTAGGACTGCGAGAGGCAACAAAAGGCGACAAGGGCCTGCCTCGCCACGCGGCGAGGCGCTTGCTTTTTTGAATCAAGGCGCCAATGAATATCAAAAATTAAAAATATTTAATTGCATATTTTATCCAAAATCTTAATAGTAATAACACATATTAGCAAATATTCAATTCAAAAAACAATAGTAGATACTAAAAAGGAGTCGCGCAGCAGTAAATTTTGAAAATAGAAAAAAAAAACTAATTTTGACTAATATTGTTAAGTCAAATCTTTTTTTAAAAAATAAATAAAAAAGGCGGCGCCATTTTTGTCAGCATTAGCTCGCCATGGGTCGCCTTTTGTATGTCGCCTCGCCTCAGTGCGGCATGGCGAGAAGGGCTCGCCTCGCCTCGCCTCTCGCCTTTGGCGATGAGGCGTTCGCCATTCACAACACTGTGCAGACTCAACACGGCCGAACCCATTGTCAAGAGATTGCAATGGTAATTCACACCCTTCTCATTTCTTTTTCAGTAACATGGTACTAGGATAACTTGCACACAACTTGACATTGACAATTGTCAAAAGGATAATATGAAAGCCAAGCAAAAACTATAATTAATTCATTAGAACCATCCATCACCATAGGAAAATTTGTATACTAGGCAAGGAGTTGTGGACTCAACACGACCGAACCCATTGTCAAGATATTGCAATGGTATAATTCACACCCTTCACATTTCCTTTTCAATAACATGGTACAAGGCTAACTTGCACACAACTTGACATTGACTATTGTCAAAAGGATAATACCAAAGCCAAGCAAAAATTATTATTTATTCAACCATCCATCGACATAGGAAAATTTGTAAACAAGGCAAGGGGATGCAGACTCAACACGGCCAAACCCATTGTCAAGAGATTGCAATGGTTATTCACACCCTTCTCATTTCTTTTTCAATAACATGGCACTTGGCTAACTTGCACACAACTTGACATTGACAATTGTCAAAAGGATAATATAAAAGCCAAGCAAAAACTATTATTTATTCATTAGAACCATCCATCGCCATAGGAAAATTTGTAAACAAGGCAAGGGGTTGTGGACTCAACACAGCCGAACATATTGTCTAGAGATTGCAATGGTAATTCACACCCTTCTCATTTCTTTTTCAATAACATGGTACTAGGCTAACTTGCACACAATTTGACAATTCAACCAAGTATCCACATTAGTATTCCACGCATATTGACCACTGTCTACTCCCTAAATAAAGTAGTAGGAAACCAGATAAGAAAGGAAACACATAAAGGACAAATTTCATTTTTAACAGTAAGAACCAACATTGATTGAACAATGTTAACTGCAGTTAGTAATTAATAGAAAGGGAATTGTCTCGTTTATAAGGGGAAAAGTCCAATTTAACTCCGGCATTTTAAAAAAAAAAAAAATGAAGAGCACACTTAGCAGCTGAGATTTAAATTCTTAGATTACATACACAGTTACGATTTTGTCTTCATTCCACCATCAAGGGAGCCAAACTTTCAGTTGCAACTCATGTTTTTGACAGTTCTTGTATCCCTTCTTTCTCAAAATTCTCTCCTCTTTCTCATTCTTTTCCTTCTCTTCCAACGCTAATCCTTTTTTAGCTTTGCAATCCAGGAATCACAATTGAATGGAAGGAGACTGATGTGTTGGAAGTCATTAATTCGGATTAGGTTATGTTATAGTTATAGTTTGGAATAGGGTTTAGGTCTCCTACTTGCATAAGAATTAGACTTCTTATTATGTAATAAGACTCCTACTTTAAAGGGGCTTTTGATGAATTAATTGATAAGTCATAATTAAGCAAAAAAGCAAGAGATCAGAGTTCTCTCTTCCAATGAACTCTAAGGTTTTAGTCTCCCTTCAATGAGCTGGAGATATATACAAAAATAGATCGATGAGCTGGAGATATATACCAAAATAGGTCAATCTAGGAATTCAAACAAAGGCAAGGGAAAGTCAATGTCAATTGATTTAGATTTTCCTGTGACTCAATGCTTCTCTAAGAATCCTAACAGAGACTGATTGAGATATTTCCAAATTTTTTTCTTTAATTCATTGGATTGTAATTCATAGTTGACTGACATGTAATTTGGAATCAGTCTAGTAATCCTTCCGCACTACTTTGTCAACTAACCTATGATTCTGTTAAATTAGATTGAGTGTGCCTTACAAACAACTATAAAGGGCTTCTCAAAACCAGTAGTCACATCCATAAGCAACATGAATATGTGACTGGATTCTGTCAAACCCTTTAACATAAAGGAGGAAAAACAAAAGATCAAACAATGGGTGAATCGATATTTCGTGCAGTGGATAACGCACCCCTTGCCTTTGCCTCAAACATATAAAAGTAAAACCTTCTATACACACACACTCTCTAAATCCACACCAATTTTTTTATTTTTCTAAAAAAAGAAGAGGTGTACTGGTACTTCACAACTACAAACTTGTATTACCGAATTCAAGTGTTATGATAAAAGCTCAAGATCAAAGTTCATAGAAGAGATCAAAAACAACAGCAAAAAGGGTAAAAATACACATCTTTTAGAAAATAAATGCAGAAGTAACGAGTTTGAAAGAATCACAGAAACCCAAGAGAATCCAAGTGTAGTGGCTTATATTCTCCTAATTCTTTGAGATGGAAACATAGTAAAGATGGGGCTTTCACTGTTAGCAGTGCATACAACACGGAAATCCCCCAGCAAAGCATCTATAAGCAGAGTTTGTGGAGAAAGGTATGGAGAACCTTAGCACCAACTAAGATAAAAATGCTTTACATGGTTGGTTTCAAGAAGGGCTTGCCTGACACATGAAACACATGAAGCATTGAAGAAAAAAGGAAAAAACTATAGTACCTTGGTGTTTATTATGCGGGAAGGCAGAGGCGACCAACAAGCATCTACTCTTGCATTGCATGTTTACAACTTTACGACACAAACTTGGGTCATCTTCCTTGGTCTCACAGAGACAAATTGGACCATGCCTAACCACACTGCAGACTTATTGAGTAGTTGGATGAGGGGGGGGAGCAAGATCCAGAAGGCCTGTTGAGGATAATTCCATATTGCATTTGGCGGACATTCTGGAAAGAAAGGAACAGTTGAAACTTTAAAGATAGGTCCAATTCCATTGAGAAGGTTAAAGGGAATTGTGTTGTTATCTTTTTATTTTTTGGTGTAAAGAGAAAGGTTTAGAGGAAACAGAACATGTAGAATTATTGGGATCCTTGCAAGTATTTTTTTTTCCTCTGTTTTTGTTCCCTCTGTTTTTGAAAGGTCAACTACATATCTTTAATGCTGAAGAATACACCATTACTATTTTAAATTTTAAAAAATCTCAAGAAACACCAAGTTAGGGTTCTTCTTTCAAGGTTCTTCATCAAGTTTCATCACTAAAGTATGTAAGGCTTCAACAGGATATCATTTCACACCCATGCCTATGTCATGTTCTTTCAAAGATTTTTACAGAATTTCTAGAATCCAAGTTAGGGTTTCTACTAAATTAATGAACTTCATCATAAGCTCCTGTTCTTGATTGTATTACTCACTTTATATAGATAGTTTACCTATTTATGAGCATATCGATATTTGTATTTGGTGGACATTCTGGAATAAGGAACAGTAGAAACTTTAAAGATAGGTCCAATTCCATTGAGAAGGTTAAAGGGAATTGTATTGTTATCTTTTTATTTTTTGGTGTAAAGAGAAAGGTTTAGAGGAAACAGAACAGGTTGTATAATTATTAGGATCCTTGCAAGTATTTTTTTTCCTCTGTTTTTTAAAGGTCACCTACATATCCTTAATGCTGAAGAATACAACATTACTATTTTAAATTTTAAAAAAAATCTCAAGAAACACCAAGTTAGGGTTCTTCTTTCAAGGTTCTTCGTCAAGTTTTGTCACTAAAGTATGTTAGGCTTCAACAGGAGTATCATTTCACTCTCATGCCTAAGTCGTCTGTTCTTTCAAAGATTTTTACAGAATTTCTAGAATCCAAGTTGGGGTTTTCTACTAAATTAATGAAACTTCATCATAAGCTCCTGTTCTTGTTATGAGCATATTGATATTTGTATTTGGTGGACATTCTGGAAAGAAGGAACAGTAGACACTTTAAAGCAGTGTTATGAAAGGCGCTCACCTCGTCGCCAAAGGCGAGAGGCGAGGGTGGCTCGCCATTCTCTAGCGAGGCGAGGCGAGGAGAAAAAGGCGAGCCCCTGGCGATATATGGCGCTGAAATGGCGAGCGAAAGGAGCCGCCTTTTTGATTAAAAAAATTTTGACTTAATAATATTAGTCAAAATTAGGGTTTTTTTTTTACTTTCGAAAATTTCTGAAACTCGCGACTCTCGATCGATCGATTGACTCTTCTCTTCTCCTCCATCGCGTCGCTGCTCCCTCGCTGTCCCTCGCTGTCGCGTCTCTGCTCCCTCGCTGTCGCGTCTCTTCTCCCTCGCTCTCCCTCACTGTCGCGTCTCTTCTCCCTCGCCGGCGACCTCGCGACTCTCACTCTCTGTTTTCAGGTTTTCAGGTAATGTTTTCTCACTTCTTCTTCTGTTCTTATTTTTTCTGTTCTTCTTCTTCTGTTCTTATTTTTTCTGTTCTTCTTCTTCATTTTTTTTTTTTAATTTTGGTAAGCAGCAGTCAGGACTCAGGCAGTGCTAACTGCTTACTGCTTTGTGTAAGTGTAACAAGTGTTAATTTTTTTAAAAAAAATCTTTTCCTAATTATTTATTCCAATATTTCTAAACAGCGAATTAATTGAATTTGATAATCAATGGCGGATGCTAGCAAAAAGAGGGACATTGGATGAAATTATGGCACTCAAGGAGCGACGAAAGATTCGGTCACTTGTAACTTTTGTGGGAGTACTTTCAATGGTGGAATAACTCGACACAAACAACATTTAGTGGGTGGTTTCAAAAATGTTAAAGTATGTGTCGCTTGTCCGTCGGAAATTAGAGAAGAAATAAGGACTTATATGCAAAACAAAATAGCTAATAATCCCAAATTTCAAATGAGGCAACCGGAAGAATTTGTTGATATTGATGATCTTGATGAAATGGATGATTATGCGGAAATGAGGCCTCCCTCCAAAACTCAAAAGATATCTTCTAGTGGAGGTTCATCCACCGCACGGAGTGTGACGAAAGGACCTTTGAACCTCTATTTTTCACAAAAATCAACACAAAAAGGAGGCTTAGAAAAAGGAGGAGGAATCGAAGAAACAAAGAAAATTCTAAGAGAGCGTGCGGTAAGTGCTTTTGCAATTTGGATGTATGATGCTGGGCTCCCTTTTAATTGCGTCAATCACAAATCATTCGATAAATTTATTGAGGCGGTTGGACAACATGGCCCTGGAATGAAGCCTCCTACATTCCATGAAGTTAGAGTCACTCACCTTAAAAAAGAGGTGGATAAAGTAGAAAAAATTGTGGAGGAGCATAAAGTGCAATGAACAAAGTTTGGTTGTTCCATTATGATGGACAAATGGAAGGCACGAAATGGCAAAATGATCATCAATATTTTGGTGAAGAGCAATATAATGATGTAGAGAATTTTGATCTTCAAGAGTTGGATAATTTTGAAGAAGAATAGACTTTTAAAGTTTTGGTTTATTGTATTTTGAATTGTTTGGTCTTTAAAGTTTTAGACATTCTATTGGTTTTTGAATTGAATATTTGCTAATATGTGTTATTGCTATTAAGACTTTGGATAAAATATGCAATTAAATATTTTTAATTTTTTGTATTAATTGGCGCCTTTATTCAAAAAGGCAAGCGCCTCGCCGCGTGGCGAGGCAGGCCCTTGTCGCCTCTTGCCGTCCACAACACTGCTTTAAAGATAGGTCCCATTCCATTGAGAAGGTTAAAGGGAATTGTATTGTTATCTTTTTATTTTTTGGTGTGAAGAGAAAGGTTTAGAGGAAACAGAACAGGTTGAGAATTATAAGGATCCTTGCAAGTATTTTTTTCTCTGTTTTTGTTCCCTCTGTTTTTTAAAGGTCACCTACATATCCTAAATGCTGAAGAACACATCATTACTATTTTAAATTTAAAAAAGTCTCAAGAAACACCAAGTTAGAGTTCAAGGTTCTTCATCAAGAAAGACATATTTATGAGCATATTGATATTTGTATATTATTTTGGGAGGATTATTTAACACCAAGAGGACGCAAGTTCAGAAAACCCAAGTCCCATAACAATGTGCCACTATAGAATTTTGAATATTAGCCCAAGAGGCTCAGTTAGTATCCACATCAGATAGATAGGTCCTACACACTGACAAGGTATAGGATAGCCCTTCCAAATGGATTATAAGTTGGACAACATAAACTGATATGGTATATGTCGATGGTAAGAAACTCCCAATAAAAGTATCATTATGTTCATAAACTTTATCATCAGGGTTCTTCTCAAATATGATAGTTTTGATCTAATTTCAACCCAGGGCTACAGAAATAACAATTATATAATTGAAGCAAGTTCTCAATGAAATTTATACACTGGTTTTAGTATGTCCTTCATTATATCACTATATTTATGATTATTGAATGCTCATTAGTTCTTACTACATGTTGCCACCCGAAATGATTATGTTTAGTCTCATCATATATACTCAGCACTTTCCACGTACTGACTGCATACCTTTTTCTGCACAACATCCTATTATGATATAGATTTAAATGTTTGCTCTCACACTAGTGGCTAGACAGGTTGCAGTTTTTCCTGTCAGAAGTTGATGAGTCCACTTCATTTTGTGACTTCATGGAGTAGTCAGTAACTAAGTTTTACGTAAGGACAGTTATTTTCTTTGAGGTAGCTAGGGATCATGGCACGACAAACTTATTTCTTCTTTCATTCCAATTAGTAGAGGTTGCACTTCAGGCATTACTTGTTCAGTTCCATGCATTTCATTCAGATATATGTTAAGTATTTGCTTCAGTTAACTATGTTTTAGCTTCCACTTACACTTCATAAAATCTCAGTTAAGTTATTAGCAAAATGTCAGTACCACAGGTCCGCTTAGCATCATTCGTGCCAGTCAAAACTAGGGTGTAGACTTTGATCGTGACAATTTTATACTTCAGGGACAAGTATAAAGAATATTGATCACTTTATTCTTAAAATTAATTAAAAAAAAAAGAGGAAGAAAGTATCTGTGAATATTCAAATAGTCTTTCTTGCTATCAAAATCTTAAAAAAAAATGGAAGTAAATTGTGTTAGCAGTAAATTCCAGTATGTAGACCAAATAAGCCAAGAATATTTTGTTAATACAATCTAAAAGAAGAGAAACCTGATGCACCTGTATGTACAGTGACCCGAGCCAGATTCCCAACAGTAATTTTATAATCAACATTGACTCTACTGACCCCAGAAAGAAAAGCCACGCTCTCTCATAACTTTTCTCATTTCAGGTTTTTTATGGAAATCCCTTTCTTTATCAGCTTTTTCAAATTTGACCACCTTTTTGTTCTCCTGATGACATGTTACTTTATTCTCTTGAGAATCTCTCCTGCCAGCTACCCAAGCTTGAAGCATTTCATCTATCTTGGGCTCCGGCAGTAAACCTTTTTGCTTCATTTCGTGATAGTATTTGTACGACTCCTCCAGCTTCCCATTCAAAAAGAGTCCATGTATCAGCACTATATATGAACTTCGATCATGGTCCAAGCCAATCTTGCTCATCTTATCCCACAACATGAAAACATTATCAAGTTGGCACCATCGGCAAAACTTCCGGATTAACATTATATAAGTGTCATGAGTTGGAATACATCCCATCGTGTTCATCTTCTGCAAGTGCTCGAACACTTCTTCCCCTGTCCTCAGGCTACGAAGCAATGCATGGTAAGTTCGGACAGTAGGATGTATGCCTCGTTGAATCATCTCATTGAAGATCTCTTGAGCTTCATCTGGTAATCGAGCTTTGCAGAGAGGCATGATTAATGAGTTATAAGTAACAGCGTTTGGAGCAAGATCATTCTCTTCCATCATCTTCATCACACTCCTAGCTTGTTTAACCAACCTGCCTTTTGCAAGAGCATGAATGACAGCATTATAAACCTTAACATCAGGTGCAACCCCACACAATTTCATCTCATCGAAAAGCTTAAGCACAACATTGAGTCTACCAGCCCTCGAATAGCAAGACATGATACTACAATATGAAAAAACATCACGAGGAATCCTTTTTTCCTTCATCAACCTCCAAATCCTCTTTCCCTCACTTAAATCATCACGGGCAAGACACCATCCATTCAGAATGATATTCAAACTCTTGGTATTCAACGGGAAAACATTCGTATTGCAAAAAAGCAAGTGCTCGGCATCTTTTACATTTTTGTAGCGAACAAGGGCAGACAAAAGGTCTTGAAATTCTTCTATTTCAATATCTAAATTAAACCGCTTAAATGCATAAAAAGTACTGATAGCTTTTCCAACTTCATGCACAGCACAGTATTTCCTAATCATAATCAAGAGCGTCTGAGGATTGACAAGCGATGGTCTATCTTTACCACCTCTCATTTCCTCAATGAGTGACCATGCAGTGTCAAACTTTCTCATTTTTCCAAGTATAGATATCATAGAATGGTATTGACGCACAGAATGAACATAACCTGTTTGTTTGGTGGCCCATATGAAGAAAGTGAATGCAACTTCCCAATTATTCCGTGCACGAGAAAGAATAAGAGTAACTAGATTGTGTGTGGGCCTTACACCACATTGCTCGAGTTTATTATGCACATGGGTTCCGGGTTGTTTAAAAATGGCTTCAATTGTTTCAACATCTTCTTTGGAAAAATCAGAATATACTTCTTTATAATCATGTGAATTGGTGAAGGAAGTAAAAGTAGAGAACCTGATTCCACAAGTAGACCTTGAGAGAGCACCAGGTAGGAGACTAGCATGGGGAACGGAAACACCACTGCTGGATCGAAGAAGAAAAGATGGCAAATTGGGAGGGAGATGACCACCAAGGAACAAGGAAATTGCAACTCTATATTTCATTATCAAACAATTTCTTTCGTTGCCCTAATGCTCTTCTCCCCAACCACTGTTTTTTCCTCTTTTATTTTTTAACAGTTTTAAAGCATTTTTGTAATGTCTCTGTAATATAAAAGTAATTTTGAGTATTTGTTTTGTGTGAAAATAAGCAAAAGTAAGTCAAAAGTTATAGGTTAAGGATACATTAAGAGCATATTTGGATTGATTGGAAAAAGTGATTTTCTTGAAGTGCTTCAAAAACACTTTTTGAAGTGTTGAAAAGCGTAGTTATATGTTTCAATACGAAGTGTTGAAAAACGTAGTTATATGTTTCAATACAAGTGTTTGAACTGAAAAAACAGTCCACTACGTGTTTAGTCCATAAGTATTTGTTAAACATTTTTTATTAAAATATCTATAGTACTCTTAAAGTTGTTAAGCATTCTAAAATGCTAATTACTATAAACTTTTACTTTTCAACTTCATTATAAATTAATTTATGCGTAAGTTATTTTAATTTTAAAAAGAGAAAAAAATATATATTTTTAAATTATCGTAAATAGTATGTAGATTCTCTACGTCATACTTTTGGGACATTGGTGTCCCTGTCATCCAAAAATTAGAGCATATATATTTTTTACTCTAATGGAAGACTAAGTAAGGACATGCGACGCAATCTTATATGGATCTGATATTTAATAAATGTCAGATCGGTGGATGAGATTATGACACATATATGTATGTTTGTATAAAGAGGATATATACTCTAGTTTTTAAACGTCATGGGCACCAATGTCCCAAAAGTATGAAAGAGGGTATTTGCATACCATTAACGATAGTTATGAGGTATAGTTGTCTTTTTTTCCCTTTTAAAAATATATAAATTTGATAAGGGAAAAGGGTTTGATATACTTCCTTAAGTTTCACATTTAGAGCATATATACCCCTCGCTATGAAAGTGATTCATATATACACTTCCTGTTATACAAACAGCTCACCATACACCCTTACAATTACAAAATGACTTCAACCCTTCGTCTAATGGAAGTGAAAAAAATAGTTTAATAATTTTTTTACTTTAAATTTTAAAAAATCATATAGTGGTATATATATATATGCTCTTTCTAGCAAAATTCAAGGTATATTTTAATCTTTTACATATAAATTTTTTTTTGACTTCTTTGATTATCATGATTCAAGTTTCTTATTATTATTTTTTTGGTTCTTTAGTGTATAGAAAAATTCAAAACTAATTTTTTTACGGCTAATTGTAATTTAGTTTTGTATTTGTAAAAAAGAAAGGTGGTATCTATAATAAATTTCACAAGAAAATTAGTGAAACATAAATAAATTTAGCCATCAAACTAATACATTTAAATTAGTCGTTGAAATAAAAAAGTGAAAAAAATAAATACGTCTGGGGAAGATCAGATATACCCCATATGGATTATTATTTTCTCAAAAAAAATTATCTTTTTCACTTTCTTTAGAGGAAAAAGGTATATGTGAGTCATTTATCTAATAATAAGGATATATATGAGTCACTTTAATAACGAGGGATATATCAGCTCTACATGACAAAATTAAGGAGTATATCAGACCCTTTTTTCCTTTTGATAAAACACATGAACTATTTGAAATATTTTTTCAATTGTTTTTATAAGGGCAACTTTCACATATAGCAAACAAAAAATTCATATTTGTATAATATAGCAAACTTTGCATAATTGCGCTCCATAGCAAACATAAAAACTGCATAATTCGCTATACATATACAAGTGTATAATTCGCTGGCCTAAATTGTATAATTCGCTGGCCTAAATTGTATAATTCGCTGGCCTATTTCGCTGCAATTGTATAATTTGTTTTGCATATAGATAAATCAAATTAAAATGTTTGTATATTGCATTTATAAGTGTATAGCAAGAAGATATATGGTTTTCTCGCTTTATACAGAAACAGAAACACAATATATACACTTCTGTTGTATAAAGCTAGAGAAAATTGTATTTCACTGCAATTGTATAATTCGCAATTGTATAATTCGTTGGCCTTTTTCTCTGCAATTTTTGAAGTAAAATGTTTGTAAATTGTATAATTAAGTGTATAACACAAAGATATACATTTTTGCATGTGTATATACAATTTTCTCTCGCTTTATACAAAACAGAAACAGAATTATACACTTCTGTGTATAAAGCGAGAGAGGCGAGCGAGAATGGAGAGTGGCGAGCGAGATTCCTGGGAGAGAGATGCTGGCAAAATTTTTAGATAATGTTTGCTATGGAGCACAATTAAATCAAACCCTAGCTATTTCATTTAATTTAGGTTATTAGTTTGCTATTTTATACAATTTTCCCTATTTATAAATGACAATGAATCTTTCTTTTTTACCACAACTAATTTATAAGAAAAAAATGGAGAACATAATATAGAGAGAAAAAAACAGACCCCGAGGAGGAAAAAACAAAAGAAAAGAAAGAGCAAAGAAAAAATAGGTGGAAGATGCTGTGAGAGCAATAAAAACTATGGGAATAGAAAAGTAAAATTATTGATCATATATAAATGACTTCTAAACCAAAAAAAAGGTAGGGGAGGTCAACTTTTAAATTTTGACTGCTACACCAACACTACATGAAAAAAATCTCAACATAGTTAATGTAAGTATAACTAATACAAGCACCACTAATGGAAGGATTACTAATACACTATATTTTGCATTTTTCTTACACTCTATCAAACAACTTCTATGTATCTTGTACTCTATTAATTATTACGGAATCAAAGAATTTTGCATAGTTTGTCTGGTTCATGTTATATGATATGATGTTCTAAGTTTTGTACCCCCTTAAAAAAATCAGTCAGCCCTAGAAAATAATATGTTTTTTTAACTAAAGCATCATTAATTAAATAGACAATAGTATCAATTTAATATGATTTCTTAATTATGTCTAAAAAATATTTATTTGATAAGGATGAATTCGAAATAAAGTAATTTATAATTTATAATTGTTTAAATATAGCTATTTTGGGTCAAACATAAAAAAAGAATTCATATAATATGAATTTAAGGGAGTAGTAATCTCTTGTTTAAGCGATAACACTCAATTATACCTCACAATTGAAGTATAAACAACCGTTTGCAAAAATGATACCCAATTTAGAGTCGTGGTTGAACCATAAAAACTGACAGAAAGAAACATCATCAATTCTTCACTAACTAGCACAATGTCTTCAAATAAGAATGTAAAACTGGGGGAATTTGGAAAACGCAATCTTCATTTTATCAAGAGGTCAACACAACAAAAATTTCAATAAGATGAAAACCACTAGGGATGTGTGCAATAATGAGTTTTCAATCAATAGATAATTATTAATCATTCATACATGAATTACCTTTGGTTTATCCAAAATATTCTCAATCTCATGGATATGTAAATCTTGGGTTCTTTTGAACTCCAAGACCATGCAAATAAAACATGTACCAAATATTGTTTGAGTGGGTTAAACTATCTCTAACTCTGCCCTTAAATGACAAATCGATTAAATTAGATTACTCTAATTCAATGATCAGTTTCGTTAGTCCTCACTAATGAAATTTTTTCCAATCTTATTTTACTTTCCGAAGCGAATTAGAGTTGGAGAATTTAATCAAATATTTGCAACAACTGATATTTACATTAAGAGTTCAATGCAACAATAGATCTATGCAACACGAGTGATTTTAGAATTATTCAATCAAATACCCATTAAGATTTACACCCACATCATGCACATGTTCCCTAGCTAAAAATTTAGTTATTCATAAATAAGAAAATCGGAGATATACCAAAAAAGGAATATTTCATTTCATTTAGATTACCAAATTCAATCCAAGCTTGGATAAGTATATTATTGAATTTCTTGTTGGGCATACAAATATAATATAATATCTATTTTCTATTTTAAACTTTGCAATGATAAAAACTTCTTAGACTATCCTCATTTGAGAAGAAAATAATAGTACATTATTACGTATATTCCTATTTTTTGCCTTAATATCTTCCAAATAAAGTATCTTCACCATCAAGTACATTTTTGCCTCTCAACTTCTATATCTCACCTTTATTGCACCAACACTACAAGAAAACTGTGGATTATATGGGGATTTTCCTAGGGATTGATATGAAAATTCGTATAAACTTTTTTTCCTGCAATTTTTGGAAAGTACTCATGTAATTCACAGTTTTCTTGTAGTGCGTCAAAACATCAATGTAGAAGCATCCAACATCGATTGAGACACCATTTTCATGTTTCATTCCAGCTATATCTGGATTTGAATCGAAGGAACATTGATACACTTTCGTCCTATATCAATGCTTCTAAGTAGTTTCTCCTTTTCTAGATGGAGACGGAATGCCTATGCATTTATGCTGGACGTTGGTTATTCCACTACAATAAAACTGCCAATTGGCTGGTGTTAAATGTACAAATTGTTGGGGTTGAAAACCCCAAAACTTATTTTTATGGGGTTCTCAAAATTCTCGTTGTTAGATTTGTCACAATTAGATTTTAGGGTTTCTTTAGTAACTACCGCAACCAATCTGTGATATTTTTTAATTCTTTTTGTCAGGGTTTAAACTCCCGCTAATTGTTGCTTTTTTTTTCACTTTCTTTTCAGCAGGTTGTAACCTCCACGACTTTTTAATCCAAATTTAACATTTTATTTTTTATATAATTAGATCACAATTAATATGAATTTTAATATAATTAACTACTAAACTTTTACATTCATAATAACAATAACTACTAAACCGTATTCTCAACCACAATTACAATAATAGAACCTTTAAACCACAACAACAAAATTTTTGTATTACGGACGTTCTCAAATCTCAATTACAATCATAAAGACAACAGAAAGCATAAAAATGTCAAAATTTTCCTCGAAAACACCTTCATGAAAATAAACAGGGTAGGCTTGTGGCATACCTCTGCCCTGAGCTAACAGCTTTCTTCTGATATTAATAGTTGGATGAAAAGAAAGCTTCTTCTATCAACGCAGGGGAAGATTCTTAGTTTGCTTTAAAGGCATCATTTTCGCGAGTAAAAAGAACATGTGGTTAACCGAATGGATCACTAACAACAATAATAGATTATTTAAATTTGTGCTCTTCCCAATGAAAGTAAATGTTGAAAATCTATTCTTTTCCTTACGGTGATGGTAGGTATTTTGACTAGCATGAACCACGATCAATAAAACTATAGCAAGTTGCCAAGCACTGATACAAGCAACCTTAAGTGAAACCTGTGGATTTCGCAAGGAAGACATGTTACACCCGCAACAAGTTGCAGCACCTTCATAACCTTTACCTTAGGTGACACAATGATATTCAAATTGTACTACCATTCACCTGTATCTCCATCAAATGGGATTTCTTCTATTATTTAAATACATATGTTAATATATTATAGCTAGCTTTGAATTTTTATCAAAATTAAGGTCACAAATAATTGAACAAAAGTAAAATAAATTAGAATAGTATAAAGTTCTGTTCTAATGGAAAATGGTAACCAGAAAGTACTTGTGTGGAATTCCTATTTTTCCTTTTCTTGTCCTTCCATTAGAAGTAAATGGGAAATTGAACTCTACTCTTTTACTTTATGCAACAATTAATTCTGAAAAACTAGAAAGGGTCAACATCTCAGAAATAAGCATATTACCTATCATGATCGAGCCTATACCCTAAACGTGTCGGCACTCGAGAACCTTTGATGGTCCCCAAGTAAACCCTTATCCTGGTTGATTACAAGTGGAAGCATACATAAGCATCAAATTAAAGAAATGGTTTATTGAATGTCAAAACTTTGTTGAATATACTGAGTATTAAGTTTAAATAAAACATTTGAAATTGAAACTCTTCAAAACTATCTATATATGAAGCCTTTACCATAAAAATATTAGTGTTGGGACAAGACCCTTGGCTCCTTAAAAGAACTACTACTAACAACTCATAAAACTAGAGTCCTCCGGAAGTAAGAAGACCTCACTTGGGAGTTGATGAGCGGATGAAGTGATCTCAACACACTCTTGTTGAGGAACCTAAGAACATGTATCTATATCATTAATAAATGCAGGTCGAATGACACCATTACATTGAATATATGATCATGTAATATAGATGAATAATAAATAACTGAATGAAAGGACTGCAATAGATAAGACATAAACTCAACTGCATATAAAGGATTAAAGGAATGAACTCGTTTAAACTTTACAAAAACATTTACTCACCTCTAAGGATAAACATAATAAGTGATAACAAAAATACACTTTCAACTCTATTTGGGAGATTCTCGAACCAACAAGCATCACTATGAACTACTTGTTGATATAACATCTGACCCACTAAGTGGATCCACTAAGCCATGCTTAAAAAGCAATAGGGAATCATCTAAAAAGTATGACCCTTTACCCATGTTGGTATACATGGTTTATGAGGACTTTGAGTTGTCTAAACTCAACCTCAAATCGGTTCTCAATACTATTTCTAATAATATATGCTCAGGCTCATTCATTTAAAAATATAACTCTTCCTCTAATTTGAGATAATTGCTAAAACTACCCTCTTAAAAGGGGTAACTGCTCTTGAAATATCTTTCGAACTAATAACTCATTTAAAAATCTTAGTTTCTCTTTTATCAATGTAAAAATTGATACCTCTATGAATACATAGTCCCTTATACTCTTACTCAATTCATACTTGAAAACTCTTTCTCAAAAACATATCCAAATCATATTTTAATATGATCGTTGATGACTCGGGAAGTCATACTGCATAAATATTGATAATATATATCTAGATACCATATTTCTCATACATTGATGGCATACTCGATTGTCATACTAATTATGTTTTAGAAACTTTTTTCGAAACTCATCTTTATTTTCTCAAAAACTCAGTTTAATAACTAATTGTTGGGTTTAAAAGCTTTTCAAAATTTGTATCTCAAATCATAGGGTTCATGTGGACTTATGGACCTACTACTCAACTCAGGGATCTTAATAGCAATAAGTAAACTCAGTACTCAGAACATAAGACTCAAGAACTCAAAACTCATAACTCAACGATATTTTCTACTTTTTAAAATACTCAATTCATAATGTTCATGCTGAAATATAGACATGAACGAATTCATTCAAGAATTTTAATACATAATAAATAGAAATTCAATAATTAGGAATATAATTTCAAGAAGAAACAAGAATTCAAGAACTCAAATCAACTTTTCTCAAGAATACTCAAATATGGGGATATAATCCAAGATTACTCTTTTACAAATTCAAAAGTATGTATAGGGCGTGAGGATGAACTAGTCCGAAACTATGATCGCCTTACATACATGAAAGAACAAGGTTCTTGAAGAATATTGAAAAAGACCTGATTAGAAGCCTTGAAACCCTTGCATTAAGGAGAACAATCAAGAAACCTTTCTTAAGATTCTTGAATTGCTTTCTTGAAATCTCTATGGCAAGAATTATGATTTTTATTAGTGATTCAAAATTGTATGGAGGAATTTCAGTTAAAAAGAATGGAATTCTTGGAGAAAGACTTACCTTGAAGAAGAATCTTGAAAAAGTTATAAAGAATCTTGGATGAAGTCTTCTACTTTGATTCTTATTTAGTGTTTTTTACCTTGGGCTTTGAGAACAAAAGAGAATGAAATATTAAGAGATGGAAAGTCTGATTGTTTTGGGTCTTTAATTAGTCAAGAAATTTATTTAGGGTATTCTTAGTGGTAAAAATACAAAAAAGACCCTTTTTTAATGTTACCTTGTCTGGTAATTCGCCACTGCAATGTATAATGTTTCTAAAATGGTCATAATGTTTTAATCAAAACTTACATTGTGGTGAAATCACTGCTTTGGAAAGAAGGTTCAAATACCTATAATCACCTTCCTCTTATTGAGTTTGCCTACAACAATATCTACCATTCCAGCATTCAGATGGGCCCTTATGAGGCATTGTATGGGCGTAGATGTAGATCTTCTGTTTGTTCATTTGAAGTAGGTGAAGTAGCTTTGATAGGGCCAGATTCAGTTCTTTATGCCAAGGATAAAGTGAAACTCATTAGATATAGACTTAAGATAGCCCAGAGTCATCAAAAGGCTTATGCAGATGTAAGGAGAAGGGAACTAGAGTTCCAAGTTGACAATTGGGTTTTCCTGAAAGTGTCACCTATGAAAGGGGTGATGAGATTTGGCAAGAAAGGGAAGCTCAGTCCTAGATGTATAGGGCGTTACAAGATCTTGAAAAGGGTTGGAAAGGTGGCATATGAGTTAGAGTTGCCAGAGAATTAGCAGCAGTGCATCCGGTCTTCCACATCTCACTCTTGAAGAAGTGCGTGGGTGTTCCAGCCTCTCTAGTGCCATTAGAGAGTGTGGCGGTGAAAGATAGTCTTTCTTATGAGGATGTATCAGTTGAGATTCTTGTCCGTCAGGTTAGAAGGTAGAGAAACAAAGAAGCATTTCAGTCAAGGTTTTGTGGACGAGTCAGTCCGTAGAGGGAGCTACTTGGGAAGTAGAAGCAGCCATAAATGCCAAGTATCCTCACCTCTTTCCTTCCGATTCCACTCCATCTTGAAGTGATAGTTCCTTTTCAGTTTTTCAGTTATTCATGCGTGAATTTAGACTTAGAATCATGTTCCCTCAGTTTATGCTTGCATTTTCAGTGTATTTGCATGTTAGTGGAACTTAACCAAGTCAGAAACTCACTCTTCAGTGTTTAGTAGTAGAGATTGCAGCCCTCTCCCTCTATTTCAGCTAGTTTAGTCTTCATTTGAGGACGAATGTTCCCAAGGGGGAGATAATGTAACAACCTGTATCCAAAATAGACCAAAACTCAGGTTTTTAGAAATCTGCAGGTGCAATCAACGGTTACCATCGACGGCCCGTAGCCTCACCTACGGCCCGTACTGCACGTCCAGCGTTTTGTGATTGAAACTCTACCAAAATGCAGCCTAGAAAAATTGACCAAGTGTCAATCCACAGACAAACCTATGGTCCGTAAATCAGAATACAGTCCATAGTCTGTGTTCGTCGATCAAGACCCTATTTACCCAGCCTCTGACATGAACCACGATTGACCAGTACGGTCCGTAGACGGACCTATGGACCGTAGGTGAAAATTAGCAGACAGTCAGGGGGAAAATTTTATTGGGTCAACTTAAAATGATCATAACTCTTAGAACAAAATGAATTAGGTGTCTCATGACCTATTAAATGATAGATAGTTGAATTAGATTTCTATAGCCACCAAGTTTGTTAAAATCAGACCTCTGAGTAAAAAGTTATGCCCATTTTAGTAAAGACCTATCGAACAGACCCAACCTATGGACCCAAACGACAGACCGTCGATTGAACGATGGCCCGCCAGTCCAGGTCATCGTTTGGTTTGACAATAATTAACTTAGGAGTATTTTGGTCTTTTTACACTTTGTTTAAACCCTAAAATACGTCATTTTGATCCTAAATCATCAGATTTTGATTTGTTTAAGCCTACACACATAACTAAAACTTACCTAAGTCAAAATCATAAATCAAAACATAGAAAATTAGAAGCAAGAAAGGAGAAAAGGATTAAGAACCCTATTTCAAGAAAGTAAGAAAGTTCCAGGAGTTCCAGCCCTGAAATTTACATATTTCTCCGTGAATTTCATCACCAGGTATGTGGAATTTCATTAGTGGGTTACTTTCACCCATTGGGTCCCTAGTTTTAAGTCAGATTCTTGATTACCATATCATGATTAGACCTAGGGTTTCTAGAACTTTAAATTGAACTTCATTAATTAATTAGTTATTTATTTCAAATCAGATTTCCATGTTATTACACAGTTTATCGTATGAATTTCAAAACTGTAGCTAAGTATTTATTTAGTTCTTGAATTACACATGCTAGGTCAGATATTTCAATTATTTCAGATATACATTCCTCAGCTATTCATGCATAATTATCATATTAATTATTGCATTCTCAGTTTGAATGTTCAGTTTTGAGCTATCTAGTACTTACAGAAACTCAGTCTTAATCAGTTAATTACATAATTCATCGGGAGTAGTATATACCGAGTTGGATAGGGTTCAGTGTACCCAATTAGTCTTAAAACTACTAGCCAAGTATGTTATATGTCCCCTCTGTAGGCAATCAGTTTAATGATCACTCCAGCATGCCTTTATACCTCTGGCAGGGTATATTGGGTCCTTTCTATGGGGAGTATACATCAGACTCCACATTTATCTAATGTTATTTTATTATCAGTTATTAGTAGCTCCCATAGTTCAGCCAGACTCTCTTGCATTGACTATATTTACAGATCAGTTAGTATTCAGTCTCAACATATTATAAATTTGGTCATTGCATCCAGTTAGCTTAGAATTCAATATATCATGTTCAAATTATTATAGTTGCTTTTGTGCTTATTCAATTATGTTTTATTTCAACTTTATTAAATGCTACATGCTCATTACCTTCCAAGTATTGGCACATACATGCAATACATCTTCTCGTGATGTAGGTTCAGGTTCTCAGCATCTAGATCGCGCTTAGATTGATTTTCGATCTCCAATTCAGTAATTCAGTGGTAAGTCCTCATTCTCTGAGGACAATAGTCATGAGTTTCTTTTCAGTATTTAGTCCTTTAGTTTAATTTTTCTAGACTTAGTTGGGGCCTGCCCCAACATTTCTAGTCAGTTTAAAGGATATTTTCAGACATAGTTAGTTTCATCTAAGTATTGAGTCAATATTTTTTTTGTATTAAACTCATCTGTCTTCATATATCTCAGTTTTAGCATATGGGTATTCCCCATCTTTTCAGTTTAAATTATGATTTAGCTTCCATATTCAGTTTATTATCTTTAGTGTGCTCATGAATATGCCAGCAGGGTTAGCTTGGGATCACTTGTGGTCCTAGGTTCCGTGTCCGCGTCTCGGGGGTAGCTCGGAGCATGACAAAAATGGTATGGAGGACCTTTGCACTTGTATAGGATTGTATTCTGGACACTCCTACTTATCCTTTTATCATCTGGACCCCTGAACCCATCCAAAACCAACATTTTAAACACTTTTTTTATTGTGGCATATAACACTCCAGAAAATGTACTTGTCTAGTGAAGATCCTATTTGGTTTTAAGAATATGTATTGTGGTACATAGGTATCCCAATGCCCAATATTGAGTAATATTGGGCAAGTTAGAGAATATTGTCTTAAGGGTGTTAGCTAATTTTTATGTATTAACAAGTAACTAAAAATACATTTTGGTTCAAATTTCCCAATCCAAGCTTGTTTAGGATTGTACCTGCAATGAAGACCCTAAGCTAATAGCATTGATTCTTAGCACATTAGGTACGAGTCATCCAAGTGTTAAGCCTAGGTACCATAGCACATGATCATTTAAAATTATCATGTAGATTAAGCAGTGCCCAAGGACATAGTGAGGGTCATTGTACAAGAAATGAGAAGCAACACATGTACAAGCACATATGCAACACATGTGCGAACCGGCCAAGAGACAAGCTACCAAGCCCAACCAAATTCGGTTAGGGCGGTTAGGGGGCAGGCGCGCGAACGGCTTAAGCCACGTTGGGCCTAGCTTCCTAACCAACTCTAAGCTCTAACTAACTTACCTAACTAGATAATTAACCTAGGACCAACTAAAATAAGCTAACTAGTGTGGCCGAAATCCTAAGACCTAACCGGGTGACACTAGCCTAGTAACTAACTCAAGAAACATCCTAGTACCTAACATAGGATGGTCCAAAGGAACTGATTATGGTCCTACTGACTTAGAGATACTTTAGTAATTACCCTAGGTCACTTAATTAATTAAATTAGAAACTTAATTAATTAATTAAAATTCAAGGTCAAAGCCAAAACACTTAAGGAAAATTTCAGATTTGGCTTAACTAAATGCTCTCCTATTTTTAGTCAACTTAGGAGGGGCATTTTGGTAATTAGATAATTTATTTATTTAATTAAGTTAATTAGACTAAGTTTAATTAGTCAATATCAGTTCCTACGACTTAGAATCACGTTTAATCATTAGAAAACCTATGACTGTAAAACGGTGAACAACGTAAGAAAAACATTAGGCAATTTCAAGGCAGTCCTTCAAGGTTTTCGTGCAAAGTGCAAGGTGATCCTCGTAGATTTAATTGTACAGTAAGATATTGGTTTTCCCTCTTGGATTCCTTTCCCAATAGGCTTTTCAAACATTTTTGAATTCAAGAAAATCAAAACTAGGGTTGTTCCCAATGAATCAAATGTTCACTTCCTAGTTCTCCCTATTTCCAATTCTATTAGTATGTATAATGCAAATCTCGAGCATGTTGTTGGTATGTGGTGCTAATTGATCATCATGTGTAGGATTCTATGATTGGATAATGTTGAATGATACCTATAAGTTAAATTCGTATGTTTAGAGTATTATTTACAAGAGATAAGAAATGATTTAATGCCAATTGTGTTGAGAAGATGAAATTGTTAAAATTTGCTTTCTTAAAATGATGAGACTACTATTGTATATACATGAAGTTAATTAAATTGTCTAATGATATTCTCATGACCAGTGTCTAGTGAAAGTTTGGTTTATGCCAATAAATTTGGTAGTAATATTGTTTCCAAAATATGATATAGAGTTGGCCAATGACCAAGTCATACTGTTCTTATATGGCCAATGTAAGTTATAATGTTCTTTTAAGCCAAATACATGTTAAAGATTGATTTGAAAAGATGTAACTCAATGAACTCATAACCAAGGGTATGACAAGTCCCAACATACCCTATCTAAATGAACTTGTGAACATATTAGTACACTGAATAAGTCTCCAAACGTACAAGACTACCAAATAACATTGAACAAGATAAGGTGAGTAATGAAATAACCAAAAGCTTATGAGTTATGAAATTTGCCTAGAAAAAGGTGTTAAAAGAAGAAAGACAAGTCTCACTTGCACCTAAACAACTATGTCAAAGACACTCACATAAAAGGGTGTTAAAAATCCTGAGACAAGTCTCATTCACATCATAATGATAATGTAAGACTTAAGTTCACATTCATCAAGTAAAGAAAGGGATGACAAGTCATCCATTGAGCTAAACATACCTCATACTAGAAGAAAGCTTCCATAATTCATATGTCAACTCTAAAATACGTAAAGTATAAGAAATTGAGCAAAGCACCGATAGACTAGCAATGAGCTTGTGCAAGCACATGTAAGCCTAATGAGATGAGACTACCACCAAGGTGGATAAGAGTTCAAAATATCCTAGTCTTTGAACTATGTTGCCAGCATAGGTACTAGCCATTAGATTTCACCTAAGAGTGCTAGGTAGTATTCGGTTTCACTTTGGCTGGTGAACCATCTCTTTTTAGTGTGGGGAATACATTGTATTTCATGTTTGACTCACATTATCTATGTAAGTTAAATGCTCTAGATTCGGTTTCACTTTAGCCGGTGAACTACCTCTTTTCAGTGTGGGGAAGACACTGGATTTCATGTTAACTCACATGATCTAGGTTCACTTTAGCCGGTGAACCACCTCTTTTCAGTGTAGGGAAGACACTGGATTTCATATTAGCTCACATTATCTAAGTTAGTTAAATGCTAAATATTTCTTAAGAATGTAAGAAAGAAAGAAAATTATGTTCAAAGTGAACATGAGATCAAAGAAGAATAAAAGTAAGTTCAAAGTTAACTAAGTAAGCATAATGACCAAATAATGGGCATAGCCAATAAAGAATGACTTATAAAAGCAAAAACTTAATAATCATCAATTGGAGTATGAAAATATGCCCCGTCATCTTTATATTATTCAAATGATCAAATAATGGGCATAGCTAATAAAGATTGGCTTATAAAGACTTTATGCCCAATTTAACAAGAATGGAAAGAATAACTTGTGGTAAGGATAGTCAAATTATTTCCTTAGTCTTTTGGATTACTTACTTGATTCATTGTAGGTATGAGTCTACAATTAATCATTGCACTTATAAGTAAAATATAATATCAAAGGAGATCATTGAACTACACAACCGAAAGAAGAAACGATTGAAAAATAAACTAAGGATGAAAAGGTGAAATATCGGCCTAAGGAAGCAAAATTAATAAGTTTTGTTTGAGTTTTTATAAAATTATGTTCATGATTCCAAGTTCTTATTTTCATATATAAAATGAGTTGCGTGCTTTAAATGCATGAAAACATATCATATTCATAGCATGAATAAAAAATAACGAATTAGGAAAGTATAGTGACTTCACTTTCCAGAAATGTCATATTGCTATAGGAAGAGCTTCCTTAGTCATGCATAGTCCTTATGTCTTTATGTGCATACAACTATACTTAGTACAAGCGTGTACTAACCCATATACTATTACTATTTTTATAGGTGTAGGTCGAAGAGAAGATTGAAAATTCGTTGAAGCGGTTTGGGTTAATAATCTCCAGACTTTGGTAGCTCCTCTTGAGTTCGAGGATGCCTACGTTTATTATTCTAGCTTTAGTACATTAGACATATCTAGTGGATGTTGTCCCTAGCGTTTCATTTTGAACATTTGTTCAAGCGTTTGTATTAAGGCCGGTTTGGTAAACTATTATCAATATTATAATTTCTTATTTCAATTGTTTAATCTATTGATAGATGGTTGTTTAGCTTGAGCTTATTAGTATATCACTCTTATGCAATAATTATATGAAGTCTAAGTACACTTCAATAAGTATTAAAAAGTTTTAAATTTTCCGCAAGTTTAACTGTATAATTGTGATGGAAGCTAAGAAGAGGCTTGTCTGCGACCTTTGAGAGGTTAACAACGGAGGTCTCATCTGGGGACTAGAACCCGGGTGTGACATGGCATGACGCGTGTTGCACAAACCACTCTCATGTTGTCCAAAAAGAAAAAAATAATAATCCACGTATGATATTGAAATCCACGTGGTAAATCTACCAACTAAGAGTAGTCCATCCTTGGCAAAATTTTTAGAACCTTTGCAACTTTTCTACTTCTCCTCTCCGCGATATCTCCACTAAGAATTGTTTGTGATTTGCCATAGTTTTGCTCAGTTGAAGCTTAGTTCCACTCCGATTATTTTTGTAAGTTCTTGCATTTGTGTTAGTTTTGAATTTTTTTCATTTTCTTGTGTGTATCATTTGCTTAGTTGAAGCTCAGTTCCACTCCGATCTGTTTGGGGAATTTACTTTGGCTTGGTGTAATGTTAGTGCTATACACTTTCTTAGTTGATAATGACTTTGAGTGACTTCATTGGAATGTTTCATGAATTCAAGTAGATTCTAGGGTTTTTTTTTAATAAAATCTCAAGTTCGACAAAAGTTAATATTCTATTTCTGGTTAATTGTCTTGGGTATTGATAGTGTTGATGGTCCATTGTTACAACAATTACAATTATGATAAGTTAATGGCTTTAATTGTTGCTAGTATTTTCTTAAAAAAGTTAGGGATTTTTGTGTTACAGTCATGGTAAGTTTATGCCTTAATTGTAGTTTTTTTTCATGGTAAGTTTATGCTTTTTTTTCCTTTAACTATAGTTGTTTTTGTCATGGTAATTTTGTATAAATTTAAGTTTTAAATTTAGTTGTTTTTTATTTGACTTTACAAGCATCCTAAGATATGATTTTAACTATGGTGACACTTCAATTTCACTATGGGGGTTGTTCTGTATCTGATCCTACTTTAAGGTATGTCAATGGAATAACTAGTGTTTAAAGATTAATATAGATGTATATGAGTTGCATATTATGTTTTTTTCATAAAATTGCATTGAAATTGGGTGTTGAAAATGTTGAGATATTTTGATGTAGAGTCAACAAGAAGGGTCGTTTACATGTTAAATACTGATTATGATGTTTTAAATTTTTTTTTATGGTTTGAAGGGTGCTGATTTTGATGATGTATATGTTGTATATCTCATTAGTATATCTTTAGTTGTTGAGGAGATACTTGTATTGCCTAGCATTAATAATGATGTGTCCTCATCTCCACAAAAAAGATAATGTTGTTCTGTCCTCCTCCCAATATAAAAATAGAGTTGATCTGTCAACCTGCCCACAAATAGATAGGACTGATGTGTCTTCATCTCAACCATTTGATGAAAATGAAAACAGGGATTTAAACCAAAATCAATCCCCTTTAGTTGAAGAACAAGTTCCTGCTCCTATAGTTGAAAAATATTCTGATTCTAATTTTCTCTGTGATAATGATGAAAATATTGATGATTTGAGTGAGGGTTTCTTCAAGATAGGCAGTCTAACATTCAAGAACAAGATAAAGAGAAGGCTGATAGAGTAAATCTAGATGAGATACCATCTGGTCCTGTAGGTGTAAATGCTGGTTTTGAAGACATTTATAAGGATAGAAGGGGAGATTTGAAGGAAATTTGGGTGGTGATGACCCTTATTTTGATAGCTCGAATCCGGGTAGTGACATGTGTGAAGATGAAGGAGATCCTATTGAGGATGATGAAGTGGTAGATCCAGCACCTAGGAAGGAAAGTACAAAGGTTTGCTTTGGTCCAACTACTTAAAAGTTCTTTTTTCAACTATATATGGTATCTTTGAATAATATTGAGTTCAAGGAGACACTGCAAACTTACTCTATTTAGAAGGGTGTTAATATTAAGTTAAAACCTAATGAGAAGGAAAGAGTATGGGCACATTGTAAGAAAATGGGTTGTCCTTGGCATATTCTTGAAAGTATTGATGGTAACACTGGAAACTTCAGTGTTATAACATATTTTCCAGTCCAAAAGTATTTTAAAAGAACAAGAAACAAATTGTGTACCCCTATTTGGATTAGTAAACATTACAAAGCGAGGATTATGAGTGAGCTTACCATCAAACTACATCAGATTCAATCTTTGATAAAGAAGAAGTATGTTTTGTATTTTAGTAAGACAATTTTAGAAAGGCAAAACCGAGAGTTATTAATGAACCTATGGGAGATTTCAAAGAGGAGTTTGCTAGGTTGTATGATTATGCTGATCAATTAAAGACTAAAATCCTGGAACTATTATATCTATTAGGACATCCAAGAACACAATTCAAGGAAAAGAGGTGTTTATGAGCATCTATATTTGTCTTGTTTCCTTAAAAAGTGGATGAAATAAGGGTGTAGAAGGATGTATTATTTAGATTATGCATTTCTTAAAGGTGTATGTAAAGGTGAACTGTTAACTTGCATTCCAAAGATGCAAATAATCAAATGTACCCTATAGCATGGGTAGTAGTTGATAAATTAAGAAACCAAGGAGACATGGTCTTGGTTTTTCAAGTGCATCAGACATGATTTGGAGCTTACAGAAGTTGAAGGACTAATATGATGTTTAATATGCAGAAGGTAATACTATATTATTTGTTAAATTTATTCTTTTTGGAGTATTGTTATTTAGCATTGTTGTTTTCAAATGTTCTTTTTTTACTGGGTCTTCATCTAGCACTTATTGATGTATTGCCAAATGCTGAAATTAGATGGTGTTTTAGGCATAGATGGGCAAACTAGAAGAAAGACTGGAGGGGTGAAGAAAGGAGAAGAAAATTCTGGCAGGTTGCTAGGGCACCTTTGAGGTACTTTTACAGTCCAAACTTTATGATTTAAGTGAGTTAGGAGAAGGCATTATAGAAGCTCTGTTAAAGTATAACAAGGAAGCATGGTGTAGGGCATATGTTAAAGAACATAGCAAGTGTGATGTGGTTGAGAACAACATGTGTGAGACATTAAACATTTGGATTTTAGGTGCTAGGTTCAAATCAATAATCGCTATGCTAGGTGAAATAAGAGTCAAAGTTATGGAAATAATGAATCAAATGAAAGAATTGTCAGAAAAATGGATTACTGATATCACCAATGTCTATGGATATTCTTAGACAAAATGCATATAAACACGTTGTTGACTTAAAAAAGGAGGTGTGTAGTTGTAGTTCATGTCAATTAAAGGGAATTTATTGTGGCCATGCACTTACAACAATTCATTTTAAGGATTGTGTTGTTTAGTCAATTATTTATCACTGTTATAAGAAAGAAACATACCTGAAAGCATATAATAGATTTATTCAACCTATGACAAACATGAATATGTATCCAAAAAGAGATAGACCAACCATTAAACCACCTAAAATTACAGCCATGCTAGGAAGACCAGGAAAAAATAGGATAAAAGATAGTGATGAGCCAGGTAAGAAGAAATTTGGAAAGCCTACAAGGAAGGGAAGAAAAATGAAATGTTCTGTGTGTATGACTTTTGGACATAGCAAGAAAGGATGTCCAAATTTGGTAAGTTGTGTATTAAATGTCTCTTTGTTAGTGGATTTTACTCTTGTTATACTTTGGTAAGTTGTGCTTTAATGTCTCTATGTTTGTAAAATATGTTGGTGCTGGAACAAGTTATGCAAGTGCCGGAACTTCAAATGTTGCTACTGGAACAAGTGCTGCAACTGCTGGAAATGCTACAACTTCAAATTTTCCATATGCTGATGCTGAAAATGGAAGTCAATCAAGTGTAGATACAAGTCGAAGTGCAATTTCAAAAGAAGGTCTAACTGCAGGTTGCACTCCAAGTGCAGTTTCAAGAGCATGTCCATAAGCAGGTCTAAGTGCAGGTTGCAATCCTAGTGCAGCTCCAAGTGCAAGTTGCACTCCATGTGTAGGTCCAAGTGAAAGTTGCACTCAACAATCAACTTCTAATGCAGCTGGCCAAAAAAGAAAGACAAGCACAACTTTGAGAGGTGGTGCATCTCTTGCCTATAAGAAACCAAGACTAAAAAAAGCGAAGACAACTGGTTATGGTCTCTTATTTGGATCAGGTGGCAGTGTAACTGAGAGGGTATGTATTTTATCATTTAAACACATTAAATTGCTTTAATTTATATTAGTTCATCTATGAGATAAGATTTTTGTTGTTCTCCCAGTCTGGAAATACTGATAGGGTATTGCATATTGCTACATTGACAAGTTCAACTCCTACCAATATTGATCTTGGTTGCAAACCAAATGGACTATGGTGGAAGGGAAGAGCTGCAATTACTCAAAGGCAACTGCGAGAAGAGAGTTACCGAAGCACCCAAGGCACACCAAGCACTCAAAGCACACCAAGCACTCAAGGAAGTCAAGGCACACTAAACACTCAAGGCACTCAAGGCACACATTAGATTTCACTTTGTTTAGCTTAATGTCATGATCCCAACTAACTTTATTTTGATTAATTACTTGATCCCAACTATTTTGGTTGTACTGTTTTGTATATGAATTTGTGTTAAGTTGCTATTGGGAAGACTTTGGTTTACTTGTATGAATTTGTGTTTGAACGAAGTTGTTATTCAGATTTATGAAGCAAATGCAGTCCATTACATTATCAAATAACACATATTACAAATCAATATATCTTAAAAATAACGGCTAGAAACCAAAGAACAACAATCACAATAACAGTGATATCAATACTAGTGCTTGATCCTTGTCTTCCTTGCCCTGAACTCGTTGATGAATTCTCGATGTTGTATTGTTCTTGGCATGTTGGATCATTTGCATCAGCCCATCGTAAGAATCCACACCCATTACCTGATGAATATTTTTCGCAGCCCCAAAACATTCTTCCAGATTAGTCGTTGTTCTTAATGTATTTAGTTCAACATATATTCCACACATCGAACCGTCATCGTGAATACCAAAAAGAATACAATAGAATCAAACACAAAAAAACAGATGAGTGGATTCAATGAAAAAATAAAGGCGCCAAAAATAGAAGAGAAATTTTTTGCATAGATACGAATAAGAGAAAAAAAAGAAAAAAATTCTCAAAAAGGCACTTACAATGGTGTTGAGTGAATTAAAGAAGAAGAGGTGACCTTTAAAGTTCAAAATCTTACCGTTAGTGCCTTTTTAAGGCGTCTCGCGCTCTTGCTTTAAGTGAATCACACACTCCATGTGGAGTCTTTCCACATAGGATCCCAGATCAAAGAAGTGTTTAAAATGTTGGTTTTATATGGTATCAGGGGTCCAGATGACAAAAGGGTAAGTAGGATAGTCCAAATACAATCCTATACAAGTACAAGGGTCCACCATTCCGTTCCGCCTTTTTACAACAAAAGAGAAATTTTGATTTCCAAATGAGTAATGAATTCAGAGTTATGTGAGAGAAGTTACCTTTTTAAAGGATATTTTGAGCAATTACCTCAAATTAATAAAAAGTATGTTTTATACATTTGAACATCAGTATATAGTTATTGAGAGTAGTATTGAGCACCGATATGTGATGAGTTCAGACAACTCACATTCATCCTAAACCATGTAGCCAACATGGATACAAGATCATACTTTTTCAATTATTCCTTATTATTTTGGAGTAGAGCTTTAGTGGATCAACTTAATTGAGGTGTTATACACCTCGACAAGGCATATGACAGTTCTGGAAGCATGGGCAAGATGTTTTATCATCACATTTCTCAAAGTGATGGCTGTCGAAAAGAGTAGTTTTATTGTGTTTTTATATACATCCTTGAGTTAATATCTTTTATTTATGAAACTTTAGACATTTTATCTTTTGTTATTGCTTTTGTATTTAAGTTTATTTTAGGTGAGTATTCTTACAGTCTTATCAGTTCCGTCATCTATGCATTCAGTTTCCTTTACATACTCGTACATTCAATGTATTGATTTCATTCGACTTGCATATTATTATTATGATATACATATATTTAAGATCATCAACAAATGCTTTGTTGTGATAATTTGACACTCAAGTAAGCTTTGGTCAGCCTCCTTTTATTTCAGAGTATTTCCATTTTCCCCTTTCAATTTAGTCCTTTTATGGTGTTTTGGGTCTTTTACCAAAATCTATGTTGAACTATAGAGGCTTCGTAAATAGTTGGAGTTGAGGAGTTATCTCTCAATATGCACCTTTTATTTGAAATTTTTGGTAAAATACTTTCATTGTTGCAATTAAGTACTTTTAGACAGTTTGAGTTAAGTATGTGTTTGAGTTTGAATGTTCTAAATTCCATTTCTAATATTGCTATCACTTTACTAAATCTTTCGTTAAGTAGTAAGCTAGAACAGGTGTTTGCTTGGGGACCAAAAATATTTCTCGAGTGCCAATCACATCCAATGTGTAAGCTTGGGGTGTGTCAAACGTGATCTCAGAGAACAAAGTTCAAAGTTCTTATAAAATCGATGAAGCCATATTTATAAAGTCTTTTAATCGGTGTATAGTGTTTCATACCTAGGAAGAATGTTAATCCTCAATGTAAGTAAGCTCCTAATACACCTGAAGAGTAGCCCCTGGGGAGATGTCACTAACACTATATTTAGGAATACTATTAAGATGTTGACTCGGGTTGTGGCAAATCATGTCGGTCGACAAAGAGTAGGTCTTCAAGATCTTAGTGATTAATACATAATCGATGAGTTTTTTTGGATGAATCCCCTATATTTCACAGGGTCAAAGATCAATGAGGACCCAAAGAACTTTGTGGAAGAACTTCAGAAAGTGTTCGCAGTCATGTGTGTTGCTGGTGCAAAGCTTGTGGAGTTAGATTTATATCAATTCAAAGATGTTGCTGGATATGGTATGATTAATGGAAAAAAATGGCAACGGGCACCACCTTTGAGTTGGGATATGTTTGAAGATGCTTTATAGAGGCACTTCTTTCCTCGAGATGTAAGGGAAGAAAAATTAAGAGAGTTTCTTAATCTGAAGCAGGAGTAAATGAGTGTGCAAGAGTACATCCACAAGTTCACTCAACTATCATCCTAATGCTCCTAATATGGTGGCTAATATGAGGAGTAGGTTGAGTTTGTTAGTGTCTAGGTTTTCCCACTTATCGAGTAAGGAAAGTAAGGCGACTATGTTGATAGGGGACATGGATGTATCCATACTTATGTTTCATGTGCAAGAATACGAGGAAGATAAGTTGAAAGATAGGGAGCCCTTCCGCCGTAAGTAGGCTAAGACGACAAATCAGGAGTCTGTCCAGTAGAAGACCGAGAATGTAAATTGGTTATCTTTTCAGCAAAGGTCATCTAGTCTTGCTTCATCGTCAGCTAGTACACATGCACCAAAGAACATAAATGATTACATAAACCAGAACTCTCAGAATTTAGAGCTCTACCTACACATTCTCAGGGTAGTGTGGCATAAGGGTCTACTTTGACCTAACATGTTCTAGGTGTGGTAGGGAACACCCAGGAGTGTGTTGTGATGTCTCCAATGGTTACTTCAAGTATTTTCAGAGAGGTCACTTTATGAGAGTGTTCCCTAAGAACAAGTAGGGTGATGGGGGAGGAGCTACTTCAAGGACAAGTGGAGGAGAAAACCATTTGTATGCTATAACAAGTCAATAGGAGTAGGAGTTTCTCCAGAAGTTGTCAATGGTATGCTTAAAGTGTTTACTTTTGATGAATATACATTACTTGATCCAAGTGTGAGTTTTGTCTTTTGTGACTTTTTATATAGCCATAAGGTTTTCCAATTTCCCCGAACAACTTCTTGAACCCTTCAATGTTTCCTCACCTGATCAAGAGTCTATTCTAGAAAAAAGAGTCTATCATGATTATACCATTTTTGTTAATCACAAGGGCACCATGACTGGCTTAGTTGAGTTAGATATGATATACTTTGATGTTATTCTAGGTATGGACTGACTTTATTCTTGTTATACCTCAATCGCTTGTAGAAATCGAGTAGTCAAGTTCAGTTTCCAAATGAGCCAATATTAGAGTGGAGTAGTTCTGTATTGACAAAGGGTCATCTCATTTTATACCTTAAGGTTAGAATTAGTTTCTAAGGGGTGCATCTACCACTTAGTTCAAGTAAATGACTATAGTATTAAGACACCACCTATTCAATTAGTTCATATTGTGCATATGTTTCTAGTGGTCTTTCTAGATTATCTTCCCAGAGTCTCTCATGATTGAGATATAGACCTTAGAAAATACATTCTTCCAGATACTCAACCTATCCTCTATTCTGCCGTATGGATTGGCTCCAACTGAGTTAAAATAGTTAAAATAACAGTTGAGAGATATTCTTGATAAGAGTTTCATCCAGCCTAGTGTCGTACCTTGGGGAGCTCTAATCCTATTCATGAGAATGAAAGATGTTCCCTTAGTATGTGTATCGATTACCGCCAATTGAACAAGGTCACAATAAAGAATAAGTGTGCATTTTTGACAATTGATGACCTTTTTGACCAACTTCAAGGTGCCATTTGATTCTCTATGATAGACCTCAAATTTTACTATCATCAGTTGAAAGAAAGAGAAAGTGACATCCCAAAGATAACATTGAAGACCCGTTATAGTCATTATGATTTCCTTGAAATATCTTTTGTCTTGACCAATGCTCATGCAACATTAATGGATCTTATGAATAAAGTGCTTGAGTCGTATCATGACATGCTTGTTATTGTATTTATTAATGAAATATTGATATATTCTTACAATGAGAAGGACCATGCTACTCATCGTAGAATATTCCTCTTAACTCTTAAAGATCAAAAGTTATATGCCAAATTTTCAAAGTGTGAGTTCTAAATTTAATGTGAGGCATTCTTAGGCCACATTATATGATTTGAATTGACACTCAGAAGATTGAAGCAGTGCAGAACTGGCCTATACCTACATATTCAAATGATATAAGGAGTTTCTTCGGATTGACTTGTAACTACAAAAGGTTTGTCAATGGGGTTTCATCTATTTTGTCCTTGTTGACTAAGTTGACACAGAAAATAACTAAGTTTCAATGGTCTAAAGCTTGAAAGAAGAGATTTCAAGAATTTAAAACTCGGGGGGGGGGGGGGGGGTGGGGTGGGGGGGGCTTGATTTATAAAAAGGAAATTAACATTAAAGAGCTCTAACTCCTTGAGACTTGTTTTAAATATAATTTGGTAAAAAAGCCCCTTTTCAATTTATCGCACCTTTAGGTTGCTTTTACTCTAATGAGCTCGAGGTATCATTCTAGGCGGCATGTTGGATTAGGCTCGGGCTATAGTCTACTTTTTAGATTTCACTTTGTTGATAAGCTCGAAATACAATCTTAGCTAGGCATGTAGTTCTCTTGATATGCCTTAGTTTTCCCTATTCTTGCTAGTATTATCATGCTCCTTATTAATATTTCATTTTTCTGAGCTCAATCAACCTATGATGCCTATTGAGTACTTAGTGTTGGTACACATATATCACTTCTTATGCATCTTTTTTTAATGCACCTTCCAGTTGACCAACCCTCAGTAAGCGTTTGTAACTCTCGTAACTTTCACATACTTGGATTGTGGTGACATCTTGGTGCCTAGAGACTTGTTGATGTCCTTCTTCTGTACTAAATCTAATTTTGTATTTTGGATTAGTCAGTTCTCTGTTATATATATATATATATATATATATATATATATATATATATATATATAACTTTCTGTTTGTAGTAGCTCCTATATAGGTGACACAAGATACGGGGGATTGGTTTATCGTGTTAGTTTGTCTGGGTTGTATAGTCGACGCCATAATGACCTGACTTAGGTTCGTGACAATATTCGAGTCTTTTGTTTTATTTTTTGAAATCCCCACCCTATATTATCTTGAATGATTGTTCATTGAAATAACTCTAACAGTTAACAAGAAACATATAGACACGAGAAAAAAATAGATTTAATGAGTTCTTCATTTAATTCAATCTATTTTTTCCGTGTAGCATATTACTCAAAAACATTAAGCAAAACTAATTGTAAATGTCTTATTTTTTCATTATTATTTTTGAAGATAATAAATACTACCTCTATCATAATTTATTGACCGAGTTAAATTTTTATTGAGAATTTGATTATTCAAATTGAATATTACCTCCGTCAACTTTTGATAGACACATTTCGCTTTTCAAAAATCAGCTTGACTAATTTTAAAAGTTAAATTAGATTACATTAATTTAATATTTTAAACAAAAAATTTACACATTCAAAAATTATATGAAAAGTACTTTAAATCGCAATTTTTTCTTATCAATATATATATGATTAAAAAATCATTAAAAATATTAGTCAAAATTCTTGTAATTTGACTCTACCAAGAAACATGAGTTCATAACAATTGAAAATGGAAAGAGGGGTATTAAATATGATTAAATTTGTGAGCACTATTTGAATTCATTTGGTCAAATTTTATCAATTAAAGCATATATATACTTTATTCTATTAGTTGGTCCTCAATATAATTTCTCTTATCATTCATTTTGCTTCTTCTTTCAATTCGGGTATTAAGACATCACATCAATGGTCAAGGGAGGATAGAAATTTGCTTCTTCATTTAGTTTAATTCATTTTTGTTGATCATTGTTCTTGCTAAGAAGGAGTCAGATTATGTGGGGGTGAGTTTGCTTGTGTATAAATCTCATTTGTAATCTAATCCTTTATCCCTTTGTGTTCAATCTAGTAAGTATCGATTGTTTATTGGTGAGATGCCTACTTAGATTTGCAATTAGTATGGAGGGAAGATTTCACTTTGTGAGAGAATGAATTATTAATTTAATAAATTCATTGATAAATTTTCTTTTTGTATTTTATAGTATAAATTCCTTTGGATTTAATTACAAAATAAAGATAAAAATGATTCCAATAAGAACAAAAAATCTGAAGAACACAACGTAGGCAAATACAAAAAGGACCAAGAGGGTAAGTAATTAATTTTGCATGTTAATTATTATTTTTATGAGTAAGTCATTATCTTTAAAAATTAATTGGAGTATTAGTAGTCAAATTTAAAATTTCAAATAACTATTAATAACAATAATTTGGTACAATATTTATTAAGGGGAGTACGAAATGCAAACTGGACAAAATAAGGAGAATGAAGGGAGTAATTCAAAACTTCCAATCATAGATGAAAAAGATGCAAATTATCATGAGCAACAAGGAATAATACGGGAGAGAAAAATGAATAGTTCAAATACTATAGAACTCACCATCACGGTAATTTCCATTTCTTCAATATATCTTATTCTTTCCCTTTATTACTTTGTTTTCAATTTATTTATCAGTTCTAGTTAATTCTATAAAATAAGGGTTAATAAGATTAAAAATGGAAGCTTTTTTCTTCAATTAAGAACCATTTAATCTTGAAGTAAAATTTTACTTAAAAAATAAATTTTTCAAATTTATTCATTTCATCGATCGTGGTCTTTTTATTGTACAATAAATTTTCTATTTTAAGTAACTTCACAAAGATCAACAGAAAAATTGCACGGAGGTGGTACAGATACGAGATCTAAAGAATATAATGAAAGTACAAATCATAAAGAGCAAGATGGTGGTGGTCAAGGGAGGAACCATTTGAAAAACAACAACAACAACAAGAAGACAACAACAACATCTAAGAAATTTTACATTTAACAATTGATGACTTAAATTAATTCTTTTGAATTATTTTTATTTAGAGATGGATAAGAATCTTATAATTTTAGATCAATTGATTGAACATATTATTTATTGTCTATCTTTGCCACTCATTTGGTTTTGCATGACTATAAGATGGGTTGAATCATACTATTATCACAAGTAATGATAGTCTTTCAGATGATACTGATCTTATTCGAAAGGACAACAACACGGATAATTGCTCAAAAGTTTACATAAATGATGAAAAAGACCAAACCTATTACCGAGTGAAGCAAGGAGAACCAAGGAGCATAAAATTCCGCTCCATAATTAACATGTACAAGGTGTTCCAAAGTATATTAAAAATGGTTTCAGTCCATTGATATTGTATATAATTATTTTAGTTAGATGATCAAGTTTCCTTTCATTACAAACATATGAAAGACTCTCATTTCATGAAGTGGAATTTAATTGGAGTTGTCCAAATAATTTAGAGAACCAGAAATTCAAAGTACACAATGAAGGCACAACAAGAAAGGATCAAGTAAACACCTATGAGGAGATAAAACCATACAAACAAAAACAAAAATTTATTTTTTGGCACACAATTAATTAATTTAAATATCTTATAATTGACTTATTCTATTAATTATTTTATTTTTCAATTGGCTATGCCTGATTTTCAGGATATAATTGTTTGAACTCATAATCTTTTCATATGTCTATTACACCCTCTCATTTGGCTATGCATGATTTTCAGGTGAATCTGAGGTCAAACAAGTCAAAGGAGTAGATAGACTTTTAAAGAATTTTGATTGTCTTTTAAACAATAATGACTCCAATTGTAGCTCAAAACTGTTGACAAGTGATAAAAATGAAGAAAACTATCGTATCACACAAGATATACAAAGAAGTTTAAAAGTTTTGTTCCATCACCGACCTCTACATAGTAATTATGTATACCTTCTTTTATTATATTTTCTTATGATAAATTAGTATCATTGAACAACATTTTGCTCCTCTTTTATTTTAATCCTTAAATATTTTCCTAAATAATAAAATAAAATTGTTAAACTTACTTTTATTATATCTAATGAACTTTCCTTGATTTTCAATAGTGTATTACCATGCTTTCACCCGTAGAAGACGAATATATTTGCAATGATAAAAAGTTGATTAGTCGAAACACAGTTTCTAAGAAAAAAATAAAAATTTATGAATCACATACTTTTAGTATCAATCGTTAATTTCATAGTATATGTAAACCCTTGCCAAAGGAATCATATTTTGGCTCCAAACTGAATCTTTGGAATTGCACAGAAAAGTTGAAATTTGATAGAGATATCCATGCATAGGTTCGTTACACATGATAGCTACATTCATACTAAACGAACTCTATGTCACGACGCAAAACGAGTCGTGAGTGGCACCCACACTTATCCTACTATGTGAGTGAACCAACAAATCTAAAACCCAACATTTACCAATATTTCAACCATAATGAACAAAATATAATGCGGAAGACTCAAAACCTTATTAATATAACCAATAAATAAGCTTCTAAAGTTTATCAACTATCATCCCCAAAATTTGGAAGTCATCACACCAAGAACATCTATCCTCAAATTTCTAAATCTAAGAGTATTTAAGAAGCTAAAATAAGTAAAAGAGATGGTCCATGTTCGAACTTCAAGACATCAAGACGTGAAGGAGAGAATTCAGTCCGAGCTAGGAACAATAGCTCACCCTGAAATCTGATATGCTGGAGACTGGCTAGAGTTGAGGGCGAGTCGAAGTCGATGGTACGTTTGCTGCACTCCACAAATAACAAAGAGAAAAATACAAGTAGGGTCCAGTTCAAGGAACACGTACTGAGTAGGTATCATCGGCCAACTCAAAATAGAAAGCAATATATACTGAATAATAATATAAGATCAACCACAATACTTAACAGGTGATACCGACAAGTACAAGAACCATTGACGACAACATCAAGCACACCTATGAGGACTCAAGCCTCCACACCATACTCATTTAGGAAATAGGTTCTTCGAATTTGAGTATATTAACATAATTCAAGATTTCTTCTCTTTATTATTATTGTGTCGGAACATGACACTCCGATCCCCTACTACTACGTGTCAGAACGTGACACTCCGATCCCCTACTACTACGTGTCGGAACGTGACACTCCGATCCATTATTACTACCGTGTCGGAACGTGACACTCCGATCCCCTAATACTACGTGTCGGAACGTGACACTCCGATCCCCTAATACTACGTGTCGGAATGTGACACCCGATCCATTTATCTCATTATTTTAGTTCATCAAGCCTTCTTTATGTCAAGGCGTCATCTTAATAGAGAGGATTCAAGGTTTAAGATTCAACAGTCTCATCATTCTAATCCATCATAATTACATAATCACAACATGCAACCACACAATTAAGCATATAGAAGACTTTACAATACCACCCAATACATATCAATTGCTATTTAGAGTTTATCTATCACATAGAAATAAACCATAACCTACCTCCACCGAAGAATCGTGATCAAGCAAGCTACTTCCCAATGCCTTTGCTTTCCTCTTCGTTCTCTCTCTCGCTCGTTCTCCCCTCTTCCTGTTCTTTTTATTTTTTCTTCTTCAGATTCTTTTTCTTTTACCCTAATTATCATATAATCAATTATAAAAGATGATAAAAGTAACCCACTATTTATTTCCTTATTATCTTCTTTAACCCCCAAGTAACTAAATTATTAAACTTACCCCACTAATTTCATAAAGTTTGTCATGAATAGTCCAAAACACCCCTTTACAACTTTTAGCAGAAATCCGACCCAGTCGGGGTTACGCAGCTCGTGACGGCCCGTCGTTCCTGCGACGGTCCGTCCTGCAGGTCCATCACAAAGTTCAGAGAGTCAAATTCAGTAAAGAGGTTTGTGACGGTCCGTCGTATCTACGACGGTCCGTGCTGCAGTTCCGTTGCGAAGTTCAGAGAGTCGATCTCAGTACCTAGATTTAAGAGTTGAAGTGTTTTGGCACGAAGACGCTCGACGGACCGTTGTGCATATGACGGTTCGGCCTACCTGTCGTCGAGAGTAATGAGGAGAGTAGCAAAAAAAAATTTCACAAGTATGGGATGACGGAGCCCATCACGGTCTGTCGCGTGATCCGTCGACCCAGACATTTTTTATCAAAAATAATTCTACTCATCGAAACGACTAAACAGGTCGTTACACTCTAAGTGGCAATTGTAATCAATTGTATCCCATATATATTTGTATGCTTAGAAGAGAAGTTATATAATAATATAAATATACAAACATCCCAACTGTGACGAGACATAAATAATTTTTTGTTAAATTATTTCTAATATTATGCTTGCAATTTTTTTAATTGAGTTTAATCACCGTATAGAAGGAAACAAATGTGAAAATTTATAAGTTGTACGATCTAAAGAGTTAAAGTCGTTATATCAATAGTGAATAGTTTTCTTTAAACATTCAAGTAATGCATATACTGTAATATTTTGCAGGAATATAAGTAAAGCTATGGTACCAAGAGAACGTATTTATAAGAAAAATACACCAGGTGGAGAAAATGTTTCAACTGCTCAGTCTATCAATGAGCCAAATATATGTACTTTGAGGTTTGAATCAAAAATTTAGAAAATATTATAAACTATATGCCACTATCTTACAATATTTTATTTATTCTTCATCAGATAATATACCTAGAATTAAGAAAGGTCGGCGAAAAACTAGAGGAGAGGGTCTTAAAAAAATGAAAAGATCTTTGGAGAAAAATGTGATTGTTGAGATCCCTAATGGTCTAGGGAAGCCAGCTAAGGCGATTCAATCAGAAAAACACTCAAATGCGTTGGAGATAGTTGCACAAATTTTTCTACGCTTCCAAAAAAGAGGAAGGAATTCACAATAGAGGAAAATGATGATGTTGCTCGTGCTGAAATTGTAAGTTATACAATTTTTTTCCTCCTAGTGGTATTTTAATGTTGAAATTATTGGGCACACTTTTTTGTGAACAAATACATGTATTCATTGTGTTTTGATAGAGATAATTTGATTTTTCTGATGTTTTATTAATTTTTCTCAATGCATATAAGCATGCTCCTAAATATAGAGTAATAACTCGTTTAAAGTATAATTAGAAAATTATATTGCACGAGTGATATCTATATTTTGTCTCGACTCTTGGCAAAATTGTAAACCCAAACTTTTTTATTTCTTGTTTGATTCTTTAGTATGCAAAATTGATAGTATGGTTTACTAATTTTGATTTGGTTATGTTGTTAGTTCATCTATGTTTTGTTGATTTTAGTCAAATTTTCCTTTTTGTTAGTTGCAGTAAAAAAATCCAATGACCCACCTTTAGCATCTGTGTTGGTACATGTGAACTGGTGGTTAGGTTAAGTAGTAGTCTTAAAGAATTGCCAAAATCTCATAAAGCCATAACGTTGGATCTCGATAAAATAAAAAAACATATTTACATTAAAAGGAGGGGAAAAAGATAAATATACCCCAGAACATTCATAAATAGTATACATATATCCTTCGTTATACTTTTAGGACGTCAATATCCTTGCCGTCAAAACTTTAGTGCATATATATCCTTTGAGTTCATGGTGGTACACCTGTTGATCTGAACCACTAATCTAATATTTATTAAATTTCTGCCTAAAATTAAGATAATTCACCCTAATTAATCTTAAACTCTGCCCAAATTCATAATAGCCATAACCCAAAAATATTAACCCAAATCCCCATATCAATTTAATTAATTTTCTAGGTGATAACTAAAATTTCCCCGTATCCTCATTGTCCGATTTTTCAACATTTTTCCAGTTTGTGAATACAATTTCCGCTAACTTTTGTGCATACGTCTGTTTGTCAATGCAAAAATTGAAGCAGGGAATTAGAAATTAGCCAACATATAGCAGATACATGAAAATAAAGAATTAAAAAATTATAGAGGATATTCTTGTATTTCTAAATCTTATATGTAATATTTTAGTTTGTTTTTCTTATAATCTCTTGAAAGAGACTTTTCTACTCTAGTTCACATATAAGTATTCATATGCCTTTGCTATTAACGTCTTCTTCTTATTTTTGTAAGTTTGATATTTACATTGAGATATCAAAAGTTTGTGAAGTTTTTGTACAACTCATCCAATGAGATTTTATCAAGTATAATGATTGTGATGGGTAAATAATTGATTTAGCTATAGAGAAAGATTAAGTAGGTCAAGGCAAAGGAAGTTTGAAAAAATGGAGGATGATTCTGGGGATGAAGATGAATTGATTTGGGGATTTGGGTTTATATTTTTGGGTTATGGGTATTATGTATTTGGGCGGGTTTTTAGATTGATCCGGGTGGAGTTCTTTAATTTTGGGCAGAAACTTAACAAATATCGGATCAGTAGGTAAGATCAAGACATGTGTACCACCGTTAACACAAAGGATATATATGCACCAAAATTTTGACGGCAAGGGTACTGGAGTCCTAAAAGTATAACGAAGGGTATACGCATATCATTTATTAAAGTTCGGGGATATATTTGTCCATTTTCCCTTAAAAGAATTAGAAATAACCTTATATCTACACATGCAAACTAGTCATTGTAATTTGTCAATACTGATAATCATTTATTTTAATTTTGTAGGATGAATAGAATCCTAAAGGAATTGAGCCCGATAGAATTGACTTCTACAAAAACACTCATTATTCAAGTGAAAAAGGCTGGTCATCTCAAGAAGCTCACAATGTCTATATGAAAAAGCATATACCCTGGTAACATTCAATATGATTTACTTGTTTTTGTCATACTTTAATTTTTACCCAAAAATCATGATCTATACCCTTCCATGACTGTGAGAAAACATATACTCTAGTAACATTCAATATGATTTACGTGTTTTTTTATACTATATGTTTTTTTTTCTTTTCAGAGAATCATGATCTGTTAGAAAGATGTATACCTTTATATGAGTAGTGATGAAATTGTGGATTTAGTACTTGATACAATACCAGGATCCGTGAAAGTTCTCAAGTATGGTCCTAAACCTAATATTAATCATGCAACACCAAAGAGAATGACATAGTTATAAGACTCTCTTCGAAAGCCAAAAGAGGAATCTAGTAGTTGAAAACATGATTTGGATGAAGTATTAAATGTTACTGAAGTTGTGGTGAAAACTCAACATTCTCGTATAGAAACATTATATTCACAATTGGATAATCTATAGGAACACAATGATGATTGAGTGCAACACTTTTGAGCAAATCTCGATCAAGGTTAGAAGTAGAACAACTTTTTCTTATTCTTTTTTGTGGGAGATCATCTGCCTGTCTTTTATTTAATTTTATTGTAGTTCGTTTATTAATGAATAGATCGCAACTTTATAGTTTTTAGCAACTTACTTTGTTTCTTTTTCATGATTTAGTGATCATTGATCTCTATTATGTAATCCGCTGAGGTACATTTAATAACTTCAAAACACTTTAGTTTGTTTATTTCATAATATCATAAAATATGAATTGAAGCAAATAGTTTTTATCTATGATTGACATAGGCTGTGGAAGATGAAAGTCAAGATCACATTCAAGAGAAGTGCTTCTATATGGAATGATATTTTGAAAAGCAATCTTTGTCTTTGTTTTGTTAATATTTAATATGTTTCAACTATACTTTCAAGTTGCATAAACATTATTCGTATCAATGTTTCTTTAAGTAGTATTCAATGAGGCTGAATTGGTTCCCGTGATCGAAACTGAAGCTAACAAGCTTATTGAGGATGAATTTATCCTTGAAGTTAAGTACCCCACATGGGTTTTAAGTATTGTACTTATGAAGAAGAAGAATGGACAAATTCAAGTTTGCATTGACTTTAGGGACCTCAAAAATGCATGTCCAAAGGATAATTTTCCACTTCCTATCCCTGAGCTTATGATTGATGCCACTAATAGGTATGAGGCAATGTTTTTTATGGATGGATCATCCGTGTACAACCAGATTCACATGTCACTAAAGGATGAAGAGTTGACTGCATTCCGCACTCCTAAAGGCATTTATTGCTACAAAGTAATGCCTTTTTGGTTTGAATAATGCAGGAGCAACATACCAAAGAGCTATGCATAACATCTTTGATAACATTCTTCACAAAAATGTTGAATGTTGTGTTGATTATTTAGTAGTGAAATCAAGAAAAAAGTGTGACCACTTGCAAGACTTATGGATGGTGTTTGATCTACTACGAAGGTATCAGCTTAGAATGAATCCTTTGAAATGTGAGTTTGGAGTTACCTCTGAAAATTCCTTGGCTTCGTTGTACGACATCGAGGAATCGAAATTGATCAAGCAAAAATAGATGCAATTTTGAAGATGGTCGAGCCAATAAACATACATGAATTGAAGAGTCTACAAGGGAAGCTAGCATCTCTTAGGAGATTCATCTCGAATATAGCAGGAAAGTGTCAACCATTCAGTCGTCTTATGATAAAAAACAACTTTTTTCAAATGGGACCAAGCTTGTAGTAATGTCTTTGAGAGAATGAAGTCTTACTTGACCAAACCACCAGTTTTAGCAGGTCCTGTCCCTGGAAATCCATTGATACTTTACACATCAACTCAAGAAAGATAAGTCGGAGCACTCTTATCCCAAGACAATAGTGGAGGGAAAGAAAATTCCTTTTACTACCTAAGTAGGATAATGATACCAAATGAGTTGAAGTACTTGAAAATCGAAAAGCTATGTTTGGCCTTGGTCTTGTTAATTTAGAAGATGTAACACTACTTTCAAGTTAACGTTGTTTGTCTTATTTCTAAAGAAAATCCCATCAAATTTGTGATGTCGAAACTCTTCCTCAATGATCGACTAGTAAGAAGGTATCTCATGTTTTAGCAATTTGGAATTGCGTATGTTCCTCAAAAGGCTGTGAAAGGGCAAGCGTTGGCAGACTTCTTAGCAGACCACCTGATACCTAATGATTGGGAACTCACTGATGAATTAGCTGATGAAGATGCAATGGTTATTGAAGTTCAACCGCCTTGGAAGATGTATTTTGATGGGGCCTCAAATCATGAAGCCGACACTGGAGTGATATTCGTCACTTCTCCAGAGGAGATCTATCCATATTCCTTCACCTTAACACAATGTTGCTCCAATAATGTTAAGGATTATCAAGCCTTAATACTTGGGCTTTAAATGGCGGTCAATATGGATCAATTGCAATTAAAAGTTTTTGGAGACTTTGAATTAGTGATTATTCAATTGTTGGGTAGCTATGAAGTCAAAAAGCCAGAATTGCGCCTCTATCATGACTATGCACAAAAATTGATTAGATGGGTTAGAAAGGGAACTCTTCAATATGTTCCAAGAAAGGAAAATAATAAAGTTGATGCCTTAGCTACTTTGACTTCAAAATTGACTCTGCCCGACCAAGCTCAAATAACTATCTACCAAAAAGTGGATCGTACCAACAGATGCGGATGAAGAAAGCAAGCTTGAACATCTTGTAGATGTTTCAAAAGTTGAGATAGTTGACTGGGACATGCCTTGATTGATTACTTGTGTTACAATATACTTCCAGAATATCCTAAGAGAAGAAGTGAAATTCATCATCGTTCTCCTCGATTCTTTACTATAAAGATACTCTATATTAAAGATCATTCGATGGGGTTCTGTTGCGTTGTTTGGGAGAATAAGAAGCAAATCAAGCGATACAAGAAGAAAATTCTAGAGTTTGTGGATCACATCAATCTGGGCCAAAGTTGTATTTCATATAAAAAGAATGGGTATTATTTACCAACAATGGTAAAAGATTGCTAGGATTGTGATCAAAGATGTAAAGCATGCCAATTTCATGCAAACATTATGCACAAACCTCGTGATGTATTACATGCAACTGTTGCATCTTAGACATTTTATGTTTGGGTGCTAGACATTGTTGGAGCACTACTGAAATCTTCTGGCGGCCACTTGTACATCCTTGTTGCGACGATTAATTCTCAAAATGCGATGACGCGGTAGCCCTCAAAGAAGTAAAGAAGGAAAATGTTGCAAACTTCATGAAGGTGAATATAATCTGTCTTTTTGGCATTCCTATTTATATACTAACGGATAATGGAAATCTGTTTTCCAATAAATGGATGGATGAGATCTATGACCTTTTTGGCTTCAAACAACGTAATTCTTCAATGTATTATGCTGCTGCAAATGATCTACCTGAAGCATTTAACAAGACCCTGTGCAACTTGTGAAATATGGTTGTCTCCAAATCCAAAAGAGACTGACATGATAGAATGGAAGAAGCTCTTTGGGAATACCGAACGACTCATTGCACGCCGACTTAAGCAACTCCTTTTTTTCTTGTTTTTGGAACAGAAGTAGTCCTTCAACTTGAACGACAAATATTGTCATTGAGGCTTTCCATCCAAGAGGGACTTACTGAAGAAGATAATACTCGTCTGCGCCTTGAAGAGTTAGAATCTCTCGATGAGAAAAGGTTGGAAGCTCAACAAAGTCTTGAATGCTATCAAGCTTGTCTTTTTCGTACTTTCAATAAAAAGTTTTGCCTAAGGTTCTTCCATGTTGGTGGTCAAGTCCTTGTAGTTAGAAAGACAATTATGATATCTCATTAATCTAAAACCAAGTTCACCTCAAAATGGGATTAACCATACGTCATCCAAGAAGTAGATTCAAGCGAAGCTTACAAACTTGTGGATGCTGACGACTTGTAGATTTGTCCCATCAATGAAAAATTCTTGAAGAAGTACTATCCTTGAAGCGGTTTCATAGGTCTGTCCCGCAAGAGTATACATTGTGTACAACCCCCAAAAGAAAATGTTTGGTAGGTTGAAAATCTCAAAAGAGGCGGCCAAGGCAAAAAAAAACCATTATTCCGGAGCTCCTACTCTACGTCATGAATAATGAGTTAGCATTAGTGCATCCAGTGTTCACTCTCTCAATGTTGAAGAAACGTGTTGGGAATCAATCAACCATAGTTCCCTTAAAAGGTTTAGAGTTTAAGAAGAATCCTCCTTATGAATAGGTACTAGTTGAGATTCAAGAGGTTGAGAAACAAGAAAGGTGTCTTTATGAAGGTATCGTGGAGAATTCACTTAGTTAAGGGTAAGATTTGGTAGGCTGAGGCTAATATGAAGTCCCAACATCATCATCTCTTTCTTTCTACACCTATTCAAGCTTGAGGTATGTAGTTCCTCTAGAGTTTTCTTATTTTTTGAGGTCATGTGTAATTTATGTGTTTCCATGGTTTCATTTTGTTATGCATGTTATTTAAGAAATTTATAGTTAGTAAGATAATCAGGTTTAAAGATTTATATTCCTCACATTGATGTGCATTTAGTATGAGTAGCCTATTTGACTTCCTTATTTATTGATGAACATGCTTTAGTATGCCTTTGGTGAGTACATATTAGCTCTATGATGTTGTGTTGAGCATGTTTTAGTTGGAGAAGGTAGGTCCTCATATAATTATTAGAGATGTTGAAATTTCATGCATAATGGGTTGTTAAATGTAGTTCTTGCTTCCTTGTGATGCATAGATTATGTTGGAGATGGAGTTTTTGTTCCCTCCTTTGAATTGTGCATTATTTTAATGGTTCATCCATGATAAAATACTAGTCTCGAGTCTTCATTTCCGTAAAGTTTCTAGAGTGTCATTCCAGGATACATGTTCCCAAGGGGGAGATATTATAATACCCCGGTAACTAGTAGGCTATACTGAAGCTTAAGAAAAGGGTAAGAGTCATAAATGTAACTCCCCATACTTAAAAATAAATCGTTTCCTGTTTGAACATGAAGGAAGGACACCTAAGGAACAACTGTGGTTCCTTGAGATAGACCCTAGAAAAATTCCTGTGAATTGGACGAGAAAAGGGACCCAGGCTTTGTGGGTTAGTCCACGCGTATGAGTGAATGGGGTTGTAGGTCGGTTATGTAAATCAGGTCCTCTGAACCTGGACCCACATTTCAACATCACGGGTTGTGGGTCCATCCTTGGTTAGTGAGTGAGGGTCTCATGGGTTAATGTCAAAGTCTCTGACTACGAACCACGCGCAAACAAGACGGCTTGTATTTCCATACATGGTTTATAGGTCAGAGGTCTGTGATTCAGGCCTCGAATTGCATTTTTGCAGTTAAGCTTAGTGGCATTTTTGGGGTTTTTTCAGATTTTAATTAATAACTAAGTGAGGTCATTTTAGGATAAATAGATCAAATATATAAGAGTTTTAACCAAATTATGCATTTAAATCATTATTTCTAAAACCCAAAACTAGTCTCAAAACTTCATGCCTTTCGAAGATAATGGTCTCTCTAGAACTCTTACGAAGAAGAACAAAGAAGTTGGAACTTGGGTTCAAGGAGCAAGGTTTTCTTGTCAAATTCATTGGATTCCATTGCTAAGGTATGTTAGTCCTTCATCCATGGATCCCATTCAAAAACCCAATTTCAAAGTGGTTATCCCTGAAAGCTAGGGTTTGATTCCAAAAACATGGGTTTCTTTCAAAAAAATGATTCCTCTGTTTAAATTACTTTATATTAGATTGAATTGATGTTTCATCATGGTATTTATGTTGAAATCCCCAAGAACCCATGAAACTCCCATATTTTCCAGTTATGATCTTGTGATGTAGAATGGTTAATGAAAGAAGGATATTATGAGATTATGCTTGTAGCAATTGAACTAATTGAATTATGAAGGCATCCATGTCTAATGTAGTGAATTCTATGTGTATTGATTCAATATTGGATTTTAACTTTTAAAGGTAAAATTCTTATATTATACATGAATTATGAATGGTAGTATATGCTTTAAGAACATTTTAAAGTGAATATGATCATGATTTAGTTGTTGTGTTTTTAAAATGTTATTCTCATATACACACGTAGGAATGAATATGACATATGTGAAGTGTTTTTCTATCAAAATATGATGAATCAAAGGTTGAAAGACTTTTTCACCTATTGAATCTATTTGTAGGCAGGGATGATGAACGGTTATTTTCACTCATGGTCATTGAGTGTCAATTTATTCTTCCATATATATGAACGTAAGTCAAGAATTAATATGAACTCATGGGAATTAATGCTTAGCACCAATGAATATTGAATATGAGAGGGAAACTTTTATGCTAGTTTAGTCCAGCTTTCCAAATGGGTTCCTTTTAAGCTAATTTTGTCCGCATTCCCAAGGTAAACACTACAACAAAATAATTTATAGCGGCAATAAATATTGACAATAATAAAGAGTGTTGCTTTCCTTAGTTAAGTGCCATTAGAACCAATGTTGCTAAAGGCTTTAGGGACATATACGAAGAATTTTAATTGGCACTAAAAATATATATTTAGTCTCAATTAATAATTAATTGCCGCTAATGATCATTTTTGATTTAGTGATATATCATGAGATGGTAAAGTTCTGCCTTAGTTGATTCCGGGTTTGTAGTAGAAATCTTCTTATCCCATAAACAATGTGTCCTCATAGATATTCAGATAGTGGATACACCTAAGCTATGAGTATGGTTCTACCTTAGGCGAGTCGTACAACCAATTTTCAGTGTGGGCGAGATACTTGATTGAATGTTAATTTCACATGCTCTATGTCGGTTAAGGATTATTTTTACAATGACAACAGTATGAACAAGAATATGAATTATGAATTATAGTTATTCAAGAATCATTACTTAGATGGGTGAGATTTATGGGTTATTATTCATGTATTTCACAAGTATTCTTTGAGGGTAATTTTGATATGTTCCTCTTATGTTATGATGCTCTATGCAATGAATATTCTTATGGCTTATGGTTTTCCACTATCTTCATACTGACATTTACCTTAGTAAATTGCATGCATTCCACTAAAATGTCCATTTTACCATGTTTTCAATGTTTTTATACATGATTTTCATACTTAGTGCATTTTTGTTCTAACGCCTACTTTTCCTATATTTTCCCTAAATGTAGGGTCTGGTTCTCAAGGTTCTAATCATTGTGGCTAGATGCTTAGATTTGCTTATTCTCTAAACTTGTTGGCGAGTCCTCAAGATTCGAGAACAAATATTATGTCTTTTTTGTTTCTTTCTTATATTTCCTTTCAGATTATGGTGTGCGGGATGTGGCCTTCTTTCTAATTGGAATATTGTAATAGATGACTATGTTGAGACTTAGAGTCTGGACTTCAAGTTTTGTGTAAATGAAAATTTTAAACTTGGTTTATGTTTTTAAAATTATTGTTCTATTGCTTATGTTATGCTATGGTATGTGGCGTACGTGGAGCCTTTCAGCATTCTATGTGCCTTGTTACATCTAAGAGGTACCTGGGTCGTGATAGATTGTCAATACACCTTTAGAGTGAACTATCCTTTTTCTTAACGAACAACACCGGAGCACCCCATGGTGTGATACTTAATCGGATGAAATCTTGGTCTAACAAATTTTCAAGTGTTCCTTAAACTCCATAAGTTCTATCGGAGCCATTCTATAAATAGGAATAGAAACAGGTTGCGTATCCGGGAGAAGGTCAGTATCAAAAGTTATTTCCCTTACGTAAAGAATACTATATAGATCATGTGGGAACACTCGTAAAAAACTCTTTTACAATTGGGAAGGGTTTCTGGAATCTACATCCCTCACTACAACTAGATGGAAAAAGCAACACTTAGAAATCATCTTTCTAGCTTTAAGACAAGAATAAACCGGCTCTTAGGCATAGATTTGCCCATTCCACTCTAGGATAGGCTTATTTAGGAATTATGCTTAACCACCATAGTTCTACAACTGACAAAATCATAGCATGAATGCAACCAATCCATACTAATAATGAAACCAAAGTATAACATATCAAGTTATCAAGCCAACAAAAGTAACTATATGGTGTAAGAAAATGTGACACTTTTTGTATACCCTCTTAGCAAACAAAGAGTCAACAAAATGGGTAGAGACAAAAAGGGTTCTAATAACTCTTTAGGAACACATAAAATATAATAGCCATATAGGGAACAAAGGACAAAGTAGCACCATGATCAAGTAAAAGATATACATCTGTTTGGAAAAAAATAGACATACTAGTAACCACATCAGGCAAAATCTCACAATCACCTCTAGTTTGGAGCGCATAAAATCGGTTATGGTTAGGGGCTTTCACCCAAACCACTTGGACTAGATGAATAGTAGGGTTAAGCCCTACGATGAGTATTTCCCTCATTCTTAGCAACCGAGGGACATCTCCTTCTTTTGTGACCCATCTTACCACAGTCAAAGCAAGAATAGGAGCCTGTTAGACACTTACCCTCATGATTTATCCCACACTTAGTGCAAGTGGGCATTGAGGACATACTACCATACCATTGAGATTTAAGGTTATACACCCTTACATTGTTAGACCTAGGAGGAACATTTGAAGAACCTCGTGTAGAGAACATTTTCCCAATCCTTCAACCACCTCATCCACCAGATCTAGAATATGAAAAGTCACCATCATCCTTTCTTTACATTTTTGCTTGACTAGATCTTTCCAATGATTTTGCTCTTCAATTTATTGCGCACAATAAGGCAATAAATATCCATGTAATGGACAAGAATAGTGGTGTGACATTTTTTGACTACCAAGCAAGACACACCTACACAAACTTACTCATCTTGGTCCTATGATCCTCCATAATTGAAGGACCTTATTTAGATAGTTGAGTGAACCTCAATGATTATTACCTTACACTGATATTTCATTGCCTAAGGTTAATGAACTTAAGTACTTTTGCCTCTCTCATCCCAAGAGTGAAGAATCTATCAGGAAAAGCACTTTTGAACTCTCCTACTCTATAGGACCCACTCCTTCCTACCTTGCTTCTTTCCATTGAATGAACCAAATATGAGAAACCGGTTTGAGTTGATAAGTGGCCAAATCTGCCTTCTCTACCAGATTCACTTTCATTATTGTAGGTATCTTACAAACCTCATCGATAGACTCTTGAGGATATTCCTTAACTTTGGAGCCATAAAATTCTTGAGGGTTCCTTCTTGTAGATTCCCTTACTCTTGCCTCGGTCGTACCTATATTTGGAAGTCTCACGGGGGCTGCCACCTCTCTATTGGATTTATCCTTAACATTTTGAGCTTAGACATGGAAAACCGACCTAAACTTTATATCGGATCTTGAGGAGGAGATCATGAAGGAACTTTTTGACCCACATTGTCTCCCTCAATCCTTCTAGCACCAATCCTTATAGTACTTGTATCATGAAAACCATCGGGTATGAATTAGGAGAAAGACTTTATAGAGTTAACTCCATGGAATGACTGATAGAAATGAGGAAGTGAAGTTTTCTAAGCATCTAGTAGCCTTTTACTCATAAATGTGGAACGCTTCATACCTATGAACAAGATGCTACTTTACGTAATTTGAGATATCCTAGAATCATTCTAAACCTTGTGCTCTGATTACAAAGATTGTCACGATCCAAGGTTGCCCCTAGATTTAACAAGGCGTACAAGACTTGGAGAGACCTCATACAAGAAACTTAGCATATTATAACATTAAGTAATAGAAATGAGAGTAAATTTAAATTATTTCAATACAATCAAACTTCTTATAAAATGAAGCAAAACTTTTATATAATTATCTCAAACCATCTAAAGAATATGTATAAATCTTGGGAAACAACTCATACAATTGTCTGAACATGAAATGAATGACATACATGAACATGGTGGTCAAATCCTTGAATGCTATGAAGGCTCAATAAAATATTAATCCTTGTTCTACTATGATACTAGCAACGAGTGTGATAATTTATGTGCCGGACCCTACATTTGATTAGAATGTAGGAAAGAGTATTCGTTAGTAAAAAAATATACTAAATATGATTTCTAGCACAAAAACGTAAACATAAGGGTTAGTCAATATAAACCATAAGCATAATCATCCTACATAAATCATCGTCGTATTACGAAAGAAATACTCTTCAAGTAACCTTACTCATCCCTAGATAATACTTGGGACATCAACTTTCTAGTAATGCTTACCTCAAGGAAGGAATCTCAAGCAGAAATCCAAGTTATTCCATTCTTTATATCATAGTTCTCATAATTCATACTTACTTTTAAAAACATGCGGTTTTCCTCTTGCCTAGATTATAAAGGCTAATGTGTAATCGCCTCTTGGCTTACTTTAAAAGGCTAATGTGTACTCTCCTCTTTCCTTACTTTAATATCATGGGTACTCACCTCCACAATCAGATCATATGGAATAAGTTTTTTCCTCCATATCATTTCATAATGATAAATATTAATCACCTCTATGTTAATTCATTATAAAAGAATTAGGGACTCGCCTCTTGTTCAATACTAACGAGTATGGGTAATCACTTCATATCCTATCATTTGGAGGTCATGGGTAGTCGCTTCTAGAATCATCAATTACATAGTATTTTAGTTTAAATTCATTTTAGATGAGCAATCCTTTCAACCTAGAATCATTCATGTGAGAAAGGTGTTCCTGTTCATACATTCATACTTATCAGTTCATGTGGGATGTATACCTTCTACAACACCAACATCAATTGCCCACATTTTATATCGTAAGCTTAAATCTCAATGCAACTATCATCATAATTTATCAATCCTATATGGATAAACTTGAACCCATTAAGTTTCCCTTCATGACATCAACCAAACTTTTATCAATTCTAACTTAGAAACATGGGCTAGGCATGGTATATGTAATTTAGGCCTAAAAACATGAACTACTATCAATTCAATCATGAATAATCATTATTAACCCAAGTGGATAACTATTCATCACTATCCATAATATAGGAAGAAACTCTAACTAGAATTGGGGATTTTATCTTCACAGTTGGGGAAATCTTGGGGAATCCATGGAAGAAAGGATCCCACCGATAAAAAAACATCATACCATGATTATGAAGCCTATACAAGCTTGAAGATTGAAGACTTGAACTTGACTTAGCTCCAATATCTTCCTTCTTCTTCCAACTTATATAGAGATAATTGAGGGGAGTTTCGCGAATTCTTTTTGGGCATTTGAGAAAATGACTTAAATTGCAGCTTTTGGGGTTAAAAATAATTATATAGGTCATTTAGACTTAGGTAAAATGACACCACTTTCATTTAATTATAACAACCCAACTTCCCCTAAAATAACTGTCAACCCTTAATTGACGGACCCTATTGACGAACCGTCAATTGACCTACGGCCCATCCTAGTTGTTCATCGATTATGGTAGAGATTTGAGGGCCTCATTCATGGACCATACAATGGACCGTGGACTGGTCTATAGTTTGTAGGTCAGCCTGTGGATGGCACCTGTAATTTTCCAAAAATATCTTCATTATCCTTTTCTCGGATATGGGGTGTTACTAGCGCTCTCACTTAGCCCTAGTTTAGATTACTAGATTTATGTGTTTTACATCCACCAACCTAGGGGCATACTTTAACTACATGCTTATAATTCTTATAAAAATGCAAATATCCCTTTATTCTGAAGTCATATTCATAATCCATTAAATGAATTACAAACTTATCTTGTAAAACATCTATTTGGTTGTGCGGCTTTTAACTATTTATATATTAGTCGAATTTATATGAGAAATCTACCCAAATTTTAAAGAATTTAAGAAATAAAGTGGGAATAACTTTTTCCGACTTTGTAATCACTTGTTTGACTTTAGAGCTTAACATATGATGATTGTACAATTTGAATACCTTATGGCACATCCTTATTATAATATTAAGCTAGTCTTATAAAAAGTATGTTTTTATTTAAACATTTAGAATGGTTGGGGTATTACATCATTCCTTTCTTAGGAAAATTCAACTTCAACTAGATGTATGAATCTACAAAATTTTGGTAGAGTTTGCTCTATAAATGAAATTATACAAAAATATTAAATGCAAAAAAGTATAACCTAAATCTCTCACCTGGAGAGACATTTTCAATCAAAAACTTATTCTATTGAACAAATATTAAACCAATTCATATACAAATACTTGAAATATAATTTCAAAAGAGACACTCTAACACCATTATCAGAACTCTAAAGCTCAACTCTGTCCAACCTATGCACTACCCAAGGAGATATAACTGATCCTCATAAATTGTCATAGAGCATAGTTCACTCTTAGAACTTCATTGGTGAGATGTGGAAAATCCTAATTCGAATGTATGCTACTAAAATTCGGGAGTTAGAATTGCTTCTAAATAACTCAATGATGTTTTAAATATACCCAATGATCGTGGGAGCAAGGTCATCATGATAAGGACACTCTAGTATCTAGGGATAGCTTGGAGGAAGATTTTCTAAACAATTTTTTTTCTCAAGGAAGTAATACAAGCTGAGGTAGAAGAGTTTGTGAATCTGAAGCAAGGTTCTATGAGTATAGTCTAAAGTTTACCAGTTATCTCTTTATGTTCCGAACATGGTTCCCATTCGTGAGAGCTAGAATGAGGAAGTTGGAGTCTGTTTTTGAAGAAAGGATATAGTGTTGCACTATTGATCAACAAAAAGGATATCTCCAAACTCATTGTATATTATTGGTAGATGTATAAACTAAAAAATAGAGAAGAACATCGGTGTAATCGGCAAAGTCATAAGGTCATGAGCCCAATCAATAAACAAACATTTGTTTTTAGAGAAGCCACTCTACACCTACTCTATCAATAGCTAATGCAATTGCACTGGAAAATATCAATGATAACAGGCTTTATAATAACTAGAAAGATTTTAGAGTTTCTAGATTTAGGGTAGTCTATATTAAGAGATACATGATACCTACCTTGAAGAAAGTATAGTAGGCCTCATTGAGAGAGTGTCATTATATAACAAGGGGATGTTCTATGTCTATCTAGCTAGGACATTATTTTACAGATTGTACATCTATAAGATAGGGTAATGGGAACATATCACAACCAAAAGTTTACCCTAGGTGTAACATTGCATATAAAACCCCGAGAGGCCCTATACAATTTACTTAGAATACATCAGACAAGGTAATTGAAATAAAGAATTTAAAAAAACAATCTTATATTAAAATAGAGTTTTGGCAAAGCAAAAGTCTAACATAAGTCTCAATAAACCATCTAAACATTCAAATGAAGTTGCCGGGACGTAATCCATGCACATGTACATTAATAGAAAACTAAAGAAAACATGAACAAGTAAATGTATCTCGATCCGCTGAACATGAGGACTCAACTTAACTCTTGAAATCTAGAAGAATGAACTATCCAAAAGAGTTAGAGTTAGGAGTGTCGTACCATACATAATGATATGATATAGGCACAAGTATGCATTTGTACATAGAGTGTACTAAGTAATGGGAAATATGCACAAAATAGACATGGTAATATGAATGGGTTAAAAAATGTGAGACAGAACAAACATTTGAACATCTAAAAGCTTAAAAAAGAAACGGCATGTGAAACATGAAATACCGTCAAATATATTATATAAAGGACATAAGCAATACTTGAAGAAACATAATTATTTTGTGAGATATTAGCTTTAACTGACAATAAGACCAAGAAAAATAAATATCATGGAATCCGGTATATCCTTTATATCAAAAAGAAAGGGAACCTACTTGCCAACGTAGAATCCGTACACATCATCTTTTGCTAAAGTGGATATATATTTAGGTCATTTAAGATAATCCTACATGGGCACGATGTTAGGGAAAAGAGGTTGCTACTAGAGATTATCCTATTTGAGCCTCCACCTCAAATTCCACTAGGTATTAAGTCTAAATCCCAACGAAACAGATAAAAGTCAAATGTCAAACATAGAAAAGGCAATGATCAATACCAATTAACACTTTTTTTCTATCAAAAAATAAAATAGCTCCTTATGACAATTCAACATGGATGAGAAAGCTTTACACCAATGTGAATTCATATATGAAAAATATCCTTCACAGTCATGATCATAATAGCATATGCGAAAACATTTCACAAAACAACATTAATACTTTCCTTTCAAAAAAAATTCCAAATTATTTACAATCATTTCATAAAAAACATGCATATCTTCATGCATTCATAGGCTCATAGGTTCATCTTAGTTTCACAATTTATATCAAAAATTAGGTATGGTTCAATATAATTTTAGCTAAATACAATCGTATTAACATTTAATCATGCATTAGAAGACTTCATAAAAAAATAAATCAAAATTGAATGAAACCTATCAAAACTTAATTGAAGCCCTAAATTAATATTTGAAATTGAAAACTGTAACGACCCTAAAATTAAATAAGATGAACTAGAGATTTGCATGTGTTTTTAGAAGTTGGTAACTTGTTAAAATTATGACGAATGACTTTTAAAGTTTAGTTTGAAGAGTTTTGAGGTCGAACATCAAGGGACGATTATGACATTCGGAAACTAGACTTTTGAGCTGATGTGTTCTAGTGGTGTATTGTTATCATGAGACTTGTTTGAAAAGATTAGGGAGTTACCATCAAGGAACGTGATGGAGTCTGCAGTTAAAAAGGCCTATACTATGTTTGTGGAGAGTGCAAGGCCATGAGCCAAGCAAAAAAAGGGGCAAAGCCTAGGCCAAAGCTAAGGCTGCCCAAAGTTGGCTACTCACTGCCCCGAAGACCACGACCACTGCCAAGAGCCGTGGTGCCCTAAATAGTCCGTCCAACTGGGTGTGGAGCTTATTTAGGCTCAAGGAAAGCAAGGACTTGTGGCCAAATAACTACCTTAAATCCACGAGCCTCTATACGGCCAGTGGTCTCCACCATAATCCGTTTAGTTGGTCGTGGAGATGCCTTAGACATTATGGGTTGGAAAGATCATGGGGGCTACTTCTTAGGACCACAACCACTCCCATGATCCGACTGCTGGACCACCAGATTGTTGGACTGGCACCACAGACGAGAAGATTTTACGTATTACGGAAAAGCAACTCAACCGAATCGCTGAGGAAAGAAATGCCCTAGCCAAAATTGGTCCACTTCACAAGCCGTCTATATGGGTGTGGTCCTTGACGGGCTACCTCATCTAGGGTTTTTTGAGTTATTTCATTTTATGGTTTTAACTTGCGGGGTTGATTTTAAATGGTATATATCATAAATAAATAATTTTATGTCTTAAAACCTTCCTTTAACTCATTATTTTCAAATACCCTAATCAATACCTCCAAAATTCTTTTCTCTCAGTATATCTCTCAAGATCAAAGAATATGAAGAAGTGGGAAGCTAGGATTTTGAAGTCAAAGCCTTCTTAATCAAATTTCTTGGGGGATCCAAATAAAAAGATATGGTGATCCTTTATCTAGTTTTAGTCTTCACCCTAAGTCAAATTTGAAATAGTTTTCATGTTTCCAAAGTTCATGAAAAACCCCAATTCTCACTCAAACTCATAATTTCTTGAACCAAACGATTTCAAATGTTAAATTATGATTATATTACTTTTGAATTGGTAGTTTAATGTGAAAACTCCATGAACCCGTGATTTCACTAAATTACTAAATTTGGCTTATGAAGTGGTTCTTATGATTATGACTAGATGTTGATGGAATTTTACTTAGATTGAATTATATATGTGATTTCTATTGTTATCTAGACCTATTAATGGTGAATTGTTGGTGTATGGGTAAATTTAGAATTATGTCCTTGTGGAAAAGTTATGGTTAATTCTGTGTGTTATAATAGTGTTGCTCTTGTATAGTTTGATCCACTTTAAAGGTGGAGGTTTTTAATTATTTTATGTGTTGTTATGTTTACCTTGAAGGAATTATATGGTGAATGGAAAACATTTTCATGATGTGTATAGATGAATGTGTGATATGAAATTTATGCACGAGGTTTTCAAAGATAACATAATGATCTTAATAGAGTGTGTATGTGTCGTGATGGAAAATAGGTTCTCGCTTAATGACCATGTGCGAGGATGATAGAATGTGAAGGGTTCCTATGATGTGTAGTGTATCTTGATTAAATTGATAAATGATCCTAATTTGGTACACCTATGCTTGGTAGCCTTGTCTTTCTTGAATTAGTGAATGTCTCGGGTTGGTGGACCTAATGGTTGTAGCCTCCCTATGAAAGACTAATAAGACATTTTAGACCATGTCTTGAATCGGTAGACCTAAAGTTGGTGGCCCTTCATGAATAGTCTAGAACCCTAGGTGAATGTTAACCTTTAAGTGGTACACCTAATGGTGGTAGACTGTTTATTGTGTTAAAGTGATGAACCAAGGAGCGGTAAACCTAATGGTAGTGGCCCTTTCTAAGGAAGATCAAATGAGCTATCCTTTATACCTTAAATCAATATACCTAATGGTGGTGGCCCTTCATGTGTATGTGTCTAAGTGCGGTAGCCTAATGTCGGTAGCTCTCTCAAGCAAACCTATATATTGTTAATGAAAATACTCTATGGGAACTAAGGCTTAGCACCAAGTGGATATGGTTAAAACGGTGGTTCTTCCCAATGATTAGGCTAGAATCCGATGAACATATTTATATATCCCCAAAACTATGTGCCTACAAAGGAGGTGTATCAGTTCTACCCTTGTCAAGTAGAATACCGCTTTATGGTGTCGGGTTAGAAACCCAACTTCCATGTCGATCTTGCATAATCTATGTCGGTTTATGACTATTCCCATCATGTGGGATGTGCACTCTAGTCACATGATAGGTTCTGCAAAGTGTAGATAGTAGTATGGGATGCTATGTACACATGACACGAGTAGGCTTTGAAGGTGCTAAAGTGAGTTTCCTAAGTGTTCATGACTAATGTGTGATAGTCCTCTGAATGAAGCTAATTATGAATGTTGACTTATTGTCTCTCTAATGTGATGTATGTCTGTCTTATGTTGATGATATGGGCTACTTAGCATGTCATGTTGAAAAGCAAAGGTTCTTGTCTAAATTTAGCTTTGAAGAACACTCAGGGGTGGCATGAAGAGGTAGTATGGGCTGCCATTTTATGTCATACTTAAGGGTGTCCTAGGGTAACGTTAGATAGAGGCCCTAGAACGATGAATGTTCTAATTAATGTATATGTCTATGTATTGCATGTTGGTACTAGCTGAATTATGACTATTTGAGGTAAAGTTAAAAGTTTAAATGGGATATTGTGACTTGTATGTTGGTTGTGACATATACTACGCCTATATTATTTAAATGTTCATGATGTTTACAAATGGCATACATCATGTGTGGGACCTACCTGGGAGACCTATTAAGACTCATAAATCACGTGACAGACAACACCAGTGGTGAACCTTAAAAAAGGTACTACACTTAATTTTTGAAAGATTAGTTCCCCTTTTCTACAGATGCGATCTACCGCCATAGAAGCTTATTCGGTCCATGGATGGGGAACCGTAGATTAAGGTTGCATCCCAATAAGTTCTTTATTCTTTTTTTTCAAAATCCAATATGTTAAAATATTTACCCTTAGGGATCACTTGTCCTCGAATGGAATTCAAGACAACATAAGGAGGGTAGAGGAAGCGACCTAATAACCCAACATGAATGCAACTACATCAAGATGCAGATAACCAAGGAGGAACATCAACTCTGAGCTAAAATATATTTGAATTATCATTTTCTAAGGCATACATTCAAATCACACTAAAATGCACATAATCATGAAGATATCAATTAAGCTAACTCATTTTCTTACAATATCAAATATCCATTAGCACGCGTACATGAGGAAAGATGAGAACAACCAAGACACATAAAACCAAAAGTATGAACCATTAGGAAGTAAACAATTCAAGCTAGAGTAGGAGCGGAGGAAATAAGAAGGGGAAAATGAGACATATATTGGCCTCGACCTCCTAAGTAGCACCCTCAACCTTTCATTATCTGCAATACTTGCACATATGCAACTTCCTTATGTCTCAAATTTTTAACTTGTCTGTCAAAAATCTCTACCAAAACTTCTTCACAAGAAAGACTCTCCTTTAAACCAAGACTCTCCAATGGTACAATAGATGTCGGGTTAGCAACACATTTCTTCAAAAAATAGACATGGAAAAATGGATGTTAAAATACAAAGTCATTAGGCAAATCAATCTCATAAGTAACTTTACCAATGTACCTCAAAATATGATATGGGCCCACATAATGGGGACTAACTTTTCCCTTCTTACCAAATCTCATCACACCCTTCATGGGTGAAATTTTCAAGTAGAACCAATCATCTGCATCAAACTCAAAATGTCTCTTTCTAATATTGACATATAACTTTTGTCGACTTTGAGCAGCTTTCAACCATTCTCTAATAAGTTAAACTTTCTCAATGGCCTCATACATTCTCAAGACTTATCAAAGTGATCTCACCAACATCAAACCATACTATAGGAGATCTAAACTTCCTGCAATAAAGATCCTTAAATGGAGACATATTGATGTGTAAAGTCTAGATATTATTATAAGCAAAACTCAATGAAAGGCAAATGATTATCCCAAATCCTTGAAGTTAATCAATCAAGCCCTCAACATATCTTCCAAAGTTTGAATAGTACGCTCTGCGTTCCCATCAATTTGAGGATTAAAGGTTTTACTAAACCTAACAACAAGTACCAATGTTGTTTTAGAATGACTTCCGAAATTGAGAAATGAATTGGGTATTACGATCGGAGAAAGACGATCGATACAATTTCTCATGAGACTGAATGAAGTCTACACTATGATCAGAGGTAATATACTCATGATGAATCCTTTTCCCTCCAGTGCAAAGGCTTTTTTCCTTGCTGATTCAAGAGGAAAAATAAAGATAATTTAGGTCTGCCAGTCGCACACCTATGGAGTCAACTTCATTGAATTTTAATGCTGGTAGAGGATCAATAAGTGGTATAAGGTACAAAATAAATTTCTCGAGTAACAATGACTTAGACAATAGCAATAATAAGAATGTCATAATTTATGAATTTTGTAAGAAACAAGGTTATACTAAGAAGAAATGTTATAAGCTACATGACTATGACCTATGGAATAACACTCTTAACTATAGAACAAACATTCACAACAATGGACAACAGTCCAGGCAGAACAATAATAAAAACTTCAGAGGAAGGAGGATTGTGGCCAATGCACATGGCACAGTACCTGATACACTTGCATCACACGAGGAAGAATGCTCACAATGAAGTAGTAAATCAAATGTTATCATCACACAGGAACAATATCATTAGGTTATTAATTTTTAGTAGCAGCTTCAGCGTGATGGTTCAAGAGAGGATTTTGAGGGTAATGTTGAGCCTAAAAACTTTGCAGGTATAGTAGTGTGCACATCTTCTATTGATCTCGGTATTGCTTTATGCAAATGTATTAGATCAAGTTTTGATTTATTGATCATTGACTTAGGAGCTTCAAACTTTATGAACTTTAATAAATTTTCATTTACAAATATTCAAACAATACCTTACCCTATAGTTGTCTCGCTCCTTAATGCAGACAAGGTCAAAGTGAAAGAATATGGTGATTCACATACTACATCTAAATTTTTTAAAAAAAAGTATTATATGTTCCCAATTTCAATTATAATCTCATTTCAGTTCAATCCTTGGTTTCTTTAATGAAGTACATAGTGTTATTCAGTTATACAACTTGCCTATTACAGGCACCTTCAGTGAAAGGCCTCTGGCAATTGGTAGTAGCAAGGATGGCATATACTACAAGTGTGAGATGCTTGAAAGATACTATTGATGCCAATAATCTTGTTTGTAGTTGTCTGTCTCATGGTTATTGATTACTTCTTTTCTAGTTTAAGTCTCTAATGAATTATGTGTTAGAAAATGTGTTGAACATGCTAGAAAACTTCCTAATGTGTCTATTTTTTCTTCTACTTTCAATAATACAGATTTGTTGAATAATTGTGAATTTCTTGAATCTCTTAAAATAATGTGGATTTACTGTGGCATAATAGACTTGTCCTTGTTCCCTTTGTAAAATGAGAAATATATCCCAATAAAGTTTTCTCCCAAACAACCCTTTATGTGCACCATATGCCCTATGGCAAGGGAAGTCAGGTTGTAATTCACCCACAACACAACTCATTCTAAGACTATTTTTGACCTTCTACACATTGTGAAGACCTTATCATGTTCTTACATATGATAATTACAAATAGTTCACTACTCTTGTGGTTGATTACAGTAAGGCTACCTGGACATATATGTTGAGTACCAAAAGTAATGTCATACAAGTTCTTCAAAACTTTGTAAACATGATAGAAAATCAGTTCAAACAATCATAAAATACATCAGGTCTTGACAAAGGAATAGAATTCAACAACACTGATACACACAAATTCCTTCAAGCCAAAGGCATCACAAATCAGAAAAATTGCTCTTATACACCACAACAAAACAACATAGTAGAAAGAAAGCACAAATACTTGCTGAAAACAGCCATATGTCTCCTTTTCTCAATCCTACATGTACTGGGGTGATTGTTTTCTTACAGTCACATACCTTATAAATACGCTTCCTTTCACGTTCCTCCAAAACAAATGTCCTTATGAAATATTTTACAAAGAAAACCCAAAATATAACGAATTAAGATCCTTTGGATGTCTTTGTTACCCCACAATGACTAAAGTCCATATAGACAAACTAGAACCAAGAACCACACCCCATATTTTTGTAGCATACCCCCTCTGTAACCAAAGGATACAAGGTAATGTGTCTTGCGACAAAAAAAATACAAATTGCTAGATATGTGGTCTTTCATGAGAATACTTTTTCATTTGCTCTATCTTCAAAAATGCACTTTTCCTTATGTTCTTAAATCTTGTTCTCCTGATTATACTGAACACTGTGATACATTTGGAAACAATCATTTGGATTAATTGATGATTATACTAACTTGTCACTTAGTCTCAGTCCACATTCATCACCACCTCAGTCCTCACATTCATCACTACATACACATACTGAAATACCAGCTCCACCAATACCACTGATAAGATCTAACAGCGAAATAAAGACACCTTCCCATTTAAAGGATTATGTCTTGTCTATCCCTACTCTAAAATCTCCACTAGTCCTAATTCCACTACAATTCCTAACAATAACCAAAATAACCTGTCACTTAATGCACTGTTCAATAAAAACCGTTGTATAACTCCTAATGTCATTGCTTCTAAAAGTCAAGCCTTGGTTGAAAGAATTTGTTGTGACAATGAGTAATGTTCTTATGAGCAAGCAACATTATGTCATGCCTGGAAGAAGTCTATGGAACAAGAACTTGGTGCATTGCATGGTAATAGAACTTGGGATCTGGTCAAATTACCTACAGATAAACAAGCTATTGCATCTAAATGGATTTATAAAGTGAAGCACAAAGTTGATAGTAGCATAGAGACGTTCAACGCTAGACTGATGGTTAAGGTCTACACTCAACATCTTGAAATAGATTACACAGAACCATATTCACCTGTTTTTAAAATGACCACTGTGAGAACCTTGGTAGATGTGGTTTGGAAAAGCGTTAAGAAAATTTCCAACTTTATGTCAATAATGAATTTCTACATGCTGATATTTATGAAGAAATTTATAAGGAAGTGCCTCAAGTTCTTGATGTGAGTGAATTAGACTTAGTTTGTAAGCTTAATAAGTCTCTCTATGGACTTAAATAAGCCAGCAGACAACAATATGCTAAGATTACTGAAGCACTGTCCCTTAGAGGCTATATACATTCAGAGCATGATTACTTTTTGTTCTACAAGATATCTGATTTATTGGTGGTGTTTGTGGAAGTTTATGTTAAAGACATAGTATTGACAGGAACAGATACAACTGAATTAAACAGTTAAAGACCCACATAGACAAGACATTCAAGATTAAAGACGTTTGCAAACTACATTATTTATTGGGTATGGATATTCTTGATGCTGTAGGAAGGGTACTTATTTCACAAAGGAAGTTTGTATTGGACTTATTAAAGGAGTATGCTTGTTTCAGTTACGCTTCCTTATCATCTCCCCTTGATCCTAATATCAAGCTCAAGTTCAAGGAGGGAACTCCACTTTCTGATCCCACTTATTATACAAAACTTGTGGAGAAACTAAACTTCCTCACTAACACCTGATTGTACATAGCTTTTAGTGTTCAATTGTTGAGTCAGTTCATGCAAGACCCCAGAAATCCCCACTTACAATAAACTTTTCACTTACTTAGATACTTAAAACAAGATCCTACCATGGGAATTTACTTGTCAATGACCCTGATTGTACTATGAAGGCAAACTGTGATTAAAACTGGGCCACTTACAGGAACCTGTAAGTGGATACTTGGGTTTTGCTTGGAAACAGCCTATTAGTTGGAAGTCTAAGAAGCAAGAAACAATATAATTGTCACCTTCAGAGGTAGAGTATATATCACTTATGAAAGTGGTAGATGAAATGGTTTGGATGCATAGGTTAATCACTAAATTAACCATATCTCATAGGTTAATCACTAGGTTAACCATATCTCATTCTTCTCTAGTTGTTGTGTACCGTGACAGTCAAGTTTCTATACACATAACTCACAATCATGTCTTCTATGAGAGAACTAAGCACATTGAAGTCGATTGTCATTTTGTGCTTGATAAATTGCAGGAGAGGCTCATTTCCATTCACCATGTGACCACCAATGAACAACTGGCAGACATTCTCACGAAGTCCCTCACCGGTATCAAACATGCTGCAATTTTTGAACAAGTTGGCTGTGAAATCAGCCTCACCAACTTGAGGATGGGTTTGAGAATTAATACTAAACTAAATTATCTAGCTTAATTATAGTAGTTAGTTAGTTAGTCATGAAGTAATAGTTTGTTAATATGTTAGTTAGTTAAATTGCATATTTGGTTCCTCTAGAAAGTTCTTAGTCACATGTATATAATGTAATAATGATCAATGAAACAAATACAATTTTTCGTTCACCCAAAATATGCTTCATCACAGTTCTCTCCTTCTCCCTTTCAATTGCCATTCATGGCTTGCTGGTTACAGTTTTATAGAAAACTCACCATTACTGTGACGTTTGATAGTTATGTAGCTATCAGAAGTTTCAATAACTTCCTTTAAAAACACAGATGGTCGTGTGTGCAACTAGGTCTTTACTATACCTAGCATAATAGTAGGAAACTTATTGAATCTAATACTTTTCATGTAACAGGTAGAGTATATTCTTTTCATATAATGTTTGCAAAATAGTTCGTTAAATTACTACACTATTATTTAGGGAATTTTTGTTGTGAATGATAATAATAAATAGTCCTCGGATTAAATTATAATATCACTTAATTTATGTTTGGTTGGCAGGTGTGGGATAACTTATCTTGGGATTAATAATTAGTATTGAGATAAGTTATCCCTCCCCTTGGATGGTAGAGTAATCTTGGGATAACTTTCCCAGAATAAAATAAGTAAATGACCAAAATGTTTTTTTTTTCAACCCTTTTGCTACATCACTTTTTACATTCATGGAGATTTTTGTAAACAAATAAATTGTTCTTCAAATTTATTATTTTGAATGCAACAAGCCAAGCACTCAAAAAAAAATTTCATCAATTTATCCCATCATAACTACTCCCATTACTATTTATTTTACCATTATTAATCCCATCATAACTCAAATTTATTATACAAAACAGAGAAACTTTAAAATAGACACCCAAGATCACACCAGTAATATAGAACTTAAGCTTCTACTTTTGGTAAGTAATTACGGGATTCTAGAATTCTTTTAAAAAATGTTTTCTTTTTGTAATTTTTACAAAAACTAGAAAGACGGGTTGAACAAAAATTAAAATACAACATAAATAGTACACGTGACATAGCCTTATTATGTTCTCTCAAGTTAAAACATACTACATTTTTTTCTTATAACAGTCGATTATTAAAAATGTTGTTTAACAACTTAGAAAATTTATTTATGTTTGCGCAATGTGCAAATATATTACTTAGTTTAGAGACCAACTGAAAATCTTTGTATGATTTGTATTGCTTTGTTGATTATTACAATAAACTATTAAGTTATGATTTCATGTCTAAACAAAGAAAACAAAAGGCAAAAAATTAAAACAAAACGAATAAAAATATATAGTTAAAAACTTATGATTATCATGTTTGTATGTAGTTTTACTCGTGTTGTTAATGAATGACAGAAATTAACTAATAAGGCATAAAATAATTGATAATTATACATAATATTAACTTTCGGTATATTTTATATCTACTTTCATTAAATAGTTGAATGCATCCTTTTTTTAAAAAAAAAAAAAAGACAGAATTTTCAATTTGATTTAATTTATTATTTTTATTGTTATCTGTGTCTATATAAAATGAAAATCATAAACATAAAATTTGAATGTAATATATTATCTAAATTTCATTTCTTCATTTTTTTTCATTAATTAGAATAAGAAAGGAAGATTTGATCATTGGTTCATATGCAAAAATTTATATTGTATGACTATAAATACGTAAATTGAATTGCATGTCTGCTAAAATAACTAATAACATTGTTATATACGTGACATTTATTGTCATGGTACATTGTTGCATATTTTGCCTCGAATTTGAATTTCATTTATTACTTATGTATATTGATTCCGTTATTACAAAAAAAAAAATACTTATATGATAGTCACTTAAGTTATTACAATTTAGTTCATGAATACAGAATGTGTCGCTATCTATCAATGAGAAACTTAAAATAACATTTAAAAATATCTAAATCAAAATTTAATAAAAAATTCATACAACATAAAAGAAGAAAATCAAAATTTAATAAACAATTCACACAACATAAAAAAAAAACTTAAAATAACATTTGAAAATATCTAAATCAAAATTTAATGCCGTATAAAGTCTTTCAAAATTTGGTTCAAAATATGTTCAAATTTACAAAAACACCATAATTGTCCACAAATGTAAACTTGCTAGGGAGTGGCTCCTACACAGTCATCGTCATCATCAGAAGTGTCGTCGTAGACATCATCGAAAGCCGATGTAGTAGGTCCACAAGAGAGGTTCATTACTTTTTCTTTAATTTGATAAACAGTTGCACTCATGCTTTCTTGCTCAGCTGCTCTTTACTGCTCCGACTCTGCAAATGCCGCTGTAAATTTAACTATTTGATCAACATAGCAAAATTCTGAACACCATCAAGGGCCTCGACTTGACTAGACGATCCAATTCCTTGTAAGCCTGACTGGAGCCGTCTTACATCGTTCAGAGTACCTAGACCATTGACTCTACCCTTGTGTATCTCCCTACAACATTTTTTGTCCAAATTTGGGTGGAAAAGTTGAGGTGTCAATTGGATCTAACTATCTAAATTCTCAACGATGTAATGCTGAAACTCATTATGCATATTAAATATAAACCTACAACGTTTTTTTTTCAAATTTGGGTGGAAAGTTGATGTGTTAATTGGATCTAACTATCTAATTCTCAGCGATGTAATGCTGAAACTGATTATGCATATTAAATATAAAAATTGAAATCATATATATATATATATATATATATATATATATATATATATATATATATATATATATATATATATATATATATATATATATATATATATATATATATATATATATATGCAGACACACACACATACATACATATCCTAAATATATTCACTATTAATATATATTATTCATATTAAATAACTTAGAAAAGTTTGTTCATCTCTTTCCTCCAAAAAGACATCTGGATCTGACCATTTTCTTTCTTCCTGATATGAGTCTTCTTAAAAACTTCCGATGCAATGGGAGTGTGCCCCTTTTCTTTTTCCCATAAATAAAAAACTGAAATCTATAGAGATGTATATGAATTAACTTATTATTTATTTAAAAATTTGAATTATCCTTACCATCTCTCTTACAATTGTTTCACGTACTTTGCACCTCCGGTGTGCAACGAGCCACCTTTAAGAGTTCCTTTAGCCTTTTTGGCTTGGTTTGATATTGCCTGAAATTTGTCTGTGTTTCAAAATAGACCTAGTTCATCATGGACATGCGGCATCATCCAATCCGGATATTCAACATCATCCTGAACTTTATTTAGGCAAGCAGACAGTCTAACGGATGCCTTTCTTTCAAATGTGGTCGAAATGACTTGATTGTGTCTCCACTTTCAAATAAACATAGTCTGAATAAAAAAAATTGAATAAGATTAGTTAGATAGTAAAAAAAGACGAAGTATACTAAATTTAACTAAAAATGTATACCTTAAAGTTATTAAACATTATGTGGTGTATACTTTTTAGGATCTCAGCCAAGAGGGATAAGCATGTGTATAGAGTATCCTAACACTTTAGTTCAAAGCCACGACAAGATTCTTTGTCGGATGCCACCTTCAAAACAAATAATAAATATGTTATTTCATAAATATATTAAAGTATAAGAAACAAATAAAATGAACGAACAAATAGATAACAAAATAAACTTACGATAATCCATCTGGTTCAATCATGACTCTACCAAGTCTGTCTTTCTAGCCAGGAACTAGAGGAGACCTCTCATCATCTAGAGTAGTACTAGGTGTAGTTGTTGCTGAGGCTGATACATACTCATAACACTGAGTCAATGGAGGCGTACCGGTCATAGAATTTGACAACTCACTTTTAGAATCTCTAATCCACATGGCAAATAACTCAGGAGATGTACATGTAGAATATGGAGTACTTGTGGGAGATGGAGTACCTGTCGATAAGGGTCCTCTCGACAAATATCCTGTAAAGGTAGGTCCTCGTAGCGTACTGAGACAATGCCTGTGAAGTAGAGGAAGCATTAACTGATCAACGGAAATTAGGATAATATCCTTGAGGATCCGTCGTACCAAATAGAACATCAAATACATGTGTATCATGATTGATTTACTTTGGCAGAAAAGAAATAGATCCAGCAGTATCCTCAAATATAGACTTCTTCTCTTTGACCTGTTTAGTCTCGCTAACTGTAAGATACTCGTGATGTCTATCATTGTCACCGCTTGATGCCATCTGTATGCAAATTTACATGTATAATATATATCAAAATCATAAATTCAATAAAATTAGCAAAATACACAAGCTTACCAATATATACTATTTATATTTATTCTACACTACTCCTCTCCACTTGTTTTTATTTCATCATTCTCCCATTCTTCCTCCTTAATTATTTCATTTATATTATCGTGTCATTCTTCGTCATCAAATGATTCATTTTCCTCATTCTCAAATATTTCTTCCTAAACATTCAGTATTTCTTCATCATATACTTCTTCTAATATGTGTTGAAGATGTTGTAGTGTGGCTTCCAATTCAACATTAACTTGTTGTTGAAAAATCGCAACATCTTTTTTGTAAGCCACATATAAGACATTGTCAATTTCAATTCTTTTGACATGCTTACTTTTTATAACGATCCATCAATTAGCTTTGTCTCTACGCAATGAATATGAAGCGCAATACACTTGTTTGACATTTCGCGCAATGATGAAAGGATCATAACTTCTATATTTATCGGTGTGCTTTACTTCAATTATTTTATGGTGATGGTCCACCTTTGGGACTCTATGTGATGGGTCAAACAACTCATACAAAAATAATAAAATCTTCTTTTTAGACAAACTTGAATACCTTACTTCAATAATCTCATGATTGATATCATACTATTAAATAGTTTGGCTAGTACCATCAACATCACCTTGTATGTAGACATCGCTAATATTTGTTTTCTCGTACGTAAAAACTTCTTAAGTTGGAAACTTAAACCCATTAACATAATATTTATTCATTGTCAATACTTGAGATTCCTATTCAAGTGCGCTTCTTTCACTAATAGTAAATGTTAGACACTTGAGGATTCAATGTAAACCTACATGATTGTTATTAAAGTAATATAATTTAGTATAAAATGAATATTTTATTAAATACTTAGTGATTTCACACTTACATAATTGTATATCCATTTTGAAAATTCTGTATAGATGATTTTATTATCCCATGTATTTACGAATAAGTTGATCATTTTACATTCAAGTATTTAGTTAGTTATTCAACACTTATTATGTAATTTGATCACATATTTTTAGCACTGACTTGAGATATTATTGAATCTCTGGACAAATAAGCAAAATGTGTGTCATTGCTGATTGCATTCTCATATCAGTGAAGTCTTGCTTTCCATTCTTTTTAGATCCTCAATCATTTTGATTAAAAATTGATATCGGTTGAAATAAAGGATCAGTATTGTCTTCATTATTGCGATTGGGACTGTTGCTCCTACATGATGCATCATCACCAAAGTAATATGAATAAAAATTACCAATTTCTCTCCCAATATGACCTCGAACAAATGATCCTTCGATATTTCCCCTTTGCTTAATTGTTTGCTTAAATCTACCAATTTTTTTGCATGTATATGTGTATATATTTGTTAATAAAAGAAATGTTGTTATATATATATATATATATATAACTTAGTGAATATTTCAAATGAATAACTCTCAAATTGATACATCCATCTTGTTTGAACCAGACCTTCGAGTTGGGCCTATTGTACAGAGTTAATTGGAAAATGCTCCATCATATCAAAGAAATCAGATGGAAATATCTTCTCCAACTTAGTAGTAATAACAAAAATATATTCCTACATCCGCTGTAAACTACTCTAGACAACTTTCAAGAACACAAGTCTTTAAAAAAAAGATTTGCCTCTGTGATTGATTTTCGTATCCTTTTTGGTTTATGGATAAAAGTGATAGGAACTAAAGTTTCCAAGAATATATGACAATCATGACTTTTCATACCTATCAATTTTCCTTCACTCATATTTGTGTGCTTTCCTAAATTCGAAGCATAGTCCTCCGGCAACCTCAAATTTTTAACCCACTCAAAAATTTCATGTTTCTCATGAAAAGCTGGCTTTTGGGTAATTCATGTATCAATTACTCTTTTCTCCTACAATACTCCTTTAAGTTCATTCTTGCTTTTGGATTGTCTTAACATCCATCATTGTGTTAAACAAATTATAAAAAAAAATTCAATGCGCATCACATCAAGATTATGTCGTAGTGATTGTCCTTCCAATCTGACAACTCTCAAAATATACTTTGTTTGGTCCAATTATGTCCAACAACATATCCATGAAGACTAGAAGGTGAAACTTCTGTCACTTTAGGTAATTGAGAAACTCTTCTCCCAAATTTGATGCCCTGTGAGTAATGGAGGCAGGAGGTCTCTTTCAACCTTATTTTTCCCAAATGCATTTTGCATATTTTCAAACTCATGGTCCAACGACAAAAACTGGTGATGACAATCAAATCATGTATTTTTTTCTGCCATGCTTTAAAATGAATGCTTTACTATTTTACATTCAATACGGACATGCTAGATTTCTAGCTGTTATCCAGACAGACAACATCTTGTATGCAGGAAAATCATTAATAGTACACATTAAAGAAGCACTCATGATAAAATTCTGCTTACTTGATATATTATAAGTCAAAACACCTACAAACCACAATTGTTTGAGCTCATCTATCAATTGATGTAGATAGACATCAATCAAACTTTTTGGATTAGAGATATGGAATAACACAACTTAGAAAGACGTAGGGATTGGTCATGCACATTTCAATAGGAATATTATATAAAGTAAGAAATACCTACCATTATGAATAAGGCAAAACTGCATTAGAGAATCGTGTAAGCCATCTGAGCACAATCTCATTCTAGCATTTCTTGGTTCACCAAACAAATTAGGATATAATTATCAAAATATTTCCATGCTTCACCATCATATGGATGAGATAAGACACCGGTGGCCTTCGATATTCAAGATGTCATCTCATATATGGGACAAACCTTATTGATGCATACAACCTCTTTAACCTAGGAATGAGAGATAGATGATGCATCACATGAACCGGGACCATCTTTCCACCCGGAGTCCTCTTATAATGAGCATGTCCACAAAATTTACAATTTTTAAATTCACTATCAGTATTGTAAATCAACATACAATTATTAACACAAAAATGAATTGTATCATATGTCAATCCTAACTTGGATACCAAATGCTTTGCCTGATAGTAGTTTTTTGGTATGTTAAGCTCCGCATTAACTACTTCACCCAAAAGATCAACCATTGACTCCATAGTCACATTAGGAATATTTCAATCTTATTTAATATTCAATAATCAAACCGCAACTGACAAAGCAGAATGCGGACTTCCTTCACATAATGGACGACTAGACTCTTCTAATTGATCATAGAAGCGTCTTGCTTCTGCATTAGGAGCTTCATCAAAATATTATTTAGGTTCCATCTCACCTTGAACCCCAAAAGAATCATTGATCATTTATGAACTCTATCATATTCAACCCTAACCTATTCAACCCTAATTTGACAATGTGGTGCAATACTATTATATATATCCAGATGCATCGAATTATATAATATATAATCTAATCAATCAATTTCTCCATGATAAATTCATACAAAATATCTTAGCTAAAATTCATTACAGTACGAATGAACCATAACCTAATTTGGTTCAAAAAAATTTAAACACTTACATGCACTTCAAGGACACCTGACCAATCCATTATTCTTGAAAATGTCAAATGTCATTGTATGTCCAATAAAATCTCTAACATCGTCAATTAACTCGGGTTTCAAATCCACACTAGTTTCATAATGCATATTATACATCCATCAAACGATGATCCACCTACAAAAATATAGATATCCAATTAGTTTTAAATTAATTCCAACAACTAAATCTACCAACTAAACCACAATATTTTATAACTCATTTAAACAACTTAACAATTTTTTAACTTTAATTAGTTTAGTATTCATGACTTAATTCCAACAACTAAATCCACCAATTCAAAATAATATTATTTTGCTAACTTATTAACAACTTTTTAATCTCAAGTAGTTAGTTTTGATTTTATACAACAACTAAATTCACTAACTAAATCACATTATTTTTCTTAAATTACGTAAACAACTTTAACTAATTTAGTTTTGACTTAATACAACAATAAATCCACTAAATAAACTACATTATTTTTCTAACTAATTTAAATTACTTAATAATTTTTTAACTAGTTTAGTATTGATGACTTAATTTCAATCACTAAATCTACCAACTAAATCACATTATTTTCCTAATTTATTAACAACTTATTACTTTAACTAGTTTAGTTTTAAAGGTAAGTGTCAATACTAGATGGACACAATCCATCATGCAAGAAAATAATTTTTTTTATCAATAGGATCAACTAGTGTTGGTACATATGCTACACAAAAACATTTTTCCTAAACTAAAGCTATGTGTCAACACTAGATGAACACAAATCGACCTTGCAAGAAAATCAATTTTGTCACCAATAGGATCAACTAGTATTGGTACTTGTAATAAACAAACACATTATTCCTAATTAATGTTTAAATGTAAACACTAGATGAACACAAATTGATCTTGCAAGAAAATCAATTTTGTCATCAATAGGATAAACTAGTGTTGGTACTTAGGTTAAACAAACACATTATTCCTAAATTAAAGCTTAAGTGTCAATACTAGATGGACACAAATCGATCTTTCAACAATCAATTTGTAATCAATAGGATCAACAAGTATTGGTACTTATAATTAACAAACACTTGATCGACACAAATTAATAAATTATCACAAAATTAAAGCAAAGTATCAATACTAGCTAGATGGACACAAACACATTATTGAAAATAATTGTAATTGAACTTTAGAAATTTAGAAGCACTAACCTTATCTCTTACTTTGATGAAAGAAGAAATATAGTCTTGTATCAAATTTTTTAGATGTTGAGCTTCCTTAGTTACCTAGCACGAAAAGTTTTAAATTTAGTTTAATATGAAATTAAAATCCAAGAATTTTAGGTACAAGTTCAAGTTCAAATTCTAATTTCAAGTTCAAGTTCAAAATTATAAGTTCAAGTTCAAGTCTAAGTTCATGTTCAAATTCTAAGTTCAAGTTCAAGTCTAAGTTCAACTTCAACTTTGTTTTGTCTAAGTAATTTCAATTGTTTAATATCTAATTTCAAGTTCAAGTCTAAGTTCAACTTCAAATTCGAACATCAAGTTCTAAGTTCTAAGTTTATGTTCTAATTTCAAGTTCAACTCTAAGTTTAACTTCGAATTATAAGTTCAAGTTCAAATTCTAATTACAAGTTCAAGTTCTAAGTTCAAGTTCAAATTCTAGATTGAAGTTTTATTTTCTAGTTCAAGTCTACGTTCAACTTCAAAATATGCTTTATTTGGTGTAATTAAGTTCAATTAGTTCATGTTACCTAGATAGTCAAAGCTTAATTACATAATCAATACTAATTAATTAAGTTCAAATTAAGTTCAAGTTCTCATTAATTAGCTGATCAAAATTAAATTTATATTAATTCCTCATTAATTATGGTCAATAAAATTTTCATGTACTACAAAATTATAATTAAGTTCAACTAAAATCAAAGTTCAAATAAGAATACAATTAACTTATAATAAATTAAAGTAAAAAACATTTCAAGTTTATATTCCTAATTAAATTCAATTAATTATAAGTTCTAATTAAGTTGTATTTCAAATCCGTAGTCTAAAAATCACAAATTTAAACTAATCCTAGTAAAATTCAAATTCAAAATCCTAGTCTTAAAATCACAAATTCAAAGTACTCATAGAATTCAATAATCAAACTAGTCCTAAAATCTCAAATTCAAACTAGTCTTAAAATCACAAATTCAAAGTACTCATAGAATTCAAAATCAAACTAGCTAGTGCCAAAATGGCAAATTAAATTATTGGTAGTCCTAAAATCTCAAATTATAAGTTCAAGTTCTAAGTTCAACCTCAAATAAATTTAAAGTTCTAAGTTCTATGTTCTAACTTCAAGTTCAGTCTAAGTTTAACTTCAAGTTCTAAGTTCAAGTTCAAGTTCTAAGTTCAAATTCAAGTTCTATGTTCAAAGTTCAAGTTCTTAGTTAAACTTCAAATTCTAAATTTAAATTGATATTTAAATACAACAATTAGTTATGTATATTCAAGTTTTAATTAAAAAAAACATCATCTAATCATAACACTTCATTAATTACTAATTTCATTCTTCAAATGAATACTTCACTAGCTAAAATTCAACCTTATCCCAAAAAATTCTCAATTCATCACACATAACATATTCTCATGTTAAACTAGTCCTAAAATAAAAAAAGTCTTAATTACTAACTAAAAATCCCAATTCAAATGAATCCTAAAATAAAATTTTAATCTCAATTCTTCACTCACTAACAATCTCAATTCAATATAACCTTAAAATAAAGTTTTTCAATTCTCTATACCGAAGTAACAATAATCAAATGAAATTAACAATTGAATAAGACAACCCAACAACAACAAAAAAATAATCTACTGACAAACAGTCAATTATGATAACTAGAATTGAAAATAATAATAATTAAAACTTACCTTAACAAATATGAGAGGGAGCGAACGGCGAACGACAACGGTGATAGGACACACTGCAAGGGCAGGGACGGGGACGGGACGGAGAAGGGCAGCGACGGGGAAAATCGATAGAAGGAATGGGGACAGAATAAGGGTTGAGAGAGAGGGGGAAATGAGGAAAACCCGATTGGTCTATCAGATATTTAATGAAAAGTAACGGACAACGTCTCCATGTCCGTCGCTTTTATTTTAAAGATACTTGAATAAATTTTTGACCAAAAAGAGACGGACAAAGAGACATTCTCCGTCGCTTTTTAAAAATAATTGACCAGATATTTTGTCCAAGAAGAGACGGACTTAAAGATGCTATCCGTCACTTATTTAAGAAACAATTAAACAATTAAAATTAATAAAAAGCGATGAACAACATGACTTTTTTCTTAATTTGTAAATAATTATTTAAAATAAAAATATATAGACTATATGTATAGAATAATTTATTATTTATTCTATATATTTGGCTCAAAAGGTCGTTCGCCACTTTTAAAAAAAAAAATATTTTTTAGAAAAACCGACAGACAACACTTTTATATCCGTTGTTTTTTAGTCGTGAATCATTAAAAAATTAATTTAAAACTTCTTATATAACTATAACTATATTATAGAAGTGAATGTTGAGGAGGTTAGGATCAGCTGGTCAATTGACCAATTTGCCCTTCTCCTCAACTTTTTCTAATTATATTTTGTATTTTATTTATTTTAATTTAATTTATTTAAATATTTATTTTTACCTACTATGTATTTATAATAATATTAGTAAAAATTAATTTAAAATATTGCAAATTTAATGACATCTCTAAATTTTACAGATACGACATAATAAGATTGAGAGTGCCATTTTTATTTGAAAATCACATTAAGAATTCTATAAATTACAATAATTAACAACTTAAAATATTTGAAACTCATATTAAAATTTTATTAACTCTAGTAATTTCATACATCGAAAATGATATTATACAAGCTAATGTTGAGGAGCTTAGGTTCAGCCGGTCAATTGACTGGTTTGCCCTTCTCCTAAACTTCTTCTATTTAGTATTGTATTTAATCTATTTTATCTTTACTTTTTTTTTAATATACTATGTATTTATAATAATAGTACTAAAAACTAGCTTAAAATATTACAATTTTAATTACCTTTCAAAATTTCATGTACGACATAATTAGGACTGAGAGAATACCATGTATTATTTGTAAATCACATTAAGAATACTATAAAATACAATAATTAACGACTTAAAATATTTAAAAATCTTATTAAAATGTGGTTAACTCTACAAATTTCACATATGCCACATAAATTAACACAAAGGGAGTAAAATATATTGTTACATTAAGAGTACTATTAATCACAATTTAAAATATTTAAAAGCATATAAATTTTTTCAATTAAATCTCACAATTTAATATGTACCATATTAATTCGGACAGGGAAATAACATGTAGAATTTAAAATTACATACTTGAAATATTGTATTAAAAATATAATTAAAATTTCGTTCTCTCACAAATTTACATGTGACACATAAATCATAATAATTAACAACTTATAATATTTTTTTAAAATATATTAAAAAAAATTTCACCCCCTAAATATCACATGTGCCAAAGATATTATTGGAAAAGTACTTAAAAACATAATAAAAATAATAAACAATAAAAAAACTTGAAACTATTGTAATGTTATCTGTTTCACATAAATTAAAATAACTAAATTATATATATTCGGCCTGCCCGTACTGTTATATCTAGTTACTACTATAGAGAGCACGAATAGAATGACTATATTAAACATAAATTTTCCTAAAATAGCGTAAACTATTCCACTAGTAAATGGGTAGTCTTTGAGTCAATGACGACTGGACAAGTTGGTATTACTCAAATGTTATCATGTATTATTATTTTATTACTATCTATCTATCTATCTATCTATCTATCTATCTATCTATCTATCTATCTATCTATATATATATATATATATATATATATATATATATATATAGTGCAAACAAAAAACTAAAAGTAGGTGGCGGTGTCAACGATAATTAATTAATGCAATAAAGTAATAGATTATGAAATTAAAGAAAAATACAGTTTAAAAATTTGAATTTGATTATTATCAAATCAAATTAAAATGACAAAGATGGGAGAGAGAGCAAACTCTAACCAAGTATTCTTGAGAGAGAGAGAAAGCTTCTTGCCAAAAAAGATGATCCTACAATGTGGAGGAGGGGGGGGGGGGCTTTTATAGCCAAAAATATGCTACAGTAAAAGTTCTACAGGAGTGCTACAGTATTGCTACAATACCACCCTCAATAATTTTCATCCAATGCTTTGATGATGTCATGGGTGACTTAATTTTTATTGTGTAATTGTGATGTCAAGGTGGCTGGAAATTTTTAGCAAGTATTATCATCTTCATTATTGGAATCAGACTTATTTTCTTCTTGATATTGGAAGCTGGGAAGTTCGACCTTAATTATTTATAGGATTTTCTCAATGTGTTGATTGAAGTCTCCCCTACTACTTGAGCTGACTATTTGTGTAGTTGCAATTGATTTTTGTTGTAAAAATTTAATTTGGGAGGCATCAGTCGGAATTAGACACCATGGGTTATGCAAGAACCATTTTTCCACTTCTGGGATACATGCTTCTTTGGGATCCCAGTTTTTCCACCATTTACAATAGCCCTGGATAGACAATCATGGGAGTCCTTTCTGTCCACTTTGTTTGTGAAATGCAAATTTATGGGCAAATATCCATGAGAATGAAAACTATGGGAAAATTAAAACAAAAATAGGAATATAGTGTTGATTTGAGTACTTTTGACAAAAATAGTTGTATGCCTCTAAAACTGGTGAGGGGATAATATCAACTTTGTTGCTATATACGGGCCACCACTGGAGTAAAAACCATTGAGGGAATTCATAAGCAAGTTGTTTTCTCCAAAGGAAAATCCACAAATGTTTGCCAACATTGTTTTGGAAAGTTAAAGCATTCACCCATGCATTTTGGTAGTCAAAGTATTTGTAGTTTTGAGGTTCAAATGGATGAGAAAGTTTTTTATACTTGGCAGGGTGCATACCCATTCTCCGGGTGAGATTATCTTATTTATGAAGACCGTAGAATGGGTAACATACGTCTGTGTTGGTTTATCTTTGTGGGGCTTGTACAGACAATACTTGGTGTCAGCTAGATGAACTCATTGAATTTTTGGATTCTTTTGGATAAAATTTTCATTAGGGGTAAGTATTTTCTTGGTTACCTCCTGGGAGTTTGAATCCTAAAATTCTAGTTCGATTTGTATCAGAGGGTAGACACAATCATTTTTGAAGTAGGTTGGGTCATCAGAGAAGGATTCTCCACTTGAAGAAACAGGTTTAGGTGTGGGTGAGGAAATTAATTTGTTTGTTATTGGGCATAGCGTGTTTGTATTTGTGTTTTATGAGGAATAAAATAAAATATTGATGGGGCTCTCCACCTCTACTGGTGCTTTAGTGGTGCTGATGGCAGCCACCGAGTGTGTGGAAGATGTCGAAGCGTGACTTTCTGCCGCTACTTGGTTACACTTTTTTTTTTGAAAAGAAAATTGATTAATCAAATCCTTCCTATTGGAACTGCTCATAACTGTGGCTTCTTTAAAACCCATGAATTGTCGCCAGTTCTTGAAGTCTTCCTCTGTTCATGAGGTAGACATTGATTGGGCCATCTGTTCTTTTTCTTCTTCCTCTTCTACTAGATCATCCCATTTTTTTAGACCAGAAATCGGAAAAGGATTTGCATTTTCTTGGAGGAAAGCTGAAGTTCGATATCTTGTTTGGTTTGACCTAGATGTGGTAGTTGATTGCTTTTTAGTAACTGAATTTGTTTGTTGTTGAGAAAACAAAAGTAAAGGCGTCTTCGAAGGTTTATGTTCAGCCATTGCTTAAATTTCATCATGTGTGCTTAGTTCCGTCAGTTCCATTTTCTTTTTTCTACCTATAATTACCGACCCTGCAAGAATTCTCGAGTAAGAAAGTCTGGGATAGAGTTTGAGCTCCCCTTGATACATTCTATACCAAAATAAAAAATAAATAAAATAGTTTGCCATCGAGCAAATATATGCTTAGAAGCAAGGTTTTGGACATCTTGCAAAATTGATTTTGCCGCTTTAAAATCAATGCATAGTGAAATTTTTTGATTTCGTAAATCTGATTGAAATTTGGAGATGCATAAAACAATTTCCAAAATTTCCTTTTTAATAATAGGATAATTTTATTGGGACTTATTCCAATGCTTGGATGCAAATGCAATGATATGCTCCTTTTCATTTTGTTTTTGCCGTAAGATCCCACCATAACCTATGTCAAAAGCATCTGTCTCAACTATTTTGAAAGCAGAGGGGTCAAGAAGTGATAAGCATGGAAGATTCTTCGCTTTCAGTTTTATCTCCTTAACAATATTTGTGTGGATGATGGTCCATGAGGGAAGATGTTTCTTTAGTCTATCATGGAGAGGCTTCAATAAATTGCTGAGACCTGGGATAATGTCCGCTATATTATTGAAATACCCCAAAAATAATTGAAGTTGGGGTTTATCGAGAATTTGATTAGGAAATTTATCTCCAAATTGTATGGATCGTTTGATAGTGATCATAGTACCTTGTTGAATATTGTGCCCAAGGAACCCTATTTTAATTTGAAAAAGACTATACTTTAGTTTTGAAAAAAAATAAGCCATTGTCTTTAATAATATTGAAGAAAATTTTCAGATGCTTGAAGTGTTGGTTGACGCTAGTAGAGAATACTAGTACATCATCAATGTAGACTATGATAAATTTTGAGAAAGGATTGAAGATATCATTAATTATTTTTTGAAATTCCGAAGGAGAATTGTTAAGTCCAAATGGCATAACATTCCACTCATACCTGCCAAATGGCATAACATTCCACTCATACCTGCCAAAAGGTACCTTAAAAGCTATTATATGACAATCTTTTGGATCAATTTGAATTTGCCAAAAGCCTGATTTGAGGTCAAATTTTGAGAAAATCGTCGCAGCATATATCCGATGGAGGAGATATTTCTTGTTGGGAATAGGGTATCTAATCCAACAAAGAGCGGAGTCTAAAGGTTTATAGTTGATGATGAGTCGCTGTACTCCTCGTTCAATCTCACAACTTTTGTTAACATAGAATATAGCACAACTCCAAGGAGATTTTCTTGGAGAATTGATCGGCTTTTCAAGAAGGGCGTTGATTTCATTTTGGTAGTGGATCATGAGTTCATGATTAATTTTGATAGGGCGAGCTTTCTGTACGGATAAGTTTTTCATCAAAGCTTGGCTCATAAGGGAGCCTTTCTATATCTTTTTTGTATTCCAAAAGGTTGTGGGTAGATCCGCACAAAGCTCATTTTTGTATTTTTGTTTCTAAGGTTTTAATTTTGGATTGAAGAGAAGGTTCTTTCAGTTGTTGTTGCAGTCTTTGGAAAGCTACTTCTTCTTTGAGAAAGTTTATTTGGGCCTCATTATGTTTCAAAGTGGAAAATACTTTCTTAATAGGAGGTTTATAAAAAAGAACGGAAACATTGATACTTTCAATTTCAATTCCGTGGTTGCTCACCCTGAATGGTATAAGTTCTTCTATAAAAGGAGTACAAAGTATTACCGGGTTTGTAATATCTTTTACTAGCACAAATGAAGTAGTATTTGAGAGAATAGAGTCCCCTACTAAATTCCTAATCTCAACATCAGAGAGCTTATAATTAATTCCTAGTTATTAGCATTCGCAGCTCTAAGGGCGTCTTTAGTTTTTTCAAAGAACTTGGTAGGGATGAGTCTTTCTTGGACGCAATTGAGATCAGCGCCTATGTCAAACAGAGCAATGATATCTATTAAAAAGGATTTGTTAACTACAAGGGTCATTCTCATACGCCATCTACGAATAGAGATCCTCGAGAAAAAGTTAAGAAACTCACCTTGTTCTTCGCCATTGTCTATTGGATCATTTTTGGGGATACTTGGTGAAGATGAGATTTGTTGGAGGACTAGGCGGTCTAATTCTTGCCTATCCTTAATTTCTCTAATCTCTTACTTAGGAAATCTATTTCATATTGAAGATCCTGGATGGTTATATCTTTTGATTTTTTGGAGGGAATGTTTTTCAGGATATCTGTAAGATTGTAAGTGTTTGCCACTTGGGGGGTGCGAAAATACATGGGAAGAATAAGTTGAAGGTTTATCCAAAGCCTTTTTGATTTATCTAGATAGTGTTTTTTCTGGTCCGATTGCTATTGAGTTCAAGGAGAAGATCATGTTCTTTAGTGAGAACATTTGCCTCAGCTTGGCTGGTATGGTCTTGTTTAGACTCAGAGGAATCTAAGTCGTCATTTTCAATTTGGTTGAAACATTTTTCAAGTTCATTTTCTGCATACTAAGAGTTTTCACTATCTTCTAATAAGAGGTTTCGGATTTCATTAAGGATAGACTCATCAAGGTTAAGATTCTTAACCCTTTTGGACAAATTGCAGTATTTGGAAATATGGCCCGATTTATTTCAAATATAGAAGTTGCCATTATTGGGTGTCAGAGAGGTTGTTTTTTGGTTGATTTTTGAATCCTTGGAGGGGATTTTCTGGATTTTATGAATTATTTTGGAGTCTTGGAAGGACATTCTTTTTTTCTTGGAATTATTTTTCGAAGAGATTTCTTCCTACATGGTGGAAGACCAAACTCTTCGCAGACACTTTCTGAATCTCGGCTGGTTTGGGCCTTATCTATAGCTATTTGTCTGAAAAAATTTTCAAGACGACAAATGATGAGAGGAACTTGTTGTATCAAGCTGGTCAGTTGGCCATAAATAATTTATTCATAAGGAATAACATCACTAGGGTGTAGGTTTTGGAGTTCTTCTCTGACTAGGTCCCTACGAGACTTAGGCAAACCATCCAGAAAATTTTCTTTCCAGCATGGGAGATTACCATCTGGCTTCTCATAGATTCTTGAGAGAAAAGCATCTTTATATTCTCTAAAGTGAGATAGAGTTTTACATTTAAGATTGTTAAGTATCTCAGAGGACCTTTCTCTAAAAATACCCGGACTTCCTATGAAGGTTTTGATTATGTTATGGATCAGAGTATGTCGAATATGAAATGGTATGGCCATCCTGAAGAATTGTGTTTCTTAGAGGGTCAAGACTGACACTTTGGAAGATATCTTGTTTATCTTCTTCAGTAAGATGTGTATCCAACCACCCTTTGAGCTGGCCTGTGAATCCCGCTAGAAGGACGTGGATAGTGAGTTGATCGGAAAAATTATGTGAGGTTCTATAAGCACTGACAACCATTTTGATCTGCTGTAATATAGAGAGAATGTTGTATTCAGAAAAAGTATCTATGTTCCGTTCATAGATATTTTTGGCATTATATTTGTTATACATAACATTAGATTTTTCTTTTAAAGAAATGTCTAGATGGCTAGCTCTAGAATAGTAAAGTTTTTGTGGCTTTAGCCAATTAGAGTGTTCAGATCTAACAGGAGCCACTTTTAGAAGTATGTGTTCCTCCGGCGGGCTGTCCGACTGTTGATTTGAAAAATCTTTTTGAAGGATTGTTATAGACCTAGAAGGCACATCTTTATCAGGGGTGTCCAGAGCTACAGAGTTAATGGATTTCTCAATCTCCAGACTTCGACGTTGAACGTCAGAAAGATGGGGAATGTCTTCAGCTTTATGGATTTGTAGTTCTGTGGAAAAAGTTCTAGGATTCTCATAGGGTTTGAACAAAAGAATGGAAGAGGAAGAGGTAGAGGATTCTCCTGACTTTAAGGGAGTCATAGGTGTGGAGTGTTGTTTTAACAGTAAAAGTTCTCCCAGAGCATGTAAATATTTATTTGTGTAGTTATTTTGTTACGAAATATTTTAAGTATCCCTTTGGTTAATTGTTTCTGTGTATGTTGTCCTTTTAAAAGGAGTTGCAACGATAGAGGTATTTCCAAAAGACATTGTAAAAATCTATGATGGACTGAAGTTCAGAAGTGACATCTCCCCCATTTAGAGTTTGCCATAATTTTGATACATTCATTGACTTTGAAAAAGGAAAATCTATTTTTTATAATCATCGTAAGTTTCAAACCATTCCAAGAAATTAATTTTTTTCGAATAGTGTGTAAAGAGTTATAATACTTGTCTTGAAGATGTTGTTTTTCTTTTGTTTGGAAATTGTTAAAAAAACATCTTTTATTTAAAACATTTCTAGGTGAATAATATTCTTTTTTAAGACTTTCTTTGTAAATTTGAAAATCTTCCGTCAAAAGATCCAACTCTCAACCCAGGGGGGAGTAAGTAGGTGATTGAGGTTGGTCATCGTGAACCTCTATCGGAGGAGGTGTTTCCACAAAGTTTTGGCTTGTGGGATCCTAGAAAAAAAGTTAAGCGACCTCAACCCTAGTAGGGAATGAGGACACAGAGTGCCTCACAATTTCTACTTCTGGAGGAATAGATGACATGGAGACTCTTTGAATAAGAGATCTTTGGAAGGAGATAGAGACGATACCACTTGAAAATTGTTGGATCTGCGAAACCGTAGTATTTTTAGGTTTTTCTGCCAAAGTGGCGTCTTGCAACAACCAATTTTGAGGTAACGAGACTTGATTCCAAGAAATAGGCTTGGTACCGATAGATGATATAGTTGTAGATCAGTTTTAAAAAGGACTGTTTCTCCTTTATAACTACTTCTCATAGCTCTGGTGTTGAAGGTTGAACTCATAGCCTTGTATTGGATTCTATAAATAATTGCTACTGGAAGGGATCCGGTTTTGGTTTTGTAATTGGATGTATTAACATAAGTGTTAAGGAATCCAAAATTTTAAATCCTTAAGAGAAACAGTATAATTGGGGAAACAATCAATGTAGATTAGACCACTTCAAGACTAGTTTCAACCATTCCTAATAGAGAATCATTAATGTATAACCGTGAATCTCGTAGACAGAGATGAAGAGAGGTATCAAGACCTTTCCTAGATAGAGTTTAGCAACGATTTTGACAAGCCCAAAATGGAGATAATTATATTTTCGACTATATTTTTTAAGATCTTTAGGATTTAGACTATTTATATCCAAATGGTCAGATTACAGAGGGATAGTTTGTTCAATAGTTGAAATATGGTAGTCACTAGTTAAACGTCATCTAGAAGACTTATAAATTGTGGACTGGGGATGCTTTAGAATCATCCAGTCATCAATGTATTGCTGCAAATCGGAGAAACTAATCTCCTCCTTGAGAGTAGATCCTGGGGAAAATTATGAAGTAGTAGTCGTAACAGAGGGCTTATACGATGAAGAGAAAGCACTAAAGAAAAACATAGTGAGATTTGCAAAAAGAAAAGTTAGGCAATAAACAATAAACAACAATAATGACTTAATGCTCCCTGTCCTTGGATTAAGAGACCATTGGGTATCGTAAAAAAAAGCATTCAAGTTCTTAACTTAATAATATGCAAGAGAGTTAGATCTGATAGTCAAGTGAATTAGGTCTTGTACCAATTTTATACGCCTAGGTTAAGCTTACTTCATATTAAAAGATTCTTTCAATTAGATGATCCAAAGGTTACCAAGAACCATCTGCAAGTCAAAGAAGTCCTTCAGTAATCCATCGATGTGCTTAGTACCTACACTGTAGATATAAAAAGATCACAATATTATCCATATTAAGATCCTCTTATTATAAATTAAACTTTACAAATTTTTATATGTTTGTTCAAGATTATAATGTTAAATTATAGATATTAAAAAAACATAATACTAATCTCTACTCCCCCCGATGTCTATGATTAAATTAAACATAACACTTTCTATTAATAAATTATTTTTCTGCCCCTTTTTAAAATTTTTGTTAACTAAATTTGGCTTTTTGTAATAATTTTCTACAACCTTAAATCCTTCTAATAACTACCATCTACATCAGCCACTCTTTGTGTCCCTTTTAATTAATGAATAACTTGTCATAATTTTATGTACACACACACCTTCCCATGGGACCTTTCACAATTAAGTGCATTTTCTAGCATGTTGATAACCAAATAAAGAAGTGAACTTTAGACTTTATATACTAAATGTTGTCCAATTTTTTTATTGGTGTCTAGGAGGGCCTTATATTTTATTTTGTCTTAGACCACCCTAATAATAATCCAATGCCTATTGGACATTAAGCTGGGACGATTAGACTCCTTTTAGGTACGCTATGCATGCGGTTGTGGAGTAGGAGTAGCTGACCCTATATATATGATGACATCGACTCGGTCAAAATGACAAAATTGGTTTTATCTGTCCCTATACGGAAGCCTATCGGAAAGAAAAAAAAGTCGAGTGCTGATCCAAAAAGTCTCTTATAGTATCCCTTCCATTTTATCCCTTTATTTGTTTTTAAAGTATATTTATTTGGGGTAGCTTAAGTTAAATATTTAAATTTTTTATTATTTATTTGTCTATTTTCCATCTCCAGGCTAATCTTTTTATTATGATTAATTAGTATTTGTTGTGTTTATTAATTTTATCATCTAGTCTTGCATGCCTAATTAATTAATTGAAATAAAACAGTTATTTTAATTGTTTAATTTTATTATCACCTAGTTTCGCATGCTTATAATTAAAATAATAGTCTGAGATAATCGTTTAATCTTTTTTGTCATTATCACATACTCTTGCATGTTATGTTAAATAAATTGATCTTTATTGTTTGATATTATGTTATCACCTAGAAAACATGTTTATTTAATAAACTAACTAAATAATGATGTGACCTTATTTGTTACTTGTAATCCCACATAAATTGCACGGGATACGGTCGGGACCAACATTCTGGACCTCGAGGGATGCCTAACTTGAACCCTTACCCTAATTTCTGATTCATTGACCTTAGTTAGACTTAGTTTGGTTATATAGGATCCTTAACGCACCTAATTCGTTAGGTGACGACTCTTCAATTTCAAAATTCAAAAAGAGTTGTTAGGTCGTGGTCAAAACCCATTTTGCAAACAAATGAGGTGCGACATGATTGAAGAGAAGAAGAAGAAAGTACAAGTAGACACATCCTTAGTTGTGCATGTAGATTCCATAGAGGCCGACACTACTCAACTCACTCAAGTAGACGAGCCCTTAGGTATATCTTCTCGTTTACCTTCTATTGCTCTTTCTACTATATCTACTTCCCATCACCCCTTGACCAAGCCATGCTGTACAAAATGGGAAACCTGGTCTATTCGGCCGATATGAGGGCCTTGAGGGTTGAGGCCACTCAGATATCTATGATTAATCAAGTGATACATGCGACATTGGATCCTATTCAGGAGGATTTGAGAGTACAACAGGAAAGTATAATGGACCACGAGATGTATTAGATGTCCTCACCACTCGGGTTGATGAATTTGAGACGTAGACCATGAAATTACAAATTTGATAGCCTTAAAGATTGATATTACCGGTTTTCATCGAGATATGGTTGAGCTAAAATCCACTGACATATAGATGTTGTGGGGAGATGTTTATGTTCCCAAAGACCCCAGTTTTGATATACCATTTTTTCTGAGATCGCTTTGGCTATAGTGAGCAAAGAAGCTGCTGCAACTTATGATGATGCAAAGTCTGACATATCTGAGATAGATCGTGAGGTATAAAGGCTCGCGATGAGGCAGTTTTTGAGGATCTACAATATTCGGAGGGTGACTTGGTTTGGGTGTCCATGGAGGCCTCACTACGTGACGCATCCATGATTGACTCTAATGGGTCTTAGCTAATAGTGGAGTAAGTTATCTAGACCTCCGGAGTTGCAATCAAGATAGGCGTTGAATCTCGTATTGAGTCCACCCAGCTACCCATAGTTCAACTTAGGCCTAGCCTAACATGGGGATTTTTACTTTACCTTAATTTTGTTCTCTTTTGATACATTCCGTTTTTATTTCACATTAAGGACACTGTTTAGATACTTTTGTGGGGTGAAACTACGTTGATACCTATCCTCTTGGTTTTATATTTTTTGTGATGGATATTTTGTTGTTTTTATTAGTTTTTTTCGAACTTTGCCATGATTTTTTTAATAGTAAATGCCGACTTTGAATAATTAGTCTCTCTCTTGATTTCTCTTAATGAACAATATGTTTGCACATGTCCAACGAGGCAATTTGAGTTGAATAAGTCATGTGAGAAATCTTATTATCTCATTGTGACTAGTTATATTGTAGAAGTGTGTCTTGTAATGACCATTGCACGTGATGTTAACTTGTAGAGTCATGAACGATAATTATGTGAAAGGCCTTGTGTTGTGAATTTTACTTGAAATATGTGTGTGGTGATACCTAGAACTTGCTCCGTTAGTGTGGTAAGAATGAAGAAAGAAATCACACAAGAATTTTTGAAAATTTATTGTTGAAGTCATGTGTGGAAAGTACAATTGAACCCCTCCATATAAAAAAGAGAGAAATGTGAAAAGAGAAAAGAAAAGAAATGATAAATTTGTATCCATCATGCAATGATGTGGAAATAAAAGGGGTGTCCGATGAGCTTTAACAAAAAGAAAATTCTTATGTGTTATAAAGAGGCCAAGGATGATTTTTGAAGATGAAAAGAGTGAAAGAAAAGGTAAAGAAGTGAAATTTGAGTCATGCTTTATGAAGGTAGAAGTAACTAAGCAGAAATAATCATATATGTACCCTCAACCCTATTATTGTAGCACCCTGAAAACTAGTAGGATAAATTAGATCTTAACATGAGGGTTAGAGTAAAAAATGTAACTCCCCATACTTAGAGATAGGGTTTCATGTTAGTACGTCAAGGTACGACTCCCAAGGATCAACCACAGGTCCTTGAGGAAGACCCTAGAAAATGGCCTAGATAGGGACCCACGAGGGTAGTTGTGCCTCGTAGGTCCGTCCACGCCCATGGGTGAGGGGTCGTGGATGGAAGCCCCAAAACCAGGTCTCTTAACCCAAACCATGGTTCACCAACATAAGTCGTGGGTCCAACCACGTTCTATCAGTGGTGGGTAATGGTGAGGTTTGGAACTGCTTTTTTATACTTAAGTTTAGGGGCACTTTGGGATTTTCCAGTTTTAGTTAGTATTAAGTAATATCGTTTTACTTTAAATTAGAATTACTCTATAATGATTTTAGACCCCCCAAACTAAGTCATCTTCCTCATTATTCTAAAATCCCAAATCAAAACCCTCTTTTCCCCAAATATTCTGTCTCTAGAACTTCAAGGAGGATGAAGAAGGGAGTTTGAGCTAGGTATCAAGGATCAAGGTTTTCTACTCAAATTCATTGGATTTAATTTCTAAAGTAGGATAGCTCATAATCATAGATATACTTCATTCACGAAGCCCGTTCAAAACCCCAATTTCGAATATATAAATTCCGCAAAAGCTTGGGTTTAACTCATAGTCATGGATCCCTTTTAAAACGATCATAATGTTTGAATTACTTTATATTATGACTGAATTGATGATATATGCTGTTTTTATGTTCAAATCCCAAAAAATCCATGAAATTCCCATATTCCCAATTTATTATCTTGTGATACGCGTTAATTGATGAAAGAAAAATATTATTAGATTATGCTTGTAGTAATTAAGCTATTTGAATTATGTTATTATGCATGTCTAATATAGTAATTCTATATATATTGATGGACTATGATCTTGAAGGGAAAAGTATGAGTAACATGCGTGATTATGAGATTTATGTATATGCTTAAAGACCAGTTTGAGAGTAAAGTGGTTATGATTATGATCTAGTTGTTGTGTTGTTGAAAGGTTATCCTCATATACACACCTTTGTATGAATATGATATGATGTGATAGGATTTGTCACAATATGATGGTTCTATGGTTGAGAGGCTATTCTCAAGTATTAAATCTATGAGCTATAGTATGAATTATGTTGGATTGAGTGTCAAGAAATTCTTCCATGAAAATGAACTTAGGTAAAGACTTAATATGTAGTCTATGGGAGTTAATGTTTAGCACCGAGTGGATAACAATATGAGATGGAAGCGTTTATGATAGTGGAGTCCGACTTCCCAAAGAAAGATTTTACACACTAGTTGAGGCTGACCTTCCGAATGGCTTCCTTCTACCTTAATTGAGTATAAGTTCCCAAAGTATGTATCTCATGAGATGGAAACCTTCTACCTTAGTCGAGTATGGGTTTCTAGTAGAAATATCCTTATCCAATAGACTATGTGTCCACATAGGTATTTACCTAGTTGATCCACCAAAGCTAAGAGTGTGGTTCTACCCTAAGAAAGTAGAGAAATCCATTTGCTTTGTGCGGTAGACATCATATTCCATGGAAAGTTCACATGGTCTATGTCGATTAAAGCTTATTCCCCCTTCTGCAGATAGTGTGAACAAGAATATTAATTATGAACTATTGTTACTCAATAAGCTTTACTTAGTATGGCTGATATTATGCGATATTATTCATGCATTGGGCAAGTATGCTTTGAATGCATTTATGATATGTTCCTCTTATGATATAATGATCACTGTAATGGATATGTTTATGACTTATGCTTTTCCATTATCTTCAAAATGATGTTTTAACTTAGAAAATTGTATTCATTCAACTAAAATGTCCCTTTAGCATGTTTTCATGGGTTTTATGAATGGGTATCATACTTGGTGCTTTTTTTTACCAACCCATGCTTTTCCTACATTTTTCTCAAGTGCAGGGTCAGGTTCTCAAGGTGGACATCATTGTGGATAAATATTGGATTTTCTTAATCTCCTAGCTTGTTGGTGAGTCCTCATGATTTGAGGACGGATGTCATCTTTGTAGTTCATTTTTTCTATATCCTTTTCTGACTATGTTATATGGCCTGTGACCCTATTTGATTCAAGTATTGTAATAGATGACTATACTGAGACAACTCTAGATTTCCACATTATTTTATGAAAATTTTGGACTTGAAAATGAATTTTTACTCTTATTTGCTAATGCTTTATGTTATGATATTCTAAGTGGATTACATGGTATATTTTGGGGTTAAGTGTTCCTTATTAAATCTAGGGGGTACACACTGAGCCATGACAATTACAACACTTGAAACACATTTGTGATCTTGCATGAGCCGAGTAATCTATTAGGCAGAAAATACAACCAAGTATATTGGTAAAATCATGAATGTTTTTCGAATTGAGAGTATGAGAGTTTATTTCAATTCATTAATTATAATCCTTCATTGAATTTGTGAGAGAATAGAATCATTCTTTGTGTGAGGGCATTCAAATACTCTTGTTGAGCATGCAATTTGCATTGGAAGTGAGCATCATGAGCTTGAACTCCATCTGATGATGTGTAGTCATAGTTTGAAACTTCTAGTGAACAATTTAGCATTGCATGTAAGGATTCAACATTGTGTGACTTCATGTTAAGTCTCAAGAAGCACTATTTGAATCCTTTTGGTATGACTTATCTTGTGTTTTACTTTAGGACGAGAAAAATTTTAAGTTGGGATGTTCAAGAGTCATGAATTTCAACTCATTTAGGACTTATTATTTAATGTAATAATGTCCTCAATGCCTATTTTGTGCTCATAACAGATATTAATGTATTAATATGAAACAATGAAGGTTCAAGAATAAAGCAAGGACATTAAAATGCGAAAATGATTGAACGAGGTTGAAAAGCTTAAGAAAAGAGAAGCTAGAGCTGACAAAAGTCACTCGGTCACTCGTTGAGTGAGCCTCTATCCCTCCAAATATTCCAACAAAATAGTTCATGTACCCAACAAACTTGGAGAAAAAATTATATTTCAATGATGCATCGAATGGATCAGTGATCAGTAACCAGCTTGCCTAAACTTCTAGAACAATTTGATGCAAGAGTTAATGCAAAAGGCGAGAAGAAGTGCAACTAGGAAGATCGACGAGTTGATCGGTGATCCCGACTAATTTAGTCGAGTTGACTCCGTGTTGAAATTTTGGGAACGTATATATCTATTATTTCAAACGATAAAGAGATTTCCTAGAGAGTGTATTCTTCGTTTGCAGACCTTTTATTTGTTTCTACATTGTTGAACATTCTTGGAGAAGATTTGTATCTCACATTTGAGGATTAAGGATTCTAGCTTTAAGCATTAGGTATTGCAGATTGTTAACAATCTTTGATGGATAAGTTTTTGGTAATAATATCTTACTTTTTTTCAATGTTTGGCTAAAACCGCTTCCCTTAGGGGTGAGATCATGTAATCAAACACATAAATTAAGATTGTGTGTATTGTTAATTGTTGAATTTAATATTGTTTTGAAATGGGTTCAATTGTTTGTTCATGTTTTAATTGATGAACTGAAGTAGGAAATTTTGTTCTAGAGTAACTCTCTACGCTTGCTTCGCTTGCTTTACAAAGAGGTAAAGAGTAAAATGAATGATTCATAGTTGAAATGATTTGTATTTTTCCAACCTAGCTTGAGAATGTGAGTTAATTAAAGAATTACGTTGTTTTGAATTGTTAAGCTTGTTCAGGCTTGAGAGAACTCACTCAAAACATGATTATTAATCAAGAATATCTATTTATTTAAAACCTATGCTGCCCATTGAGATTCAAACTTAAATGAAATTAATAATAACCCATTAAGAGAAATTAGTATTCAGTTGATCACATTCCTAAGGTCCTCTCTCTAATCATTCAAACTCTGAGTTAATTGATTTTGTTAACATTTGCTTACTAAAATCCCCCCGACATTGATTTTTTTAACTTCGTGATTTATTTCTGTTGTGTATCCTTTTACTTTTACAAAATATTTGAACACGTCTTTACTTCGTAATTGAATTTCTTTTTGTATCACTCCCTGTGGGATCAAACCCAACTCATCATAGATTTTATACTTGTTAGCGACTACATACACTTTGAGTCAAGAGAAGTATAGTTGAGAATTATCACCTACATAGGAGATACTACAAACAAAAAGTCATATATATATATATATATATATTGACAGAGAGAGAGAGAGAGAGAGAGACCAAGAGAGATAATCGGATAATCTAAAATTTAAAATGAGAACCAATACGAAATAAGGAAATCAAAAATTCTCTGAACACCAGGAGCTCACCAAAATCCAAGTTTGTGACAGCACCGGAGATCGAAATGCTCATAAGGGGGACTCGAACTAGGAGTTACATCAGAAAAATGGATTCAGAAGATCGTATGAGTACCAAAAACATATTACCTAGTATGCTTCATAGGACTACGGATCTCAGAAAGGTCAAATATACATATAAGGAGAACGATGAAACTAGAAAGACAAGGGAAATTAAGGCATAACAAGAGAATAATAGAGGATGGACAAAAAATATCAATAACCAACTACAACTATACACAAACCAGACAATGAACACACTAAAAGACAAGCTCATGCAACAATACAATGTAGGACTCAAAATAAGGATGATCTTAATCCCAAAAGAAACATCGAGAGCCTCTTTATATGATACATCAAAGGAATTTGCGTCTTCAGTTCTTATTTCAAATGACAATTTCTCCCTCATTTTAATTTGGATTGTGGTGATTCAAAGTCCAGAATGATTTTAGAGGTTGTGGATAAATGGTAGAGTGATAGAATTGTGTTAGTAAACATCCATTTGAGGTGAATTTGAGCTCGGAGCTCTACCGTCCTCTTTTTTGTACCTCAATTGTGAACTCTTTGTATGTTCTCTGTTTTACTATTTTTGGGCCTCGGATTGTGTTAAATTATATAAAAACAAGTTCAGGCAATAGCTTAGGACCTCCTGATGGAGTCAATTCTTGAAATCAACGAGCGGCACAAATCCCATTTGTATATGAAATTTGTTCATCTCTTGTTATGTTTTTTGATCTCTAAATGACCGTACTAACATTGTGACTATTTTTTATAGTGTGGATGTTTTCAAAGGCTGTTTGGAAAGGAAAATCTCCAGATTATGATTTGAAGTGTGCGCGGTTAGCCTACAAGTAGGCTACAACTTTAGTTCTTTATAAATGAGCTCAATTACGTAAGTTCATATTTATTAGAGTTGATTGGTTGCGGTACCTAGTTATTCCTTTTTTTACTTCTTAGGAATCTCATTTAGGGTCAATCAATAGTTATATAGAGGGTAGAACCAAGCTAGTTGGGGATATAGGTGTGTTATTGCATGTTGTTGTGAACTACTTCTGTTTTTACTCATTTTCTAAGGCATGTTCGGACATAGTCTAGGATAGACTAGGGTTTCCTTAGACTAAAAAACCTTGTAGATTTATTATGTATCTAACATTATTTTCGATGTACTAGGACCTTATAGATTATACTAGAATATTTGGTGTTACAATATCATTCTTAGTCTCTAATTATATCTTCTCCCCCTATTTTATAGCTTTGATGAATTACCATAGGATTTGCGGTTTCTCGAGATTGGAGTAATTTTGGCTTTGAGCCTTTTGTTATCACTTCTGAGTGAATATCGATCCACTAATGGCTATAAGACTTCTTGAGATACTCTTTAGAGTCGGCACGCCCACGAGTCACTCTTTCTAGTTGGACATCTTACATTCATAGGACTTGACTGGCTAGTGGGGCGGCCTTGATACTTGATATCCTGTCTAGAGTCCACATGCCCCCAGGTTACTATTGAAAGATGGATTGGGAGTGGACCGGTTGTCTGAGTTGCCTTGATTGATTGTTAATCTTTCTAGCTAGATGACCATCATTGATTGTTAATCTTGATATCTGGGCTGGGAGTTGATTGGCTTGATGGTTACTTGGGCTAGTAGACTGACTTTTTGTTTATGACACTCTTTTCTTAGTAGACTTAGCTATTTTGTCATCTAGTCCGGGTTATGGGGGGTCAATACGTGTCTATAGAAACTTGCGCACGAGTGTACTACTGGGCTAATAAGATCAAGTTAGGTTTAGTTTATCTATGTTTAGATTTACTTTCGGTATGCTTGTGTTCTTTATTTCATTTATTCTAGGACCTCTATTTCTCTAGATTCTATCTTTTATATAGTGTTTACTCTTCTTGCTCAATTTTGGTATCATGTTGTACTCTACATCTTTTTCGTGATGCAGGTTCTCGTACCAACTTTTAGTGGCGATCGTTCATGTAATTTTTTTGCAGCTTTTGGGGATCGAAGACGAGGGTGAACACTTTGAAGTTTTGTCAAACGCTACTGCAATTTCCCATGAAAAATCCAATCTCCTCATTATTTTCCCCATTCTTTTATTTCTTCTCCCTTTTTCTTACCAAAAAATTCCCTTAATTGGCTTTATCTACCAAAAAAAATTAAAATCAACCAAAAAATACTTTTGGAGATTCACATGTATTTGATTTATTCTAGGAAATGTATCAGGCTGGTAATAACCATGATTGATGGTTAGTTGTTACAATGATATCCTTCACAAAAACTTACCCGCTTCATTATTTTTTTCATGATCATTATAACTTGATACATTTTCAATTTAGCTAAGAAAGAGGCACTATGCTAGGACGTTGATGGATAGTGATGAGAATGGAATTCTCCATAATGTAAAAGTAATAGAAGAGGCACAGTCAATTAGCATACATTCTTGACAAGATGAAGGAGATATAAATTCCATCTAGTCTGTGTAGGGTAGATTGACGAAAGGGAAAATTGGTCTATATGGATGAAGTTCGTAAATGATACAAGGTTAAAGAGATTCTGCCATATAACTGGTACCTACGCTCTCTTCTGTCGGGATATTTGGGAACCATCTATGTTTTAGTTTTATGCTCTACAACTTTCCATATTGTGTGCATTGTTTAGTAATAAGTCTGTGGCAATTAAAGTCTTTACTACTACCTATGTGCCATACTCGTGGCAACAATGTTATCGAGAGTCTACATAAAATTCTGAGAGAGAAAGACAATCACTTCATAAGGGAGGACTCACCACATCAAAAATGATCATTATCGACAATTAATTCTGAATTGCGTGTAAATATATATTTTTAGCGGCAGTTATCACTCTTCCTTTATATCTTCAAAGCCTTTAGCTACATTGGTTCGAATAACATTTAACTAATGCCCGTAAAGACTCTATCACTCTTTATTAATGTCAATATTTAATGCCGCTAAAAGTTATTTTTGTTGTAGAGACTGCATCTTTGAAAACCTGTAGTCATCTATAGTGGAGTGTATATCACGGTATCACGAGTAACAACAAGAGAAAAGTCATCCATTCTTTCCATACATAAGGACACAAAAACCCCTGCATTTATAAGACAAATTGTTTTGAACGAAGTATTAAAAAATGTATGTCATAAAATTGTTGGATAAGATGAAATATTTCTTATACATTTCACATTTGTTTGGGCCATTACAAGTAACTTTAATATAAGTGGTGTAAAAAGTCTAAAAGTTGACCAGATAATGAATAATCATGGGTAAACTTAAAGAGGATCGTAACAAAGTATGTAGAGATTCATATGTTGTGAAAGAAGTATATCTGGACTTCCTATGTTTGTTTTTTGAAATCACACCATAATTTGAGACTTCAAAAACATGAGATTGTTGTGGTTCGTTGTAATTTGAGACAATAAAGAAAGATAACAATAAAAATGAAATGAAGGAAGAGGAAACAATTTTTGGCATTTAAGCTGACATATCGAAGGAATTTGAAGCACGACTAAATTGCAAAAAACCCCAGCAATAGTAAAAGAAGTATCAGATCAGAAATTAAAATCCAAGCATTCACTAATGAATATCAAGAACTTGACACAAATTACATATCCACCGATACAGGTATGCAAATTTTCCATTCTCGAGCAATTTGGGCTACTTATGCATGTGTACGAAAACTGAGCGTGCATAGTTAACATATTTAATATAAATGGTGACATAGGTATAGTTCCGTAATATGTGAATGACCTGGTTGAAGCACCCTAATATTATGAGGGCTTCAGATAGTCAGTGGTTCGCTCAATTGAATGACCTATGAAGGAGATGAGTAGATAACAAATAGACAATTACAATTTTAATATCCTCGAGTAGGGTATTGACTGTTTACTTTTCATTATCTTATACAATTGTAAGATAGTTAAAATGATATCTTTATTTCCATTTTCAAGATTTGTAAGGTTAAAGAATCTTTGAAGTTTCTCTATTTGTTTACTCTTTTATTGTCTTTTTTCTAATTTAATATAAAACATTGAAATCTCGTAAATTTGTGAGGGAATAGTGTGCGAGATTCCAAGTGAATTTACATGTTGAAGTTTGGGACTTTTAAACATGGGAACACTGAAATCTACTTGAATTTTAGAAAATCAAAGAGGATAAGCAAAACAATGAAGGGAAAAGAAATAGTGGCATCTCCTACCCATTCTGATATGTCTCTTCATAGAGAATTAGTGCTAAACCAACAGATAGTTGTTTAGTTTTATTTTCATGTTTTTACCTATTAATCTTGCAAGTTAAAATAAAATCATAGTTATTCAATATATATCTCTTCTAAAAAATGTTAAAACAAATAAACATAAATGTTAATACATACTGGAAAGCTTTTGTAAATTAGACATGTTTTAGACGGTAGAGTTGTCATTATCATTTCTACGTATGCAATCACGTAAAGAATTTAGTTGTAAATTAAGAAGGAGATTATTTCAAAATTAACTCATATCTAATATATATTAAGATAATGAAAACACTCAAGGCAAATAAAGTGTTTTAGTAAGTGAAGATAGAAATATTTATAAATAATGTGCTTTGGCATTATTTAGTATATTTTAAAGAATTGAAATAGCAGTGCTTTACCATATTCTTTAAAGATTCATTTTCTACATAGTAAGAAAAAAATATTATTGGAAGACTAACATTTTATAAGTGGATGTGCTTATGTGACATTGTAACGACCGGGTTCCATCATTATAGAAATACCAATGTGGGAAAAATCAGTGCCGGAAAAACTTTTTCAAAGTACTAGGATTTTCCCAACCTTGTCCAGATTTGAATGAAATTCAGAGTCATCAAGGTGTAGGAAAATTTTGTAATAATTGTGTGGAGTAAACATAAATTTGATTACATGAATAGATATATAACTCATTAAGGAATTCGTACGACTTTCAAAATTGAATTTGGATAAATAGATCTCCATGAATCAATCTTGCATTAATGGCCTTCTCAGAGCATAGTGGGTTAATTGTGTGTTGTAAAAAGGGGGAATTGAAATTCCCCTAAAAATGTTATGTCCCGATTTGTGCCGCAAAAGCGCGAAGTGTGTCGCTGCAGCAAGATGGGCGTCGTTGAAGCAAACGAAATGGACCTTACAAATTTTAGTTCCAATAGAGGCTCACTAGTTCGAAAGTGACGCTTCAGCAGGACTTTATGCCATTGTAGTGACGAGTCTAGAGCATGATAGGTGTCACTATAGCGGGATGAGCGCAAGTTAGGTCGTTAATTAAACCCCTAAACGGCCTTATTTGGCACTTGTATACTTTTAGAGCTGAAGAACGACTGCGGAGCTATTCCAACTCGTTTTCCACCAATCTTAAGTCTAAAGGTAAGTTTTCCACTCCCCTGATTCACTATTCAATCCCAAAAACGTAATAGATGGGTCAATATTTATGGGGATGGGTTTCCTAATGGATTCTGTGGTGTAATTTAACCCTAAATTGACTAGTTGGGATCATGATTTAATCTAGGCTTCATAGAATTGTTAGTATTCCGGGTAATTAGTGATTGTCTATTGATTATTATTTATTATCATTTAACTGTAGATCACGAACAAGCAGAACAAATTCAGATAAGGGAAGGATCAAGTCTCTTTAAGTTCAAGATTATTCTAAGGTAGGTTATGGTTGTGATTTCATGAATGTATGATGTATGCATATTCTTGCTTCACTTTAATACTTGTATGCATATGAACGTTCTAATGGTGATCACACTTGTTGTAACTGAGATAGATGAATGATGTAGCCACGAAATTATGATGTAAATGTATTGTACTAGTCAACTAGATAAACATAAGGTCAACGTCCGTAAATGGTGGATATAGACGAAGGAGAACTCTATGGCAGCCCAGAAGATGCGGCTTACCCTTGAAGTCGATGCAATAATTCTAGGTATCACTAATTACGATGGCTTTTGGGATGTAAATATATTGTACAAGTCAACTAGATAAGCATATGTTTAGGTACATTGAATTTAAGATCTTACGTTTATCTTCCGCAAATTTTAGTCGTTAGATCTTTCATTTAGTAATGGAACTTCAATTTTAGTCAATTAACTTTTTTCTATAAATTAGTGCTCTAGTTTTAGAATAATTTCTTTAGTTGGATAGTAGTAGTGGTACTCCCATTGGCTTGTAAGTGTGGGTGTCAATGACGATGGCTTTTGGGTTTTGAGAAGTTGGTATCAAACCCTAGGTTTGTTGATCTCGATGTACCAAAACGCGTCTAATAGATTTTCATGGAACGGTAAAAGGACACCTTTACTTTTCTTCGAGTGGCTATAGGACTTCAGGAAATATCCATTTTCTCGTGTCTCCTTGGTGCTATGATTTGATTGCCATTAGTATCTAACTTCTTTCACCCGTTTGTAGACATATTGTTCAGACTAGATATAATGACCTTGGACCTATATTTATCATAAAATCTCTAACTCAGGAACCCACAGCGAGAAGTCACGTTCGAGGCAAAGGTAGAGAAAAATCTAGGGGTATAGGTCATAGGAGAGTTGCACCTTGTAAGACACCCAAAATGTGTTAGGGTGTCTAGAGACTCACTTACTCCTATAAACTTTTTAACATGATAATACAGTGATTTAAAGTATGCTTGGGTGATCTGTAGTTATTTAGAAGTCAAACGTCAAGGGACGGCCAAGAAGTTTGATGACTAGTCACCTAAGGGGCCTTATATGTTTTTATGTGATTATGTGTGTGTAATGAGCTTATAAGGTCCTTATTTGATTAACATGATGTTTATAGGCAGGTTTTTTGAGTTTTATGAGGTTTGGAGGTCGAACTTCCAAGAACGTCCAAGACGTTCAGAAGTTAGTCCTTGAGACGTTTATGTGTGTCTTTAGTGTAACATGAATGTTTGAATGTGTTTTACCTGTTCATTTTGGGTGAAACTTTAATGGAAGGTCTAAAACATTTGAAAGTACATATTCACATTGGGAACGTTGGGGAACGACTTCCTAAGGTCCCCGCAAGAGTCCGTCAAGAAGGACCCAAAGGCTGTCGAGACACTACCTTGGCAGTGTCAATCGACGAGCAAAACGGGGCCTTGTCAGTACACCAACGCCCCGTCGATGGGGAGGCGTCAATGGCCACATATCCGGGGTATAAATCTTTTATGATTAAAGTAAAGAAGACTTTGTATGAATTGATATAGGTTCTTGTAGTCTATCATATAGTAACTTGGGATCTTGACGTTAAGATGGTTGTTATGTGACTCGAATATGGTGAATTTCCTTAGTAGTTCCTATATGTGTAATTTGATGATAATTTAAGTATAATTGACCCAATATGAATAGATAACAATTAAATTGGTAAATATTGATTTAGATCTTTCTAGCTTATAGACTCGATAGAGCAATGTATATGTAGTGATCTATACTCTATGGTGAATGAAGCATGATTTCTCTATAATGTTATATCTCTTTAGATATTGACCTAACTATATATTATTGATAAAATATGACTGATGAACAAGACTAGGGAAGTTGGTTCATGATCTATAACTTTGTACTTCCAAGTATATATGTGATATATTGTTTTAGATTGTAGTATGATTTGTAGCGACTTGTACATGATTTCTTTTATGATTGTGGTACTTTAGCTACTGACGTATATTTGAATTATTTATGAAAGAGTAGTACTGGTCAATGATGACTAAAGGATAAAGAATTGGTAAGAATTGTTCTACTTTTCTACTCTTCTATCTCTATATAGTATTAATAATGAAGCCTTGTATGTCATTATGTTGTATGGTCCACTTATGGTTGCAGTGTTTACATTATTTTCATTATATATGTGTTGATCATGGACTTGGAGGCAAATTTATGAATATATGGATGTATGGTAATGATGATCACCCTATGTGTAACTTTTGCCTAGTCTTCTACTCTAGTTGTGAATCTAGGTTATGTTACTATAGTAATGAGCATGAGAATGATTATGTTAGGGTTATGTGTAGGTTCTGCCATTAATGAAATATTAAGGAATCATGACTCCCTACCTATGTACCCCTATGTGAATGCAAGAATAGCAAAAGTTAGGAGTCTTAAATGTAGTAGAAAGCCTGGCTTGTATCCTATGCTATTATGTGTTGTGTGGTCTATGCTTGAAAGTATAATGTGGTCTTAAGAGGGTGTCTTACTGAATGTGTTGATGATAGACATTATGTGATCATATTGTCCAATGTACACACACCCTCACACTACATGCATGCTTATAAGTAGAATAGGATCATAGTGTCTAATGAAAGGTTGTTCTCATATTCACTAGTGTCTACTACTATGCATGTTAAACTTATGTCTATGAAAGTATGTTATGTATTTCCTTAACTAGGATGACTTGATAGGTGTACTAGTATGAGCAAGTTATGGGACCTTGTCTATGCATTGTTCCTAAGTTTGGTCTCTTATGTACATGGATATGTGATACGCTCAAACTTACTTCTCAAATAAGAAGTAAAGAGGTTGTGTCAAGTAAATAACCCAACTAGTGAGGTTGGGATCGTTCCCACGAGGAAAATAGTCTAGACTTAACCTCAACCTATTATTACTATCGTTTGGTCAATAACTTCCTTGGAAAGTAAAAATATAAAAAGGGAGGTTCTATCTCTAAATAAGTGAAAATAAACAACGAACTTGAAAGAGACACTTAACAGCTTTTAAAATTGGGTTTTAATCAATTAATCAAAGTAACTAGGGTTTACGTGTTCCCCACAGGTTCATAAATTGATAACTCTAACTATAACAATTCTTTGCTAGTATCTTGCATGCAAAGTGATAAGTTATGTATTTCTAAATCCTTGGTCCGAAATCTAGAAAATCTCACTCCGCACCTTGGTCCGGCTACGTGTGTTGCTATCCTAACCCTTATCCTTACCTCATATTAAGCATCGTATTCGATATTTGACTAAGTTATTACCTCGTACCAATCAATACTAGCCTATTAGATAGTATACACTAAATCTATGTTAATAATTCTTTTCCTATTATCTACCTCCTTGGTCCGGCAAGTAGCATTAAGGCGAGTTCTAACATTGGTCATCCGTTAAAAAGACTTCTAAACGAAAGAATTACTAATACATGCAAGACACTATTATAGAATTGTTCTTTAAATTAGGGTTTATCTCATTATTTGCCTATGGTTCCCACAACCCTAGTTATGGAGTTTAGTTACTCATAGCCATAAACACAATATTCAAAAATATATTAAATAAGAATTCATGTACTTACTTCAATGAGAAAGAATAAAGTCCGAAAGTTTGCTTGATTAATCACCAAAAATCACTTGTAAGAATCTCCAAATCAAATACTAATACATAGAGTCTAATAATATGATGTCTAATCTAACAGAGTCTAACCTCAAAAATGAGGTTTTTCGATACTATTTATAAAAAATAAGAACCTAATTAAAAAAGGATTCTAATTGCTGGAAATCTGCCAAAACGCGGCTTGGTCGACAGACCTCGCGATGGAGCGTCGTGGTCACGACGGACCATCAAGGACTCCGTCGTCCCATACTTAGAAATTTCTTCTTCTGCTCTCTTCATTCCCCTCGATGGCAAGTATGACGGACCGTCATAGGCACAACGGTCCGTCGTGGGTCTTCATTTCAAAACACTTCACTCCTTGGAATCTAGGTATTGGGATCACTTCTCTGAACTTCATGACGAACCTGCAGGACGGACCGTCATAGCCACGACGGACTGTCACAAGCTACGTAACCCCACACTTGGTCAGACTTCCCCATCTTGCTTTAGACTCTTCTCTACGCTGCCACCTACGGACTGTCACAAGCATGACGGACCTTCATCAGCTCCGTAGGTGGTCTCTTCTGCATTTCTTCACTAAAAATCTCCGCATTCAACTTTGGACAGATTTCCTGCAAAACAAAGAGAAACTCATACAAAAACTAGCACAAAAAGACTTTCGGACACACTAAACCTAAGGAAAAGTATTAATTATACCGTGAAACCACGGTATATCAACACCCTCAACTTAAATTCATTGTTTGTCCTCAAGCGACGCACTATGACTCACTACACAATCTTTGTACAATAGTATTCATGTTTTATCCTTTGCAATCATTTGGCTATCAATCCCGATTAATATCATCAAATCTATGCATGCTATCACTATTAGGCCTGAATTTTGTGGGATTAGAACATGACACAGACTCACCATGCACTAACACCTATCCTCTTCAATTTCTCACCGAGGTGCTAACAATTCCGGTATTGCAACTAGTGTCCTCACTTCAAAACAAAATCCTCATTTTTCACACAATGATTTCAGTTTGAGTATAAGGATTACTTTTTAACACTCGCTCTCAGAACAAAGTCACACTCATTCATACCTATTGCCATAAGCTTGCCCTTATTTTCACTGCCTTAAGTTCGCTATACAACCCTTAGGATCACGATAGGACTTTCTTAGCTTGTAACATAGGTTCAGAGTCAGGTAGGGTATATTTAGGAATACTTTAGTGACTTTTTGCCCTCCTTGATATATCGGCTAAACCTTCCACTTTGTATCACTTTATCTCGCCCAGTTTCTCCTATTCTTTCACCTTGCTCTTTTCCCTTCTTTCTTCATTTGTGTAAGTGACTCTTTTCCCTTTTTTTTCATATCTTTTGTTTTGTATATTTATCTTTTTCTTTACTTTTTTTTCAATGAGTTCTTGAGTCACTTTACTTTTGTTCTTTCTCTCTCTTTGTTCTTTCAACCCCACTTTCCAGAATACTCCTCAAAACAGCCACCCTCAATTCATGGCTTTGCCATGAGTCAAGGTACACAATACCCAAAGTTGGGTCAGGGCCATAACGAAGGTTGTTTATGCATTAGCCACCCTCAACTTATGCTTTTGGCATAAGCTGAGGTGCACATGTCCAAGGAGGGACCAGGGCCAACATATTGTTCCTAGAAAAGATCAGTTGGGGTGAAAAAGAAAGGTCTAATTTTAAGCTCAGATTATTTGGATCAAAGAAGGATAACTTTCATTTGGTTTCTTTTATTTAGGCTAGGAATAAGCTATCTTGAATAAGGGCCTATGATCCTTTCCTAATTGTCTGTTACAACTTACTTTTAGCAAGATTAACCAGGCAAGTTCTAGCTCAGTACCAATAGTGGACTATTCAAATTTCGTAACACTCACTTGACATCTCATCACTATACCAGATTATTAGACACCTAGTTCGAATTGAAGACTTAGGGTAATGCAATGGTGTAATTCTATTTCATGCTTAGAGCCACACAATTATCAGTTACTATGCCTAGTCATGCAACATTTTCTAGTTTTCTCAGGATATCATTTTAGCCATCATGCTTCAGAGTTAAACTATGTACAAAAGATATAAACATGCCGGTTCAACAGAAAAAGTAATCAGTCTTTTGGGGAAAAAGAACACAGGCGAGAAAACCCCAACAGAGGATAGTGAGTTGGGCTACTCAGACTTCACCCTAACACTCACTTTCCATTTACCCCACCCCCAACAAAAAAAAGCATGCAATTTTCCTCAATGCATAAAAAAAAATCTAAATATTAGAGTGGTAGGTGAAGCAAACTTGTGGCGCAAAGCGCCGTCGATCAACAAGATGGTGGGTCCGGTTCCCCGGAACCCACGTACTCTGCAATCTGGACACCCTCAGTGGTGTCCTCAGCAACAACCGCACCATCAGTAGTGCCTCCTGCTGTCTCTACAGTGCGGGAGCTAGACTCCCCAGCCGCTAACTGTGATGCTCTGATCTGGTGTGCCTCCTCCTCAGCAAGTGAGGCTCTCCTCGCAGCCTCCATCTCTCGATGCTCCTTCTTCCTTGCTCGCGCCTCATCCTTTGCTCGACCCCTACGCCTCTTGGCACTCTCTCGAGGGGGAGGTGGTGGAATTTCTGAAGTAGTAAACCAGGCTGCCAGCACGGTGTCCTCAGCAGGCTCGACAGAACGGGCCTCAGACTCCGGTACCCTCGCCTCTAGGATCGTGTCGATGTCTGCAGGAAGACTGTTGACTGTAGCCTGAAGAGTCGACACATCCACCGGAGAGGCTGGTCAGGCTAACACTCTCAACTCAAAGGCGTCCAGGCGCTGGTTGACCTCAGCAATCTTCCGCTCTGTAAACTGCTGCATCTTCCTCTCTAGACGCGCTTTAGACTCAGTAATCGACTTCTGCATCCACGGATGGATATGATGCAGAAGAGTGGTCATTTGTGCCAATAGTTTTTTGACCCTAGCAAGCGGGACCAGTACCGGTCGAGGGGTTGTGCGAGAGGAGCACAGGGCTTTGCTACTACCCGGGATAGACTCCACTGGTGTAGTGTCAGTGGACGCCTGTGTAGCTGTGTGGGCCTGGGCTACCGTATCCGCAAGATAATCAGCAATTGGGGGCATCTCTGGACGAGGCCCTCTACGTGGATCCAACTCATTGGTCTCGTCTCTGATGAGGCCGACGTCAACAGTGCACTGTGGGGTCTTTAGCTGATCTACGTTCCATATGGGCACACCTGCGGACCTGCAAAGGGCAAAGAACATACACGGGAAGGGGTAGGTAGTAGTGACCTTGAATGCCCTCTTGTGCATGACTGCCTGGAGAATCCATGCGAAGTCCACCTCGAATCCGGCTATCATCACCACCATCAACACTGCTCGACCCCAAGTAACGATGTTATCAGCAGCTGTGGGGGAAAGGCAGTGACGGACGAACAGCCACAAGAACTTTGCTATGAAAGTGATGTTGGCCTTTTTGATGGCCCCCTTCAGCTCAGTAACCCAGTCGGCACCCTCTCCATATACTGACAGGTGCAGGGCCACCACCTCTTGGTGGACTCTCTCAGTGCTGGCTCGCACAAGAACTCTTCATCCTTTACTATCTGCCAGTGGTAGTAAAACTCGGTAGTGATGGGGGTCCGAGTAGCATCTGCACTCTCGCCGTATAGAAACCGGTGGATGGCTGGCAGTGAAATGTCAACCTGTACACCCCGGACTCGAACCTACTCCAGTGGGGCCTGTTTAGCGGGAGCATCCCGCCTATCGATCTGTGATCGGTGAGTCGCTACGTAAGATGCGTAGAACTCTCGAACCATTTCCTCGTTGTATCATCCCAACAGACGTGCTGTCCACTCTAAGCGATGCCTGGTGAAGAGGTTGTGGATCTCCGACATCATTGGGAGACTCCCTGTAAGTACCCGCTGCTCCAAGGTGAGTGTTTGAGTCATTACTCCTTTATCAGTCAGGAACATGGCGTCAGAGTAAACTTGAAACTGGCCGTCAACACACCACCGGTTTGGCTGGTCAGGGGCTCGGGTGGGGACCTGAGCTGGTGCGCCGGATGTAGAGTCTGAACTGTCAGCGTTATCAGACGAGGCCGATGCTGCAGCAGTGGCGGGTGTGGGAACCTCAGCAGAGCTAGAAGCTTCCTCGGACCATGATACTCCTAAGGAGCCAGACACTCCTTCCTCATTTGTGGTTGACCCAGAGGGTGTGCCGGTCAGTGTGCGCTCGTCATCAGACTGAGAGGCAGTGACTACGCCGGACGCCACCGTCTTGGGTGTGGCTCTGATAGCACGTGCAGCACGGGAAGGTGCGGAAGTGCCTGGGGGCACATACTCAGGGTCCCGCTCATCATCAGAGCCGATGATCAAGAGTGCAGACGGGGCAACAGACTTTGATCGCCCACGTGCGTAGGTTCTGTCTTGCTTGGATTCCATAGTAGATAGTACCTGCAAAGGATCCTATTAGTACAAGTAGTGGCAAACAAGACAGGCGAAACTATATGAAATAAAACAGTGAAAATAATATGTAATTGCTGTAGAAATAGTGACACACGACGGGCCTGATGACGGCTCATCGTGACTATGACGGACCGTCGTGACGTCCGTCGTGTTGTACTTGGACTCTGTATAAATAGAGAACCCTGAAGGGGAGTCTCTGACTAGCATGACGGTGTGTGCAGAACAGACCTTCACTGTTACGACGGTCCGTTGTAGATTTCCATTGTAGGACACTAGGGAAAAATATGGAGACCCTTAGGAGAGGGGTCTCTGATCGTATGACGGTCATGCAGGACGGACCATCGTGGGTACGAAGGTCCGTCACATGTGTTCGTTGAAGGACACTTGGAGAAAATATGGAGACCCTTAGGAGAGGGGTCCCTGACAGTTATAACGGTCATGCAGGATGGACCGTCGTGGGTACGACGGTCTGTCACATGTGTCTGTTGAAGGACACTTGGAAAAAGATGAGAGACCCTTAGAAACAGGGTCTCTGACAACCAAAACGGTTGTGCAGGACGGACCGTCGTGAGGACGACGATCCGTCACATGTGTCCGGTAGGACAGGGGTGCTACGGCTTGTGCAATGGACCCTACGACAATCCGTCGTGGCTACGATGGTCCGTCATCGGGGTCTCGTTTTCAATGACAGTGACAGAACTAAAGGTACCCTAAGCAACCCCGATGAACCCACATCAACCTTGTGGTGTTTTGGACCTACATGTGTCTAACCCAACTACCTAGGGAACTAGCAATGCAAAAACACTTATGTCTAGGGTGGTAAACATGGTAATTTCGAACATTTGTAACCTAGGTCAGGCAGAATCGTATAAAGTAAACAAAATATTACGAGGAACTAAGCTTAATACTAACTAGTAACAAAAATAAAATATAAATGAGTATAAATTAGAGACACATACCTTAGAAATGGAGAAAAACATATGCAAAAGTACTCGGTGGCAAGGTAGACACTCACAGCAGCAATTTCCACTAGTAGATAACACTTTAGGGCTTTGGAGAATTGTGAGAGGTCAATGATGGTGGGAGGGAACGGGGAAGTTTAAAAGAGAGAGTAATGGGAGAAATAAGAGAGTAATGGTGTGAAATATGGAGGGATTGGGGAGTTTAAATGGTCTTATTTTGGAAAAAGGGTCCAGCTGGGTCGGGTCGGGTATACCTCATTAATCACGCGACGGTTCCCCAACAACGGTCCGTCGCAGTTGTGACGACCCATCGTTGGTTCCGTCGTGCGTGCCCTAGTTTCAAAACAACATAAAAACGTACCTAGTATGACGGATGAATACGACTGTCCGTCACAGGCGCAACGGTCCGTCGATGTGTCCGTGAGTGACTGCTGCAGAGTAATTTTCTGCAGAATTTCCTGGTGATGTGCCTGCAAATATAAAACCCATTAATAGAAAAATGCTACCATTACTAAAAAGACGATAAGTATTGGGTTGCCTCCCAACAAGCGCCTGATTTAATGTCGCGGCACGACTGGGGTCACTCGATTACTCAGACTTCATCAAGATGGTATGCCTCTATCACTTCATTTGCCGATTCAGCATGCCCGAAATAGATTTTTATGTGCTGTCCATTCACCTTGAACCGCACACCCTCCTTAGTTTCCAACTCAACTGCTCCATGAGGTAATAGTTGGGTAACCAAGTAAGGACCAGTCCATTTGGACTTGAGCTTGCCCGGAAACAAGCGCAACCTGGAATTGAATAAAAGCACCAAATCCCCGACCATAAATTCTCGATTTTCAATTTTGTTGTCATGGTACTTCTTCATATTTTCTTTGTATAGTACTGAGCTCTCATAATCTTTTAGGCGAAATTCATCGAGTTCATTCAACCCATTTAACCGTTGCTCTGCAGCTTCGTTCCAATCCATTTTTAGCTTCTTCATAGCCCACATGGCTTTATGCTCTAACTCAACCAGAAGATGACAAGCTTTCCCATATACAAGTTGGTATGGAGACATACCTATGGGAGTCTTATATGCTGTCCGGTAGGCCCAAAGAGCATCATCAAGCCTCCTTGACCAATCCGTTCTACTAGCATTCACTGTTTTTTGACAATATCTTTTTTATTTCCCGATTCGACACTTCAACTCGCCCACTAGTTTGAGGGTGGTAAGGAGTGGCCATATTATGGAGAACCCCGTATTTCTCCAACAACCCCTTGAACAATCTGTTGCAGAAGTGGGAGCCCCCATCACTAATAATGGCCCTTGGGTGCCAAAACGAGAGAATATGTTCTTTTTCAAGAATGCAGTGACACTCTTCCCTTCATTGTTTGCGAGGGCTATGGCTTCGACCCATTTAGATACATAATCGACTGCTACTAGAATGTACTTCATTCCATGAGAACTCACAAAAGGGCCCATAAAGTCAATACCCCAAACATAAAATAACTCAATCACAAGAATGGGGTTTAGAGGGAGCTCTTGCTTTCTTGAAATACCACCATCTCGTTGACATTTGTCACATGCTTTAGCAAACCCATCAGCATCTTGATAAAGAGTTGGCCAATAGTAACCACATTGTAATATCTTATGAGCGGTTCGGATACCATTGTGATGTCCGCCAACAGGTGAAGAATGGCATGCCTCCAACACACTCAACATTTCACATTCTGGCACACAACGCCGAATAAGGCCGTCGGCACAAATCCTTTACAAGTATGGTTCACCCCAAAAGAACTTCTTCACATCGTACATGAACTTTTTGCTTTGATGAAAGGACAAGTCTGATGGAACAATATCACTAGCCAGATAGTTCGCAAAATCTGCGAAGCATGGAATCAAGTCTTGTGAAGCAGCTAATACATGTTCATCGGGGAAAGTATCATCAATGTCAGTCTTATCCCCTAACTCTCTCATAGCTTCATCCTCTAGACGAGAAAAATGATCAGTAACTTGATTTTCAGTTCCTTTTCTATCCAGCACTTCAAAGTCAAATTCTTGCAGCAGTAATACCCAACGAATCAACCTAGGTTTCGCATCCTTATTCGCCATCAAATATCTCAATGCTGAATGGTCAGTATGCACTATAACTCTAGTACCTATCAAATAGGAGCGAAATTTCTCAAAAGCAAAGACTACTGCAAGGAGTTCTTGCTCAGTCACTGTGTAGTTCTTCTGAGCTTCATTTAAGGCTTTACTAGCATAGTAAATTGGGTGAAGGATTTTGTTTCTTAACTGTCCCAATACTACACCAAGAGCCACCCACTAGCATCACACATTACCTCAAATAGACTGTTCCAATCTGGAGAAATAATGATAGGCGCAGACACTAACTTTTCTTTTAGCTCACCGAATGCTTTAAGACGGGATTCATCAAAACAAAATTTACGTTCTTTCTCTAGCAATTTGCACAATGGGTGTGCAATCTTTGGAAAGTCTTTGATGAATCTCCGGTAAAAACCTGCATGCCCAAGAAAGCTTCTCACACCTTTCACAGAGATCGGCGGGGGAAGTCTCTCTATTACCTCGACTTTAGCTCGATCAACCTCTATGCCCTTTTCTGAAATGTGATGACCCAACACAATACCCTCTATCACCATGAAATGACACTTTTCCCAGTTTAGTACCAAATTGCAGTCTACACATCTCTTAAGAACCTCAGATAAATTGGTCAAACACCGCTCGAATGAATCACCAACAACAGAAAAATCATCCATTAAAACTTCTATAGTATCCTCCACCATGTCAGAAAATATTGACATCATACATCTCTGAAAGGATGCGGGTGCATTGCACAACCCAAACAGCATTCTTCTGAACGCAAAGGTCCCATATGGACAAGTGAAAGTGGTTTTCTCTTGATCTTCTGGTGCAATAGAAATCTGATTATACCCCGAATACCCATCAAGAAAACAATACCACTCTTTTCCGGCAAGTCTATCCAACATCTGATCCATGAAGGGCATAGGAAAATGGTTATTTTCAGTCCATGAGTTCAGTTTATGGTAATCCATACACACCCTCCATCCAGTAACCGGTCTGATTGGAACAAGTTCATTCCTTTTGTTGGGGAGCACAGTCATTCCCCCTTTCTTAGGTACACACTGAATCGGGCATACCCAACTACTATCGGCGATTGGATAGATTACTCTGGCATCCAACCACTTGATGATTTCCTTCTTCATAACCTCTTGCATAGGAGGATTCAAGCGTCTCTGGTGCTCAATACTCGGCTTATGATCACGCATGAGTTGGATTTTATGAGAGCAAAAACCATGTGGGATTCCAATAATGTCCGCAATGGTCCACCCAATAGATCTTTTGAACCTTTTTAGTACCTTCACCAAACTCTGAACCTGTTGTTCATCCAGGTCTGATGCAATGATTACCGACAAAGTGTCACCATCTCCTAAGAATTCATACCTAAGATGAGGTGGGAGAGCTTTTAATTCAACTTTTGGAGCCTCCTCTATCGATGGTTTCGCGGGTGGGTACTCGCGATTTTTCATATCAAGCTCAAATTTCTTCGATTTAAACCGAACATAACCTCGATCAAGAGCCGCGACTAATGACTCATACTCTTCAATGCAATCGCTATCAAAGTTCATTATCACTGCCGCTAATGCTTCAACACCTAGACATTCTTCTATTTGTGTCTCAGATGTCTCACCCATGTTGTAGGATATAAAAGATACCGATTGGACCTCACCACTCTGCCTCATGGACCTACAAATATTGAAGGTCACTTCCTAATTGTTCAACCGAAATTTCATCTGCCCCTTTTCCATGTCTACTAAGGCTCTTCCCGTAGCTAGGAATGGCCTCCCAAGGATAATAGGCACTTCAAAATCAACCTCACAATCAAGAATAACAAAATCAGCCGGAAAGATGAATGACTCCACTTTTACTAGCACATTATGAAGTATCCGTATGGGCCGTTTTACTGTTCGATCAGCCATCAGTAGCCGCATCGCAGTGGGCTTTGGGTCACCCAAACCCAACTTCTTGTAAATCGAGAGGGGCATGAGATTTATGCTTGCCCCCAGATCACATAATGCTTTCGCAAAATCTAATAGCCCGATTGTACAAGAAATAGTGAACGCACCGGATCTTCTTTCTTTTGGACCAGAGATCTTGTAGCAATAGCACTACAATGATGCATTATATCATCATCCTCAAAAGTAACCGATCTTTTCTTTGTGACCAGATCTTTCATAAATTTGGTGTAACCGGGCATTTGTTCTAAAGCTTCTACCAAAGGGACATTGATAGAAAGTTGCTTCAACATTGTTATAAAACACCGATATTTGCCATCCTCGGTCTTTTTCACTAATCTTTGAGGAAATGGGGGTGGTGACATAGGAATAGGAGTTACCTTTTTAGGCACTTCAGCATCTTTTGCAATGTTATCCTCTAAATCAGCATCAACAGTTACCATTTTATCAGTATCTTTTGTCACCTTATTCTCATTAGATGGCATATGTGGGTCAATGGTTTGCTTGCCACCATGAGCAGTAATTGCCATACAATGTCCATCATTTATCAGATTTTGGACAGTGTTGCTAGGAAGAGTGCCCGGTTTCCGTGTGTTCACAAATGCAGATAATTGGGCCAATTGTAAATCAAGTTGCTTAATCGATATTGCATGTGTATCAACTTTTTGCCCAATAACCGCTTGATCATTCCTCAACTCTTTATTATGCTCATCACTACCATCGAACCTCCTCATCATTTTATGCAACATATCCTCAACTTGTGACATACTACCTCCACCATCCCTAGGAGTAACTTCACGATTTTGAGGAGGAACATAGGGTCCATTCCTGTCGTTTCTATTACCATAGTTACCCCTGTTGAAGTTGTTGTCGCGATTCTAGTTTCCATCTCACACATAATGACCATCACGATTGTAGTTACCATAGTTCCGACCTTGGTTCCCTTGACCTTGGCGCCAATTCTCCTGATTAGAGCCTTGGGCACTTGGTCGAAAACCCCCCATATGTTCATTTACTGCATAGGAATCCTCCTCATAATAACACTCATCGTTTGGAGGTGGTGGTTTAGCCAAGTAGTTGACTGCATTTATCTTTTTTGCACCCGCAGTGACATGTTTTAGTATAAATTCAATCTCAGTTCTCATCTGAGCCATTTCTTCACGAATATTATCTGTGGGTGGGTTGTGAGTGGACTACACTGCGAAGGTGTTTCTCCCTGTATCGGACTTCCTAGTACTCCAAGCTTTGTTATTTCGAGAGATTTTCTCTAGTTTTTCTACAATCTCAGCATAAGGGCATTCTCCATAAGATCCACCTGCTATAGTACACCTCTTTATTGTTATCATCCTGTCCCCGATAGAAGTATTCCTTCAGTGACTCATCATCTATACGGTGATTTGGAACACTTCTCAAGAATATGGTGAATCTATCCCAAGAACTACTAACTGACTCTCCTGGTAGTGCCACAAAGTTGTTCACTCTGTCTTTGTGGTTTAATTTCTTGGAGACCGGATAGTAGCGTGCTAAGAAGACATCCCTTAGTTGGTTCCAAGTGAAGATGGAGTTGTATGGGAGCTCAGTGAACCACATAGCAGCCTCTCCCGTTAGTGAGAGAGGAAACACTCTGAGACCTATTACATCTAGATCCAAATCAGGCCTCTCCACACAACTTTTACACATTGCCCTTACCTTAGCTATATGGGCATGTGGATCCTCAGAAGGTAGCCCTGAAAAGAAACCTCTGGCAGTGAGCATTTGCATCAGGCTACTAGTTACCACAAAAGTGTGGCATATGGATAGAGGGGGCAAGACAAGTGGCCCATCCGAGTGTTCTATGTTATCATACCCTCTGTAGTATGCTTGGGGCCGTGGAACGGGATTTTGTCCCCTCTGTTGATGTTCACCCGGACCGTCGGGTATCATCTGACCATGAACATCCACTGGATCTGGGATGTTCTGGTTTGGATCCTCATCATTTATTCCCAAGTTTCGATTCATATTGTGTAGTGTACGCTCTAGTTCGTGATCGTAGGGAAATAACGGTTCTCTTCCTCTCCGTGTATTTGGCATACAAGGAGGATAGTTCTGAAAGGAAATCAAAAAAAATAAAACAAAGTAAAATCAATAAAGTATCAACTAAACTATAGTAATAAGTTCAAGTTAATCTAATAGCTAAATTCCCCGGCAGCGGCGCAAAAATTTGATACGCTCAAACTTACTTCTCAAATGAGAAGTAAAGCGGTCGTGTCAAGTAAATAACCCAACTAGTGAGGTTGGGATCGTTCCCACACGAAAAATAGTCTAGACGTAACCTCAACCTATTATTACTATCGTTTTGTCAATAACTTCCTTGGAAAGTAAAAATATCAAAAGGGGGTTTCTATCTCTAAATAAGTGAAAATAAACAACGAACTTGGAAGAGACACTTAACAGCTTTTAATGTTGGGTTTTAATCAATTAATCAAAGTAACTAGGGTTTACGTGTTCCCCACAGGTTCATAAATTGATAACTCTAACTATAACAATTCTTTCCTAGTATCTTGCATGCAAAGTGATAAGTTATGTATTTCTAAATCCTTGGTCCGGCATCTAGAAAATCTCACTCCGCACCTTGATCTGGCTACGTGTGTTGCTATCCTAACCCTTATCCTTACCACATATTAAGCATCGTATTCGATATTTGCATAAGTTATTACCTCGTACCAATCAATACTAGCCTATTAGATAGTATACACTAAATCTATGTTAATAATTCTTTTCCTATTATCTACCTCCTTGATCCGGTAAGCAGCATTAAGGCGAGTTCTAACGTTGGCCATCCGTTAAAAAGACTTCTAAACGAAAGAATTATTAATACATGCAAGACACTATTCTAGAATTGTTCTTTAAATTAGGGTTTATCTCATTATTTGCCTATGGTTCCCACAACCCTAGTTATGGAGTTTAGTTACTCATAGCCATAAACACAATATTCAAATATATTAAATAAGAATTCATGTACTTACTTCAATGAGAAAGAATAAAGTCCAAAAGTTTGCTTGATTAATCACCAAAAATCACTTGTAAGAATCTCCAAATCAAACACTAATACACAGAGTCTAATAATATGATGTCTAATCTAATAGAGTCTAACCTCAAAATGAGGTTTTTTGATACTATTTATAAAAAATAAAAACCTAATTAAACAAGGATTCTAATTGCTGGAAATCTGCCAAAACGCAGGTAGGTCGGCGGACCTCGCGACAGACCATCGTGGTCACGACGGACCGTCATGGACTCAGTCGTCCCATACTTAGCAATTTCTGCTGCTGCTCTCTTCATTCCCCTCGACGGTAAGTATGACGGACTGTCATAGGCACAACGGTCCGTCAGGGGTCTTCGTTTCAAAACACTTCACTTCTTGGAATCTGGGTACTGGGATTACTTCTCTGAACTTCATGACGAACCTGCAGGACGGACCATCATAGCCACGACAGACCGTCACAAGCTACGTAACCCCACACTTGGTAAGACTTCTCCATCTTCCGTCAGCAGCTTCTATACGCTGCCACCTACGGACCGTGACAAGCACGACGGACCGTCATCAGCTCCATAGGTGGTCTCTTCTGCATTTCTTCACTCAGAATCTCCGCATTCAACTTTGGACAGATTTCCTGCAAAACAAAGAGAAACTCATAAAAACTAGCACAAAAAGACTTTCGGACACACTAAACATAAGGAAAAAGTATTAATTATATTGTGAAACCACGGTATATCAATTTGAATGCATGAGTATGTTACGAACATGTACGCTATAATGTGAAGTATGTGGCATAATGAAGTATGATTATACCTAGTGTCTAAATGTGTTTATATGAAAGCATGGCTCATATAGTTACACTTGTACACTTATGCATGAATGAAATAAAGCATGAATATGTGTGGTCTAAAGGTGTTATGTGAAAGGTTTGGTCACATATAGGCACACACACATGTATTATGATCTAGTTAATAGAGGGGTTCTTGAAAGTTGTGCGCAAGGGTATCTTAAACTAGATAGATGCTTACATATGCTATGTCCATGTGAAAGGTTTTCTGACATGATTTAGTTGATGAAAAGACTTCTCATCTATAACCAATGATCTAAGCATATGGGGAATGAATCTCCTAAAGCCTATGTTTTATAAAGTAATGTAATTAAAGGCTTTTAATAAATGGAACTTATCTTAGCATCGAGTGAACTTGCAGATAAGGGTGTCCCTTCCCATTGTAGGAAGGTAGGTCACCATTGACCTCACAGGGTGGATAGCCTCATGACCCAAAAAGGGTGTTAGAGTGATTTTTCCATGATGCACCCAAGTTCCATAACTTTGTTGCCCCATAGGATCTAGCAAGTGATTTCACCTAATATGCTAGAGTGATACTCATATCTTACCTTGGAAAGTAAGACACCCTCTTTGGTGTGAGGGGATGACACTTAATTCCATGTTTGGCTCACATGGTCTTATTGTCAGTTAAAGATATAGTTTCCTAATGTAAAATGGACAATAGAAGTAAATGACTAAGGACCTTAACTAGGATAACCTAAGAGAAGATACTTAGGATAGGTGGAAGTAATGAACCCACCTAGGCATTGCATAAGTACATATGTAAGGGATTCCTGGGAAGGTATTCTAATGCATGTGCATATACTTATGGTTCTCTTACATGACAATATTTTAAATGTCTACATGATGGAATGATTTGCATGATATGGAATCTTAATGTAAAGTGTATGCCTTGTTTATGAAATGGTCCTAGGAATGCATGAGTTGAGCTAAAGGGTTGTATGTATTGATTCCTTGTGGTCTTAAGGTGAAGCTTGAGCATGATTATTGTTATGGGACATTCTTCATGCATTGCACCAAGCATCACTAGAAGTATTACTTGGGAAAGTTAAGAAATTGGACTGAAAAAAATTCACTGTAAAATTAAAGTAGTTCACTGTAATGTGTAAGAAGCTTACTGTAAAATTCTCTAATATGTGGCTTAATTCTATATGTGATTTTATATGATATATGGACTTTGAATATGTCTATATGAATCACGTGAATGATATAAATGCTATTGTATCAAGGTTTTATAAAGATTTCACAAAAAGGCATCATGTATGGTTTTCAAGTAAAATGTCCCTTTTAAATGCATGTTTTTGCATGGTTGTCATACTTAGTGAATTCTTATACTAACTCCATTCTTCTCTACTTTGTACACAAATTGTAGGTTGTGGATGCTAAAATGACTGTCTCTATGTTGAGGAGCTTGATATGTGATCCCCAAGCTCAAGGAAAAGGAATCCTTATGTCCAAGGATTTCTTAGTCATGTCTTTACTGTAAAGTGTATAAGATTTCTTATGTATTATTTTTTAAGGGTCGTGACCCTAAAGTAATCTTATGATGTTGTGTCTAGGATGCCAAACAGACTTAAGTTCTAAATATGTACTTATGATATTATATATAAATATATATATATATATATATATAAGGTAAATTTTCTAACATATGAAGTGCTATGAAAAATTTTATGTTTTCCTCTAAATTTACCTATGACAATGCGATGAATAATAACTATGAGCTTGTATAAGAACTTCGAGAGGTCAAGTACGCCACGTTACTTCTCCGGTGTGCACCCCGGATGTGACAAACGTGGTATCAGAGCATAAGGTTTATGAAAGTGGTTTTAGGTTGTAAGAGTCTCATATTGACACATCTAGTAGAGTCTTGTTTCATTGGTGGTGAGTCGCGACACATCAAATTGTATGGTAGGCTATAGGACGATAGAGTTTCCCTTCTTTATCATTCTCACATCGTGCCATAGAAATTAACTCTATAAGATATCTCTCTTATGTTTTCTTGTCCGGTGGTCTTTTAGATGTCATTTCTTTGATGAGATTGTATCTCTGTGCTTGAGGGAGAAAGGGTGAGTTTTGATGCTTATCTTGGTTTTATGGTTTCATGAGTTGTCTGAAGGTGAATTTAGCAATGATGTGTTGATATGATGTCTCTTGTGGTAATATGGGAGACCTATGTGAAATAACATGTTATTTTGGGAATTATATGTCATGATATAGTTAAAGCATGTTAGAATTTAATATGGTTTAACTTGAAATGTTTAGTGATCACCTATGCAATCATGTCGCCCTAGGTATATGTTGAAATGGGGAAGAAGAATACTACCCTAAAAATAAATGTATGATGTTTCAATGTTGCCCATGTTTATATATGTGACCCTTCATGATTGTTTTGTATGGATTGAAGTCTTTGTATAGGCTTGGTCTTAGAAGCAATGGTAGAATGTTGTCCTTGTAGAATGATGATGTGGATTTGATTGACCTAGAAGTCACCTTACTGTAAAGTTGAATGAAAAAGAAGAGTCCCTATAGTTAAGTATTCTCAATTGTTTTCCTTAATATTGTATGACCCTGGTGTCTATTGTATTGTTGAAAACCTTATGTGGTTGAAGAGTATGACTTAACTTGAAAATTTTGAAATAATTTGTGTAGGTGATAAGGTTTAGAATGCCTTGGTGTTCCTATGTTGACTTACTGTGATCCCTTTTAAAGTGGTAATCACTTTTAAGTGATGAAAATAAAGGTTGTTAAGTTAAGATCCTCTTAAGGTTGGGTTAAGTTGATCTTAATTGGGTTTAACCTGAGTGGGGGATCGTGATGGAGTAGTGAGGTTGTAGATATTTTATACCTTGTCCTTCTATCTAACGTGAACAAGAAGCTAATGAATTCTTAGTAAACTAGTACATCATAAGAGTTTTGCATTAAATTTTGAATTGCATGACCTCTATATATTTGGTATATCTTGATTGACCCTATATTGAGGGTAATTTAAGACTCTAAAGTACTTGAAAAGAAATTTTGATTAAATTTATGGTTTTCTCTTGATTGTGCATCTTGATATACTAGTTGTGCATTTGACTTCATGAGTTAAGGTAAGAAACATGTTTGAAGTCACTTTTGATATGAAAGGTTTAGCTTTATATTGAGAAATTGAACCTCTTTAAAATGAAATATGTTGAGTCTCGTGAAATCTATGTAACTTCTAGGGTTTGGAAAGAATGATTGTAGGTTTACTCTTGATAAAGTGAAGGCATGTTAGCTATTGTTCTTGTGTGTGTGCCTATAAATGGTAAGACTTTCCCTAAATGATGCATGTTTGTGAAAGCTAATGTTAAGGTAGAAAGTGAAATGTTGTGAAAAGGCTTCCTAATTGTTGTGATGTGCTTGGTGTGACTTGCCATTTAGACTTCACTAGGAAAAAAACATGAGCATGTCTTCGTTTGAAAGTTAAGAATTTCTCATTGTTAGAGTAAAGTTGATCTTTGTGCATGTGTTTGGGTATTAATTCATGAGACATGTAACTATGTTGAGGAAAAGGAATTCATCCATGGACACAACTAAACATAGTATGGTTGAGTATGACCATCGTAGAACTAGGTCTAAATAATAAGAATCCATTGTCAATCTAATTAACTCAAGTCTATGTGCAAGTATGATTACTTAAATGTGTTTTGAGTATTGTTGGAATCTACCTATGTGTGACCTTACATGATGATCTTAATAAATTAATATGTAATGACTATGTTATGATTAGGAGAAGGATGTTCCTCCTATGAACATGGGAAGTTCCTAGGTGTTTGATGCATTAAAGCGTGAGCGATTAAAAGTATTGCTTGCTTGTATGCATTGAGTGCTAAATGGTTTGAAGTGTGTTCCTTGTATGTTTGGTCCATTAAATTCTATATTATGATGTTATGACTGTTGTGAGATTCTCTATGGTGTATTGAAGTCCTTGTTATGATTAATGTTTTCTAAGTGCCATTCGAGGACGAGTGCTACCATGTGGGGGATATTGTAAGACCCCCAAAATGAATTAGGGTGTATAGAGCCTCACTTGTGCCTAAAATCTTGTTAACATTTTAATATATTGATTTAAAGTATGTTTGGGTGATGTGAAGTCATTTAGAAGTGAAATGTCCAGGGACAACCAAGAAGTTAGACATTTTTAGGTGATTATGTGTGTATCATGAGCTTATGAGGTGATTATATGATTAAAATGATGTTTAAAGGCAGTGTATTGAGTTTCAAGAAGTCTGGAGGTCGAACGTTCAACAACGTCCAAGACGTTCGAAAGCTAGCCCTTGAAACGTTTATCTGTGTCTTGAGTGTGCCATGCATGTTTTGATATGTTTTACATGTACTTTTTTTATGAAAAATATATAGAAGTTATATAACATTTTAAGGTACATATTTACGTTGGGAACTTTCGGGTACGATTTCCCAAGGGCCACGCAAGAGGCCCTCAAGAAGGACCCAAAGGCTGTCGAGACACTGGTTTGGCAGTGTCAATCGACGAGCAAACGACGCCTCGTCAGTCCACTAGCACCTAATCGATGGGGGAGGCATTGATGTAAACTTATCCTGGTTAAGTATTGAGGTATTTGAAAGCCTCATACTCAATGATCAAAGGTACAGGATGGTCCGTTAATGGACCAACACCCCGTCGTTTAGTCCATCGGTGCAGGCCTTCAGTTACGGCCATGCACGCTGCCTTTATATGGGGTGAATGAGAAATTCCCCCATGTGCTAACCTTAACCTAAGCGATTTATCTAACCATTTTTGGTTATATTAGGTTGGTGAAAAATGTGAATAGCCCATACCCAATCCTTATATCAAAATCAAACCTCCCTTTCCCAAAATATCCTCTCTATAAATCTCCATTGAAGGTGAAGTTCAAGGTCAACTTGTAGATTCGATTCTCATGGGTTATTAATCAATTTTTAGTGGGTTATTCATGAAATAAAGTTATGGTGATCGTTCATCTTTCGATAATCTTTCATCTAGAGTGTCCTCTTCAAAGTTTTCAAAGAAGTTCCATGATCAAATCTCTTCTTCTTCAATCTAGCCATGGGATCTTTCTTAAATTGATTTAAAAAGCATAATATGAATGTATTGATGATTATCAACTGATTTTGATGTGATTTTAAATCAAATTTCATGATGAACCCATTCTCTTTCACAAACTTGATTTTAGCCTATGTATGACTTTATGATCTTGATCTTATCCATATCGATTTGTGATACAATTATGTTAATATGTTTATGTCTACTTATATATATGGATGGTTAATTGTTAATGAATTATCCATGTGAACCAATATATAAATATTTGATTTAGGCTAGCTTAGATCTCTATGTATTCACGATAACATTGATCTTTAAATGTATAAAAGTGGAATTTGATTATGTTAAGATGCTTTTAGAGACTGCCTTAGGGTAATATCATGGTTTAATTGTGGGTATAAATCTTGTATGATTTATATACCATGGTTTCACGGTATTATTAATACTTTTTCCTTATGTTTAGTGTGTCCAAAAGCCTTTTTGTGCTAATTTTTATATAAGTTTCTCTTTGTTTTGCAGGAAATCTGTCCAAAGATGAATGCGGAGATTTTGAGCGAAGAAATGCAGAAGAGACCACCTACGGAGCTTATGACGGTCCGTCGTGCTTGTGACGGTCCGTAGGTGGCAGCGTAGTGCAGCTACTGAAGGAAGATGGGGAAGTCTGACCAAGTGTGGGGTTACGAAGCTTGTGACGGTCCGTCGTGTCTATGACGATCCGTCCTGCAGGTTCGTTATGGAGTTCAAAGAAGTAATCCCAGTACCGATATTCCAAGATTTGAAGTGTTTTGGAACGAAGACCCTCGACGGACCGTTGTGCCTATCAGGGTCCGTCATACTTGCCATCGCGGGTAATGAAGAGAGAAGCAGAAGAAATTGCATAAGTATGGGACAACGGAGTCCATGATGGTCCGTCGTGACCATGACGATCCGTCGCGAGGTCCGTCGACCCAGCCGCGTTTTGGCAGATTTCTAGCAAATAGAGTCCTTGTTTAATTAGGTTTTTATTTTCTATAAATAGTTTAAAAACCTCATTTTTGAGGTTAGACTCTGGATCATTGTTAGACTCCGTATTAGATGACATCATATTAGTAGATAATGTATTGTTAGATTCTTGATTATCATTAGACTTTTTATGATATTACTTGATTACTTTGAGATTCTTGCAAGTGTTTTTTGGTGATTAATCAAGAAAACTTTCGGATTTTACTCTTTCTCATTGAAATAAGTTCATGAATTCTTATTAAATATATTTGAATATTGTGATTATGACTATGGGTAACTAAACTCCATAACTATGGTTGTGGGAACCATAGGCAAATAATGAGGTAAAACCTAACTAAAATAAAAATTCTAGAATTGTGTCTTGCACGTATTAATAATTCTTTCACTTAGAAGTCTTTTTAACGGATGGCCAACGTTAGAACTCGTCTTAATGCTACTTGCCGGACCAAGGAGGTAGATAATAGGAAAAGAATTATCAACATAGATTTAGTGTATACTATCTAATAGGCTAGTACAGATATGTACAAGGTAATAACTTAGTCAAATATCGAATACGATGCTTAATATGAGGTAAAGATAAGGGTTAGGATAGCAACACACGTAGCCGGACCAAGGTGCGGAGTGAGATTTTCTAGATGCCAGACCAAGGGTTTAGAAATACATAACTTATAACATTGCAGGCAAGATACTAGGAAAGAATTGTTATAGTTAGAATTATCAAGTTATGAACCTGTGGGGAACACGTAAACCATAGTTACTTTGATTAATTGATTAAAATCCAACATTCAAAGCTGTTAAGTGTCTCTTTCAATTTAGGTAGTTATTTTCATTCATTTAGAAATAGAAACCCCCCTTTAATCTTTTTTACTTTCCAAAGAAGTAATTGACTGAACAATAGTAATAATAGATTGAAGTTAGGCCTAGACTATTTTCCTCGTGGAAACGATCCCAACCTCACTAGTTGGGTTTTTTACTTGACACGACCGCTTTACTTCTTATTTGAGAAGTAAGTTTGAGCGTATCAAATTTTGGCGCCGCTGCCAGGGATTATAGCTTTTAGATTAACTTGAACTTATTACTATAGTTTAGTCGATATTTTCTTGATTTTACGTTGTTTTATTGTTTTTGATTTTTTTAGAACTATCCTCCTTATATGCCAAATACACGGTGAGGAAGAGAACCCTTGTTTCCCTACGATCACGAATTAGAGCGTACACTGCACAATATGAATCAAAACTTGGGAATCAATGATGATGATCCAAACCAGAACATCCCAGCTCCGGTTGATGTTCATGGTCAGATGTTACCCGATGCTCCGGGTGAACACCAACAGAGGGGACAAAATCCAATTCCATGGCCCCAAACATACTACAGAGGCTATGATAACACAGCAGACTCGGATGGGCCACTTGTCTTGCCTCCTCTACCCACATGCCACACCTTTCTGGTAACTAGTAGTCTGATGCAAATTCTCACTGCCAGAGGTTTATTTTCAGGGCTACCTTCTGAGGATCCACATGCCCATATAGCTAAGGTAAGGGCTGTTTGTAAAAGTTGTGTAGGGAGGCCTGATTTGGATTTAGATTTAATAGGTCTCAGAGTGTTTCCTCTCTAACTAACGGGAGAGGCTGCTATGTGGTTCACTGAGCTCCCATACAACTCAATCTTCACTTGGAACCAATTAAGGGATGTCTTCTTAGCACGCTACTATCCGGTCTCCAAGAAACTAAACCACAAAGACAGAGCGAACAACTTTGTGGCACTATCAAGAGAGTCAGTTAGTGGTACTTGGGATAGATTCACCTCATTCTTGAGAAGTGTTCCAAATTACTGCATAGATGATGAGTCACTGAAGGAATACTTCTATCGGGGACATGATGATAATAATAAAGCGGTGTTGGAAACTATAGCAGGTGGTTCTTATGGGGAATGCCCTTATGCTGAGATTGCTGAAAAATTAGACAAAATCTCCCGGAATAATAAAGCTTGGAGTACTAGAAAGTCAAATACCGGGAAAAACACCTTCGCAGTGCATTCCACTCACAACCCAGCCACAGATGAGATTCGTGAAGAAATGGCTCAGATGAGAATTGAGCTTGGGTTGAAACTAAAACATGTCAATGGGGGTGCAGAAAAGATAAATGCAGTCAACTACTTGGCTAAACCACCACCTCCTAATGATGAATGCTATTATGCGGAGGATACTTATGCAGTAAATGAGCAGACGGGGGTTTACGACCAAGCACCCAAGGCTCAAATCAGGATAATTGGAGCCAAGGTCAAGGGAACCAAGGTCGGAACTATGGTAACTACAATCGTGAGGTTCATTATGTCCCAAAAGGTAACTACAACCACGACAAAAACTTTAACAGAGGTAACTAAGGTAACAGAAATGATAGGAATGGGCCTTATGTCCCTCCCCAAAATCTTGAAGTTACTCCTACAGATGGTGGAGATAGTATGGAGCGAGTTGAGGATATGTTGCACAAAATGATGAGGAGGTTCGATGCTAGTGATGAGCATATTAAAGAGTTAAGGGGTGATTTAGCTAGTATTGGGCAAAAAGTTGATACACATGCAATTTCGATTGAATAGATCGAATTGCAAATGGACCAATTATCTGTGATAGTGAACACATGGAAACCGGGCACTCTTCCTAGAAACACTGTCCAAAATCAAAAAAATGATGCACACTGTATGGCAATCACCACTCGGGGTGGGAAGAAAACCATTGACCCACCTATGCCATCTAATTAGGAAAATGTGAGAAAGGATGATGATAATGTGGTAAAGGGTAGTGTTGAGGAAGAAGAGAGCAACGGAAAAGATGCATAAATCCCTATGAAAGTAATTCCCATGCTTAGACCACCACCACCCTTCCCTCAGAGATTAGTGAAAAAGACCGAGGATGGTAAATATCGACGTTTTATAACAATGATGACACAGCTCTCTATCAATGTCCCTTTGGTAGAAGATCTAGAAAAAATGTCCGATTATGCCAAGTTTATGAAATATCTGGTAACAAACAAAAGATTGGTCTGTTTTGAGGACGATGATAGACTGCATCATTGTAGTGCTATTGCTACAAGGTCCCTCGTACAAAAGAAAGAAGATCCCGGTGCGTTCACTATTCCTTGTACAGTTAGATCATTACATTTTACGAAAGCATTATGTGATCTGGGGGCAAGCATAAATCTCATGCCCCTCTCGATTTACAAGAAGTTGGGTTTGGGTGATCCAAAACCCACTGCAATGCGGCTACTGATGGCTGATCGGACCGTGAAACGACCTATAGGGTAGAGCCTTAGTTGATATAGAAAAGAGGCAGATGAAATTTCAGTTGAATAATGAAGAAGCAACCTTCGACATTTGTAGGACCATGAGGTAGAGTGTTGAGCTCCAATCGGTATCCGCCATATCCCACAAAGAAAAGATGAAGAAGGAGAATGAACAAAAAAGTGCAAAACAAGAGTTTATGGTTGGGGATTTTGTGCTTGTAGATAGTTCTGGGCCGCCTTGTCTTCCGGGCAAGCTCAAGTCCAAATTGACTGGCCCTTACTTGATTACCCAAGTATTCTCTCATGGAGCAGTTGAGTTAAAAGCCAAGAAGGGAGTGCGGTTTAAGATGAATAGAGATCGAATAAAACACTATTTTGGGCATAAAGCAGCGGGGGATGAAGTGATAGAGGCATACCATCTTGATGAAGTCTGAGTAATCAAGTGTCCCCAGTCGTGCCGCGACATTAAATCAGGCGCTTGTTGGGAGGCAACCCAATACATATAGTATTTTTAGTAATGGTAGCATTTTTCTACTAATGTGTTTTTAAATTTGCAGGCACATCACTAGGAAATTCTGTAGAAAATCACTCTGCAGCAGTCACTAACGGATACATTGATGGACCGTTGTGCCTGCGACGAACCTTCATATGCCTCCGTCGTACCAGGTACGTCTTTCTGTTATTTTCAAACTAGGGCACACACAACGGAACCAACAACGGGTCATCACAACTGCGAAGGACCGTCGTCGGGGAATCGTCGCGTGATTGATGAGGCGTACCTGACCTGACCCGGTTGGAGTTTATTATAAAATTTAACCATTTAAACTCCCCAACCCCTCATTTTCACCCTCATTCCTTCATTATTCCTCCCTTTACCCTCTCTTTTCAACTTCCACAATCTCTCCCTCTATCTACCAATCATTGCCCCCCCCCCACAATTCTCCAAAGCCCTAAAAGTGATAATCTACTAGTCGGAGTTGCTGCTGTGGGTGTCTTCCTGGTCACCGTGTACTTGTCCTTTTTGTTTTCCCCAATTCTAAGGTATGTGTCTCTAATTTCTACTCATTTATCTTACATTTTTGTTTATTAATTAGTATTAGCTTAGTTGTTCGTAATATGTTCATTTCTTTTATATAAGATTCTGTCTAGCCTAGGTTAAAAATGTTCGAAATGCCATGTTTACAACGCTAGACATAGGTGCTTTCGCATTACTAGTTTCCTAGGTAAATGGGTTAGACAAATGTAGGTGCAAAACACTATAAGTTCGATTTGGGTTCATCGGGGATGAATAGGGTACACCAATTCTATCACTAATCTACAGAACGAGACCCCGATGACGGACCGTCGTGTCCATGACGGACCGTCCTAGGGTCCGTTCCAAAAGCCCTAACACCCCACTGCCCATGTTTTTCCAAGTGTCCCCCAACGGACACATGTGACGGACCGTCGTCTTCATGACGGTCCGTCCTGCACAACCTTTCTGGTTGTGAGAGACCCTCTTTTTGAGGGTCTCTCACTTTTTCTAAGTGTCCTTCATCGGACACATGTGACGGACCATTGTACCCACGACGGTCCGTCCTGCATGACCGTGATGACGGTCAGAGACCCCTCTCCTAAGGGTCTCTCATTTTTTTCTAATTGTCCTTTGACAGACACCTACGACGGACCGTCGTCCCTGTAACGGTCCGTCCTACACATACCGTCGTACTAGTCAGAGACTCTCCTTCAGGGTTCTCCATATATACATAGTCTAAGTAAGACACGACGGACCCCATGACGGTCCGTCATAGTCACTACGAGCCGTCACCAGGCCAGTTGTGTGTCATTGTTACCATAAAAATGACATATTGTTTTAATTTTTTTGTGTTGTTTTGCTCGTCTTGTTTGCCACTTCTCGTACTAATATTGATCCTGTAGAGGTACTATCTACTATGACACCCAAGCAAGATCGAATCTATGCACACGGGTGATCGAAGTCTTTCACTCCGTCTGCCTGCATGGTCATTGGCTTTGATGATGAGCGTGACCCCGAGTACATGCCCCCAGACACTTCCACCCCTTCCCGTGTTGCATGTGCTCCCAGAGCCACACCCAAAAAGGTGGCGTTAGGCGTAGTCACTGCCTCCCAATCTGATGAGGAGCGCATACTGGCCGGCACACCCTCTGGGTCAGCCACAAATGAAGAAGGAGCATCTGGCTCTTTAGGAGTATCCTGGTCGGAGGAAGCCTCCGATTCTGCTGAGATTCCCGCACCCGCAACCGCTGCAGCGTCGGCCTCGTATGATGAGGCTGACAGTTTGGAATCCACATCAGGTTCACCAACTCAGGCCCCTACCCCAGCCACTGACCAGCCCAACCGGTGGTGTGTCGACGGGCAATTTAAAGTCTTCTCCGACGCTAAGTTCCTGACTGATAAAGGAGTGATGACTCAAACACTCACCTTGGAGCGGCGAGTCCTTACAAGGAGTCTCCCAACGATGCCTGAGATCCACAATCTCTTCACCAGGCATCGCCTGGAGTGGACATCACGTTTGTTGGGCCGTTGCAGTGAAGAAATGGTCCGAGAGTTCTATGCATCCTACGTAGCGACTCTCAGATCATATATAGATAGGCGGGCTTCCCCCACCAAACAGGCCCCACTGGAGCACGTCCGAGTACGGGGCGAGCAAGTTGACATTTCCCTGCCTGCCATCCACCGGTTTCTATACGGCGAGGGTGTTGATGCTACTCGGACCCCTCTCACTGCTGAGTTTGACTACCGCTGGCTGATTGTTAAAGATGGCCAGTTCCTGCGCGAGCCATCGATGAGAGATACAACCAAGAGGTGGATGGCCCTGCACCTGTCAGTTGATAGAGAGGGTGCCGACTGGTTGACTGAGCAAAAGGGGGCCATCAAGAAGGTCAACCTCACTTTCACGGCAAAGTTTTTGTGGCTGATTGTCCGCCACTGCCTCTCCCCCACAGCCGCTGATAATATCGTTACATGGGATCAAGCAGTGTTGATGGCGGTGATGATAGCCGGGATTGAGGTGGATTTTGCGTGGCTTCTATGGGAAATCATGCACGATAGGGCTTTCAAGGTCACTACTACTTACCCGTTCCCGTGCATGATCTTTTCTCTCTGTATGCCCGCAGGTGTGCCTATATGGCACGTAGATCAGCTCAAGACCCCGCAGGGCACTGTTGATGTCGGCCTCATCAGAGATGAGGCCAATGAGTTGGCTCCACGCAGAGGGCCTCGTTCAGAGCTTCCCCCATTTGCTGATGATCTTGCTGATACAATAGCCTAGGCCTGCACGGCTACACAGGCGGCGTCCACTGACACTACCCCGATCGAGTCTATCCCGGGTAGTAGCACTGCCCCGAGCTCCTCTCGCACGGCCCCTCTACTGACACTGGTTCCGCTTGCTAGGGTCCAAAAATTAGAGGCGTAAATGGAAACACTTTTGCATCATATCCATCCGTGGAAGCAAAAGTCTATTACTGAGTCTAAAGAGCGCCTAGAGCGGAAAATGGTCCAGTATAGAGAGCGGAAGATCGCTGAGGTTCACCAGCTCTTGGACGCCTTTGAGTTGAGGGTGCTAGCCCAGCCATCCCCTCTAGTGGATGTATCGACTCTTCAGGATACAATCTATAGACTTCGCGCAGATATTGACACGATCTTAGAGGCTAGGGTGCCTGAGTCTGTGGCCCCTTCTGTCGAACCTGCTGAAGACACAGTGTTGGCGGCCCTATTTGCCACTTCATAGATTCCACCACCTCCCCCTAGGCAGCATGCCAAGAGGCATAGGGGTCGAGTAGAGGACAAGGCGCAAGCACGGAAGAAGGAGCGCCGAGAGATGGAGGCTGCGAGGAGAGCCTCACTTGCTGAGAAGGAGGCGCACCAGATGAGAGCATTAGAGTTAGCGGCTGGGGCGTATAACTCCCGAACAATGGAGATAGCAGGAGGCACTACTGATGGTGCGGTTGTTGCTGACGACACCACTGAGGATGTCCAGATTGCAGAGGACGTGGGTTCCAGGGAACCGGACCCACCAGCTTGCTGATCTACGGCGCTTTGCACCATAGGTTTGCTTCACCTACCACTTTAGTACTTAAATTTTTATGCATTGGGGACAATTGCATGTTTTTTTGTTGGGGGTGGGGTAAATGGAAAGTGTGTGTTAGGGTGAAGTTTGAGTAGCCCAATTTGCTATCCTTTTTTGGGGTTTTCTTGCCTGTGTTCTTTTTCCCCAAAAGACTGATTACTTTTTCTGTTGAACCGGCATGTCTATATCTTTTGTATGTAGTTTCATTCTGGAGCATGATATCCTGATAAATTAGAAAATGATGCATGACTAGGCATAGTAACTGATAAATGTGTAACCCTAAGCATGACATAGAGGTACACCATTGCATTACCCTAAGTCTAAAATTCGAACTGGGTGTCTGATAATCTGGTATAGCGATGAGATGTCAAGTGAGTGTGAGGAAGATTTGAATAGTCCACTATTGGTATGAGGTAGAACTTGCCTGGTTAGTCCTGCTAAAAGTAAGTTGTAATAGACAATTAGGAAAGGATCATATGCCCTTATTCAATATAGCTTATTTCTAGCCTAAATAAAAGAAACCAAATGAAATTTATCCTTCTTTGATCCAAATGATCTAAGCTTATATTAGACCTTTGTTATTCACCCCAACTGATCTTTTCTGGGAACAATGTGTTATCCCTGGTCCCTCCTTGGAAATGTGCACCTCATCTTATGCAAAAGCATAAGTTGAGGGTGACTAATGCAGTAACCAACCTTCGTTATGGCCCTGACCCAACTTTGGGTATTGTGTACCTTGACTCACCGCAAATCCATGACTTGAGGGTGGCTATTATGAGGAATGCTCTAGAAAGTGGGGTTGAAAGAACAAAGAGAGAGAAAGAACAAAAGTAAAGTGACTCAAGAATTAGTTGAAAGAAAAGTAAAGAAAAAGAAAAATATACAAGAAATACAAGCAAGAAAAGAAGAGAGTCACTTACACAAATGAAGAAAGAAGAGAAAATAGCAAGGTGAAAGAATATGAGAAACTGGGTGAGATAAAATGATAGAAAGTGGAAGGTTTAGCCGATATGTCAAGGAGGGAAAAAAGTCACTAAAGTATACCTAAATATACCCTACCTGACCCTGAGCCTATGTTACTAGCTAAAAAAGTCCTATCGTGATCCTAAGGGTTGTATAGCGAACTTAAGGAAGTGAAAATAAGGGCAAGCTTATGGCAATAGGTATGAATGAGTGTGACTTTGTTCTGAGAGCAAGTGTTGAAAAGTAATCCTTATATTCAAACTGAAATCATTGTGTGAAAAATGAGGATTTTGTTTTAATGTGAGGAAACTATTTGCAATACCGGAATTGTTAGCACCTCGGTGAGAAATTGAAAGGGATAGGTGTTAGTGCATGGTGAGTCTGTGTCATGTTCTGATCCCACATAATTCAAGCCTAATAGTGATAGCATGCATAGATTTGATGAGATTAATCGGGATTTATATTCAAATGATTGCAAAGGATGAAACATGGACACTATTGTACAAAGATTTTGTATTGAGTAATAGTGCGTTGCTTGAGGACAAACAATGAATTTAAGTTGAGGGTGTTGATATATCGTGGTTTCACGGTATTATTAATACTTTTTCCTAAAGTTTAGTGTGTCCAAAAGCCTTTTTCTGCTAATTTTTATATAAGTTTCTCTTTGTTTTGCAGGAAATCTATCCAAAGATGAATGCGGAGATTTTGAGCGAAGAAATGCAAAAGAGACCACCTACGGAGCTTATGACAGTCCGTCATGCTTGTGATGGTCCGTAGGTGGTAGCGTAGTGCAGCTGCAGAAGGAAGATGGGGAAGTTTGACCAAGTGTGGGGCTACGAAGCTTGTGACGGTCTGTCTTGCAGGTTCGTCATGGAATTTAGAGAAGTAATCCTAGTACCCATATTCCAAGAGTTGAAGTGTTTTTTGGAATGAAGACCCTCGATGGACCGTTGTGCCTATGACGGTCCGTCATACTTGCCGTCGAGGGTAATGAAGAGAGCAGCATAAGAAATTGCATAAGTATGGGATGATGGAGTCCATGACGGTCCCTCGTGACCATGATGATCCGTCGCGAGGTCCGTCGACCCAACCGTGTTTTGGCACATTTCCATCAAATAGAGTCCTTGTTTAATTAGGTTTTCATTTTCTATAAATAGTTTGAAAAACCTCGTTTTTGAGGTTAGAATCATTGTTAAACTTCGTATTGTTAGACATCATATTACTAGATATTGTATTGTTAGATTCTTGATTATCATTAGACTTTTTGTGATATTACCTTATTACTTTGAGATTCTTGCAAGTGATTTTTGGTGATTAATCAAGCAAACTTTCGGATTTTACTCTTTCTCATTGAAGTAAGTACATGAATTCTTATTTAACATATTTGAATGTTTTGATTATGACTATGGGTAACTAAACTCCATAACTAGGGTTGTGGGAACCATAGGCAAATAATGAGGTAAAACCTAACTAAAATAAAAATTCTAGAATAGTGTCTTGCATGTATTAATAATTCTTTCGCTTAGAAGTCTTTTTAACGGATGGACAACGTTAGAACTCGCCTTAATGCTACTTGCCGGACCAACAAGTTAGATAATAGGAAAAGAATTTTCAACATAGATTTAGTGTTTGCTATCTAATAGGCTAGTATTTATTGGTACCAGGTAATAACTTAGTCAAATGTCGAATACGATGCTTAATATGAGGTAAAGATAAGGGTTAGGATAGAAACACACGTAGCCGGACCAAGGTGCAGTGTGATATTTTCTAGATGCCGGACCAAGGATTTAGAAATACATAACTTATCACTTTGTATGCAACATACTAGGAAATGAATTGTTATAGTTAGAATTATCAAGTTATGAACCTGTGGGGAACACGTAAACCCTAGTTACTTTGATTAATTGATTAAAATCAAACATTCAAAGTTGTTAAGTATCTCTTTCAATTTAGGTAGTTATTTTCATTCATTTAGAAATAGAACCCCCCTTTATTGTTTTTACTTTCCAAAGAAGTAATTGACTAAACAATAGTAATAATAGATTGAAGTTAAGTGTAGACTATTTTCCTCGTGGGAACGATCCCAACCTCACTAGTTAGGTTATTTATTTGACACGGCCGCTTTACTTCTTATTTGAGAAGTAAGTTTGAGCGTATCAATGATCAAAGTAAAGAAGGCTTGCTATGAAGTGATCTTGGTTCTTCTAGTCTATAATATAGTAACTTGTGATCTTGGCGTTAAGATGGTTGTTATGTAAATCGAATATGGTGAATTGCCTTAGCTACCGCCTATATGTTTAATGTAATGATAATTAAGAATAATTTAGCCAATATGAATATATAACAATTGAATTGGTGAAGATTAATTTAGGTCCTTCTAGCTTTTAGACTTGATAGAGTAATGTATATATTGTGATCTATACTCTAGGGTGAATGAAGCATGATTTAGCTATGATGTTCTATCTCTTTAGATACTGCCCTAAATGTATATTATTGATAAAATATGATTGATGAATAAGACTAGGGATATTGGTTGATGATCTATAACTCTCTACTTCCTTCTATATATGTGATATATTGTATTAGGTTGTAGTTTGATCTTGTAGCGACTTGTACATGATTTGTTTTATGATTATAGTACTTTAGCTAGTTCTCTATGTTTAAATGTTGATGAAAGAGTACTAATGGTCAACGATGACCAAAGGCTAAAGAATTGGTAAAAATTGCTCTACTCTTATACTCCTCTACTTCTCTATAGTATTGTTGATGAAGCCTTGTATGACATTGTTTGCTATGGTACACTTATGGTGGTGGTGCTTACTTTATTTTTAGTATATATGTGTTTACCATGGCCTTGGAGATAAATTTATGAATATATGGATGTATGTTTATGATGATCACCTTATTTGTAACTTGTGCCTAGTCTTCTACTCTAGTTGTGAATCTAGGTAATGTTACTATTGCTATGAGCATGAGAATGATTATCTTAGGGTTATGTGTAGGTTCTGATATTAATGAAATATTGAAGAATTATGACCCCCTACCTATGTACCCCTATGTAAATTGATGAATAGCAAAAGTTAGGAGCCTTTAGTGTAATAGGAAGCTTGTGTTTTCTCATATGTTATTGTGTTGTGTGGTCTATGATTGAAAGTGTAATGTGGTCTTAAAAGGGTGGCTGCCTTAATTTGTTGTTAATAGCCATTATGTGATCATAGTGACTAATTTACACACACCCTTACTCTACATGCATGCTTACAAGTAGTATAGGATCATAATGTCTAATGAAAGGTAGTCCCCATATTCACTAGTGTCTACTACTATGAATGTTAAGGTTATGTCTATGAAAGTAGGTTATATGTTTCCTTAACTAGGATAACTTGATAGGTGTACTAGCATGGGAAAGGTTATGGTACCTTGTCTATGCATTGCACATATGTACCTTGAAAGAAAAGTTCCTAAGTTTGGTATCTTATGTACATGGATATGAATGCATGAGTATGTTACGAACATGTACGCTATAATGTGAAGTATGTGGTATGATGAAGTATGATTATACCTAGTGTCTAAATGTGTTTATATGAAAGCATGGCTCATATAGTTACACTTGTACACTTATGCATGAATGAAGTAAAGTGTGAACATGTGTAGTTTAAAGGTGTTATGTGGAAGATTTTATCACATGTAGGAACACACACATGTATGATGATCTAGTCAATAGAGGGTCTATTCGAAGAGTGAGGAAGAGCATCCCGACAATCGTCGTACTGTTCTAGGTATTCTTGGGAAATAAAGATTTTATGCAAATTCTTCCAAGTGTGAATTTTGTTGAGTTTCATTAAATTTTTGGAGTATGTAGTTCTAAGGAAGGGGTAATGTTATATTCTCAAAAGATTGAGGCAGTTAAAAATTGGGTTCGACCTAGCTCGATGGATGTTAGGATCTTGGTGGGGCGCGCTAGCTACTATTGTTAGTTTGAGAAGAATTTTGCTTCTGTTACCACTTACTTGACTAATTTGACTAAGAAGGAGATACCGTTTTAATGGAATGAAAAATGTGAAGAGAGCTTTCAAAAGCTCAAGACTCTCTTGATTGCCACACCTATCCAAGCATTACTGGGGAAAGGTAAGTATTTTTATAGTTTATTGTGATGCTTCTCATTGGGGTTTGGGCGTTGTGTTAATGCAAGATCAGAATGTGATAGCCTATGTGTCGGGCCAATTGAAGGTACATGAGAGAAATTATCCAATTCATGACCTGGAGTTAGCAGTGGTAGTATTTTCTCTTATGATTTGCCGACATTATCTTTATGGTGTGAAGTGTGAGTTATTTAATGATCATCGTAGTTTGCAACATTTATTCACTCAAAGGGATCTAAATTTGAGACAACAAAGATGGATGGAGTTACTCATGCATTAGATGTGACAATTCAATACCATCCGAGTAAGGAAAATGTTGTAACAGACGCGTTGAGTTATAAGATAGTAAGCATGGGTAGCGTAACTAACCTGAATGCAACTAAGAGACCCTTGGCTAAGGTAATACTGACCTTAGAGGCTAAGTTCATGCAGTTGCACATCTCTGAAGGAGGCGAATGCTAGCTAGCATTGAATTTAAGTCCACCTTCATTAAGGAGATCAATGACGGACAATTTAAGGATGAAGATTTGAATGAACTCAAAGAGAAGATGGTGATTCGTAAGGCACAAGAGACCACACTTGATGCGAATGGTGCACTTATGGTGAATGGAAGGATTTGTGTTCCTCTAGTTGATGGCTTGATTCAAAAATTATTGGTGAAGTCTCATGGTTCATGATATTCTATTCATGCGGGTGTGAACAAGATGTATAGATATCTAAATGAATTTATTAGTGGTCGGGGATGAAGAAAGACATTGCGGAATTTATGGGGAAGTGTCATAATTTTTGACAAGTAAAGTATTAACATCAAAATCTTGTTGGATTACTTTAAAGAATGTAAAATTTGGAATGGAAGCGGAATGAATAGCCATGGATTTAGTGGTTGGTCTCCCCAATACCGTGGGAAAGTTTTATTCTATTTGGGTTATGGTTGACATATTTACAAACTCAGCCCATTTTATTGTGGTAATGGTAGATTACATTGAGGAACCACTAGCTAAAATATATGTGAAGGAGATAGTGAGGTCGCATTGGATGCCACTTTCTATCACTTCAAAAAGCGGCATCCTTTACACTTCAAAATTTTGGAGGAATTCACATGATGAATTGGACATGGAACTCACTTTATTAACAACCTTTCATCGTCAGAAAGATGAATAATGAGAAAGGACTATTCAAGTGTTGGAAGACATGTTGAGAGTTTGTCTGATTGACTTTGGAGGGTATTGGGATAACTTCTTACCATTATGTGAGTTCTCGTAAAATAATATTTATCACTCAAGCATTCATATGAAACCATTTTAGGATTTATACGGGAGGTGACTATATCACCCATAGGTTGGTTTGAGGCCAGAGATGTGAAACCTTTGGCGATCGACTTAGTGAAGGATGCACAAAAGAAGTATGAAGATTATAAGGTGAGGAACATGGAGTTTCAAATTGGCAAAAGTTTCTTTATCAAGGTATCACCCAGAAAGGTGTCATGAGATTCTATATGAAGGGTAATTTGAGTCTGCGATATTTTAACAACCCGAAAATAACTATGCCAACTAAGGCCTAAAATACCTAGAATGCCTAGATTAGACCGGGTTCATACGGTTGTTGCGCGTAGAACTAGACCTCAGAACCTATGTACTATGTTAGCAAACCAACTTGGTGAGTTAGTTGAGCTAGGCAAGGTTGGATCAAACCATGTAGGGCAGTCAAATTGAAGAGATTTACCCGGATGAGTTTTTACCGGACTTGAAAGGGGTAATCTTAGGTTTGGAGGGTCTATGGGTAAAATGGTCCTTTCTAGGATAGGGGTAGTATTGTAATTATCCAAATTATTTAATTAATTAATTTAAAGAGGAGGGTAATTCAGGTAAGGTTGGCCAAATTTGATTTTTTTCGCATGTTAAGCTTCACCCGGGTTCCATCCTTGGTGGAGGCAATGATAAATTGAATTGAATCCTATTTAAATATCTGGTTTAAGTAAGGGCATAGTGGTCATTTCACTTATCCTAAAAAATCATATTTTTATTAATTAATAAGGAGTCCTAGTTTGACTAATTCCTAAACTAAAACTCCATATCTAAGCTACCTATCCACTCTCTTTCTCACGCTTATTTACTCTCATTACATATCTCTCCACCATCTCTCTCATGTATGACTATCCGTAAAAGAACAGAGAAAAAACAAAGTTCAACTCTTGAAAAACTTAAACACAAAAACTCAAACGAAAAACTAAGCTAAAACCGAAAAGCAAAAACGTTGTTCTTGATGGGTTGTGCTTGGAATTTGGTGGTGAGACTTTGGTGTCGTGGAATTGGATGCCATTGGTGAAGAATTGAAGGGTATTGATCGAAAAAAATATGGGTTTTTCTTACTCTTGGTCCCGTTCCCAAGAGCCCCCTAGGATTCAGTCGATTCTAATCCAAAAACTAGGATTGTTTCCTCGTTGCATGTCCCTGTCACTAGCTCCTATTGATGGTTTTAGGTTGGTATATCTGTTGGTAGATATTATGTGTGTAACGTGTTTTTGTCATAATTATGTGAATGTATGTATATTCGGAATTATGTGAGTAATGAAAGATGTTTTTCTGAAAATATGCAGTCACCAATTGGAGCATGAAATGGCATGTTTAATTTCTTGTATTCTACGTGCAATTGCATGTGTAAGTCGTGATGCTCATGAGTGGTGTAATGTTGCTGAATTGAGTGCCAACTCTTGATCAAGTTTATCCATGAAAATGCACCTAAAGATGTACTAAATGATCACCGAAATATCCTAAGAACTAACGTATAAATGCTGCAAAAAGGGACTAGAAAAAACGTTGTCAAATTTCCAACTTCCTAGAAATTTGGTTCGGCCAAGTGACATGAAAAAAAATTGAGTTTTAAAAAATTTCAAAATGCATGAGGTCATTGGGGATTGAACCCAAGACCTCACCATATGCAAGCTATAAAAAATTCAATAAAATATGAGGTAAGGGGGATTTGAAATGGGGTAAGGCTCAAGTGAAGAGTTAGGAGAACAATGAATAAAATGAGTGGTGTGGGTATCAAACCCACAACCTCTCGGATTTGTGATGGGGAGAAGAGAAAAGTGAAAAATAAAATAAAATGAGGTATGTGGGGATTGAACCCACAACCTCTAGGATAGATGAGGAAATTAGGAGAAAAACTAAAGGAAAATAAAATGAGGTTGTTGGGGATCGATCCCACATCCTCTCGGCCTAAAACAGAAAAGTCAAGGAGAGAAAAGTAAGAAAGGAAATGTAGGCGTTGGGATTAAAACTTGGGTCCCCAAGCTGAAATTTTAAATAAAAATTTAATATCAGACTAAGTGTTGCTCAAGGGATTTATTATCGGGTTCCCTTGCCCAATTCCGTATTGACACATAAGTCTTACGTGATTAAATATTTAATGAATGATGCCTATAGGAATCAAAATTGAGAACTTGGCATGCTTACAAGATGCATGAGTCTTGTACCACATAATCTTGGGTAAGTACGAGTCACTTACACGAATTATGAATGAAGCCTCATGGCTTGTACGTATGGATCATAAATCTAGTGTACGTTTAAAAGTAAGTGAACCTAAGATGTATGTGATGAATTGATGTGACTCCGGGAGGGGGGGTAAGTAAGACTTTTAAACACACTAAAAGTAAAAGTGCATTGGCATATGAAGAAATGAACATTCATGTAATGGGGTGAGTAATTATGAAGAGCTAATATGCTAAAGCTAATGAAAATAGTGACAACATGATAAAGGGCTAAGATGAATAGTGAGGAAAGTATCAACAAAGCCTAGGAAAATGTTACCAAATGTACTCACTTATGGGAGTATAGAATGATGTAGAGTCAAATCTCAAGCATACTCCAGAATAATGTTAAGAATGAATTCATAGTTAATAAGCAACGAAAGAGTGACTACATGACTATAGACTAGTGCAAGTGACACAAGTTGCATCTACGCCTAAAAATCAATTTCACTAAATGAAATTTCTTAGAGAGTATATTTATTATAAATGGTGAATAAGCAAAGAAAGAGTTGCTATATGAGAATAGGCTAGTACAAGTTAGACAAGTTGTATCTACGCCTAGAATCAATGTCCCTCAATGTAAATTCCAAGAGAGCATATGTATGTTATACGATAAACAAATAATGAAAGGTGAGTAAAGATGAAATGAAAAGATTTTAGGAAAGAACAGGGTGACACCACAATATGAGGCTAGTTGCAAGTGATACAAGTTGTACCTGCGCCAATATAAGGTCACCAAAAGTACTTACCTAAGAAAGTGTTGAATATTAAGAGACAACTCTCAATCACACTCTATATGTAAGTGTAACGAAAATTCACACGTAATACGTAAATAAGAGATGATAATCATCTATTGAGATATGACTACATCATGCTAGAATAAAGCTTCGACGATGTACGTCTTGAATGTAAATAGGAACTTTAAACGGAGCACCAATACGCTACCTATGAGTAGTGATGCTTTATTTCGAGAAGGGCGGAGGTTCATGTAATTCTCATGAGATGATACTGTCCACCAAGGTGGGTATGTGTCTCCCTAAATCTCCTAGTCTTTGAACTATGCTGCCAACATAGGGAACTAGCCAGTGGTTTTCCGCCTAAGCGAGCTAGGGATATTTTTGTTTCACCTCGGACAGTGGCTCCACCTCTTTTCGGTGTGGGGAAGACTCTAGATTTCATGATGCTCACATGATTTATGTCAGTTAAAGGTGAAGTTCCTCAAATTATAAAAAATAATTAAATGAATGATACCAAAGGTGTTTGGATAGGATAATCAAGAGGTGAACTAGACTCAAGTAATAACACTAGGTCATTCTTGGTCATTGCACAGTGAACCCGATGAGAGTCTTAAAAACATCCTAGGTATAGCTGGTGCTCACACCATCCTACGAACGAATAAATTCGAAGTACATATGAATAAATGAAGCAGACTTTGTGTTTGCAAAAGAAGGCTCCCTAGTTGAGGTCCCATATGTTGAGCCCTCATTTTGGGAAGTCCTAATGTTAAGTCCGTGATTCAAAGGTCTCACAGCATATGAACGAATGATATGTAATTTATGTACATGCTATATGAAATATGTTATGTGTTGTGTGCAATATAAAAAGAATGACGATGCATGTTACTCTCATAGAATGACTTTCCTAATATGATTTACCATCTCCAAATGGCTTGGATTTCCAAAATTCATATCGTTAGGAGAGAGATCTTCTTAATCATGCATGTCCTTGGTGTGTACTTGCATATATCCATACTTAGTATAAGTGTGTACTAATCCCATACAATCTACTATTTTAGTTGTAGGTTAAGGAGGGTGTTGAAGACATTCATTGCAGCTGTTCAGACATCAGAGCCTTTTATTCGGACTTGGTAGGTCCTCATGCATTCAAGGTTGCCTGCTATTATGTTTCTAGCTTAGTAATAGGTTTAGTCTAGTGGAGCATGTTCCACTAGTATTTCTTTCCTATTTTCTTCAAACTTATGTAATGGTGCCATTTTGGCAATTGTTACTTACGCTATAAGACTGTTTATTTCAAGATTGAATAGTCCTTTATTAGATGGTTAAAAAACATGAGTAATCAACTTCTTTATACGCGCATGCATGCTATAACTATGATGTCTATGTACACTTCAAACAAAACAAAAAGTTTTAAATTTTCTGCAAAAATTAACATAACCAATGTAATGACGGCATAAGTAGGCTTATCTACGACCTCTGAGAGGTCAACGACACCAATTTTGGCTAGGGTCTAGACCCCAGTCATGACAGATATATTGTCCCTTTTGAGGTTCTTGAATGGGTAGGACTGAGACTTTGTGTAGATGTAGCGATGCTGATACAACGGGAAGGTTATCGCTGTAGCGGGAATAGCGCATTTTAGATCATTAACTAAACCCCTAAATAACCTTATTTGACACTTTTCAACTATTAGAGCTAAGGAATGACCGTTGGGATATTTCAAATCATTTTTCACCATTCTTGAGGCTAAATATAAGTTTTACACTCCCTTAATTCACTTATCCATACATAAAATATAGTAGAATGGGTCAATATTGGTGGGGAAGGGTTTCTTTATAGATTTTATGGTGTAATTAAACCGTAAATTGATTAGTTGGGATCAGGGGTTGATCTAGAGTTCGTACAATTTTTGTAATAAAGGTAATTAACAATTCTATTGATTCCCATGTATCATCGATTAGTTGTAGACCACGACCAAGCGAAAACAATATGAAAAGGGAAGGATCATGTCTCTTAGGGTTTAAGCTTATTTTGAGGTAGGTGATGGTTGTGATTTCATGATTGTGTGATGTATGTATGTTCTTGGTTCTTTATGAAATTGTATGTATATGAGCGGCACAATGTTGATCACACTTGTTGTAACTAAGATAGATGAATTATGTCGCCATGAAATTATTATGTAAATATATGATCTTGATTATGTACTTGTGATTGTAATAATAGTGTGGGAACGGGGATTGGATTTCCATGTTCTTTTAAGCTAACTAGGATCAGTTCCACTTTTTAGCATAACATTGGATTGGGTTGCCACATTTCATCACAATACTAGATCAGAATGGCACATTTTGACATAGTTTGAGATCGGATTGCCACGTTCCGACAAGCTAAATGTTTGGGTTTGGGTCCTTGGGAGGACAAATGGTGTGTTAAGCATGTAAATGTGCTGTCGAATTGTCATGTTGATAATGTTGTATATGATTATATATATTCATGAATGTTGTTTGACTTGCTTGTTTTACACTAGTGGGATAGCCGTGATCCTATGAGTACACCGTGGTTGTGTACTAATTCTGCACTTTTTATTATTTTTGTTGAGTACTGGGCATCTCCAGGAGGTTATTGACATATCTCGCTTAGGAGACTAGAAATTGTCGCATCAACTTCAAGGGTTAGCCGCATCTTTACAGCTGCCATAGAGTTCTCCTTCACCTATGTCCACCGTTTCAAGACTTCAACCTTTTGTTAGTTAGTTGAATTGTACAATAGTATTCTCTTTATAAAACGTGGTATACTTTTAATAGTTTTCGTACATTGACTTTCAGGTCTTAGGTTTATCTTCTATAAATTTTAGTTGTTTGATCTTTTGTTTAATAATGGAACTTTGTTTTCTGTCATTTAACTTTCTTGTCTAACTTAAATGCCTTAGTTTTAGAATAATTTATTTAGTTGGATAGTGTTAGTTGTTCTCTCACTGGCTTGTAAGTGTGGGTTTCAATCATGATGATTCTTGGGTCGTGACAGACATGGAGGAGATGAGTTAACAGATTTGAATATAATACTCAATGATGGAGTATTTTCAATGTGATAGTCGAAGTCAAGCTTAAGTGTATGTCTAAAAATTATCCCGCAAAGAAATAATGAAGGAAGTGTGATGATATCCACATATTTTTTTAAATGAAAGTCAGAGACATGATATATAATAATTATTAATAAAATAACATTGAGATAGTATCTCATTGCATATTGATATCAAATAAAGTTTATCCTACTTGAAAGCATAGTTGAAACATATTAAACGTTAACAAAACTAAGACAAAGATATAGACATTGTTTTTCAAAATATCTTTCCTTATAAAAGCACTTCTCTTGAATTGTATCTTGATTTTCATCTTCCACAACCAATGCAAATAATAGAGAAAAATATTTCGTTAGATTTCATACTTTATGATATTATGAAATATATAAACTAAAACGTTTTGATGTTATTATATGTACCTCAAGGGATTACTTGATAAAGCTCAATGATCAATAAATCATGAAAAGAAAATAGTCAGCTGTTAAAACTAAAAAGATGCTATCTATTCATTAATAAAAGAACTAGGAATAATGCACAAGTACACCCTCAACCTATGCCCGTAATCTCAGAGACACACTTATACTATACTAAGGTCCTAATACCAACTTGATTTTATTTTATTAATAATTTTCTACCCATTTTCGTCGTACGTGGCACTATCTTATGGGCCCAACACTAGTGACTTTTTTTTTCAACCAAGTGCCACGTAAGTCGAAAAGGGTAGAAAATTACTTATAAAATAAGTACAAGGGATAATAAGACCTTAGTATAGTATAAATGTCTCTCTAGGATTTTGGGCATAGTTTGAGGGGGCGCTTGTGCATTTTCTCAAAGAACTACAATAAAACTTAATAAAAGACAGGTAGATGATCTCCCACAAATAGAAGAAGACGAAGAAGAAGAAGAAGAAGTTTTACTACTTCTATACTTGATCGAGATTTGCTATTAATGTAGCACCCCATATCCAAAATAGGCTAAAAACCAGCTTTATAGAAAAAATCTGCAGGTGCAACATAGGGTGGCATCGACATATCATAGTTTGACCCACACTCTGTCTTACAAATCCATCGATGGGGTCAGAAACTACCAAAAATCTCTGCCCTTAGTTGACGAACGGACCTACAGTTCGTAGGTAAGACTGGTCCATAGTTTATGACCTTTGATTGAGACCCCATTAACCAATCTGTGACAAGAGCCACGGATAACCAGCACGGTCCGTAGGTCTGACCGTAGGTTGGAATTAGCAGGTAGTTAAGGGGAAGTGCAATTCTGTCAACTTCAAATGTTCATAACTCTTTGGAAAAAATAAATTATGTGTCCCATGATTTAGCCGCAGATATATAATATAATTAGCTTTCCATACCAACTGACCTTGCTAAAATCCAACCTCTGAGTAAAAAGTTATGCCCGTTTTAGTAAATGTCTGTCGAACAGGCCCAACCTACGGACCAAACGACGGACCATCGATGGAATGACGGACCGTCAGTCCTGGTCATCGTTTGTTTCGACAGCAACTTACCCAGGATCCTTTCGTTCTTCTTCCACTTCTTTTGAACCTTAAGATATGTTGTTTTGACCCTAAATCATCATATTTTAGTCAATTTAAGCCTAGAAACATAATTAAAAGTTACCTAAGTCAAATCATTAAATCAAAAGTTAGAAAATTGGAAACAAGAAAAGAGAAAAAGCTTAAGAGCCCTAGTTGAAGAACGAAGAAAGCTCCTAGAAGTTGCAGCCCCGAAATCTGAGTGTTTCTCCCTGAATTTCATCACCAAGTATGTGGGATTTCACCGGTGAGTTCCTTTCACCCATTGCGGCCCTAGTTTTGATTCAGATTCTTGATTCCCATATCATGATTAGATTTGGGTTACTAGAACATCAACAGAACTTCATGAACCTATTAGTTATATGTTCCACGCCAGATTATCATGTTATTATTCAGTTTATTACATAAATTTCAGAACCCTGGCTATGTATTCCGTTAGCTCTTGAATTACACATGTTAGGTCAGATATTTCACCTATTTAGTTATACATGTCTCAGTTTTTAATGCATCAGTATTATATTAAATGTTGCATTCACAGTTTACATGTTCATTTTTTAGCGATCCTGTTTTTACAGAAAACTTAGTCATAATCAGTTAGTACATAATTCATGGGAGTAGCATAATACCGAGTTGGACTAAGATTAAGCATACCCAATTAGTCTGAGAACTACTAGAAAAGAAGGTGGTATGTCCCCTCTATGGGCAATCAATTTAGTGATCACGCCATCAAGCCTTTATACCTCTGGTACGGTATATTTGGTCCTCTCGATGAGGTGTATACATCAGACTCCACATTTAGCTCATGTGGTTTTATTGTCGGTTATTAGTAGCTCCCACAATTCAGTCAGACTCTCTCGTATTGATCATTTATCAGTATATTTAGTTTCAGCATGTTATAAATTGGTCATTGCATTCACTTAGCTCAAAATTTTCTATATCATGTTTAGATTATTATACTTGCTTTTGTGCTTGTTCAGTTATACTTTATTTCAGCTTTGTTCTATCCTACATGCTAAGTACCTTTCAAGTACTGACGCATATAGTGCGCTACATCTTCTCATGATGTACGTTTATGTATCAGCACCCAGATGTCGCATAGATCGATTCTCTCATGATCAGCTCAGAAGATTGAGTGGTGAGTCCTCATTGTCCGAGGACAATAGTCATGAGTTTCTTTTCAGTATTATGTCTTTTATTTTCAGTTTTGTTAGATTTAGTTGTGGCTTGTCCCAGTACTTCTAGGCAGTAAGAGTCTTATTTCATACATAGTTATATTCATCTTAGTATTGAGTTAATATTTTCATTGTATTAAACTCATTATTTTCAAATATCTCAATCATAGAATATGTGTATTCCCCATCTTTTCATTATAAATTATGATTTAGCTTCCACATCAGTTTTTTATATTTAGTATGTTCATGATCATGCCATCAGAGTTAGCTTGGGATCACTTATGGTCCTAGGTTCCATGTATGCGTCTCGGGGGTAGCTTGGGGCATGACAAAACATGGTATCAGAGCACTATGTTTAAGTGTCCTAGGATGTCTGAAAAGCCAAACTAAGTAGAGTCATTTTCATGGGTGGGAAGTGCACCACATCTAATTAGAGGGAGGCTATGAAGTGTTTTAGGAAAAAATTCACTTTCTTAGTATTCTTATCGTGCATGAGGTATGATCTTATTCTATTCTAACTTGACGTTCTATGTTTCATATCATGTCTCCTCATAGAGATAACACTAGTAATGGGAATGCCAGAAATGCAAACACAACTTCTCCAACCCCAGATTAGGAAGTATCCAATGCTGAGTTCAGAAAGCCATACAGATGTTGGCTCAAAAATATGACTAACCACAAAAATTGGGTTCATACTCATGTGAATGAAAATGGTGGATAAATAGAAATAAGGGTCCGTGATTTGGTTGGATGAATCCTCCTGAGTTCTTAGGATCGAAAGCTAATGAGGAATATTAGAATTTCATGGATGAGATCAAGAAGATCTTTGAGGTAATTCAAGTCACTGGGAATGATCGGTAAGAGTTAGAATAATACTAGTTGAATGACGTTGCTCATATCTGGTACACTCAGTTGAAGGAGAATAGGGGTGCAAGTGTGGCTCCTATCACTTGGTATTGCTTTAGTGAGACTTTTCTTGACAGGTTTTTCCCAATAGAGTTGAGAAAAGCAAAATTTCAAGAATTCATGAACTTAAGGCACGGTAACATGACAGTCCAGGAGTATGGACTAAAGTTTAACCAACTCTCTAGGTCTGCTCCTCACATGGTTGCTAACTCTAGGGCTCAGATGAATAAGTTTTTGTATGGAGTGTAAAATTTTGTGAAAACTAAGTGCATAAATGATATGTCACTAGGAGATATGAACATCTCTAGGCTTATGACTCATGCTCAGCAGGTTGAGGGTGATAAGCTTAGGAAATAGGCTAATGAGAATAGAATGCTAGGACTAGGAATTATGACTATTCTAAACAGAAAATTGATGGTGGAAATAGCTCGTAGAGTCAGCAAAATTTTTAAGCTCCAGCCCCTTTATTAGCTAGTGTTCCATCCTCTAAGAACATGTATGACCAGAAGGGTAGAGCACCAGGATCTAAATTTCAGGGAAGTGTTTCAGGAACCAATAATTACCCCACTTGCCTGAAGTGTGGTAAGAACCATCCCGGCGAGTGTATTGCAGGAAAAGAGGGATGTTTTAGGTGCGGTAAGTCTGGTCACAGGTTGTGGGATTGTCCTTCTAGACAGGGTCAAGGAGGTGGTAATTGAAAGGCTCACTCTACAACGTCAGCAGCACTAGCAAGTCGAACTCAGTAAGGAAAATCATCTGGTAGAGGTGGCGGTAAGCGCCAGAACAGGTTGTATGCTCTTAAGGCTCGCTAGGATCAAGAAGGTTCTCCTGATGAAGTCACTGGTACGTTACGAGTCTTTGACCTTGATGTTTATGCATTATTCGATCCACGGACTACTCTTTCTTTTGTAACTCCTAACATAGCAGTCCAATTCAATGTCAGTCAAAAAAATCTCGTAGAACCTTTCTTACTCTCTACTCTTGTCAGTGACCCAGTTATAACTAAACGGGTATACAGAAATTACGCTGACACTGTCACTCAGAAAGTTAGCTCAGCAAATCTAGTATAATTAGAAATGGTAGACTTCGATGTAATTCTAGGAAGGGATTGGTTACATTCTTGATATGCCTCAGTGGATTATAAAACTAGGATTGTTCGTTTTTTGTTTCCACATGAACCAATCTTAGAATGGAAGGGTAGTAGCGTAGCGCCTATGGGTTGATTTATTTCTTACTTTAAGGCCAGAAAGAAGATATCTAAGGGTTATTTCTATCATCTAGTTCGGGTTTAGGATTCTAGCCTTGAAATCCAACTCTTGAGTCAGTTCCAGTAGTCTGTGAATTTCCAAAAGTATTTCCAAAAGAACTTCCTGGAGTCCCTCCCGAAAGAGAAATCGACTTTGGAATTGATCTCCTTCTAGATACCCAACAAATTTCTATTCCTCCTTACAGAATGGCTCCAGCAGAGCTTAATGAATTGAAATACATTTTAGATAAGGGTTTCATCAAACCTAGTATTTTACCACGAGGAAGAAAGATGGTTCTCTCAGAATGTGCATTTACTATAGAAGTTGAACAAGGTCACAATCAAGAATAAGTATCCCATCCCCGGGATTGATTACTTGGTTGAGCAACTTCAGGGTGCTAGTCACTTCTAAATGATAGACATCCGATCAGGTTATCATCAGCTTAAAGTCAGAGACAGTGGCATTCTAAAAACAGTGTTCAAAACTCGGTATGGTCATTATAAGTTTGTAATTATGTCATTTCGACTAATTAATGCTCGTGTAGCTTTCATGGATTTTATGAATAGAGTGTTCAAACTGTACTTGGACTTGTTCGTTATCGTCTTAATTGATGATATCCTCATTTACTCTAGGAATGAGAAAGAACATGCAAGTCATTTGAGAATTGTTTTACAGATTCTCAAGGATCGCCAATTATTCGCTAAGTTTAGCAAATGTGAGTTTGGGTTGCAATCTGTAGCTTTCCTTGGTCACATTGTATCCAGCGAAGGGATCCGAGAAGATTCACAAAAGATAGAAGTAGTGAAACAATGGCCCAGACCTACCTCTGCCGCAGATATCAAAAGTTTCGTAGGTCTAGCGGGTTATTATAGAAGATTCGTGGAAGGATTATTCTACATAGACTCACCATTGACTAGGTTGACTCAAAAGATGGTCAAGTTTCAATAGTCAGATGATTGTGAGAAAAGCTTTGCAAAATTGAAAACTAGATTGACTACAGCTCCTATCTTGACTCTACAAGAGGGTTTAGATGGCTATGATATCTCTTGTGATGCATTCGGAGTTGGCCTTGGTTGTGTGTTGATGCAACGATATAAGGTTATAGTGTATGCCTCTAGACAGCTTAAGGTGCATAAGAAGAACTATCCAATTCAAGAATTGAGCTTGCAACAGTGGTGTTTGTACTCAAGATATGGAGACAGTATCTATATGGTGTTCATGTAGATGTGTTCACTGATCATAAGAGCCTTCAACATGTGTTCACCCAAAAAGAGTAGAATCTTCGCCAGAGGTGATGGCTAGAGTTCCGTAAGGATTATGATATGAGTGTGCATTATCATCCCGATAAGGTGAATGTAGTAGAAGATAGTCTTAGTCGATTATCTATGGGTAGTGTAGCCCATGTGAGGAAGAAAGGAAGGAGCTAGTGAAGGATTTTCACAGGCTTGCTTGGGAGTTCGCCTTATGAGCATCTCAGATATTGGTGTAATAGTTCAAAATCATCTTTGGTAGTCGAGGTTAAGGAAAAGCGAGAAAGTGACCCAATTTTGCTTGAACTTAAGAATGCAGTCCAAAATCAGAGAGTGGAGGTTTTCTCCCAAGGGGGAGATGGTGTGCTTCTCTACCAGGGTAGATTGTGTGTTCCTGATGTGGGCGAGTTGAGACAACATATTCTTGTTAAAGCCCATAAATCTAGGTATTCTATTCATTCAGGTGCCACTAAGATCTACCACGATTTGCGGGAAGTCTATTGTTGGAATGGTATGAAGAGGGATATAGCAGACTTTGTTAGTAAGTTCCCCAATTGCCAGCAAATCAAGGCTGAACATCAGAGACAATGAGGTATGACTCAAGAGATAGACATTCCTATTTGGATGTGGGAAGTGATCAATATGGATATCATCACAGGGTTACCGCGTACTCTCAAACAGCATGACTCCAATTGGTGATAGTTGATAGGATGACTAAGTCTTCTCGGTTTTGGGTGGTCAAGACTACAGATTCGGCAGAGGACCATGCCAAGATTTATATAAATGAGATTGGGATATTACATGGGGTTCCTTTGTCCATTATCTCAGATATAGTTCCTCAGTTTACCTCTCATTTCTGGAAGTCATTTCAGAAGGGTCTTGGTACTCAAGTTAACCTTAGTACAACATTTCATCCACAGACGGATAGGAAGGCAGAGGTACCATTTAGACCTTAGATGATATGTTGAGAGATTGTGTGATCGATTTAAAAGGTAGTTAGTATGATCACCTTCCTCTTATTGAGTTCGCTTACAACAATAGACATCATTCCAGCATTCAGATGGCCCCTTAGAAGGCTTTATATGGGTGTAGATGTAGATCTCCTGCTGGTTGGCTCGAAATAGGTGAAGAAGTTGTGATAGGGCTAGATTACGTCCTTTATGCTATGGAGAAAGTCCAACTCATTAGATATATATTTAATACAACCCAAAGTCGTCAGAAATCTTATGCAGATGTAAGGAGAAGGGAACTAGAGTTCCAAGTTGATGATTAGGTTTTTCTGAAAGTCTCACCTATGAAAGGGGTGATGAGATTTGCAATGAAAGGGAAGCTCAGGTCTAGATATGTAGGCCCTTACAAGATCTTGAAAAGTTTTGGAAAGGTGACATATTAGTTAGAGTTGCCACCAGATTTAGCAACACTGCATTCGGTCTTCCACATCTCACTCTTGAAAAAGTCTGTGGGTGACCAGCCTCTATAGTGCCATTAGAGAGTGTGGCGGTGAAAGATAATCTTTCTTATGAGGATGTAACAGTTGAGATTCTTGAACGTCAGGTTAGAGGGTTGAGGAACAAAGAAGTCACTTCAGTCAAGGTTTTGTGGAGGAGTCAGTCCGTAGAGGGAGCTACTTGGGAAGCAGAAGCAGCCATAAAAGCAAAGTATCCTCACCTTTTTCCTTCCGATTCAACTCCAGCTTGAGGTTATAATTCTCTTTAGTTTTCCAGTCATTCATTCATAAATTCAGTCTTGGAATCATGTTCCCTCAGTTTGTACTTGCATTTTTAGTGCATTTGCATATTCTTGGAACTTAATTCAGTCAGAAAGTTCTCAGTGTTTAGTAATAGGATTTGAAGCTCTCTCCCTCTATTTAAGCTAGTTTAGTTTTCATTCGAGGACGAATGTTCCCAAGGGGGAGATAATGTAACACCCCTTATCCAAAACAAGCCAGAAATCAGCTTTACGGAAAAAAAAATCTAAAGGTGCAACCAATGGAGGCATCGACGTACCGTGGCCTGACCACCGCTCTGTCTTGCACATCCGTTGATGGGGTCAGAAACTCCCATAAATCTCAGTCCGAGAAAATTGGTTAAGTCTTGGTCGACGGACGGACCTACGGTCCGTAGTCTATGACCATCGATTGAGACCCCATTCTCCTACTCCCTAACAAGAGTCACGGATTACCAGCACAGTCCGTAGGTGGACCCACGGTCCGTAGGTCTTACCATAGGTTTGAATTAGCAGGCAGTTAAGGGGAAAGTGCAGTTTGGTCAACTTCAAATGGTCATAACTCTTAGCAAAAAATAAATTAGGTGTTCCATTACCTACCCACATATAGATAATTGAATTAGCTTTCCAAATCCACCGACGTTGCTAAAATCGTACCTCCGAGTAAATTTTTTTGCCCATTTTAGTAAAGTAATGTTGGACAGTCCCAACCACGAACCGAACGATGGAACCTCAATCCTGGTCGTCGTTTGGTCCGACAACAACTTACCCAGGGGTCTTTTGGTCTTTTCCCACTTCGTTTAAACCTTAAGATACGTCTTTTTAACCCTAAATCATCAGATTTTAGTCAATTTAATCCTAGACACATAATTAAAACTTACCTAAGTCAAATCATTAAATAAAAATTTAGAAAATTAGAAACAAGAAAAGAGATAAAGCTCAAGAACCCTAGTTCAAGAACAAAGCAAGTTTCTAGCAGTTCAAACCACGAAATCTAAGTGTTTCTCCGTGAATTTTATCACCAGTTATATGGATTTCACTTGTGGGTTCCTTTCACCCATTAGGTCCCTAGTTATCAGTCAGATTCTTGTTCCCATATCATGACTAGAACTGGGGTTTTTTGAATTTCACGAACCTATTAGTTATATGGTCCAAATCAGATATCATGTTATTATTCAGTTTATTGAATGAATTTTAGAACCCCAGATATTTATTACTTTAGTTCTTGAATTAAACATGCTAGGTTATTTATTTAAGCTATTTAGTCATACAAGACTCGGTTTTTAATGCATCATTATCAGATTAAATGTTGTATTCTCAGTTTGCATGTTCAATTTTGAGCTATCCAGTAATTACAGAAAACTCAGTCATAATCAGTTAGTACATAATTCATGGGAGTAACATAATACCAAGTTGGACTAGGGTTCAGTGTACCCAATTATTTTTAGAGATACTAACCAAGTAGGTTGTAAGTCGCTTCTATGGGAAATTAGTTTAGTGATCATGCCAGCATGCCTTTATACCTTTGGCAAGGTATATTGGGTCTTCTCAATGGGGCGTATACATAGGACTCCACATTTAGCTCATGTAGTTTTATTGTTGGTTATTAGTAGCTCCCATAGTTCAGTCAGACTCTCTTACATTGACCATTTACCAGTATATTCGGTATTCAGTTTCAGCATGTTATAAATTGGTCATTGCATTCACTTAGCTCAAAATTCTCTATATCATGTTTAGATTATTATACTTGCTTTGGTGCTTGTTTAGTTATTTTTATTTAATATTTATTCTATCCTACATGTTTAGTACCTTCCAAGTACTGACGCATATGTGTGCTACATCTTCTTGTGATGTATATTTAGGTTCTCATCACCCAGATGACACATAGATCGATTCTTTATCTTCAGCTCAACAGATTCAGTGATGAGTCCTCATTCTCCGAGGACAATAGTGATGTTCTTCTTTTCAGTATTTGGTCTATTTGCTAGATTTAGCTGGGGCTTGTCTCGATACTTCTAGTCAGTTAAAGACTTATTACAGACATATTTAGATTCAGCTTAGTATTAAGTTAATATTCTCATTGTATTAAACTCATTATTTTCAAATATCTTAGTTATATAATATAGGTATTCCCCATTTTTTCATTATAAATTATCATTTAGCTTTCGCATCAGTTTGTTATCTTTAGTGTGCTCATGATCATGTCAGCAGGGTTTGCTTAGGATCACTTGTGGTCCTAGGTTCTGTGTCCGAGTGTCGGGGGTAGCTCGGGGCGTGACAATGAACTTGTTGAACTTTTTCATCTTTGTGTGCAGATAGAGCATCCAATTGTGATTTAATGTTCCTATATGAGAATGTTGATTTTCCACCACAACTTTAGTTACATTTAATCCTTACGGAAAATCATGTTGGATACTAGTAGATTCCTCTTTTTTCTTTCGAAGAGAGTCGTCTTACTCTGTCATTCTCTTTGGTGTTGATTGATTAGTAATAGGTTTAGGAACATACTCGAGAACTTTCATGAATCATGGCTTTGTTTCAAGTACCAAATCTACAATTTCATCACTACTTATAGAAGGGTATATATCTTTCAAATCGATCATGATTCTCTGGAAAAAAAACTTATAGTATGGCAAAACAAGTAAATCATATTGAATGTTACTAGAGTATAATTTTTCTCACATTGTCATGGAAGGGTATAGAACTTTATAATTTTTCTCACATTGTCATGGAAGGGTATAGAACTTTAAAATCGATCATGATTTTTTGGGAAAAAAATTAACGTATGAAAAAAAACAATTAAATCATATTGAATGTTACTAGAGTATATGCTTTCTCACATAGACATTGTGAGCTTCTTGATATGACTAGCCTTTTTCACTTGAATAATGAGTGTTTTTGTAGAACCCAATTCTATAGGATTCAATCCTCTTAGCCTTCTATTCATCCTACAAAATTAAAAATAAATGATTATTAGTATTGCCAAAATATAGTAATTGATTCGCTTGTGTAGATATAAGGTTATCTCTCGAAATTCAATGTTATGGTTTTCTGATATTATGGCGATGCTATAAGACTACTACTTACCTTAATCACTAGTTCACATGTACCAACACAAATAGTAAAGACGGGTCACTGGATTTTTTACTATAATCAACAAAAGGTAGATGAACTAGAAACATAACAAATCAAAATTAGTAAACCATACTATCATTTCTACACACCAAAGAATCAAATTGAAAAGGAAAAAAGTTGTGTTTGAAATTTTCACAATAGTCGAGGCAAAAGATGTATATCACTAGTGCAATATAATTTTCTGATTATACTTAAAATGAGTTACCACTCTATTTCTAGGAAAGTGCTTTTATGCATTGAGAAAATTTAATAAACTGTTGGAAATATCAAATTATCCCTATCCAAACACAATGAATACATGTATTTGTTCACAAAAAAGTGTGCAAAATAATTTCAACGTTAAAATACCACTAGGAAGAAAAATATGTATAAGTTACAATTGAAGCACGAGAAACATAATCTTTTGCCTCTATTGTGAGTTCCTTCTTCTTGTTTGGATGTGTAAGAAAATTTTTCGCAACTATCCCCAACTCATTTGAGAGTTTGGTTGATTTTATTGCCTTAACTGGCCTCCATTTACCACTAGGGATCTCAACAACCACATTCTTCGCCAAAGATCTTTTAATTTTTTTAAGACACTGTGCTCTAGTTTTGTGTCGACTGTTGTTAATTGTAGATATATTATCTAATGAAGTATAAATAATATCCAAATTGTAAGATAGTGGTGAAGAAATAATATAATTTCTAAATTTTTCCATCAAACATGAAAGCGACTAATCACTATGCTTTGATTAACTTTAGAAGTCATTTACCTGTGGTAATAGCTAAAGTACATTTATTTGGCTCATCGATAGAATAAGTAGATGAAACAGTTTAGCTAGTAAGTGTATTTTTCTTATAAATACATCCTCTTGGTGCCATAGCTTTACTTATATTCCTGTAAAATTTCAAAATATATGTATTACTTGATGCATGGTATAGCGACTTTAATTCTTAATTTAGATCCTACAATTTATTAATTTTCACATTTGTTTCTTTCTAGAGGGTGATTAAACACGTTATAAAATTGCAGAGAATAATTTTAAGAAATTATTTAACAAAAGATAGGGGTAAAAACTATTTGTTTTGCTCATTATTTATGTTTCGTCACAGTACGGATATTTGTATTTAGAACCTTACTTATGCTGCACGAAGTTCTCTTCTAAGAATAAAACATATATAGAATACAAAATATCTTATGGTTTGTAATCCCTAAAATCATCTTTCAAATCCAAGTTTTAATATATTAATGATCAGTCAAGAGAACTTTTTTTACACATGCATTTAATAATAAATTATTTTCACTTTTAATTGAGACTTTAAACATTAATTTTTTGTAGTAATTACCTCGGAAGATTCCAATTATATTCTTCTTCAATGGGTGAAAGCCTGGTAGTACACTTTGGAAAATCAAGAAAAGTTTATGAGATATAATAAAATTAAGTTTAACAATTTAATTTTTTATTTAGCAAAATATTTAAGGATCAAAATAATAGAAGAAGCAAATTGTTGTTCAATGATACTAATTTTAATGTAAGAGAATGGAAAACAAGAAGACATGCATAAATTACCATGTAGAAGTCAGAGATAAAACAAAATTTTAAACTTCTTGGTATATATTGTGTGATACGATAGTTTTTTTTTTTTTGGTCTCTTGTCAACAGTTTTGAGACACAATTGGCGCCATTGTCCTTTAAAATACGATAAAAAATCTTCGAACGGATCTCTTCCCCTTTGACTCTTTTGACCTCAGACTCACCTGGAAATCACGCATAACAAAATAAGAGGGTATAATAGACATAGAAAAAAAATTATGAGTTCAAAAAATTATTTTCTGAAAATCATGCTTAACCAATTGAAAAATTAAATTATCAATAGAGTAAGTCAATTGTAAGATGCTTAATGCATACCGGGAATAAATTTTTGTTTTTCTTTATTAGGTGCTATCTCCTCAAAGGTGTTTACTTGATTCATTATTGTTTTGCCTCAATTGTATACTTTAGATATCTAGTTCTCTAAATTATTTGGAGAACTCCAATTATATTTCTCTTCGAGTGATGAGAGGTTGTGTGTATGCCGTAAAATTAAAGGAAACTTGATCATCTAACTAAAATAATTATATACAATATCAATGGACTGGAACCATATTTCGGGATAGTTTGAAATACCTTGTATATGTTAATAATGAGCGGAATTTTATGCTTCTTGTTACACCTTTCTTCAACCGACAATAATTCTAATCTTTTTCATCAATTATCAAAACTTTTGAGCCACTATCGGTGTTGTTATCCTTTTGAAAAAGATCGGTATCTTCCGAAAGACTATCATTACGTGAGATAATAGTATGCTCCAACCCACCCTATAGTCATGCAAAATTTTCATCAATTATTAAAACTTTTGAGCCACTATCGGTGTGGTTGTCATTTTGAATAATATCGGTATCTTTCGAAAGACTATCATTACTTGTGATAATAGTATGCTCCAACCCACCTTATAGTCATGCAAAACCAAATGAGAGGAAATGAAAAACATAGACAATAAATAATAATTTGAATCCATTGATCTAAAATTATACAATTCTTCGCCATCTACAAATAAAAACAATTTAAAATAATTAATATACGTCAATTGTTTAATGTAAAATTTCGTAGATACCTTTGAAGTCTTGTTGTTGTTGGTGTTGTGTTTCAAATGGTTAATCCCCTTCAGAGTCATCTTACTCTTTTTCGTTTACACTTTCATTATATTGTTTAAATCTCTCATTAATTATCACCTCCTTTGAACTTTCCAATTGATTTTTGTCCAATGACATAGAAAATTTATTTTATAATAAAAGACCACGAATAATGAATTCAAAAATTTATGTAAAGTAAAGTAAAATCATACCATATAAACAATCTTGCATTCATCTTATTATATAGAATGAAATATTATATATATATATATATATATATATATATATATATATGAAAATGTTAGGTGCGACTGAGTGGCGCTCCCACAAACAAGAATTCCCTTTTAAATTTTATTTATTTTCTAAACTATCCTTCTCCTATCATGAAAAGTTGGGACTTTTATGAAGAGTAACATTATTTATGTAAGGTTCTGACTTTTACGCAAAGTTCTGACTTTAATGCAAAGTTGTGACTTTTATAAAGAGTTGTGACTTTTATAAAGAGTTGCGACTTTAATGAAGAGTTGCGACTTTTGTGAAAAGTTGCGACTTTAGAGTAGAGTTGCAACTTTTATAAAAGGTTGTGACTTTTATGAATGGTTGTAACATTTACAAAGGGTTGAAACTTTTCCAAGTAGTTGTAACTTTTCCGAATGAGGCACAATAAACAATTGTGTAGGACACCCTTTGTTTCTATAAATAGAGGGATTTCCTCTCATTTTCAAACAACGAAAATTGTATACCTTTCTTCTTCTTTTCTTCTTCTTTCTTCTTCTTCTTCAAAACTAAATATTTGTGTGATTGGTTCATGTTGAATGGCTGACTGACACCATTGCTTATGTTATAGATCTTGGTATGTATTTTTACAATCATTAATTTCTAATTATGTTATTAAGGATAAACGATAAGATAAATTACCTTTATCAACTATATATTTGTGTACTTGGTTCGTATTGACTGGCTCACTGACACCATTGCTTATGTTACAGATCATGGTATGTATTTTTAAAGTCATTAGTTTATATTTATGTTATTAAGGATAAATGCTACGATAAGTTACCCTTATCTCAAAAAAAAAACATAAGATGTAATAAGTTTCATTTTCCTTTACATTATTACGGTTTGTTATCACATAATCTTGTAATTAATATAATATAGTGCTTTAGTTTTAATGACTGATAGGTTTAAACTATTATTTTATAAATTTTGTGATATTAACGGGTGAATTTACTTGTTAGATATATGTATAGTAGAAACAAAAATTACGGTAATAGTGAGTTCAATGGTATTTTAACTATTCATTTTTCTTTCCCTTATTCCTTGTTGAACGTGATAATTTGCATATTTTACATCTTTGATTGAATGTTTTGAATTCTTACTCCGTTTGTTCTTGTTTGTTTGTGTGACCTGTTTGCAGTTCACACTCCCCTTGATAAATATTAATTAAATATTTATCATACCAAATTATTGTTGCTAATAACACTTTAAAATTTTAAACTCAACCACTAGTACCCCAATTAATGAAAAACCTATCTTCGTCTTTTCTTCTTCTTCTCAACTAAATATTTGTGTACTTGGTTTCTGTTGAGTGGCTCACTGACACCATTATTTATGTTACAGATCTTGGTATTTTTTTTTATTGTCATTAATTTCTAATTATGTTACTAAGAATAAATGATAAGATAAGTTACCTTTGTCAACTAAATATTTGTGTATTTGTTTTGTGTTGAGTGACTCACAGACACAATTTCTTATGTTATAGATCTTCATATCTATTTTTAAAGTCATTAATTTATACTTATGTTACTAATGATAAATGATAAGATAAGTTACCTTCATCTCAAAAAAAATGATAAGATGTAATAAATTTTATTTTCTTTTACATTATTAATGTTGTTATTGTGTAATCTTGTTTATAAGATAATATAGTGTTTAAGTTTTATTGAATGATAGATTAAAATTATTATTTTATAATTTTTTTGATATTAAATTCTTGCGCGAAGCACGAGTAAATTTACTAGTTATATATATATATATAGAAGAAACAGCTACGACCATAGTAGTGAGTTCAATGGTATTTGAACTGTTCATTTTTCTCTCCCTAATTCCTTGTTGAATGTGATAATTTGCATATTTTTTATATTTGATCGAAAGTTTTGAATTACTCCCTTTATTCTTGTTTGGTTGTCTGTCCAGTTTGCCTTTCACACTCCCCTTGATAAATATTAATAAATATTTATCATACCAATTTATTATTGCTAATAACATTTTGAAATTTTAAATTCAACCACTAGTACTCCAATTAATTTAAAAATAACGACTTACTCATAAAATTAAAATTAAAATAATAATTAACGTGCAAGCTTAGCTACTTACCCTCTTGGTCCTCTTCTATTTTCCTCCGTTGTGTTCTTCAATTTTTCGATTCTCATTGGGATTATCTTTCTCATTCATTTGTAATTCAATCATAAGAGTGTATACTATCAAATACAAAAAGAAAATTTATAAATGAATTAATTAACTTATGATTCATTCTCAAACAAAGTGAAATCTTCCCTCCTTTCTATTGATTTCAAAGTTGAAAAGTAAATAAAATTATAACATGACAAATATTATTAAACAAAGGCGGGAGAGGTCTTTTTTTTTAATCGTTATGCTTTTCACAAAGCAAACTTAATTGTATAGAGACTACATTCATACAAAATGTAGAACCAAAAACTCCATAAGACATAAATAATCAAAATCTAGGACTGGACATGAGACACATATATATTTATTAGAGATAGCCCAGAAAATGAAAAGAACCTGGAGAAAATGAAAAAAATACACTAAAAAAGATTTGCAAATCTAAGTAGGAATCTCACCAAAGGAAATGCAAACCTGCTAATTTATTTGCCCGAAAACAAAGAAGTGAAAGAGAATATCTCGTGTATTATAAGTGTACACGAGGATACTGAAATGTTCCCTTGAAATATATATTTTATGATCTTTTTGAGATAACTGATTTTAATTTTGTTTAACTATTCTTTCTATTCAAACTACTAATAGTACTCCCTTCAAATAATTCTCACCAAGTTAATAAGAAAAAGTGTATTCAGCACTACCTAATTTAATAAGCATATACATGCATTAATTGTTTAACTTTGACCAAACGAAATCAAGTAAGTCTCACAAATTAATCCTATTTAATACCCCCTCAATCCACATTGACCAAAATTTGTGATATATATATATATATTTATCACATTGAAATGCAAAAAAATATATATTATAGTATTTTTTGTATATTTTTTTTTTTGAAAATCTTATTTTTTTGTTTAATATGTCGAATTAATGTAATCTAATTTAACTTTAAATATTTTTCGAACTAATTTTTGAAAAATTAACATGAAAATTAAAACTAGATTGAGGTAGTATTTAATTTGAATAATCAAATTCTATATAGAAATTTAAGTTGGTCACTAAATTGTGATAGAGGTAGTATTTATTACCTTACAAAAAAATACAACGACAAAAACGACATTTGCAGTTAGTTTTGCCTTACGTTTTTGAGTTTTATGCTACATGGAGAAAAAGATAGAATTAAATGAATAATTCAATAAATCAGCTTCTTTTCTCTTGTATATATGTTTCGCGTTGTCCGTTAAGTTATTTCATTGAACAGTCATATTAGATACACTAGGATTAGGATACAAAATAAAATAAGGCTCTGATATTGTCACGGCCCTAAGTCGGGTCAAGATGACTCCCACTACAGCCTACTGAATGGACAAGCGTAAAACCCAAGTTACAAGATTGAGGAAGACGCAGATTATATAACATAAGTAATAAAAGCGAAAGACAAGAATAATTGATATAGAAAGAAGAGTCGCCTGTGACTCTGTGTGTGGTACACTACAAAATGTACAAAACAGACCCATAAGTGACCAAGAGAGAAACCAACACAAGATACCGAAGAGAGAGTGAATTGAAAAATCCAGAATACAACCTGAGAGTTAGTACAAAATAAAGACATTACAAAGTCTATGAGCACTAGGAGCTCACTACAATCAAGCCAATGATAGCTACGGGATATCCGAATGCTGACTCAGGGTGGGTCAAACTGGGAGCTACATAAAAAAAGATGCAAAAGTGCAATATAAGTACCATACACGGGGTACTTAGTAGGCATCCTAGGAAGACCGAGATCAGAAAAATTAAATATAAATAAGGAGCACGATGATACTAGCAAGACTAGGGAAAACTTAGGCATAACAAGAGAACACTCGAGAATAAATCAATAATATTAATAACCAACTACAACTATAAAAAAAAAAAAAGACAATCCACACACACAAAGGTAGACTCATGCAACAATACAATGTAAGACTCAACATAAGGAAGATCTTAAGCTCGTTTAAAAACATTTAGCCACTTGGAATGGTACCTCAAGCTTAACTTAAAGCGAACAACCTGGATAGAAGTATCCACGGGTTGCCTAGAATGGCACATAAATCTTACCAATAATCATAATATATGTAACAACCCTCTAAGTCGTTTTAGAAATTCCAACTATTATTTTATATTAACCTTTTTAATAGATTTTGTAAATAATTTATATGACTTATAAGAATAAGTGACATAATTTTTAGATTTAATAAAGAATTATTTTATTGCTAAGAATAATGAAAAAAGAAAAAAAAAGAAAAGAAAATCAAATAATAAAATAAAATAAAATAAAATAATTAAAAAGGGGCAAAGTGCCCTAACTGTGAAGCCGCAAACGGCTTGTGAGAAAAAAAAAGAAAAAGAAAGAACGATCTGTGGAAAAAAAAAAGATACGCAGATAAGGAAAAGAAAAGAAAGGGAGAAAAGAAAAGGAAAAAGAAGGAGAAACAACGATATTTTTATCTCGAGATATCAAGGTAATTATTCTTATCCTTTCTATTAAATTTTTGTGTAACTGGGAATAGATTTTTAGGTTAAAACGTGTATAATTTATACTAATATGTGAACTTGGGGTTATAAATATGTATAAGTATTATGGTTCAATCATTGGACAATGATTAGTCCTAATCATTGGACAATGATTACTCCCAGATTATGATTATTAATAGTGGAACGATAAATATGAATTGGAACATTGAAAATAAGTGGTTTCAGCAGATAGTTTTGTAGTCCGCCATTGATGTGTTGGGCAGTTAGTTTCGGCTTTAATTATTTTCATTTGATTATCATATTAGGATTCAAGTTTTGATATATTGAGATATGTATTAAATAGTGGGTGCATTATGATATATAAAAATCATTATAGTTATGTTATTCGGTGAATTAAGATTTAACCCTAAACTTGAAATTCAGAAAATATGAGATTTGATCAATTGGTTGGAATAAAGATTTAGAAATTTTATTATAAATTTGGATGAGTTTTGGGTCTAAGCTAGAGATATAGCAATATTAATGTTGTTAGTTTCGAAATCATATCGTGGTTATTTATTTGAATAGATTTTATTGGTTTGGAAGTCAACAAAAAGAGGAAGACTCAAGTTTTGGAGTCATTGTTCGACTATTTGAGGCAAGTGGATTTCTAAACTCTTGTTAAGTGTATGAAATGCGTGTATGTCCTTGTGGTATATGTTGGGAGTAACGGGATTGGTGATGGGTTGACTTGTCCACATTGATTAATTCTAATGATGAAAATAATGGGGATAACAAAAGGCAATGTGATTAATTGTTTATGTGTGTTGTGTTGAGAAAGGGTTGAAGGCTTGTTAAATCATTGTTGATGTAACTTCATGTTTGTGTGGTTGTGAAATGTGCGATGTTATGAAAAATAATCATCTCCTCATTATATGTATGAACTTGTCATCTACATTATTCTGAGGCATTGGTTGTGGCAAGTGTAATGTGCATTGAGAAATAATGGGTACTTAAGAGGCTGTACCATTTCGAGGGACGTATCGCGCGCCGCGATGGATACTATATTTTGAGGGACGTATCGCGCGCCGCGATGGTTACTATTATCAAGGATCGTGTCGTGCGCCGCGACAGATGCATGGACAGATATGTCCCCCATGGGTCCCGGACTGAGAGACAGCGGGTGTGTATCACTAGGTCAGACATGCATCATTATACTTGACATTGCATTCCATTACATTGCACATACTTATCATTAGTGATCTTGATATTGTGTTTTGATGATCTAGTGACTGCCTTTCTGCAGAACTTGTGATTGACCAATATTGAGCTTGTTATTGGGGATATATAATTTGTTGAAGTATTGTTGTTGAGGATATGTAATTTGTTGAAGTATTGTTGTTGAGGATATGTAATTTGTTGACGTGTTGTTGTTGAGGATATATAATTTGTCTAAGTGTTGTTGTTGAGCTACGTGCTATGTAAACTGTGAGTTGTTAGGTTGGGTTGAATTTAATGCAGGTTGTAGTTGTGGAGGTTTGGTTGAGGATGGTAGGAGTACCCGTATTTCATCCCCTTAGCTTGTGTTTAGAGTTTTACTTGCTGAGTACCGTGTAGTTTGGTACTCACCCCTTGCTTCTACAAAATTTTTGTAGGTTATGAGCCTGGATTTTTGTTATACTTGTCATTCTCTTCTTTTCCGAGGCTTCTTGGAGATTTGTGAGGTAGCTGTTTCCATTTCAGCAGACTTTCTTCTTCTTAATTATGATCTTGTTCTACTCTAGAAACAATATCATATGAGACTTATATTTTCTTTTGATCCGATTGTAATACTTTAGAGGCTTGTACACGTGACAACCAGGTTTTGGGGTATAATGTAAGTTGATAGTAAATTTTCCGCATTTTTATCATAATAGTTGAGTTTTAAGCTTACTTGTCTTGGTGGAATAAGACGAGTGTCATCACGTCCATTTTTGGGTCGTGACAAAATGGTATCAGAGCCCCAGGTTCATTGGTCTCACATGTGTACAAGTCGAGTCTAAATAGAGTCTCGATGATCGGTACGGAGACGTCTGTATCTATCTTCGAGAGGCTGTAGTGACTTTTAGGAAATATCTTCACTTCTTGGATCTCTATTGTGCGTACTTGGTCCCATTTTGATTCTTATCGCTTCACTCCATTCGCTCTCATTTATGTGATGACTCGTGCGTAGTTCCTTTTTTGAATCATTGGCATGTCGTGTATTGGTTTGATGTTAGATCTGGTATTAAGGTGGAAATGATATACTCATGAAACGAATGCGTGATCATATTTGAAAGAGTTGAGTAAGGTTAGTTATCGTTGTAAAATAATAATAATAAGTGTAGTACTTATCTGGTATAAGCAAAATATGGAATGGTTCAACAATTAGAAGTTAAATTTTGAAGAATTAACTAGATAATAAATAGTGTAATACAATTTATATAGTTGTCATACCATTAATGGGTTGCTTAGCAAATGATGTTGCACCAATTCAGGTCAGAATCCCTTCTGTGGTTTCACAGATTGAGTGTATACCAAAGAAAGTCATGATATGACTATTACAATGGTACTGATGGGTACTTGGTTAGAATTATGGAGTGTGTTACTTTTGATATTGACCTTGCTTACGAAAGAATACATATAGCTTGGGTTAGATACAAAACTAATTGTTAATATTTTATAGCTATTTGATGGATAAAGTGTGTGACCTATTTGGAAATGATCTTCCCAATAGATATGATATGTTCTAGTGGTGGATGTAATGAATTTTCACGATGTGTTACTAGTGGTACATGAAAACGGACATGTTGATTGTTAAGTGCAAATATTAACTACTTAAGGAGTTATCTATGGTATACATGCTCATATGATAAGATTTGGTGTTGAACTCATATTTGAGAACCCAACTAGCTTGTTGGTACGGGTGGATGTGTTAAACATTATTTATAAGGAAGCTTTTAGTAGTGGATCTTTGGTATGATATTGATATGTTCAGATTGTGAAATGTATTTTATGAATTTTTAAATGATTGGTGATTTCATCGTAATGTCTAAGAAATTGGATCAATATTGAATGACAAGCATATGGGTAAAAGAAGTCCTAAAGAGTATACTTATGTGAAGATAATTAAGAGTTTTAGTAAGGAAGTGCAGATAAAAGTGGGTTAGTTCTTTGGATTGGATTGGTATAACTGGGTTTAAGGATTCATATTGATGAAATAGTTGACTTCTTGGTGATAACAAGAGCTAACTAAGCATGATGGTAATAGGAGTTTGTGATGGATTGCGATTGAGACTAAATCATAAAATATGAATTGAGGGTTAAACGTGTTTTTATGGTAATAGCGACTTTCGAGCATCTAAGGTTGTGATTTTTCACTATTTGATGAACAATGTAGTTGTATGAAAAGTTGTATGATGTGTTGAAAATTTCGCTTGAATAGAATTGAAAGAAGCTAGAGTCATAAATGGAAAAGAATTAGTGGGAAGTATTTTAGTCATTGGAAAGAGATAATCGAGAAAAAGGATATTTACTATAATTATAAAGGACAAAGATATATCTTTAGAGAGTTGAGAATTTAGTTCGAGGATACGAGATTTCATCTGTTTCATTTTGATTATGGTAATAGTGTCATACGTTCATTAGATTGATAATAATAATAATAATAATATAGATATTGGGTAAGAATTGAGAAACAATCCTACACAGTTCGACTCGAGCGTGGTGATAAGTTCTTTTATAGTTTCGAATTTGGTAAGGGGTACCATTGGATTTTTAAGCAAAGGATATTATAAGGTCGCTAGAGAGGCGATATATGGTAAGCTATGATACATAAATTTATAAAAATTTCAGATGTGAGCTAATATTGATAGACAATGGAATTGTATTACATGGTTGGGATCAAAACTTCAAGTTTACGTGGTGAGTTTAGATTTTTGATAATGTATCTTGTCAAGGAATGAATTGGTAAGGTAAGAAATGGTTTATCACATTGAGTATGAAGCATATAGGAGTACTTAAAATTTGAGTAGTACATTTGGTTACTTTTGATTGTTATACCTAAGGTTTCCCATATTGCTGGTCAAAAATATAAGACTAGTAAATGAGTTAGCAAAAAGGAAAAAAAATTATGGTGTATTGAAGAGTTAAAGTTATTTGAAATTTTCGTCATGGAAAGATTTTAAGAAAGGCAAAGGAACAATAGGACCTCTCGTACAAACACTGTATTCGGAGGTGATGGTTGTAGTGATTTCGCCTTTGAGTTTAGATATGACTATGAGATGTGACTATGGGTTTATTATTAACTTTTCTAAATATTAAGTTTTGGTTGGGTTACAATAAATGACGTGTGGAAGATTATCTATTGTTATGTCGAGGTAGATTGTTCAGAATGTGATAGGTAACAAATGGATGTTAAATAGAGTGGACCTACAATTTTACATGGTTAATGAGGATCGGGGGGGATTAAAAGTACTTTGTTGATGAGACAAAATAGATTGTTATAATGTGTTACATAGGCATATGATGATGAGTAGAGGTTATGAGATTATAGTATACATAAATATTGGAGTGATCAAGGGTTTCTTGGAGTTATTGCATGAGGTAAATGATGGTGGTTGAAAATGGTATGTGAAAGTTTAGGTGAAGTTGACATTAAGTGTTACTTATATCTATTATGGGACGCTTAAATGGAAAGATAAGAAACCATGGTTCAAAGTCTTGGATACTACAATGTGCTTGCTAAGGAGAATGTGATACTAATGACTGTGTGAAAGTAAGGTAAATGGTTGGTGTGGTTATGATATTTGTTAATATTAACAGTGTTGGCTTTGATGGAGTACTGTGAGAAGTATGCAGGGTTTGACAAATCCAACATGTGTAAAATTGTAATGGAGATCAGACTGGTTGATTTTGGGTGGAAAAAAAATAAAATAAAAAAATAAATAAATTGAGGGATGTAGTAAGATGAATGAAAATATTGATATGCGAATTATGGAGAAAGTATCTAGTGTTATTCGACCTTGATTCCGTACATTCTTAAGTTGACCACCTATTTCGTTTCGGACATGATTTGGAGTAGGATTCATTGCATATGCCCACGTTTTTTTTACATCTATGGGTGAATTCCTAGTGGTGGATGATACGCTCAAACTTACTTCTCAAATGAGAAGTAAAGCGGCCGCGTCAAGTAAATAACCCAACTAGTGAGGTTGGGATCGTTCCCACGAGGAAAATAGTCTAGACTTAACTTCAACTTGTTATTACTATTGTTCAGTTGATGACTTCCTTAGAAAGTAAAAGCATAAAAGGGGGGTTTGTATTTCCTAATAAGTAAAAATAAATAACAAACTTGACAGAGACACTTAATAGCTTTTAATTTTGGGTTTTAATCAATTAATCAAAGTAACTAGGGTTTACGTGTTCCCCACAGGTTCACAACTTGATAATTCTAACTATAACAATTCTTTCCTAGTATCTTGCATGCAAAGTGATAAGTTATGTATTTCTAAATCCTTGGTCCGGCATCTAGAAAATCTCACTCCGCACCTTGGTCTGGCTACGTGTGTTGCTTTCCTAACCCTTATCCTTACCTCATATTAAGCATCGTATTCGATATTTGACTAAGTTATTACCTCGTACCAATCAATACTAGCCTATTAGATAATATACACTAAATCTATGTTAATAATTCTTTTCCTATTATCTACCTCCTTGGTCCGACAAGTAGCATTAAGGCGAGTTCTAACGTTGATCATCCGTTAAAAAGACTTCTAAGCGAAAGAATTATTAATACATGCAAGACACTATTCTAGAATTGTTATTTTAGCTAGGCTTTATCTCATTATTTGCCTATGGTTCCCACAACCCTAGTTATGGAGTTTAGTTCCTCATAGCCATAAACACAATATTCAAATATGTTAAACAAGAATTCATGTACTTACTTCAATGAGAAAGAATAAAGTCTGAAAATTTGCTTGATTAATCACCAAAAATCACTTGTAAGAATCTCTAACAATCAAACACTCAAGACACAAAGCACAAAGTCTAACAATATGATGTTTAATCTCACAGAGTCTAACCTCAAAAATGAGGTTTTTCGAACTATTTATAAAAAATAAAAAATCTAATTAAACAAGGATTCTAATTACTGGAATTCTGCCAAAACGCGGTTGGGTCGACGGACCACGCGACGGACCGTCGTGGTCATGACGGACCGTCGTGGCCTCCGTCGTCCCATACTTGGTGCAATTCTCCTGCAGCTTTCTTCATTCTCCTCGACGGCAAGTATGACGGACCGTCATAAGTACAACGGTCCGTCGAGGGTCTCGTTTCAAATACTTCAACTCTTGGAATCTGGGTACTGGGATCACTTCTCTGATCTTCACGACAAACCTGCAGGACGGACCGTCATAGCCATGACGGACCGTCACAAGTTTCGTAACCCCACACTTGGTCAGACTTCCCCATCTTCCTTGAGCAGCTTCTCTACGCTGCCACCTACGGACCGTCACAGGCATGACAGACCGTCACAGGCATGACGGACCGTCATAAGCTCCGTAGGTGGTCTCTTCTTCTTTTTTTCACTCAAAATCTCCGCATTCAGCTTTGGACAGATTTCCTGCAAAACAAAGAGAAACTTATATCAAAATTAGCATAAAAAGGGCTTTCGGACACACTAAACTTAAGGAAAAAGTATTAATTATACCGTGAAACCACGGTATATCAACACCCTCAACTTAAATTCGTTGTTTGTCCTCAAGCGACGCACTATGACTCACTACACAATCTTTGTACAATAGTATTCATGTTTTTATCCTTTGCAATCATTTGGCTATCAATCCCAATTAATCTCATCAAATCTATGCATGCTATCACTATTAGGCTTGAATTTTGTGGGATTCGAACATGACACAGACTCACCACGCACTAACACCTATCCTCTTCAATTTCTCACCGAGAGGCTAACAATTCCGGTATAGCAACTAGTGTCCTCACTTTAGAACAAAATCCTCATTTTTCACATAATGATTTCAGTTTGAGTATAAGGATTACATTTCAACACTCGCTCTCAGAACAAAGTCACACTCATTCATACCTTTTGCCATAAGCTTTCCCTTATTTTCACTGCCTTAAGTTCGCTATACAACCCTTAGGATCAGGATAGGACTTTTTTAGCTTGTAACGTAGGCTCAGAGTCAGGTAGGGTATATTTAGGTATACTTTAGTGAATTTTTGCCCTCCTTGACATATCGTCTAAACCTTCCACTTTCTATCACTTTATCTCGCCCAGTTACTTCTATTCTTTCACCTTGTTGTTTCCCTTCTTTCTTCATTTGTGTAAGTAACTCTTTTCTTTTCTTGTTTGTAATTCTTGAATATTTCTCTTTTTTTTTCAAAGAGTTCTTGAGTCAATTTACTTTTGTTCTTTCTCTCTCTTTGTTCTTTCAACCCCACTTTCCAGAGAATTCCTCAAAACAGCCACCCTCAACTCATGGCTTTGCCATGAGTCAAGGTACATAATACCCAAAGTCGGGTCAGGGCCATAACGAAGGTTGTTTATACATTAGCCACCCTCAACTTATGCTTTTGGCATAAGCTAAGGTGCATATGTCCAAGGAGGGACCAGGACCAACATATTGTTCCCAGAAAAGATCAGTTGGGGTGAAAAAGAAAGGTCTAATTTTAAGCTCAAATTATTTGGATCAAAGAAGGATAACTTTCATTTGGTTTCTTTTATTTAGGCTAGAAATGGGCTATATTGAATAAGGGCCTATGATCCTTTCCTAATTGTCTGTTACAGCTTACTTTTAGCAGGACTAACCAGGCAAGTTCTAGCTCAGTATCAATAGTGGACTATTCAACTTTCCTCACACTCACTTGACATCTCATCACTATACCAGATTATCAAACACCTAGTTCGACTTGAAGATTTAGGGTAGTGCAATGGTGTAACTCTATTATATGTTTAGAGCCACACAATTATCAGTTACTACGCCTTTTCATGCAACATTTTCCAGTGTTATCGGGATATCATTTTAGCCATCATGCTTCAGACTTGAACTATGCACAAAAGATATAACGCGCCGGTTCAACAGAAAAAGTAATCAGTCTTTTGGGGAAAAAGAACACAGGCAAGAAAACCCCAAAAGAGGATAGTGAGTTGGGCTACTCAGACTTCACCCTAACACTCACTATCTATTTACCCCACCCCCAACAAAAAAGCATGCAATTGTCCCCAATGCATAAAAAAATCTAAAGATTAGAGGGGTAGGTGAAGCAAACCTGTGGCGCATAGCACCGTCGATCAACAATGTGGTGGGTCTGGTTTCCCAGAACCCACATCCTCTACAATCTGGACACCCTCAGTGATGTCCTCAGCAATCTGGACACCCTCAGTGATGTCCTCAGCAACAACCGCACCATCAGTAGTGCCCCCTGCTGTCTCTACAGTGCGGGAGCTAGACGCCCCAGCCGCTATCTGCGATGCTCTGATCTGGTGTGCCTCCGCCACAGCAAGTGAGGCTCTTCTCGCGGCCTCCATCTCTCGACGCTCCTTTTTCCTTGCTCGCGCCTCATCCTCTGATCGACCCCTCCGCCTCTTGGCACTCTCTCTCGGGGAAGGTGGGGGAAGTTCTGACGTAGCAAACAGGGCCGCCAATACAGTGTCCTCAACAGGCTCGACAGGCTCCGATACTCTCGCCTCTAGGATCTTGTCGATGTCTGCACGAAGATTGTCGACTGCATCTTGGAGAGTCGACACATCTACCGGAGGGGCTGGACGGGCTAAGACTCTCAACTCAAATGCATTGAGGCGCTGGTGAACCTCAGTAATGTTGTGCTGCATCTTCCTCTCCATACGTGCTTCAAACTCAGTAATAGCCTTCTGCATCCACGGCTGGATATGATGCAGAACGGTGGCCATTTGTGCCTCCAATTTTTGGACCCTAGCCAGTGGGGCCGGTAACGGTAGAGGAGCTGTACGAGATGAGCTCGGGGCTGAGCTATTACCCGGGATAGACTCGACCGGGGTAGTGTCAGTGGACGCCTGTGTAGCGGTGCGGGCCTGGGCCACCGTGTCTGCAAGATCATCAGCAAGTGGTGGCAGCTCTAGACGGGGCCCTCGACGTGGGGCCAACTCATTGGCCTCGTCTCTAATGAGGCCGACGTCAAAGGTGCCCTGTGGGGTCTTCAACTGATCTATGTGCCATATGGGCACACCTGCGGTCCTGCAAAGAGCAAAAATCATACACGGGAAGGGGTAGGTAGTAGTGACCTTGAACGCCCTCTCGTGCATGACTGCCTGGAGAAGCCATGTGAAGTCGACCTCGAATCCGGCTATCATCGCTGCTATCAGCACTGCTCGATCCCAAGTGACGATGTTATCAGCAGCTGTGGGGGAAAGGAAGTGACGGACGAGCAGCCACAAGAACTTCGCGACGAACGTGAGGTTGGCCTTCTTGATGGCCCCCTTCGGCTCAGTGACCCAATCTGCACCCTCTCCGTCGACTGATAGATGTAGGGCCATCCACCTCTTGGTGGTCTCTCTCAGTGCCTGCTCGCGCAAGAACTGGCCATCCTTCACGATCTGCCAGCGGTAGTCAAACTCGGAAGTGTGGGGGGTCCGCGTAGCATCTGCACTCTCACCGTATAGGAACCGGCGGATGGCTGGCAGGGAAATGTCAACCTGCACGCCCCGGACTCGAACCTGCTCCAGTGGGGCCTGTTTAGCGGGGGCTGTCCACTCTAAGCGATGCCTAGTGAATATGTTGTAGATCTCCGGCATAGATGGGAGACTCCCTGTAAGTACCCGCCGCTCCAAAGTGAGTGTCCGAGTCATTACCCCTTTATCAGTAAGGAATTTTGCGTCAGAGTAAACTTGAAACTGGCCTTCGACGCACCACCGGTTTGGCTGGTCAGAGGCTAGGGTGGGGACCTGGGCTGGTGCGCCGGATGTGGAGTCTGAACTGCCAGCCTTATCAGATGAGGCCGACGCTGCAGCAGTGGCGGGTGCGGGAACCTCAGCAGATCCTGAAGCTTCCTCGGACCAGGATACTCCTAAGGAGCCAGACGCTCCTTCCTCGTTTGTGGCTGACCTAGAGGGTGTGCCAGTCAGTGTGCGCTCCTCATCAGACTGGGAGGCAGTGACTACGCTGGACGCCACCGTCTTGGGGGTGGCTCTGGGGGCACGTGCAGCACGGGAAGGTGCGGAAGTGCCTGGGGGCACATATTCAGGGTCCCGCTTATCATCAGACCCGATGATCAAGCATGCAGACGGGGCAACAGACTTGGATCGCCCACGTGCGTAGGCTCGGTCTTGCTTAGGTGCCATAGTAGATAGTACCTGAAAAGCATCACTATTAGTACGAGTTATATCAAACAAGACAAGCAAGCCCATACAACATAAAACATTTAAAATAGTGTTTTAGTGATAGTGAAACTGTATCACACGACGGACTAGATGACGGCTCATCTTGGATACGACGGACCGTCATGAGGTCCGTCGTGTTGTACTTGGTCAATGTATTTAGAAAGAACCCTGAAAGAGGGGTCTCTGACCATCATGACAGTCAAGCAGGACGGATCATTGTCGGGACGACGGTCCGTCGTAGGACACTTGGAAAATGTTGGGAGACCCTTATCAGAGGGGTCTCTTACCATCATGACGATCGTGCAGGACGGACCGTCGTGGGTGTGACGGTCCGTCGTAGGAAACTTAGAAAATTTTTGGAGACCCTTATCAGAGGGGTCTCTGACCATCATGACGGTCGTGCAGGAAGGACCGTCGTGCGTATGACGGTCCGTCGTAAGAGTCCGTCGTAGGACACTCAGAAAATTTTGAGAGACCCTTAGAAATAGGGTCTCTGACAACCATGACGGTCGTGTAGGACGGACCATCGTGAAGACAACGGTCCGTCACATGCGTCGTTGGGCAGGGTGCTAGGGCTTGTGCAACAGACCCTACGATGGTCCGTCGTGTGTGCGACGGGCCGTCATCGGGGTCTCATTCGGAGTAGCAGTGTTAGAACTGGGGGTACCCTACGCATCCCCGATGAACCAACATGGTTGTGTAGTGTTGTGGACCTATACGTGTCTATCCCAACGACCTAAGAAACTACCAAAGCAAAATCACCTATGCCTAGGATTATCAACATGGCACATACGAACATTTTGAACCTAGGTTTAGACATAAGCATATAAAGGAAACAGTATACGACTAAGAACTAAGCTAATACTAACTACAAAACCAAAATGCAAGATAAATAAGTAAAAATGTAGAGACACATACCTTGGAAATGGAGAAGAAGACAAACGGAGAATGGTTCTGGCAAGGTAGACACCGACAGTAGCAGCACCGACAAGTAGATGATAATGATAAGGCTTAGGTGGTTTTTTTTTTGGGAGCAATGATCAGTGAGGGGAAGTGTGAAAGTTGAAAAGAGAAGGGAGATGAGGGGAATAAGGAAGTAATGGGGTGGAATATGGAGGGGGAAGTATAAACGGTCTGATTTTGAAAAAGGTCCAGCCGGGTAGATTTCATTAATCGCGTGATGGTTCCCCGACGACGGTCCGTCGCACTTGAGATGCCCCGTCGTAGGTTCCGTCGTGTGTGCCCTACTTTCAAAAAAATGATAGAAATACATACCTGGTGTGACAGATGCATACGACGGTCCGTTGCATTCGCAACGGTCCGTCGTTGTATCCGTTAGTGGCTACTGCGGAGTAGTTTTCCGCAGAATTTCCTGGCGATGTGCCTGCAAATTTAAAACCCATTTATAGAAAAAAAAAGCTACCATTATTAAAAAGACGATAAGTATTGGGTTGCCTCCCAACAAGCGCCTGATTTAATGTCGCGGCACGACTGGGTCACTTGATTACTTAGACTTCATCAAGATGGTATGCCTCGATCACTTTATTCCCCGATGTTTTATGCCCAAAATAGAGTTTTATTCTATCTCTATTCCTCTTAAACCGCACTCCCTATTTGGAGTTTAACTCAACTACTCCATGAGGGAATACTTGGGTAATCAAATAAGGGCCTTTCCATTTGGACTTGAGCTTGCCCGGAAGACGAGGCACCCCAGAACTGTCTACAAGCACCAAATCCCCCACCACAAACTCTTGTTTTGCATTTTTCTGTTCAGTCTCCTTCTTCATCTTTTCTTTGTGGTCTATGGCAGGTACCGATTGGAGTTCACCACTCTGCCTCATGGTCTTACAAACGTTGAAGGTCACTTCTTCATTATTCAGTCGGAAAGTCATTTGTCCCTTCTACATATCAACTAAGGCTCCACCTGTTGCAAGGAATGGCCTCCCAAGAATAATAGGCACTTCAAAATCGACCTCACAATCAAGAATAACAAAATCAGCCGGAAAGATGAATGATTCCACTTTTACTAGCACATCATAGAGTATCCCTATAGGCCGTTTCACTGTCTGATCAGCCATCAGTAGCCGCATCATAGTGGGTTTTGGATCCCCCAATCCCAACTTCTTGTAAATTGAGAGGGGCATGAGATTTATGCTTTCCCCCAGATCACATAATGCTTTCACAAAACGAATGACCCAACTGTACAAGGGATAGTGAATGCACCATGATCTTCTTTCTTTTGTACGAGGGATCTAGTAGCGATAGCACTACAATGCTGCAGTCTATCATCATCCTCGAAAGTGACCGATCTTTTCTTTGTGACCAGATCTTTCATAAATTTTGCGTAACCGGGCATTTGTTCTAAAGCTTCTACCAAAGGGACATTCATAGAAAGTTGCTTCAACATAGTTATGAAACACCGGTATTTACCATCCTCGGTCTTTTTCACTAATCTCTGAGGGAAAGGTGGTGGTGGCCTAGGCATGGGAATTACCTTGATGGGTACTTCTGCATCTTTTCCATTACTTTCCTCTGCTTCACCACTACCCTTTACCACCTTATCATTATCCTTTCTCACATTTTTCTCGGCAAATGGCATAGGTGGGTCAATGGTTTGCCTACCACCCCGAGTAGTGATTACCATACAGTGCGCATCATTCTTTGGGTTTTGGACAATGTTGCAAGGAAGAGTGCCCGGTTGCCGTGTGTTCACTGTCGCAGATAATTGGGCCACTTGCAATTCGATTTGTTTAATCGAAATTGCGTGTGTATCAACTTTTTTCCAAATAATAGCTAAATCACCCCTTAATTCTTTAATGTGCTCATCACTAGCATCGAACCTCCTCATCATTTTGTGCAACATATCCTCAACTCGTGCCATACTATCTCCACCATCCCTAGGAGTAACTTCACGATTTTGAGAAGGAACATAGGGTCCACTCCTGTCGTTTCTATTACCATAGTTACTCTTGTTGAAGTTGTTGTCGCGGTTGTAGTTACCATCTCGGACATAATGACCCTCACGGTTGTAGTTACCATAGTTCCGACCTTGGTTCCCTTGACCTTGGCGCTAATTATCCTGATTTGAGCCTTGGGCGCTTGGTCGGAACCCCCCCATTTGTTCATTGACTGCATAGGAATCCTCCTCATAGTAACATTCACCGTTAGGGGGTGGTGGTTTAGCCAAGTAATTGACTGCATTAATCTTTTCTGCACCCCCAGTGACATGTTTTAGTACCAACCCGAGCTCAGTTCTCATCTGAGCCATTTCTTCACGAATATCATCTGTGGCTGGGTTGTGAGTGGACTGTACTGCGAAGGTGTTTCTCCCTGTATCAGACTTTCTAGTACTCCAAGCTTTGTTGTTACGGGAGATTTTCTCTAATTTCTCAGCGATCTCAGCATAAGGGCATTCTCCATAAGATCCACCTGCTATAGTGTCCAACACCGCTTTATTATTATCATCCTGTCCCCGATAGAAGTATTCCTTTAGTGACTCATTATCAATACGGTGATTTGGGACACTTCTCAAGAATGAGGTGAATCTATCCCAAGAACTACTAACTGACTCTCCTGGTAGTGCCACAAAGTTATTCACCCTGTCTTTGTGGTTTAATTTCTTGGAGACCGGATAGTAGCGTGCTAAGAAGACATCCCGTAGTTGGTTCCAAGTGAAGATGGAGTTGTATGGGAGCTCAATAAACCACATAGCAGCCTCTCCCGTCAGTGAGAGAGGAAACACTCTGAGACCTATTACATCTAGATCCAAATCAGGCCTCCCCACACAACTTTTACACACTGCCCGTACCTTATCTATATGGGCATGTGGATCCTCAGAAGGTAGCCCTGAAAACAAACCTCTGGCAGTGAGCATTTGCATCAGACTACTAGTTACCACAAAAGTGTGGCCTGTGGGTAGAGGAGGCATAACCAGTGGACCATCCGAATCTGCTATGTTATCATAGCCTCTGTAGTATGCTTGGGGCCGTGGAGCGGGATTCTGTCCCCTCTGTTGATGTTTACCCGGAGCATCGGGTAACATCTGACCATGAACATCAGCCGGAGCTGGGATGTTCTGGTTTGGGTCCTCATCATTGATTCCCAAATTATGATTCATGTTTCGCAGTGTACGCTCTAGCTCGTGATCGTAGGGGAACAACGGTTCTCTTCCTCTCCGTGTATTTGGCATACAAGGAGGATAGTTCTGAGAAGAAATCAAAAATAATAAAACAAAGTAAAATCAAGAAAATATCAACTAAACTATAGTAAGAAGTTCAAGTTAATCTAAAAGCTAAATTCCCCGGCAGCGGCGCCAAAATTTGATACGCTCAAACTTACTTCTCAAATGAGAAGTAAAGCGGTCGCGTCAAGTAAAGAACCCAACTTGTGAGGTTGGAATCGTTCCAACGAGGAAAATAGTCTAGACTTAACTTCAACTTGTTATTACTATTGTTCGGTTGATGACTTCCTTAGAAAGTAAAAGCATAAAAGGGAGGTTTCTATTTTCTAATAAGTAAAAATAACTAACAAACTTGAAAGAGACACTTAATAGCTTTTAATTTTGGGTTTTAATCAATTAATCAAAGTAACTAGGGTTTACGTGTTCCCCACAGGTTCACAACTTGATAATTCTAACTATAACAATTCTTTCCTAGTATCTTGCATGCAAAGTGATAAGTTATGTATTTCTAAATCCTTGGTCCGGCATCTAGAGAATCTCACTCCGCACCTTGGTCTGGCTACGTGTGTTGCTTTCCTAACCCTTACCCTTACCTTATATTAAGCATCGTATTCGATATTTGACTAAGTTATTACCTCGTACCAATCATTACTAGCCTATTAGATAGTATACACTAAATCTATGTTAATAATTCTTTTCCTATTATCTACCTCCTTGGTCCGGCAAGTAGCATTAAGGCGAGTTCTAACGTTGATCATCCGTTAAAAAGACTTCTAAGCGAAACAATTATTAATACATGCAAGACACTATTCTAGAATTGTTATTTTAGCTAGGGTTTATCTCATTATTTGCCTATGGTTCCCACAACCCTTGTTATTGAGTTTAGTTCCTCATAGCCATAAACACAATATTCAAATATGTTAAACAAGAATTCATGTACTTACTTCAATGAGAAAGAATAAAGTCCGAAAATTTGCTTGATTAATCACCAAAAATCACTTGTAAGAATCTCTAACAATCAAACACTTAAGACACAAAGCACAAAGTCTAACAATATGATGTTCAATCTCACAGAGTCTAACCTCAAAAACGAGGTTTTTCGAACTATTTATAAAAAATAAAAAACCTAATTAAATAAGGATTCTAATTATTGATATTCTGCCAAAACGCGGCTGGGTCGATGAACCACGCGACGGACCGTCGTGGTCATGACGGACCGTCGTGGCCTCCGTCGTCCCATACTTGGTGCAATTCTTCTGCTGCTTTCTTCATTCCCCTCGACGGAAAGTGTGACGGACCGTCATAAGTACAACGGTCCGTCGAGGGTCTCGTTTCAAATACTTCAACTCTTGGAATCTGGGTACTGGGATCACTTCTCTGATCTTCACGACGAACCTGCAGGACGGACCGTCATAGCCATGACGGACAGTCATAAGCTTCGTAACCCCACACTTGGTCAGACTTCCCCATCTTCCTTCAGCAGCTTCTCTACGCTGCCACCTACGGACCGTCACAGGCACGACGGACCGTCATAAGCTCCGTAGGTGGTCTCTTCTTCATTTTTTCGCTCAAAATCTCCGCATTCAGCTTTGGACAGATTTCTTGCAAAACAAAGAGAAACTTATATCAAAATTAGCACAAAAAGGGCTATCGGACACACTAAACTTAAGCAAAAAGTATTAATTATACCGTGAAGCCACGGTATATCAACACCCTCAACTTAAATTCGTATGTTTTTATCCTTTGCAATCATTTGGCTATCAATCCCGATTAATCTCATCAAATCTATGCATGCTATCACTATTAGGCTTGAATTTTGAGGGATTCGAACATGACACAGACTCACCACGCACTAACACCTATCCTCTTCAATTTCTCACCGAGAGGCTAACAATTCCGGTATAGCAACTAGTGTCCTCACTTTAGAAAACAATCCTCATTTTTCACATAATGATTTCAGTTTGAGTATAAGGATTACATTTCAACACTCGCTCTCAGAACAAAGTCACACTCATTCATACCTATTGCCATAAGCTTGCCCTTATTTTCACTGCCTTAAGTTCGCTATACAACCCTTAGGATCACGATAGGACTTTTTTAGCTTGTAACGTAGGCTCAGAGTCAGGTAGGGTATATTTAGGTATACTTTAGTGACTTTTTGCCCTCCTTGGTATATCGGCTAAACCTTCCACTTTCTATCACTTTATCTCGCCCAGTTTCTCCTATTCTTTCACCTTGCTGTTTCCCTTCTTTCATCATTTGTGTAAGTAACTTTTTTCTTTTCTCGTTTGTAATTCTTGAATATTTCTCTTTTTTTTCAAAGAGTTCTTGAGTCACTTTACTTTTGTTCTTTCTCTCTCTTTGTTCTTTCAACCCCACTTTCCAGAGCATTCCTCAAAACAACCACCCTCAACTCATGACTTTTCTATGAGTCATGGTAGACAATACCCAAAGTCGGGTCAGGGCCATAACGAAGGTTGTTTATACATTAGCCACCCTCAACTTATGCTTTTGGCATAAGCTGAGGTGCATATGTCCAAGGAGGGACCAGGGCCAACATATTGTTCCCAGAAAAGATCAGTTGGGGTGAAAAAGAAAGGTCTAATTTTAAGCTCAAATTATTTGGATCAAAGAAGGATAACTTTCATTTGGTTTCTTTTATTTAGGCTAGAAATGGACTATATTGAATAAGGGCCTATGATCCTTTTCTAATTGTCTGTTACAACTTACTTTTAGCAGGACTAACCAGGCAAGTTCTAGCTCAGTATCAATAGTGGACTATTCAACTTTCCTCACACTCACTTGACATCTCATCACTATACTAGATTATCAGACACCTAGTTCGACTTGAAGATTTAGGGTAGTGCAATGGTGTAACTCTATTTCATGTTTAGAGCCACACAATTATTAGTTACTACGCCTTTTCATGCAACATTTTCCTGTTTTATCGGGATATCATTTTAGCCATCATGCTTTAGAGTTAAACTATGTACAAAAGATATAGCGCGCCGGTTCAACAGAAAAAGTAATCAGTCTTTTGGGGAAAAAGAACACAGGCAAGAAAACCCCAAAAGAGGATAGTGAGTTGGGCTACTCAGACTTTACCCTAACACTCACTATCCATTTACCCCAACCCCAACAAAAAAGCATGCAATTGTCCCCAATGCATAAAAAAATCTAAAGATTAGAGGGGTAGGTGAAGCAAACCTGTGGCGCATAGCGCCATCGATCAACAATGTGGTGGGTCTGGTTTCCCAGAACCCACATCCTCTGCAATCTGGACACCCTCAGTGGTGTCCTCAGCAATCTGGACACCCTCCGTCGTCCCATAGTTGGTGCAATTCTCCTACTGCTTTCTTCATTCCCCTCGACGGCAAGTGTGACGGACTGTTATAAGTACAACGGTCCGTCGAGGGTCTCGTTTCAAATACTTCAACTCTTGGAATTTGGGTACTGGGATCACTTCTTTGATCCTCACGACGAACCTGCAGGACGGACCGTCATAGCCATGACGGACCGTCACAAGCTTCGTAACCCCACACTTGGTCAGACTTCCCCATCTTCTTTCAGCAGCTTCTCTACGCTGCCACCTACGGACCGTCACAGGCACGACGGACCGTCATATGCTCCGTAGATTGTCTCTTCTTCATTTTTTCGCTCAAAATCTCCGCATTCAACTTTGGACAGATTTCCTGCAAAACAAAGAGATACTTATATCAAAATTAGCACAAAAAGGGCTTTCGGACACACTAAACTTAAGGAAAAAGTATTAATTATACCGTGAAACCACGGTATATCAGTGGATCGGATGTACCGATCCTCTTATGTCTTCTTGATAGGGTAGGATCCTTGGTTAGACTTGTTCACTTCAGTTATGAAATATTTGATGTTGTTTGAAAAATTAGAAATATATCACTATTTTTATATGCACAACCTTTCTTATGGGAACTTACAAAAGAGCTTTCATGAATAGTTATGGTTATCCGACAATGTCGTAAAAGGTTCTGCATCCTAGCGTGTACCATTTGTAGAGTGCTTACTTTATCTTGTTCTTATTTGGATTATGTATGTTTTGATTCTCCCTTGGTGGATACTCGAAGTCTAAAGATCAGATTTTTATAACTTAAACTTGTAAAAAGATTGTGTTCTGAAAAGGGAATCGTTATAAGATCTGTGATGGTTTGTGCACTAAGAGTATGTGATGATTGGTTCAGGTTCACTTTTGGTTGTAGCTAGTATCAATAGAACGTTATCTTTGCTATGTGAGAACATATTTTTCATGATTATTGTGTTATGGTCCAAGGGGTTTCAGTTTAGATTCGGTTCATGGGTTAGTATGTAGCTTGACAATCACTACTGATATGTAGATCTGTCAAATTCTATGTAGTTCAATTCTTGGTAGTTGGTCTTGATAGAATGGTGTTAAAGATAAGCTTTCATGGAGAGATGAACAACGACTCTGGAAGATCATGCAAGATTTTTGATAACGTCAATAATTCTTCCTTCTCCTATTTTATGTTCGAGGACGAACGTGATTTTTAGTGATGGATAATGTAACGACCCTCTTAGTCGTTTTAGAAATTCCAACTATTATATTTATATTAACCTTTTTAGTAGATTTTGTAAATAATTTATATGACTTATAAGAATGAGTGACATAATTTTTAGATTTAATAAAGAATTATTTTATTGCTAAGAATAATGAAAAAGGAAAAAAAAGAAAAGAAAATCAAATAATATAATAAAATAAAATAAAATAATTAAAAATGGGCAAGTGCCTTAACTGTGAAGCCGCAAACGACTTGTGAGAAAAAAAAGAAAAAGAAAGAACGATCTGTGGAAACAAAAGATACGCAGATAAGGAAAAGAAAAGAAAGGGAGAAAAGAAAAGGAAAAAGGAGGAGAAACAACGATATTTTAATCTCGAGATATCAAGGTAATTATTCTTATCCTTTCAATTAAATTTTTGTGTAACTGGGAATAGATTTTGAGGTTAAAATGTGTATAATTTATACTAATATGTGAACTTGGGGTTATAAATATGTATAAGTATTATGGTTCAATCATTGGACAATGATTAGTCCTAATCATTGGACAATGATTACTCTAAGATTATGATTAATAATAGTGGAACGATAAATATGAATTGGAACATTGAAAATAAGTGGTTTCAGCAGATAGCTTTGTAGTCCGCTATTGATGTGTTGGGCAGTTAGTTTCGGCTTTAATTATTTTCATTTGATTATCATATTAGGATTCAAGTTTTGATATATTGAGATATGTGTTAAATAGTGGGTGCATTATGATATATAAAAATCATTATAGTTATGTTATTTGGTGAATTAAGATTTAACCCTAAACTTGAAATTCAGAAAATATGAGATTTTATCAATTGGTTGGAATAAAGATTTAGAAATTTTATTATAAATTTGGATGAGTTTTGGGTCTAAGCTAGAGATATAGCAATATTAATGTTGTTAGTTTCGAAATCATATCGTGGTTATTTATTTGAATAGATTTTATTGGTTTGGAAGTCAACAAAAAGAGGAAGGCTCAAGTTTTGGAGTCATTGTTCGACTATTTGAGGCAAGTGGATTTATAAACTCTTGTTAAGTGTATAAAATACATGTATGTCCTTGTGGTATATGTTGGGAGTAACGGGATTGGTGATGGGTTGACTTGTCCACATTGATTAATTCTAATGATGAAAAGAATGGGGATAACAAAAGGCAATGTGATTAATTGTTTATGTGTGCTGTGTTGAGAAAGGGTTGAAGGCTTGTTAAATCATTGTTGATGTAACTTCATGTTTGTGTGGTTGTGAACTGTGCGATGTAATGAAAAATAGTCATCTCCTCATTATATGTATGAACTTGTCATCTGCATTATTCTGAGGCATTGGTTGTGGCAAGTGTAATGTGCATTGTGAAATAATGGGTACTTAAGAGGATGTACCATTTCGAGGGACGTATCGCACGCCGCGATGGATACTATATTTCGAGGGACGTATCGCGCACCGTGATTGTTACTATTATCGAGGGTCGTGTAGTGCGCCGCGACAGATGCATGGACAGATATGTCCCCCATGGGTCCCGGACTGAGAGACAGCGGGTGTGTATCACTAGGTCAGACATGCATCATTATACTTGACATTGCATTCCATTACATTGCACATACTTATCATTAGTGATATTGATATTGTGTTTTGCTGATCTAGTGACTGTCTTTCTACAGAACTTGTGATTGACCAATATTGAGCTTGTTATTGCGGATATATAATTTGTTGAAGTATTGTTCTTGGGGATATGTAATTTGTTGAAGTATTGTAGTTGAGGATATGTAATTTGTTGAAGTGTTGTTGTTGAGGATATATAATTTGTCTAAGTGTTGTTGTTGAGCTACTTGCTATGTAAACTGTGAGTTGTTAGGTTGGGTTGAATTTAATGCAGGTTGTAGTTGTGGAGGTTTGGTTGAGGGTGGTAGGAGTACCCGTATTTCATCCCCTTTGCTTGTGTTTAGAGGTTTACTTGCTGAGTACCGTGTGGTTTGGTACTCACCCCTTGCTTCTACAAATTTTTTGTAGGTTATGAGCCTGGATTTTTGTTATACTTGTCATTCTCTTCTTTTCCGAGGCTTCTTGGAGATTTGTGAGGTAGCTGTTTCCATTTCAGCAGACTTTCTTCTCCTTAATTATGATCTTGTTCTACTCTAGAAACAATATCATATGAGACTTATATTTTCTTTTGATCTGATTGTAATACTTTAGAGGCTTGTACACGTGACAACCAGGTTTTGAGGTATAATGTAAGTTGATAGTAAATTTTCCGCATTTTTATCGTAATAGTTGTGTTTTAGTCTTACTTGTCTTGGTGGGATATGACGAGTGCCATCATGCCCATTTTTGAGTCGTGACAATATAAGTATCCACGGGTCACTCAGCATGACCATTCGAGCTTACCAATACCACGGATACATGTGTCGATGGGCCACCAGGGAGGGCCTATCAAGCTTATCAACAAAATGAAATCTTTGTAGTAGACTATATCCCGAGACTAATCCAATAGACTTTCCGGAATAATACCTCGAGTTCATCAGAGTAAAAGTAGTTGAAAATTGCGATAAAGTGAGAAGAAGGGCCCTTGTTGCTACTTTGATTTAAAACTGGTCTCAAGGACTTCCAACTAGTTAAGGTTAATTTCCATTTGAAGAATCAAATCATTTTCCCCAAAAAACTTATTCAAATAGAAAACCCTAAGAATCACAATGACATTCAACCTATGAAAAGCACACATAATTAGGAAGAATACCTATCACACCACATGTTACGAACCTAGGACTTCTTTTAATCCCAGATCGGGGCCTCAATCCCAACAGTTTAATATAAAAAAAAGTCAAAATTTGAGGTCTTACACACATTAACCAAAGCAACCAAAAACAACCAAACCTCATGTTCCACACAACATGGAAGCAAACTCTAAGGAGACGAACAACACAAGGATCGCCTAACTAAGGCTTCTCTGACTAAAATAAGTTAAAACAACCCAACTAATGTCCAGAACTATCCAAGGATAAATAAACTTAACGAAACCTAAGGTTTCAACCTAAATTATGTGATCGTGCCCAAATATGATCAACCCAACTAAGAAAAGACTAATAAAGGAAGTTGTAATCTAACTCCACGCCGAAACAGTGCACGAACTACAACTCCAGTAATTTTCTCTTCTAGAGAGCGTCAAATTAATGCCAAGCTATCAAGAACACAACAAGAAAGGTTATACGAGTCCAACTATACCCATACCACTAACATTAATTTTGGAATTGAAATTGGGCCAAAATAAGGGTACGAATCGACGCAACCAAATTACGAAAAGTAAATTGTCAGAATTTCCTCTTTCGAAAGAAGATCAAATTCTTGTAATATGGGTGCAAACGGAACTCAATTTTTGCCTCTTATAGAAAAATTACAATACTTTTAAGTTTAGAAATTAGGGGATTTGACGTTAAAAAAAACTGAATAACAAAATTAATGACATAAAAGCATGGAAGAAAGGGAAAGGAAGACACTTACCTTTGAATTATAGAAATTGACAAAGAATAGCTCCAAATTTTTGAAGGTCGAGCGTCCCAAGTATCAAGGTTCTTAATGGAAGAAAAAGAAGAAGAATGGGATTTTAACCCTGCGATCTTCGTCAAAATAGCTAGAAGTTCGCTTAAGCGGCTAAATGTTTGTGAAATTGGAGTTGACCTAAGAGGCATCCTTCGCTTAAGCAGCCCATTGGTCTCTTTAACGGCCTTCACAAAAGCCAAGGGAAGGTCTCTTAAGCGAACCTCGCCCCTCTAATGCCCTTCGCTTAAAAACCCTCTTGGTCTCTTAAGAGCACTTCACTTAAGGAATCAACAATTTGATTAAGCCATTGAACCAGACACCAGATATTTTAGAAAATGGCTGAAGTGTTAAAGCGTCGAACAATCCTTTAGAAATTACTCAAAATGCAAAAGATACAAAGCTAAAGTGGAAAAAACTTGGAAATGACATTCCGAACTCAACGAAATCGATGAAACATCCATCTAACCTTATTTCGTCAAAATCATGATCAAAGTCGACACCACAAAACTCCAAAAAGCTAAAATTTCCCCTCGAAACCCTCGAGAATCAAACCAAAGGTCATTTTCTACCAAACTCAGCATTTTTGGTCTTACTGCATGGAGGGAATTAGATTTGGAGCATGTTTACAGAGAAATATGTCCGAAGTTCCTTTTTAGCTAAACTCACAAGGTCACACCAACTCTAAATGAAAGTCAAACCCAAACAAATCATCTCACTTGACAAGATTGTTATAAAGATGATAAAACTAACAGAATTTTGATCCAAAGTCAAAATCTCCAGATGTTGACTAAAGTCATCTCTCTCAAGAATTAAGCTTTTGAAACATAACACTCTCACAAAACTCAGTCAAACACCTCGAGGAGCATGCCACCCAAACCAACAAACCACACAAGCTATAAAGAATCTACAAGAAGGGGTAAAATAGGAAAAACACATAAATGACTCCAAGTGTCATTACAATAAATACCTCTAAAACTAATTCTGTTTGTTTAACTAAGTCAAAGAAATACTTGAAGGATAAAATTATGAGGATACCATATCTACATATCCAAATCAGTCTCCCAAGTAGCCTACTCGACCGGATTGTCTCCACTAAACCTTCACTGATAGGATCTCCTCAGGCTGCAACTACCTAACATGTCTGTCTAGAAAGAGAACATGCTCATCGTCAAAACTTAAAGTCTTATCAAGCTAAACTGATTGTCATTGAAGCATGTAGGACTTGTCAAGAACATACTGCCTCAACATAGAGACATGAAACACACGATCAAAACTTGAAAGAGTTTGAAGTAAGGCTACCTCATAAGCCACATCTCTTACCCTCCTCAGAACATCAAAAGGGTCGATCAACCTTTAAATAAGTTTGTCCCTCCTCCTAAAACTCATTACGCCCTTCATGTGTGACATCCACAAGAACGCATGATTATTAATTAGGCACTCTTAAGGTTGTAGCCTCTGATACATACATCTCTTCTACCTACTTTGGGAAGTATGGAGTCTCTCCTGGATCACAGAGATAATATCCATCAAATCTCTCAATAAGTCGTTACCACATGGCCTAACCTTAAAAACATCTAACCAATCCACTAGGGAACGATATCTCCTACCATATAGTGCCTCGAATGGTAGCTTTTATTATATGAAAACTCCTACAAAGCCAAAGAATAATCCCACTTACCAATAAAATATATTACACAAGCATATATCACATCATAAAAACCTGAATAGTCCTCTCAAACTGCCCATTGGTCTAAGGATGAAAAGTTGTGTTAAAGTCAACCCGGGTACCTAACTCCCTTTGAATAGACCTCCAAAAATGTGAAGTAATCTGAGTACCAAGGTCTTAAATAATATATATTGGTACCCATGCAAATGCTCTCTGTAAGATAAATCTTAGCCAATCTCTCTAGTGTATAGATTGTCTGAACAAATAGAAAGTGAGATGACTTGGTCAACTGATCAAAGATAACCCAAATAGAATCAAAGCCTCAGAATGTACATGGAAAGCCTACAACAAATTACATGACCATATTAGAAATAATGTTGTATTGATTGTTTTCATTAAAGTGTAGAAAATGTTTGAAAACTATTGGTTGGTGAGCTAAAGGTCCAATCGGCTCTTTCGGCGAGCTCGACCTATACCGCCATTGGACTCAAGACATTTTCAAATTGGAGTCTGTAAAACTCGGCATGTCCAGGAGCAACTTGGAGAATTATCGATCAGGTGAGCAATCAGGATCTAAGCTGCCATTTGGACCTTCAAATTAACTAGAGGTCCTGTAAAAACCTTGGTGAGGTAAGTGATCACGTGGAGTATCACTGAGTTGGTATGAGAGAAATACTAATGACACCAAATTGTCAAGAACTGGAAGGTTCTTAAAATACCAAAGATTTAAACTTCCAACTCTTTAACTTTCCTTCACTTTTGAAATTCCCAAACTCACACCCGAGCATTATTTTCTATATTTTTTGAATTTTTTTTATTGTATTCGAGTTGTTTATACTATGTTAGGAGTTTATTACTTTTTTGCTTAACAGTTGAATATTTATTATTCTATATAAAAGGTTAATATTCGAAACCATGAGTTCATTGTTAGTATTTTGTACTCAATCACAACGATCTTATCTTGTTGTTGTGTGTTAGACTTCATTGATTTTATTTTTGTATGTGTGTGCTTGTGCTAATTCGAGAATCTTGCCCGCAAGATTTGTATTATTAAATTCCCTTAATTTTGTGCCTTAAAATTGATTAAATCTTGTGGGGTAGTCCTTAAATATTATTTTGTCTAGTTAGGTGAAGTTTGAGTAACCCATATTTACATGATGTTTGGTCTAGTCATATGACATTATTCTTAAGGGAAAAAAAGTCATCAAATGGCCAAATTTGACAAAAATGATAGATGTCTAAGTATCTCGAGGTAATGGGTGTATTGGTTCTTGTTTGATTTAGTAATTATATTCTTTGATTTTGTTTCTAGGGGTTTTGAGGTTAAATTTGAGAAGTTGGGTTGAAAGTAGGCACGTTGAGTCATTTGGCAAGAAGGGTCGACCTTACAAAACCACTTGGTGGTTCGTAAAAGCTTACCATCTCACCTTTAATTTCATGATAAATGTGAAGTTTGGTTTTGTAACTTTTAGTGAAGGGCATGAGATCGCTGAAAGCACTCGGTGACTCGCTGATAGTTCTTCTTAATTGCCATTTGTCTTCCTCTCTATCCCTTAATTGCATTATAACTTTCGGTGAGCTAACCCTTGCTTGTCAATTGACGTCGGAGATTTTTCAAAATCCCTTTACATCATTGACATGCCAAATTTTTCTAAGATGTTAGCGCCTATCCTTTTGGTAAGCCTGATCTAGCTCGCCAAAGCAATTCGACGACTCGCAAACTGGTTTGCAAGTTTGTCTACAACTAGTTTTCAACTTTTTTTATTGAAGTGTTTTAACATCTCCCAATGTTCTGTAGGTATGGATAGACCAAAGTTTTCTAGCAACGATGTGCCACCCCGAAAGAAGGATAATGGGATTAGAATTAATAAAGATTTAGCTGCATCCAGGGGAAAGGCAAGAAAATTTCCCACAACTAGCGCGAAAGGAAAAGGAAGGAAAGACACTTGTGTCACTGGGGGCCAGCTTTGATAGTGACAACATCTACGCTACACACCTCACAACGTATGAGAGTGAGGGTGAGAACCATGAGACTCAGACTGTAGCTTCTAATGATGATGAGCTAGTAGCAGCACAAAATGCAGAGCTGTGGTCCAAAAGAATGAATGGTCTGTCAAAGATTAGGAATCCTCAGTGCACCAACACTTCTCCTCCCATTCCAACACATGAAATGGTTCTTGCAACACCAGTTCAGGGTTCTCCTCTCAAGTCTAAGAATAGGTTAAAGATTGAGGGGCTGAGGACAATTAATGATGAGAAGTGTCTATCCACAGATGGAGTAATTGATAGTTACCCAGAGACTATGAGATGCTTAAAGTCTCATAATTTTTCAATCACCACCAAACCCCATGGCACATACATTCCTAATTGGGTTTGGGAGTTCTACGCTGCTTATAAGGCCTTGATACCATAGATAAGTAAGTGTGCAACAACATTCAAACGAGTTGACTATGTTGTTGTCCGAGGAAAAGAGGTCAATTGTGATAGTGAGGCTATTAATATGTCGTGAATTGTGTCGATGACATTGATAATAAGTGTAAACATCTAATTAGGACAAAGACTCTTGACAATATGAATAAATGATTTACCCCTCTTATATCAGATAGTACTCCCAATTGGCTGGATATCAGAGGACCGATTGAAAAAGGGATCTTAACATTGATGTAAGGTTCTGGTTTGTTTTTATCAGCATAACTATCATATGATCTCGGAATGAGTTGATACTCCATTCACTAAGGTAGCATGTTGGGGTTTCATCATAGACGAGACCAGGATAAATGTGGGGATCACTATCTCATAGAACATGGTCACGAGGGCCAAGTAGCACCAGACCTCTGTTCGCTTCTAGGTGTTCATCACCGAGCTATACAGATGAGTCGAGTCCCTAGATATGAAAAGATGGATGTGGAAGTGATTACTTCATCCTCTACTCATATTCCAAGGATTGAGCCAGAATAATTAAAGGATAAGGTAGAGAAGAGGAAGACAGCCACGGTGCACTCTTTCCCAATTGTGAACATAAATTCACTACCTGTAGACGCATTTTTCCATAATTCAACCCCTGGGACTTCAGGTACCTCTACTGTTGCCCCTTATGAAACCCCTAGTTCCTCTGCTGCTACATTGACTACAGAGCTAATGTTGTTGCTGTTTCCCCGACTCCAGTCAATCAAGCTATATTACAGCGGATGGGGCAGCTTGACAATTTTGTCGATCATCATGCTGCCTAACTCAAGGCCTCCATTTTGGGCCTAATTCAGACTATCGTGGATGATGTTTTAAAACCATTGAGTGCTACAATTGAATCACTTGCAGCTAGGATAGCGGTGTTTGAGTGTGTCCAAGGGGATTAAGGTAAGACATAAAACAACACTTAGGCACTACTGAACTACTACTTCACTTTATGAATGGCTCATCTTGAGTCTAAAACTTGACAACTCGAGTTCTACAATCTATTGATTAATAATAGGCATGGAGTCAGTCCATACATAGAATTACATGAAAATATACCATGTCTAACTCTAATAGATCAACCATGGTGTTGTTGTGACTAATAAAAAATGAAAGTCCCGATAAAATCTTTCTTCTAGAATAGACTCCCCAACAAGTGCAGAAACACAGCAGTTACAAAAGATAAACTTTCTCCCGAGTTAAACAAAGCATAAACATCAAAAGTAAAGACTTCAATTATACCCATGAAAACATCTGAAGAGTTCTCTTTCTCTTGGTGGCTAGTGGTTGCATAGAGACAATTTGCCCCTACACTAGTACCAGAAGCCTTTTTGGTTTTTGAAATTGTGATAGACTTGAACCACCTTTCTGTTGACCAGACTTATTCCCAATCTTTGCTTTCTTCGCTCCACTCTGTTGACCAGACTTATTCCCAATATCGTTTTTCATATCTAAACCTTTTAAGCTTCTATGGATCTCACCCCAAACACTTAGGATCACTAAATACCTCAATACCTAATAGTTTAGACTCGTTAAACAGCCTAGAAACACGAATCAGAACAACTAAAGGTATGCTACAACTCAACCAACAAAAATTCAACAATAGTTCATCAATAACATAACTATTTATCATTCTATCTCTTCAAAACTCGTTGAATTAATCAAATTGGCGTGTGGGTGAACAAAACCAACGCATTAAGATCTCACATACCTGAATAGGCATCACCCCTAACGAACTCCACTAATATCTCTTGGCGTTCTTGGTGAATCTTGCTCTTTCTCGCTTCTCCTTCTATTCTATTCTATTTTCTCCAAAACCCTAAGCGTAAAAAGTAATTTTCTAATTAAAACTAAAAATTGGTTTTACCGCAATTAAACCCTTAAAATAAATTAGGAAATATTAGAGTGAAACGACTAATTTACTCTTACTAAAATCCGAATTGGATTTCCCTAAGTCAAACAACCCAACTTTCTAAAGGCATATCTCCCTCATACAACATCAAAAATGAGCAAACTTGATGCCGTTGGAAAGATCTTCCCTAGGACTTCCCATCCATATAATGAAATGCCTTAACTCTTCCTGAACTAGAAGTTATGGCCGTTTGTAATGACCAAAACTCACTTTCTAAACTTAGGAAATTTTCAACATTTGTCCAATTCTTTCCAAAAATAACTATTCTTAGTTTTTTTGGTTTAATCCTAGCTATTTCATATTACGAGATGTTACAATGTTACAAGAGCACATAGTTCAAGTATACTAGGGAGCCTATGAAGCCATGTCTGTGGAGTCTTAGTCATCGTTGTGAAGTGCGCCACATATATGATTAGGAGGCTACAACATTTAGGAATTCCTCACTTCTTTTATATTCCTTTTTCCTACGTTAGAGTTTATCTCTAAAAAGTTTCCCTCTAATTCTTTATTACGTGTGTTTCAGGTTATCATGCCTTCACGAAGAGCAGCAATAGGTCATCCAACCAGAAGGAATGTAGAAGAGCAAGAGGTACCTAATGCACCGAATGTGCAACCTCAAGGAGAAGTCACATATGTTGAATTCCATGAGGCTATCTAGATGTTAAGCCAAGCGGTGACCAACCAAGTTGGGAAAAAGAGAGGAGATCGATAAGAAGAGGCAGGCAACTTAAGGATACATGAGTTCTTGAGAATGAATCTTCCCAGCTTCACCGGTTCTAGGACTATTGAGGATCTGGAAAACTTTGTAGAGGATTTGAAGGAGGTCTTCGATGTGATTCATGTGGTATACGATGAGAGAGTTTAAATAGCTTCATATCTACTAAAGAATGTGGATAACATGTGGTTCGATCAGTGGAAGGAGATCAGAGATGAGATTGCGCCACATCTAAGTTGGGCTTGTTTTGAAAAGGCCTTCTTGGGGCATTTCTTTCCCCGAGAACTCAAGGAAGCAGAGGTACGGGAGTTCCTTACTTTGAAATAGGACTTTTTGAGTGTTCATGAGTATGGGTTAAGGTTCACACAACTGTCTTGTTATGTTCTGGAGATGGTTAAGGATATGAGGAGCATAATGAGCTTGTGTGTTGCTTTCTTGGGTCCTGCTTCAAGCAAAGAAGGTAGGGATGCAATGTTAATAAGCGACACAGACATATCCAGGATGATTGTCTATGTGGAACAAGTTAAAAAGGATAAGATGAGGGATAGAGAGGGTTACCTGAAAAATAAAGCTATGAGTAGGAATGAGTGTGGTCAACAGAAGGGTGGTTCAAGTTAACCACAACTTCAGAAACCAAATGGTCATGCACCATCATCTCCTAGTACATCTGCGCCCAGAAACAAAGGTGAATATAATGGCAAGAATGTGCAGAAAGCCAGTTCTAAGGTAATGTGGTACAATGCGCTCAAATTACACCTCCCTAAAGAAGTATAAGCGGTCGCATTAAGTGAAGAATCCAAATAGTAGGTTGGGATCGATCCCACGAGGAAAATGGTTTAGACTTAACTTCAATGTACTACTACGTCTATTTATCTAAGCTTTTTCTGAAATACAATTAACTAAAGGAGGGGTTTTGTGAAACAAGTATCTTTAATACTTCTAAGTTAACAAGTAAGAAAAATTAAAATTTTAGTTTTTATCAAGTTGTGAGGTGATATACCGTGGTTTCACGGAATTTTTAATGTTTTTTCCTTAAGTTTAGTGTGTATCCAAAAGTCTTTTTGTGTTAATTTTTATGTAAGTTTATCTTTATTTGCAGAAAATCTGTCTAAAGATGAACGCGGAAGTTTTTGACCAAGAAATGCAAAAAAGTACCACCTACGGAGCTTGTGACGGTTCGTCATGCCTGTGACGGTCCGTAGGTGGCATCGCAGTGAAGCTGCTGAAGGAAGATGGGGAAGTCTGACCAAGTGTGGGGTTATGAAGTGCGTGACGGACCATCGTAGTCATGACGGTCCCTGCTGCTAGTTCGTCGTGAAGATCACAGAAGTAGTTCCAGTACCCAAAATTCCAAAGAGTTTAAGTGTTATGGAACGAAGACCCTCAACGGACCGTTGTGCCTGTGACGATCCATCATACCTACCGTCAAGTGTATTGAAGAGAGAAGAAGAAGAATTTGAAAAGTATGGGACGACGGAGTCCATGGCGGCCCGTCGTGACCACAACGACCCGTCGCGAGGTCCGTCAACCCAGCTGCATTTTGACAGATTCCAGCAATTAGAGTCCTAATTTTGTTTTTTATAAATAGTTCGAAAAACCTCATTTTTGGGGTTAGACTCTTGGTTATTTTAGATTCTTTTGTGTATTAGACTTTGTGATTGTTATTACACTTTTGGAGAATCTTTAGTCTTTGATTAATTTCAGTAATTGATTGTTGGTGATATTGTCGATTAATCAAGTAAATTTCTGTATTTTATTCTTTCTCATCGAAGTAAGTGCATGAATTCTTATATCATATATATGAATATTGTGATTATGACTACGGGTAACTAAACTCCATAATTAGGGTTGTGGGAACCATAGGCGAATAATGAGGTAAAACCTAACTAAAATAACGATTCTAGAATAGTGTCTACCATGTATTGATAATTCTTTCTCTTAGAAATCTTTTTAACGGATGGCCAATGTTAGAATTTGCCTTAATGCAATTTATCGGACCAAGGAGGTAGATGATAGGAAAAGAATAATCAACATAGATTTATTGTATACTATGTAATAGGCTAGTATTGACTGGTACTAGGTAATAACTTAGTCAACTATCGAATACAATGCTTAATATGAGGTAAAGGTAAGGGTTAGAATAGAAACCCACGTAGCCGGACAAAGGTGCGGAGTGAAATTTTCTAGATGCCGCACCAAGGATTTAGAAATACATAACTTATCACTTTGCATTCAAGATACTAGGAAAAAACTGTTACAGTTAGAATTATTAAGTTAGGAACTGTGGGGAACACGTAAACCCTAGTTACTTTTATTAATTGATTAAACTCCGATATTTGAATCTGTTAGTTGTCTCCTTTAATTTAGTTAGTTACTTTCATTCATTTAAAAGTAAAAAACCCCTTTTATTGTCTTTGTTTTCCAAGGAAATAATTGACTAAATAGTAGTAATAATAGATTGAAGTTAAGTCTGAACTATTTTCCTCGTGGGAACGATCCAAACCTCATTAGTTGGGTTCTTTACTTGATTCGACCGCTTTAATTCTTATTTGGGAAGTAAGTTTGTGCTTATCATGAGGTAAACTAGGGTGTATATGTTCCCCATAGGTTCATAACTCCGTATTCCTAGCAATAACAATTCTTCCCTAGTGTTTGTATGTAAAGTGATAAGTTAGGCATCTCAAAATCCTTGGTCCAGCATCTAGCGAATTTTAACCCGTACCTTCGTCCGGATACGTGTGTATAAGAGACTAACCCTTACCTTTACTTCATCTTAAGCATCATAATCGGTGTATGGCTTAGTTATTACTTTGCACCAATCAACACTAGCCTAATAGATAGTATTCCACTAAATCTGTGTTGATAATTCTTTTATTTTTTACTACATCCTTGGTCCGGCAAGTAGTAACAAGCAAGTTCTAACATTGGCCACCGCTAAAAAGACTTTTTAATGAAAGAATTATTAATACATGCAAGAACCTATTTGAGAATTGTTATTTAGCTAGGTCTACTTTTTTAATCACTCATGATTCCCACAACCCTAGTTGTGGATTGAGTTACCCATGCAAGCAAGAACACAATTCATGGTTGTTAAGAAATAAATCATGAAATTACTTTAAGAATTTGAAGAAAACCCACAAATAAACTTGAAATTGCAAGACAATACTTGAAACCAAATTCGGAAATTGAATTATTGACAAAGTTTGCAAAAACCAATCTCCAAACAAAACAAGAACAATAGTAACAATGTCTAACCCCAAAAAAGAGGTTTTAAACCCTATTTATAGAAAATATTATCCTAAATTAAAAGGAATCGAAATAAGGAATGTTTTTCCAAATACGCGATTGTGTTCGACAACCCCTACTGGACCGTCTATGATCCGTCAGTCCAAACTAAGAATATTTTTTCTCCTTTAGATGACATCATTTCTGAATAAATCGACGGACTAACAACAAAGTACATTGATGCACTTATGGTCGTTGATGCCCTCTGACACTCCATCCTTAGCGTTTCCCCAACTTCGGGTACTGAAACATATTTGATCATATCGAAGGACGGTCCGTCGATCCCTTCCATAGTTCCACACTTTGTTAGATTTCCCGGAGTTTCTCCATCAATCTGAATTGCAATTGACAGTCACCACCTACGGACCGTCGTTTGAATGACAGGCCATCGATGGCCTTCGTAGGTCGCCTCTCTGCATCATTTTCCGACTGCCTTCTGCATTTTTATTACGGACATCATTCCTACAAAAAATAAAAACATATTACAACTACTTCAAAAAGGCTCTAGACACACACAAATCTTAACCAAAAAAGCATTGAGAGCACCGTGAAACCACAACACATCAACACCCTTAACTTAAATTCGTTGTTTGTCCTCAAGCGACACACTACAACTCAAAACAACACATGTACAAGAGTATACTCTTATAAGCTTTTGCAATCACATGGCCATCAATCTCGACTCTTTCTCTTATTTAGTTCATGCTTACGCTCTCAGGTTTTAAAAAGCTAACTCATATGGATCATACCATTGACACAAACTCACCATGAATAGACAATTCTACTGTTTTTCCTCTCACCAAGGTACCAACTTTCCGATATTGCAACTAGTGTCCTTACTTCAAAAGAAATACTCATTTTTTGTACAGTGATTTCAAGTTTGGGTACAAGGATCTTTATTCAACACTCACGCTCAAAAACAAGTTCATAAATAGCTAGTACTCGTCGCCATAGGCTTGCCCTTATTTTAACTGCTCAAGTTTACCACATTAGACTCCTAGGATAACGATAGGACTTTCTTGGCTTTTAATATAGGCTCAGGTTAAAGTGTGATCATTTAGGTATATTTTTCGTGTATTTTTCCCTCCTGGAAATCTACTACAATCTTCCTACCTCTTTTCATTGCCATTTTATGCCCTACTTTTCTTTGTTTTTCATCTTTTCTTTGCTTCCCTTTTTCTATATGACTCATATTTATTTTTCAACTTTTTCCAACTCTTTTGTTTCTTTTTATTTTACTCTTCTTTTATCTTTCATCCACATTGATAATTTCACTAAGTCACATCTTTCACTCACTTTTTCTTTCGTTTTCAACATTCAACTCTTTTCATACCCATTTTGGGTTCTCACTCATAATAGCAACCATCAACTCATGGTTTTTCCATGAGTTAAATTACACAATACCCGAGGTGGGGTCAGGTCCAAGATGAGATTATTTTATGCATTAGAAACCCTCAACTTAGGCTTTTAGCCTCGGTTGAGGTGCTCATGTCCAAGCAGGGACCGGGGACAAAACATTAAACCCTTGGAAGGTGAGTTAGTGAAGAAAAAAATAGGTGTACTATGGGCTCAACATATTTGGCTAAAAAAGAAAGGGATAAAGCTTCCATTTGGTTAAATCCATTTTAGGCTAGATGTTTGCTAATTCAAACAAGGGCCTATGATCCTTTCCTAGTATTCTAACACATATTCCCTTTGCATGACTTACCAGGCAAGTTCTAGCTAGGTACCAACTGTTGAGCACTCCAAATTTCTCACTCTCTTGACACCTCATTACTCTATCAGATTTTTAGATTTCCCAGATTAGGTGTTAGGTGAGGGTCATGCAGTTTGTGTCTATCTATGTAATTCTTAGAGCCAACACATTCAACTCATTTTCACCTACTCATGCAAGCACTTTCTAGGATGGGATATAATTTAGTTTCAGCCATAATGCTTCATCTTTCATGTGTTTTATACTTTGTACAACTAAGGACATGCCGGTTTAACAGAAAATTAACCAGTCTCTTGAGGAGAAAGAACACAGGCATGAAAACCCCAAGAGCGGATTGTGAGTTGGGCTACTCAGACTTCACCTTACCATTCACTTTGCATCTACCCCACCCCCAACATAAAGAGAATTCCCTTGTCCCCAATGCATAAAAAAATATAAGTACATAGTGTTAGGTGAAGCAAACTGAGGCACATAGCGGCGATGATCTCTAAGCAAGTGGACGGGTCCGGTTTCCCTAAACTCGCAACAAAAGTACTTTAGTCACCCTCAATGGTGCACACAACAATCTCCGCATCCTAACTGGTGCTCATCTCACCGGTCACCTGTATGGAACTAGATGCCCTAATATCCATCTCTTGTGCCCTCATCTAGTTAGCCTCCTTATCTATTAAATAAGCTCTCCTCGCAGCCTCTAGATCCGCATTTTCTTTCTTTTTTGCACGGGTATCATCTCCTGTCTTAGTAGTGCGACTAGAATAGTGCCTCTTGTCACAATCACTTTGCTTAGACTGTGTCTCAGCGGGGAATTTGACAAAGGAATCAAGTATCGTGTCCTCCTATATCTTGATAGGCGCACTATCGGGATCCGCTCCCTTTCATCTCTAGGATAGCGTCCACATTAGCCCTCAAACTAGCAATTGCTGCCTAAAGAGTAGTAAGGTCAATGGTGGGGGCTGGTAGTGCTAGTACCCATAGCTCAAATGTGTCAACGCGCTGGTGAACCGCCTAAATCTTCTGATCAGCCTGCAGGCCACCCTCTTCTATATTTTTTCCTCAGCCTCGGCGATAGATTTTTGCATCCAAGGCTGCATATGATTTAGCAGGGTTTCCATTTGGGCCTCTAACTTGTGGACCCGTGCCAAATGGAATAGTGCTACTGATAGGGGAGTGGACTGGGAGGAACTTGGGGCTCGACTGGCGGCATGGGTGGTGTACATGGGTTCTGAAGTAGCAGTATCATCCCCTTGGGTTAACACCACTATTTCTGCGAAGTTCTCACTGAACTACTACAACTCAACTCTAGGCCCTCTGCCTTGTGTTTCTACATTGTCCTCATCCCTGATGAGATCAATATCAACCATTCTCGCCGGACTACGGATTTTATCATAAGTGGAAGATAAGACGAGTTACAGGGAAAGTAATTGAGGTCTTGAAAGCCATCTCATGGATCACCGTGATCAGCAGCTTCGCAAAGTCCATCTCCAATCCTGCTACCAACACCGCTCTATCCCAAGTAAGAATATTGCCTGCATTTTTTTACGATAGGCAGTATTGGACTAACAACCAAAAGAACTTAACCGTGAAGGTGAGGTTGGCCTTTTTTATCAACCCTTGGGGGGTATAACACCCAGTTTGCGCTCTCACCCTCAATCGTCAAATGTTGAGCCAACCATGTTTTCATATTTTCCCACTACTCGACTGTCGTCTTAGATGAGCCATTTTTGGCAGTCTCCACTGGTAGTCGAATTATTGAGTCACGGGTCCCACTGTGTCTTATTGGTTGGTGGAGAGTGTCTTGCGAAGATGTCTACCTTGAAGCCCCGGACTAACATAGGAAGCATAGAACTCCTGGACTATTTCCTCACTGTAGGTACCCAAACCCTGGTCCATCTACTCTAACTTGTGTCGGGTAAACAATTTGTGAACCTCAGGGACAGTATGCAAGATCCCCATAAGAATCAACACTCAGCTTTTACTAACCAATTCATCACCCCCCTCTCATTCAACATCTTGGTGTCTCCGCATATTTGGTGTTTCCCTTCAATGCACCACCTGTTGTGTTCCTCAGCAACAGGTGCAGGTTCATCTGTTCGGGGTGTGGGTGCAGGCTCCGAGCGATTAGCCTTATCAAATGAGACTTGGTCCTCTTATCTTGTGGCTTCCTAGGAAGCGGAACCAGATGCAGTGTCGGCATTTGACCCAGAAGAATAGGCTGACTTGGAGGCAGAAGCAAACTCAAAGCCTGATGCTCCTTTAGATCTAGAGGTAGCCCCGAAAGGTGAGCCACTTAGTGTGTGTTCCTCATAAGATTGGGAGGTAGTGACTACACTGGGAACCACCTTCTGAGGGGTACCCGTAGTGGCTCGTGATGCTGGTATGGGGGTAGTGGCACCCGGGGGAACATACTCTAGATATTTTTCAATGTTGGAGGTAGAAATCATACGAAGATACGGGTCCAAAGACTTGGACTTGCCCCTCGAGTAGACAATATCCTTTTTAGTTGAAATTTTTACATGCATAGCAATTGTTAGTCTCAAGTATACACTACTAGATACTCAAACAATTCGACCGAAGACAAAAACTTTCATAACATAGTATAGTTCTGTAATTTAAGGACGAAGGGCACTATCGATGGTCTGTCGATAGGGTTCGTCTTCCAACACTTAGATTATTGTACTTACTCAAAAAAAATTCAGACTTCTCAGATCGAAACGACAGATGTGCAGAATGGCACGTCGATTAATCAATAGACCATAGTCCACTTCCGTCGTCTAACACTTAGAATTATTTATAAAATAAATGAAAACAGGTTCTTTGAATAAAATGACGGACGCACATAACGGTCCATCGATCAATCCACGGATAGTAGTACACTTCCGTCGTTCCAAACTTAATCACTTTTTGGATATTCTAATCGACGGACCCCATCGACGGACCATTGATTCATGGACGGTCCATCGACGGGTTCTCATACTGTTGTCCTGAGTTAGAATTTCAAACCTATTTGCAAACTCCTTTTTGGACACTTTTAGACCCATTCGAGTTTAGACAATACATTTTAACAAGAAAGAGACCATTTCGTCATTCCTACAGTTTCGATTTCAAGTATTTGGCCTACTAAATCACCCATAGTACGAAACCCTCAATCGGATTTGGCGAACACTACAACAATAACAACATCTTAAGCAGATTATAAAACCATACAACCACTTTCTAGTATTCCAAGGGACATATTACACAAGTACTAATATCCAATTTTAGTTAGATTAGTCCCTCAGTCAAGACCCACATTCGAATTTTTGTTAAACACCATAAACGAGAATTCAAAGTGGAAAAGAAATCGAAATACCTTTAATTCTGAGTGGTGTGGTTATGAGATGAACTTTTACAGTAGCCTACGCGCCTGACTTAAAAACCGGCCGAAGAACAACGGAGACCAAAGAGAGTTTGGGAAGAGAGAGCTTTGGGGAAGAAGGCAAATTTTGATTTGGGTTTGATATGGAAGATGGAATTATAATGGTTGATGAGAAAGGAAGTAAATAAATTAAGATAAACGGTTTTGAAAGGAATTTTAAAAGATTTGGAAGGTGGTAATGAATTCCAACCTTTATGTCCTTTAATGTGACTGGCCGGGTCGTGTCGGCTCGCTGGCATTTTGAACCTACGTAATCACGTCGCTAGTGCGTAGGTCAATCGATAGTCCATCGATTGCATAAAGACTAAGAATAATTACAAGACATACATAGCATCTATGGATAACATTGATGACCCGTCGATAGGGGCCATACACCTATGCACCAGACCATTTTATGCTTATTTTTAGTTTTTATTCATGCACATGTAGCACCTATTAGGATATTTTTTTTTCTATACACTTTAGAGACAACAACCCTAATTACTAATATCTAGCTAACACTAGCACTCATGCAAGAATTAAATAACAAAAACAAAATAAATTAAAACACGACAATACGATTATTCCTATAAAGAAAATATAACATGTCGTTCGCTAGAGAATGCATCTTGGTTTTCCTCCCAAGAAGCACTTGATTTAATGTCGCAGAACGATGCAGGCTTTTTGATTACTTATACTTCATTAAAGTGATAGGCCTCAACCACTTCATGGTCACACTCTGCATGTTCCTGGTAGATCTTAATCCTTTGCCCGTTGACTGTGACTTTTAACACTCCTATTCTCCAGCTCCACTGCTCTGTGTGAGAACACTTTAGTGATGAGGAATGGACCTGTCTACTTGGACTTGAGTTTTCCCAGAAACAAGTGTAGCCTAGAGTTGAATAGAAGCACCAAATCACCTATCGCAAATTCTCGCTTTTCAATCCTTTGGTCGTGGTAGTTCTTCATCTTCTCTTTGTAGCTGGTTGAACTTTCATAGGCTTTGAGTCGAAACTCATCGAGCATATTCATCCCATTTAGTCTTTGGTACGGTGCTTCATTCCAATCCATCTTCAGTTTCTTCATTGCCCACATTGCTCGTGCTTTAACTCGACCGGCAACTGACAAGCCTTCCCATATACAAGTTGGTATGGATACATACCAATGTGAGTCTTCTATGAAGTTAGGTAGGCCCAAAGATCATCATCAAGCCTCCTTTACCAATCCGTTCTATTAGCATTCATTGTTTTTGCCAGAATTTCCATGATCTCTCGATGGGACACCTCAACTTGCCCGTTAGTTTGTGGATGGTAAGGAGTGGCAACATTATGGTGAACCCCATATTTCTCCAATAACCCTTTGAAAAACTTATTACAAAAGTGTGAGCCACCATCACTAATAATGTCCCTAGGTGTGCAAAATCTAGAGAAGATATTCTTTTTAATGAATGCGTTGAAACTCTTCCCTTCATTGTTAGGAAGCTCTATAGCTTCCACCCATTTAGACAGGTAGTCAACTTCCACTAGTATTTACTTCATCCTCTGAGAACTCATAAAAAAACAGGCCTATAAAATCAATGCCCCATAAATCAAATTACTCAATCACCAGAATAGGATTTAACGGAAGCTCTTGCCTCTTCGAAATTTTCTCCATCTCGTTGGCACCAATCACATGATTTTGTGAACTCATGAGCATACTGGTGAATGGTTGGAAAATAGTACCCACACTACAAAATTTTATGTGTGGTCTAGATACCAATATAGTTCCCTCCTATAAGTGAGGAGTGACATGCCTATGAAACTCTCAACATCTCAACTTACGATACACAACGGTGAATTATCCCATCAACAAAACTCCAGCGTAAGTAAGGTTCATCCCAAAAGAACTTTTTCACATCATACATGAACTTCTTTCTTTGATGGAAACACAAATATGAAGGAACTATATCACTAGCCAGATAATTTGTAAAATCTTTGAACCATGGGATCAAATCTTGAGAAGCGGCCAATACATGTTCATCAGCGAATGCATCATCAATTTCAGCCTTTTATCCCACTTCACACATTGCTTTAACCTCTAACCTAGACATGTGATTGACAACTTGATTTTCAGTCCCCTTTCTATATTATACCTTAAAATCAAACTCTTGTAGTAATAGCACACATATAACCAACCTTGGTTTCGTATCCTTCTTCACCATCAAATACCTCAACGCAGAGCCGTCTGTTATGCCCCTTGTGTCGAGAAAATAAGAGTGAAACTTTTCGAAAGCAAACACCACTGCAAAAAGCTCTTGTTTGGTTACCGTGTAGTTCTTTTGAGCTTCATTCAAGGACATACTGGCATAGTAAATGGGTGAAGGATTTTATCCCTTCTTTGTCAAATTACCACACCAAAAGCAACCCCACTAGAATCACATATCACCTCGAATGATTTACTCCAATCTGGGGAACTAATGATGGGCGCTGACACCAACTGCTCTTTGAGTTATCCAAAAACTTTCAAACATGATTTATCGAAATAACACTTGAATTCCTTCTCGAGTAGTTTGCACAGATGATGTGCAATTTCAAAAAATCTTTGATAAACCTCTGGTAAAAACCTACATGTCCAAGAAAACTTCTCACACCTTTTACAGAGATTGGTGGGGGAAGCCTTTCTATAACTTCAACTTTAGCTCGATTAACCTTTATTCCCTTATCAAAGATTTGAGGCCCAATGCTATACCTTCTTTCACCATAAAGTGACATTTTTCCCAATTAATTGCAAGATTGAAATCTTCACATCTTTTCAGTACCTTGGCCAAATGACTTAAACATCGATCAAAGGAGTCACCAAATACCGAAAATTCATTCATGAACACCTCAATAGTGTCCTCCACCATATCAAGGAATATCGACATCATACATCGCTAGAAGGTGACCAGTGCATTACATAACCTAACGGCATCCTTTTGAATGTGAATGTCTGTCACGACCCAAATTTTACAAGTCGTGATGGCACCTATGTTCCCAACCAATAGGTAAGCCAACCCAACATATTAACCCAACTAAACCAACAAATGAGTAAAAAGAACAATGCTTAGCAAGAATCTCCAACATTGAGTTCCTTATAAGTACGAAATGCGGAAGATAAAATATATCACCCCAAGAATTGATGTCTTAAGTACAAGAGCTTCTAAAATTCGATGCAAGTCTGAAACTAAATGACAAATCAAACATAAGGGATATCCTGTTTGAATACTAATAACAGAATAAATAAAAGATGGAGGGAGGTGTGGGCCACGGAACAGCCAAGCAGCTCACCACAACTCCAAGCTCGGACTCAAATTGCTCCACGAGATGTGCTTCTACTCGGAATTGAATCTGCACCACAAAGAGTGCAACAAGCGTAGTATGAGTACGAAACCACGTGTACCCAATATGTCTCATTGACCGACAACGAAGAAGTAGTGACGGGAGTTATATAAGAAAATAAATTCTTAGATTGTACAAGTATATATATATATATATATATTACACTTACTATTTAAGTTTCATCAATAAAGGAAATCAACATTTAATATTTTTCAAACACCAAGCGAAACATATAGTCATCAAGAATGAATGATGGGATGAAATGCAATGCAATATGATGCCATGTAATGATATGTCTCAGAATACCCAGTACTCGCTCAACCGTATATACATGATACTCCTCGGAAATACATCGAGAGTTCATGACCCATGGGGGACTTGCGAGGTCCATATACCGACACGGACGATCTCCACATGTCTGTGTGAACAATCTCAACGCACTATCATAATATCAACAATTTTCGCACGAACACTCTCCACTTACCCAAATTACAATCTTAACATCTCACCATCCCCAGCACGGACGATCTCCACGTGCCCTACTTATAGTCAATCTCATGTCAATGCATGTACACAATATATTATATCAATTAAGGGGATGATGATGCACCTGAATCAGTCAAATATCGACATACTACATAACCACCTCGATTATCACAACTATACGGGTGTAATAAAGAAAACACAACCACACAAGGATTTCAAGTCAATAATATATCAGGTAATGCCCATATGCTTTGGCAAATTCTCAAATTTACAATCCACATTCTATAGTAGTAACTTTCCGTTTTATAACACCAGTACTCGTACCAATGCCCGTCACACCATTGATACGAGACCCCCATCTTTCGCCCTTACCCCTTGGTCTATTTTCATTTTTAATCTTTAATTAGGAAAACGTCCTTCAACAAGTCTAAAAGTCTTAACATACCTCAAGTGCCGAACTCGTGCCACGAATCCTCAAAGTAGTTCCTTCCCTTTTTGCAAAATTTCAAAACGTTCACGATCTACCAATGATGCAATATTTGTAAGTAAGCGAGTTGTATCAAATAATAATATGTCTATCATAAACCCTAAAACTCACTCATATTTCCAATCTAGCTCCAAACCTTGATAAAATTTGTATGCCAAATTTATCATATTTGCTAAATTTCAAGTCAAGAATTTAACTTTAATCCCTCCAACAAGGTTGAATCATATAATATACACCTAATAATTAATTACGCATCTCAATCTATTAAAAACTAGTATCTTAATTTTGTAAATGGATACCATAAGAATTGATTCCCACCCATCGATAAATAAAATATTGGAATGTGACTATTCTTTTCTTAAACTATTCTGCAACCTGCCATTTTTTTTATATATATTACCATCATTGCCAATCATTGGCATATGATTGCCTAATGATTGGCATCCAACCATAATTCCTCATTATCCTAATAACTCTAGGAACAAAACGTCCCTCATCAGCCAATTTTTTTTCTTCATTAATGCCCCCCGTTAATATGACCCCCAAAAGTTTCCCAGATTTTCATAATTTACGACAACTGTACTGCCAATTTTTACAAGGATCAACATTCCAAATCTCCAAAAAAAATTCTAAAATTCCCACTCGTCTATGTCGGCACTGTACCCATGAAACCATTAATTCAACATTCCCCACCTAATAATATAATAGCAATACTCATATACGAAGCAATTTCATGTGTACCCACATGAATGAAAAATTTATTAAGATTTTCTTACCTCTAGGAGTTGACTTTCGCTATGACACCGCCTCCAAACTTTGCACGCTGATTTTTTGTTTCTTCTTCTTTTTTTTTTCTAAACCAAAGTATATTAACCGTGAAACCCCACTAACCTATTATCTACATTACTTATTTTAAATTCTTCACTAAATTTTGTTTATTAACTAAATATTCTTAGTTTCGAATAGTTTAAAAATACCCCTTTAAATTTTCAAAAGGAGTCAAACTAGTCCTAGTTCTCAAAACGACCTAGCAGGTCGTTACATCAGCTACCACTTAAACAAATGTTTGTCCTCGAACGGGAAAAGAAGAGAGCTAACCTGAACGCTCAAAAAGATGAGGATATTTACTCCTCATGTCTGACTCTGTCTCCCATGTAGCCTCTTCCACTGGACGATGCTTCCACTGAACCTTTACTGAAGCAATCTCCTTGGACCTTAGCTTCCGAATTTGCCTATCCAAAATGGTGAACGGCTCTTCCTCAAAAGTCAAATTCTGATCAAGTAACACTGAATCCCATTGAATCACATGATCACCACCTTGGTTATACTTCTTAAGCATTGAAATATGAAATACAAGATGGACACCTGACAACCCAGGTGGCAAAGCCAACTGATATGCCACCTCACCAATACGCTCCACAATCTCGAAAGGACCAATGTACCTTGGACTCAACTTGCCCTTCTTTCCAAATGTCATCACACCCTTCATGGGTGAAACCTTAAGTAGAACCCTCTCTCCAACCATAAACTCTAAATCACGAACCTTCCTATCTGAGTAACTCTTTTGCCTGCTTTGAGCCATCAGAAGTCTATCTTGGATCAACTTGACCTTGTCCAAAGACACCCTCAACAAATCTATACCCCATGGGCTAACCTCAAATGCATCAAACCAGCCGATTGGAGATCGACATCTCCTACCATACAGAGCCTCAAATGGTGCAATCCCAATGCTCGAATGATAACTATTATTGTAAGCAAACTCCGCTAAAGGCAAGAACTGATCCCACTTACCACCAAAGTCAATCACACACGCCCGCAACATGTCCTCAAGAACCTGAATAGTCCGCTCAGACTGACCATCAGTCTAAGGATGAAAGGTTGTACTAAGATTCACCCGAGTGCCCAACTCCTTCTGCATAGACCGCCAGAAATGAGATGTTAATTGGGTGCCACGATCAGAAATAATAGATATAGGAACCCCACGCAACCGAACTATCTCCCGAATATAAATCTTGGCTAACCTTTCTGAGTTATAAGTAGTCTGAACTGGTACAAAGTGTGCAGAATTAGTCAGTCGATCCACGATGACCCATATAGCATCAAACTTACCCAAGGTACGTGGCAACCCTACCACAAAGTCCATAGCAATGCGCTCCCACTTCCACTCAGGTATGGGCATCCTCTGAGTCATACCTCCAGGCTTTTGGTGTTCATACTTCACTTGCTGACAATTCAAACATCGAGATACAAAATCTACTATGTCCCTCTTCATACGACACCACCAATAGTGTTGCTTCAAGTCACGATACATCTTAGTAGCCCCCGGATGAATAGAGTACCTCGAACTATGAGCCTCCTCCATGATCAATCTAGTCAAATCACCTGTACGAGGAACACATATACGACCCTTAATCCTCAAAACTCCCTCACTATCAAGGATTGCAGCCTTGGCTTCTCCTTTTAAAACCTTGTCCCTAATCTTAAATAGATCACCATCATCAAACTGTTGAGCCTAAATCTGCTCCAACAAGGATGACCTAGCCTCCATATAAGACAACACCTTACCAGATTCTGAAATATCAAGTCTCACTAAGCTATTGGCCAGGGATTGGACATCCCTAGATAAGGGATGCTCGCCAACTTGTAACATGGCTAGGCTACCCATACTCACCGCCTTCCAACTCAAGGCATCTGCTACAACATTTGCTTTGCCTGGGTGATAAAGAATAGTCATATCGTAGTCTTTGAGCAACTCCAACCATCTCCTCTGCCTCAAATTTAGATCCCTCTGATTGAATATATACTGGAGACTACGATGATCCGTGAACACCTCACAATGCACACCATAAAGATAATGCCTCCAAATCTTTAATGCAAACACCACAACCGCCAACTCTAAATCATGAATAGGGTAGTTCTTCTCATGAACCTTTAACTGCCTCGAAGCATAAGCTATCACCCTTCCCTTCTGCATCAACACATAACCAAGACCGACCCGAGAAGCATCACAATATATGACAAACCCCTTTCCCTCCACGGGTAGGGTCAAAATTGGAGCAGTAGTCAATAAAATCTTGAGCTTTTGGAAACTAACCTCACATTCGTCAGACCACTGAAAAGTCACCTCCTTCTGTGTCAATCTAGTTAATGGAGATGCAATGGATGAGAAACCCTCAACAAACCGTCGATAATAACCTGCAAGGCCCAAGAAATTCCGAATCTAAGTAACTGAAGTAGGTCTGACCCAATCTCTAACCGCCTCAATCTTCTTAGGATCCACCATGATACCCTCCTTGGACATTACATGTCCCAAGAATGCTACCGAACTAAGCCAAAACTCACACTTTGAAAACTTTGCATAAAGCTTCTTCTCCTTTAGAATCCCAAGAACAATCCTCAAATGATTCTCATGTTCCTCCTTAGTGCGTGAGTATATCAATATGTCATCTATGAAGACAATAACAAAGGAATCTAAATACGGTCTGAACACTCCATTCATCAAGTCCATAAAAGCTGTTGGGGCATTAGTCAGTCCGAAAGACATCACCAAAAACTCATAATGACCATAACGTGTTCGAAAAGCCATCTTAGAGATATCCTCTGCACTAACCTTCAGCTGATGATAGCCAGATCTCAAGTCAATTTTGGAGAAAACTGAAGCACCCTGCAACTGATCAAATAAATCATCAATACGAGGTATCAGATACTTATTTCTGATGGTTACCTTGTTCAACTGCCGATAGTCAATACACATACGCAGAGATCCATCTTTCTTCTTCACAAATAACACTGGAGCACCCCAAGGAGATACACTTGGTCTTATAAAACCTTTGCTCAACAAATCCTGCAACTACTCCTTCAACTCTTTCAATTCAGCCGGTGCCATACGATAAGGAGGACTGGAAATAGGCCGAGTGCCTGGCTCCACATCAATACAAAAATCAATATCACGATCTGGTGGAAGACCTGACAAATCGGTCGGAAATACTTCTGGAAATTCACTCACTACTGGAATAGACTCAAGCATAGGAGTCTCAATACTAGTATCACGAATGTGGGCCAAGTACGCCAAACATCCTCTCTGTACCAACTGATGAGCCTTAAGGAATGATATCACACCCTTAGAAGGATGACTAAGAGTACCTCTCCATTCCACCATAGGAATTCCAGGCATCGCTAAAGTGATGGTCTTGGCATGACAATTTAAAATTGCGTGGTAAGAAGATAACCAATCCATACCAAGAATCACATCAAAATCTATCATATCTAAGACCTTTAAATCTGCATGAGTGTCATACCCCATCAAAGTAATAGTACATAAACGATACACCCCATCTACAACTACAGAATCCCTGACAGGAGTAGAAACACGTATCGGCAAATCAACAGACTCACACAATATATCCAGACTAGGAGCAAAATATGTGGACACATAAGAATAAGTAGAGCCTGGATCAAATAATACAGTAGCTGGTCGATGACAAACCGGAATAATACCTGTGATAACAGCATCTGAGGCTTCAGCCTCTGGCCTACCTAGAAAAGCATAACAGTGAGAACGACCTCCATCAGAATGTGAACCTCCACGACCACCACCTCGACTAGAAGGAGAACCACCTCTACCCGAATGAGAACCACCTCTACCATTCTATGCACCACCCCTAGCTGGAGGTTGTGCAGTCCTGGAAGTTGAAGCCTGAGCACCCTGATGTAAGCCACCACGTCTGGTCCTAGGGCAGTCTCTCACAAAGTGTCCCATATCACCACACTCGAAGCAACCCCTACGAGACGCAGGCTGATGAGAGGAACCTGAATGACCAGAATGCCCTCCAAAAACTACAGGTCTAGAAGATGAACCCTGCGAAGTATGTACCGAGCTCGAAGAGTTATGCCCAACGTAACCAGCCTCAGACGCTGGTATGGCAGCATGAATGGGTCTGCTGGACTGAGGGTGATAACCTCTGCCCGAGTAACCCCGACTCCTAGACGGAGCACCACCATAATCACCTGAATAACAAGTCCTCTTTCCCTCTCGCTGCTCAAATCCCTCACGTCGAATCATCTCCAACTCCTTAGCAGCATCTACCACTTTCTGGAATGGAACACCAGAAGCAGCAACCTGAGACACTCCTAGAAAAATTGAAATAATCAGCCCCTTAACAAACCTCCTCACTCACTCAGCCTCTGTGGGAAGTATCATCAAAGCATGCCTAGCCAAGGCATGAAATTTACCCTCATACTCTGCAACTGACATACCATTTTGCTGCAAACCCTCAAACTCGGCCCTCTTGCGCTCTCTCTCACTGCGTGGAAAAAATTTGGATAGAAATACCTGAGTAAACTCAGTCCAGGATAGTGGATGAGATCCAGATGGCCTACTACTAATATAATCCCTTCACCACTGCTTAGTAGAGCCAGTCATCTGAAACACTGTGTAGTCAACTCCATGAGACTCCACTAATCCAAGATTATGCAACCTCTCATGACAACTAACTATAAACTCATATGCATCCTCAGCTAAGTCACCAGTATAAGTCGGAGGATTCATTAGTCTTAACCTCCCAAACATCTTTTGCTCATCGATAGTCATAGAAGGTCTGTTCACCAAATGTGATGTCATATCTGGAAACTCCATACCATCCAAACGAGGAGCTACAGCGGCAGCTGGCTGAGTCCTGGGAGTCTGAGAATCTGGAGCAACTATCGGATCTGGAGTTTGACCTCAGACACGGGTATGTGAGCCATCAGAAGTGACAGGCAAAGCTCCTGCCTGGGCCAACCCCTCTAGGATTCCCAACATACGAGCCAAGGTATCTTGAAGTACTAGGGGAACAATAGTACTGGTTGGAGCCTGAGCTGGCCCATCCCCCTCGACACGATCTTGCACATCCCCATGAATATCCTCTGCATCAGGAGGTACGGTCCTATCACGACCCTGGGTAGCTACTGGTACTTGAACATCTGCAGGTGCTGCAACACGGCCCCTACCCCGACCTCGAGCTCATCTCCTACCTCTACCCGGACAGTGTTCCCAGAAGCAGGCGCAGGAATAGAATTCTGACCACCACTTGCCGATGTACGATTCCTCGCCATCTTAGAGAGAATGAGATATCAAGATTAGAATTTCTACAACGTCAAGTGTGCATGATAATGAGTAAAAGAACATAATATTTCCTAAATGTACTATATCCTGTCGAAGATAGGTACGGACGTCTTCATACCGATCCGCAAGACTCTAGTAGACATTGCTCTTGTACTCTTGAGACCGATGAACCTAGCGTTCTGATACCAAATTTGTCACGACCCAAATTTTGCAAGTCCTGATGGCACCTATGTTCCCAACCAATAGGTAAGCCAACCCAACATATTAACCCAACTAAACCAACAAATGAGTATATATAACAACGCTTAGCAAGAATCTCCAACATTGAGTTCCTTATAAGTACGAAATGCGGAGGGTAAAATATATCACCCCAAGAACTAGTGTCTTAAGTATAAGAGCTTCTAAAATTCGATGCAAGTCTGAAACTAAATGAAAAATCGAACATAAGGGATATCCTGTTTGAATACTAATAACAGAATAAATAAAAGATAGAGGGAGGTGTGGGCCACAGAACAGCCAAGCAGCTCCCCACAACTCCAAGCTCGGACTCAAATTGCTCCACGAGATGTTCTTCTACTCGGAATCGAATCTGCACCACAAAGAGTGCAACAAGCGTAGTATGAGTACGAAACCACGTGTACCCTGTATGTCTCATTGACCGACAACGAAGAAGTTGTGACGGAGTTATATAAGAAAATAAATTCTTATATTGTACAAGTATATATATATATATATATGTATATATATATATATATATATATATATATATATATATTACACTTACTATTTAAGTTTCATCAATAAAGGAAATCAACATTTAATATTTTCCAAACACCAAGCGAAACATACAGTCATCAAGAATGAATGATGGGATGAAATGCAATGCAATATGATGTCATGTAATGATATGTCTCAGAATACCCAGTACTCCCTCAACCGTATGTACATGATACTCCTCGGAAATACATCGAGAGTTCATGACCCATGGGGGACTCGCGAGGTCCATATACCGACACGGGCGATCTCCACGTGTCTGTGCGGACAACCTCAACACACTATCATAATATCGACAATGTTCGCACGGACGGTCTCCACGTGCCCAAATTACAATCTTAACATTTCACCATCCCCAGCACGGACGATCTCCACGTGCCCAACTTATAGTCAATCTCATGTCAATGCATGTACACAATATATTATATTAATAAAGGGGATGATGATGCACCCGAATCAGTCAAATATCAACATACTACATAATCACCTCGATTATCACAACTATACGGGTGTAATAAAGAAAACACAACCACACAAGGATTTCAAGTCAATAATATATCAGGTAATGCCCATATGCTTTGGCAAATTCTCAAATTTACAATCCACATTCTATAGTAGTAACTTTCCGTTTTATAACACTAGTACTCGTACCAATGCCCGTCACACCATTGATATGAGATCCTCATCTTTCGCCCTTACCCCTTGGTCTATATTCATTTTTAATCTTTAATTAGGAAAATGTCCTTTAACAAGTCTAAAAGTCTTAACATAGCTCAAGTGCCGAACTCGTGCCACGAATCCTCAAAGTAGTTCCTTCCCTTTTTGCAAAATTTCAAAACAGTCATGATCTACCAATGATGCAATATTCGTAAGTAAGCGAGTTGGATCAAATAATTATATGTCTATCATAAACCCTAAAACTCACTCATATTTCCAATCTAGCTCCAAACCTTGATAAAATTTGTATGCCAAATTTATCATATTTGCTAAATTTCAAGTCAAGAATTTAACTTTAATCCCACCAACAAGGTTGAATCATATAATATACACCTAATAATTAATTACCCATCTCAATCTATTAAAAACTAGTATCTTAATTTTGTAAATGGATACCATAAGAATTGATTCCCACCCATCGATAAATAAAATATTGGAATGTGACCATTCTTTCCTTAAACCATTCTGCAACCTGCCATTTTTTTTATATATATTACCATCATTTCCAATCATTGGCATATGATTGCCTAATGATTGGCATCAAACCATAATTCCTCATTATCCTAATAACTCTAGGAACAAAACGTCCCTCATCAGCTAATTTTTTTCTTCATTAATGCCCCCCGTGAATATGACCCCAAAAGTTTCCCAGATTTTCATAATTTACGACAATTGTACTGCCAATTTTTACAAGGATCAACGGTCCAAATCTCCAAAAAAAATTCCAAAATTCCCACTCGTCTATATCAGCACTGTATCCATGAAACCATTAATTCAACATTCCCCACCTAATAATATAATAGCAATACTCATATACGAAGCAATTTCATGTGTACCCACATGAATGAAATTTTTTTTATGATTTTCTTACCTCTAGGAGTCGACTTTCCCTATGACACCGCCTCCAAACTTTGCACGCTGATTTCTTGTTTCTTCTTCTATTCTTTTTTCTAAATCAGAGTATATTAACCGTGAAACCCCACTAACCTATTATCTACATTACTTATTTTAAATTCTTCACTAAATTTTTTTTTATCAACTAAATATTCTTAGTTTCGAATAGTTTAAAAATACCCCTTTAAATTTTGAAAAGGAGTCAAACTAGTCCTAGTTCTCAAAACGACCTAGCAGGTCGTTACAATGTCCCATAAGGGCAAGTACAAGTGGTCTTTTATTGATCCTCAGGGACAATGGAGATTTGATTGTAACTCAAATAACCATCAAGAAAACAATACCACCCTTTTCCTGTGAGTCTATCTAACATCTAATTAATAAAGAGCATGGGGAAATAGCCCTTCTCAGTCTACGCATTCAATTTCCGATAGTCCATACAAACTCTCCATCCGATCACTGGCTTCATTAGAAAAAACTCATTCTTCTCATTAGGCACAACGTTTATCCCACCCTTTTTAGGCTTACACCGAACAGGGTACACCAGGTTACTGTCTGCAATAGGATAAATGACTTCGGCATCCAACTACTTAATGATCTCTTTTTTCACGACCTCTTGCATAGATAGATTCAACCTTTTTTTGGTGCTCAATACTTGGTTTTTCATTGAGAATGAGTTTTATTTTGTGTGAAAAAATTACCTGGAGGAATACCAATAATGTCTGAAATAGTCCAACCAATGTCTCTCTTGAACCTCTTCAAAACCTCCACTAAACACTCTACTTGTTGCCTACTCAAATCCACCACAATTATTATCGACAACGTGTAATATCTACTCAAGAACACATACTTAAGATTAGGTGGTAGAGGCATAAGCTCTAGCTTTGGGGCCTCCTCAATAGATAGTTTCGCGGGTGGAGACTCGTGATGTTTCATATCTAACTCCAATTTCTTTAGTTTAAGCTGATATTCATTTCCTTCAAGTGAAGCCACTAAAGACCTATGCTCTTCAATACCATCACTCTCAAAATCCATGATCACCTCCGCTAGTGCCTCGACGCCTAGTCGCTCTGCAATTTGTACCTCGGATATACACTCAACTTTGTACGATATAGCAGATATCATTTGGAGCTCACAACTCTGCTTCATGGACCTACAGATATTGAAAGTTTCTTCTTCATTGTTCAACCTACACTTCATCTTCCCTTTTTCCAAATCAACCAATGCACCCCTGGTGGCAAAGAATGTCCTTCTTACAATATGGGAACCTCAAAATCATTCTCACAATCAAGAATCACAAAATCGTCAAAAATATAAATGACTACACTTTCACAAGTACATTTGAAGTATACTAATGAGTCTCTTCACTGTTCGATCGGCCATCAGTAACCGCATGGCAGTTGTCTTTGGGTCACCCAAGCCTAACATCTTATAAATAGAAAGAGGCATGAGGTTTATGCTTGCACCAAGATCACATAGTGCTTTAGAAAAGTGTAGCAACCTGATTGTACATGGGATGGTGAAAGCGATAGGGTCTTCCTTTTTCTGCACAAGAGACCTTGCAGAAATAGCACTACAATTTTGCATTCAGCCATCATCCTCAAAACTCACCGATATTTTCTTTGTCACCATTCCTTCAAAACTTAGTATAACCGGGAATTTGCTCCAGAGCTTCTATCAAAGGGACATTGATGGAAAGATGTTTCAACATAGTGATAAATCACAGGTATTTACCATCTTCAATGTTCTTCACCTATCTCTAAGGGAATGGTGGTGGAGGTCTAAAACTGGGGACCACTTTGTGACATACCTCTGCTTCTATCACTGTGTTGTCCATCGACTCTCTATTATTCTCTACTATCTGTTTGTCTATCCTCATATCATCTTCTACTACAAACATCATAGGTGGATCAATGGTTAGCTTACCCCATCGAGTACTGATCTTCATGCAATGCCCATCATTTTTAGGATTTTCAATGGTATTGCTAGGAGGAGTAACAATTTGGCGTGAATTCACAATAGTAGCTCAAAATGCTTAATCGAAATCTCATGTGCATCCACCTTTTGTGAAATATTATCTAAATCACCTCTCAGCTCCTTGGCATGCTCATCACTAGTGTAAAATCTCCTCATCATCTTTTGTAACATATCTTCAACTCTCCCCATACTACCTCCACCGTCCCTAGAAGCAACTTCCTGATATTCTGGGGGAATATAGGGCTTACTCCTATAATTTCTACTACCATAGTTACCCTGGTTAGAGTTGTTATTGTGGTTATAGTTCCCATATCGAGCATTTTGACCCTATCGATTGTAGTTACTATAGTTTTGACCTTGATTTCCTTGACCTTGGCGCTAGTTCTCCTGATTGGAGTCTTGGGCACTTGGTCGGTGGTGGTTTAGTCAAGTAGTTCACTACATTTACCTTTTCTGCACCTCCGCTCACATGTTTCAAAACCAACACCAGCTCACTTCTCATATATGCCAACTCTTCACGCGATCTCATCTGTTATTGGATTATTTGTAGCTTGTACTGCAAAGGTTTTTCTTCCACTTTCCGACTTTCTAGTGATCCAACCCTTGTTGTTCACGAGATTTCTTCTCCAACTTCTCTACGATCTCTGCATATATGCACTCACCGTAGGAACCCTCACAATAGTGTTGAGTATTGCTTTATTTTTATGGTCTTGACCCCGATAGAAGTATTACTTCAACAACTCATCATCAATGTGGTGTTTTGGGACGCCTCTCACAAATACAGTACATATGTCCCAAAGAGCTACTCACCGACTCCCCAAGCAGTGCCAGAAAGTTGTTCACTGTATGATTGTATTTGAACTTCTTGGACAGTCAGTAATACCTAGATAAGAACAGATCTATTAACTGATTCCAAGTATAAATGGAGTTGTTATTAAACACATTAAAACATATATTGGCATCTCCTGTCGCAACCCAATGACATTCATATCCAAGTCTGGATTACCCACATAACTCTTAAACATAGACCTCAGTTTGTCTATGTGAGCCTGACGATTCCCTAATTGCAGTCCTGAGAATATACCCTTCGTGGTGAGCATCTACATTAGGCTACTTGTCACCAAAAATGTGCGCCCAGGTGGAAAAGGGGGTAGGGCAAGAGGTCCATTAAACTAAGAAATGTTAATGTTGCCTTTATGGTAATTTGAGGTCTTGGTGTTGGGGGATGCAACCTCAAAGCATTCTCCATATCAACTTAAACTTGATTGTGTGCCTCAACCGATAATGGAGGTTGACGAATTGCCCCCATCACCTAGATTGGATGGGTTTTGTTGATTTTCCATTCTTTGCAGTACACAATTAAGTTTAGGATTGAATGGAATAAGTGGTTTTACTTGTCTTTGTGTACTTGGCATACACTAAAGCTAGACCAGGTAGAGATAAAAAAACATAATGAAATTGTTGACTTAATATCAATAGTGCATTTAAAGTTAATCTAAAAGCCACTTTCCTCGATAGCGGTGCCGAAATTTGATATGCTCAAATTATACCTCCCTTAAGTATTATAAGAGGTCGTATCAAGTAAACAACTCAACTAATAGGTTGGGGTCGATCTCACGAGGAAAATTGTTCAGACTTAACTTCAATGTACAAGTATGTCTATTTTGCCAAGCTCTTTCCGAAAACAATTAATTAAAGGATGGTTTTGTGAAACAAGTTTCTTCAATACTTCTAAGTAAACAAGTAACAAAAAGTAAAAATTTAGTTTTTATCAAGTTGTGAGTTAACCTAGGGTGCATGTGTTCTCCATAGATTCATAACTCCATATTCCAAGCAATAACAATTCTTCCCTAGTGTTATGCATGTAAAGTGATAAGTTAGGTATCTCTAAATCCTTGGTCCGACATCTAGATAATTTCACCCCGTACCTTGGTTCGGCTACGTGTGTATAAGCTACTAATCCTTACCATTACTTCATATTAATAATCTTAATCGATTTATGACTTAGTTATCACTTTACACCAATCGACACTAGCCTATTAGATAGTATCCCAATAAATCTATGTTGATAATTCTTTTTTTATTAACTACATCCTTGGTCTAGCAAGTAGTAACAAGGCGAGTTCTAACGTTGGCCACAACTAAAAAGACTTCTAAATGAAAGAATTATCAGTACATGCAAGAACCTATTTGAGAACTGTTATTAAACTAGGTAAATTTTTTTAATCACCCATTGTTCCCACAACAATAATTGTAGATTTAGTTACCTATGTAAGCAAGAACATAATTCATGGTTGTTAAGAAACAAATAATGAAATTACTTTAACAATTTGGAAAACCCAGAAAATCAACTTGAAATTGGAAGATAATACATGAAACCAAATCCGAAAATTGAATTATTTCCAAAGTTTGCAAAACCCAATCTCCAAACAAAACAAGAACAATAATGATAATGTCTAACCTAAAAATGAGGTTTTAAACCCTATATATTAAAAACATTTTCCTAAATTAAAAGGAATTTAAATGAGGATAGTTTGTCCAAAAATCTGGTCATGATCAACGACCCCTAGTGTCGGACCGTCGATGAAATGACGGTGCGTCGACTTCCTCTGTCAGTCCAAACTTAGAATATTTTTCTCCTTTGGATGTCATCATCTCTGAATCAATCGACAGACCAAGAGCAAGTTCGTCGATGCCCTTTGTTGCTTCATCCTTAGAATTTTTCAAACTTCGGGTAGTGGAACTATCTCTGATCACATCAATGATTTAGCAGTATGGTCCGTTGATCCCTTCGGTAGTTCAACACTTGGTCAGATTTCCTGAAATTCTTCATTAGTCTGAACTCCAATCAACGGTCACCACCTATGGACCGTCGATTGAACGACGGGTCGTCAATGGCCTTCCTAGGTCGCCTTTTTGCATTATTTTCCAGTTGCCTTCTTCGTTTCTATTCTGGACATATTTCTTGCAAAACAAATTCAAAAGTATATTAAAACTACTGCAAAAAGGCTCTAGACACACACAAATCTTAAGATAAAACATTTAAAGCACAGTGAAACCACGACAGATCACCTGCATGTGGTAGGTATGGTAGAAACCACACCGGTAAGTGTGGTGATGTCCAGTCGGGTTTCTTCAATTGCGGTCAAGAGGGGCACTACCTGAAAGAGTGTCATAAGAATAAGCAGTGAGGTGAAAATCCGGGCAATAGAGTCCAATCTTCATCAGTTGCTCCACCATATAGTACTACACCTAGAGGAGACACTTATGGTAATGGCGGAGGGGCAAACTGCCTCTATGCAAGCACTAGCTGCCAAGAGCAAGAGAACTCTCAAGATGTTGTCACGGTTATTATCAAAGTCTTTACATATGATGTTTATTTTATTTAAACCCAGAAGCAAATTTATCTTTCGTAACTATTATGTTGCAAATCAGTTTGAGATTCTTCCTGAAAATCTTTGTGAACCCTTTTGTGTTTCTACACCTATTGGGGAGTCTATTATAGCGGAAAGAGTCTATCGTGATTGTCCAGTTTCCATCAATCACACGAACACCATGGCTAATATAGTAGAGTTAAACATGGTAGATTTTGATGTCATTCTAATTATGGACTGGATTCATGCCTGTTATGCATCAATAGATTGTAGAACTCGAGTTTTCAAGTTACAGATTCCTAATGAGCCAGTCATAGAGTGGAGTAGTAGTTTAGCAGTGCCTAAGGGTCATTTATTTTCATACCTTAAGTAAAGAAAGTTTGTTCCAAAAGGGTGTGTATCTATCACTTAGTCGGAGTTAATGACTCAATTGTTGAGGAACCTTCGCTTCAGTCAGTTTTTATAGTAAAAGACTTCCCAAAAGTCTTTCCTGGTAATCAACCCAGAGTTCCTTTTAAGAGAGATATAGATTTCGACATAGACATCATTATAGACACTTGTCCTATCTCTATTCTGTCATATAGAATGGCACCAACAAAGTTAAAAGAGATGAAAGAACAATTGAAGGATTTGTTAGACAAAGGCTTTATTCGACCAAGTGTCTCACCTTAGGGCGCTACGTCTAATTTTTGAGAAAGAGAGATAGTTCCCTTAGGATGTGTTGAATAAGGTAACCATCAAGAATAATTACCTTCTTCCAAGGATAGATGATCTTTTCGACTAACTTCAGGGTGCTTCTTTCTTCTCAAAAATTGATCTTAGATCAGGCTACCATCAGTTGAAATGCACCTGCAACATTCATGGAACTTATGAATAGGGTCTTCACACCTTATTTATATATACTTTTCATCGTCTTCATTGATGACATACTGATTTATTCAAGGAGTGAAGAAGATCATGTTACTCACCTCATGATAGTTCAGATTTTTAAAGATAACGAGTTATACGCAAAGTTCTCCAAGTGTAATTTTTGGCTTAAGTTTGTGGCATTCTTGGGTCACATCGTTTGTGGTGTGGGATTAGAGTTGATACCCAAAAGATAAAAGTAGTTCACAATTGGACTAGTCCCACAACTCCAACAAATAGAAGGAGTTTCTTGGGTTTGGATGGCTATTAGAGAAGATTTTTGAAGGGGTTTCATCTATATCGTCTCCTTTGACCAGGCAAACTCAGAAGACTGTCAAGTTCCAATGGTCTAAAACTTGTGAGAAAATCTTTCACGAATTGAAAAACAGATTGACTACCGCTTCAGTTTTGATCTTACTAGAGGGTGCTCAAGGTTTTGTGGTGTATTGTTATGCATCCTGAGTTGGTTTCAGTTGTTTGAAAGAGGGTGATAAAAGAAATTGCACACCGCTATCTCATGACATAATACGACTTCTTTGGCTTGCCAGATCGAACTGGCTGTAAATTCAGGAAGAGGCACCTTTCGGTGTCGATACAGAAAGGCAAGACTATAGCTTGTGCCTCCAGACAGTTAAAGGTTCATGAGAAGAATTATCTGAATGATGACTTAGAATTGGATGCATTAGGTTTTGCTTTGAAAATATGGCGTCACTACTTTTATGGTGTTCATGTTGACATATTCACTGATCACAAGAACCTCCAATATGTATTCACTCAGAAGGATCTAAATCTTATATAGAGGAGGTGGTTAGAATTACTCAAGGATCATGATATGAGTATTCTTCACCACCTAGGTAAAGTTAATGTGGTTGTTGATGCTCTAAGCATGTTATCCATGGGGAGTACCGCTCATGTTGAAAAACAAATGATGGAGTTAGCTAAAGATGTGCACCGACTTGAACACTTGGAGTCAGACTTATGGATTCCACAAAAGGAGGAATAGTGGTGACCAATGAGGTTGATTCAGCATTAATGTAAGAGGTGAAAGAGAAGCATGACCAAGATATCATTTTGCTTGACTTGAAGGCATATGTTCATAAGCAAATAGCATTAGCTTTTGAACAAGGGGAGATGGTGTGTTAAAGTATCAACGTAGGTTGTGTGTATCTATGATGGATGGACTCCTAGAGATAATCATGGAGGAAGCTCATATCTCTAGATATTACATTCTTCTGGGTTCCACAAAGATGTACCGCGATTTGGGAGAGGTATATAGGTGGGAAGGCATGAAGAAGGGCATTGCAGAGTTTGTTGCCAAGTGCCTGAATTGACAACAACTGAAAGTAGAACACCAAAAGATGGGAGGTTTGGCTATGAATATAGAACTTTCAAAATGGAAGTGGGAGATGATTAATATGGACTTTATTATACTCTTGTCAAGATCTCGAAGGCTGCATGATTCTATGTGGGTGATTATCGATAGAATGACAAAGTCAGCCCATTTCTTGCCAGTAAATACTATCTATTCAGCCGGGAATTATGCTAAGTTGTACCTTCAATAAGTGGTAAGACTTCATGGAGTTCCAGTTTCCATTATTTCAGATAGAGGTGCACAATTTATTGCATAATTCTAGAAATATTTCTAGAAAGGTTTGGGTTCAAAGGTAAGCTTAAGCACTGCTTTTCATCCTCAAATAGATGGAAAAGCAAAACATACTATACAAATTTTAGAACACATGTTGAGATCATGTGTGATTGACTTCAAAGAAAATTGGGATGATCACCTACCTCTCATTGATTTTGCTTACAACAACTGTTACCATTCGAGCATCCAAATTGCTCTATATGAAGCTTTTTATGGGATAAGATACAAATATCCAATTGGGTGGTTCGAAGTTGGTGAAGCAAGGTTAATAGGAGCATATCTAGTTCACCAAGATATGGTGAAGGTGAAAGTTATTCAAGAGTGATTGAAAACGGCATAGAGTCACCAAAAGTCCTACACAAATGTTCGGAAAAGGTCATCGGAGTTTGAGGTACATGATAGGATGTATCTGAAATTTTCACCCATGAAAGGTGTTATGAGATTTGGTAGGAAAGTGAAATTTAGTCCCTGGTATATTGGTCCTTAAAAAATCTCCAAAAGAATTGGCAATGTAGATTATGAGTTGGAGCTACCCCAAGAGTTAGCAGTGGTTCATCCGATATTTAATATTTCTATGTTGAAGAAGTTCTTGGGTGATCCTTCATTGATTATACAAACTGATAATATTGGGATTAAGAATAGCTTATCCAATGAAGAGATTCCGGTCCAGATTTTAGATCGTCAAGTTTGCAAGTTGAGAACTAAGGAAGTTGCATTCATCAAGGTCCTTTGGTGGAACTAATTCGTTGAAGAAGTGACTTGGGAAGCTGAAGAGGATATGAAGAATAGATACCCACATCTATTTTAATCTGCAGAGAATGCAGATCAACATACTAAATTCTCTTTTGAGCACTTTATAAGTCTATGTGTAAGCATGATATTACTTGCTTTTGTTGTTGAGTGCTAAGATGATGTTACTACCCTTAGATTAGTGAAACAGTTATCATTCAAGGATTAATGTTACCAATGGGGAGATATTGTAACATCTCGTAATTCGGAATTTCTAGGAATAATCCTAAAAACCAAAAGTAATCACTTTCGGAAATAAAGGGAAATATCTGGAAAATTGCTTAAGTTTAAAAAGTGATTCTTCGTCATTTTCAAATGGCCATAACTTATAGATCAGGGAAAGTTAGGGGAAGTTCTTTATATGTATGGAAATTCCTTGGGAAGATCTTTCCAACGGCGCCGATTTTTCTCATGTTTGATGTCATATGAGGGAGATATACCTTTCAAAATTTGGGTTGTTGGACTAAGGAAATTCCAATCCGGAGTTTGGTAAGGGTAAAGTAGTCTTTTCACCCTACTATTTCTTAGTTCATTTTTAGGGTTTATTAGGGGTAAAAGTAAGCCTTAATTCATTTTTTCGAAAATTTGAATATGCTTAGGGCATGGGAGAAAAGATAAGAGAAGAACAAGAAAGGAGAAAAGACCAAGAATTCTTCAACAACACCAAGATCGTTGAGTGGAATTCGTCTAGGGTAATTCATATAAGGTACGTGAGATAATCTTTGTTCGGTTAGTTCACCCACACACAACAATTTGCTTAATTCAGCAAATTCAGAGTGGATTGAATGATGAACGTGGAAGTTCTTGATGAAAATTCAGTGAATACTTGTTGGTTGAGTTTATTTATGCCTTTAGTTGATTTGATTCATGATTTCGGGATATTTTTGAGTCTTATCTTTATTTATTGAGGTATTTAGTAATCCTAAGTGTTGTGGGTGAGATCCATGGAAGTTTAGAAGGTTTAGAGATGAAAAACAGGAAAAAAGGCAGAAGTCCCGCCTGACAAGCCTTGGGGCACCACGCCTGCCAGAGCCCCACAAGGCAGACACAGTCTGATAGAGCTTGGCGCGCCGCGTCAGCCGGAACCTCTCAGGATATTTTTTGTCCGTCAGGCTCTAGTGCCCTACGCTTCTCAGAGCGCAAGGGCCACCTTAAGATCCCATTCCTCTCTCATCTTTCCAAACTAGTTCCTAAGTGATGTACCTATGTTTCTTAATTGATTACAACACTATAAGTTACTCATGAAGTCATCCATAAACATGAGATCATGATCCTTGAATCCATAATCCAATTCAAGGGAAGTTAATATCAAAGTCAAAGAAGTTAAGAGTTAAGGAAAAAGTTAAGAAGTAAGTCAAAGTAAGTTCTTAAAGTTTTCAAAAGTCTTAAAAAAACATTTTAAATTTGTTTCAAGTCTCAAGCTACAAGTTGAGAAAAGAGAAAAGAGATGAGTAAAATTCTCAAAAGCTATAAGGGAACTAAGTATTCCCAAAGAGTTAAGTTTCAAGTTAAGCGAAGAGTAAAGAGTCGAGTTCATTTCTCAAGAGTTATAAGGGAACTAAGTAGTCCCTAAGAGTTAAAAGGTTTTCACATTTTGAGAAAGAAAGGAAGTTAGACTTCCGCAGAACCTTTAAATAGTTTTAGAAAAACGAAACTATGATTTCCAAGAGAGCTTTAAAAGCTAAGTTTGAGCAATTACCTCAAACCATAGAAGAAGTTGTTTTGAAAACACATGAGCTAAGTATTTTGGGAGGAGTACTGAGAAAAAATATTGGGATGCGAGTTCATATTAATTCCAGTCTCCATAAACCATGTAGCCAAAATGGACAGAGAAAGGGTCATACTTATTAGATGATTCCTTAGTGTTTTTTTAGCATAGACTAGTGGATCGACTTAGTAGTCCAGGTTCTAAACTGAAGGCAAGGTATAGAGCGGTTCTTTTGCAGCGTGAGGTATACATTGTACCATCGTTTAAGCTCATAGCGATGGTTGTCAGTTAGCGAATCTCCCATAGAAATTATATTACTTTCAATTATAAGTAAAGTTTAGTTTATTAATGAATTTCCTTTAATGAACTAAGTGTTTACACTGTTTAACGAGCTTCGTATATACTGCATGTGTCTTTACTGTATTATATTGAATTATTTCGTCTTGAGTTGAGCAAAGTCAAAGTAAGTTTATTCTTAAATCCTTTCAAGCTTGATAGTTGTCGTTTAGCTTTCAAACTCATGTACTCATACATCAATGTACTGAAGCTAGTTAGTCTCCATCTTCTTATGATGCAGACACATGTAACCAGGATCAGTACCCAGTGCCTCATTGATCCGGTTGAACATTCGGAGTCAATGGTGAGACTTCTTGCATTCTGGAGGACTCTTTTATTCGCTTTCTAGTATATCATTTATAGGATAATGAGGGGTCTTTCCCAACATCCATCCAAGTAATGTTGAGGCCTTATATAAAGTCAAATAGTCAGTTTGAGTCTACTATTTCTATATTTCAAATAATTTGTTATGAGACTTAATGTCAGTTTGGCCAACTTATTATTTCTTTGAGTTATATCATAGTTTAGTAAGTGAGGGAAAGCGTTCGCTCAAGACCAGTATTGTTCATTGGGTGTCGACCATGTCCAGGGTGTAGTCTTAGTGCGTGACAATAAAAAGATCATTCTAAAATTTCTACACACCTTAATCTTTAATTAGTTATAACATAATAATATCCGCTTTCTTAATATAAGTGTAATGACTCATACAGTCATTTATTGTATTTGGACTTGTATCCCCTATAAAACCCTTCTCTAAACTTTATATTGTGGTTTTTGACTTGGGAGTATGTATGACATGATCCCTGATGTGACCGATACACAATTCGAGGAAGAATATCTAATTATAGGACTTAAAAATGACAAATTTGATAAAGGTCAATAATTTTGGATTAGCGAACTTGGAATTGAGTTTAGCGAACTTGGAATTGAGTTGTTACCCTTCCATTAGGACCGGAGGGTATTTATGAATTAATTAGTAGCAATCCCAAGCTAAGGAACAACTATTAGATCTATATTTATCTTACTTTACAATATTTCAATTAAATAAACAAACTCGCATATGCATTATTTCAGGAAAAAAAAATCAATTCCACTCTATCAAAATTAACATAAAGAAATTGAAGCAAATTTGACAGAAATGCTAATAAATACCGTCAGAATTTTAATATCTCATACCATCTATAAGATGTTCTTTTATTTAAGAACTCATATATGTATATATATGTGTGTGTATGTGTGTGTGTGTATGTATTTACTAGTTTTGATCTACGTGTGATGCACGTGAATATCAAATCATATACCACACTAATTTTTAAAATAAAGTAAATGTTATTTTTTTAAAAATCACAATTAAAATCTCTTAGTTACGTCTCTTAAATATATTTTCTTCTCTCTTTTTACTATGGTACTTTGTTATTATTGTATTGTTGGTGTTCTTACTTTTATATATTGTAATATAAATAAATATTGTTATAAAATGTTGAAGATGTAATAAATTTGATGTTTTAGTTAGCATATTAGAGTAATTTAATATTCATGTCAGGGACTATTCTAATTTCACTAGCCTATATGATTCTCCACGTCTATAAATCAATCTTGATGTTTTAAGAAAAGATCTAAGAACATAAAAAAAACTTGTTTTAAAAATGTGAGGAACCCCTTCATTTATAGTTAAAATGTGTATTAAAGTTTAAAAATGTGAGGAACCCCTTCATTTATAGTTAAAATGTGTAGTAATAGTATGCTCATATTGCTCCATCATAAAAAATATAGTAGATATACTAAATAGGATGTTTTAAGAAGAAAAATAAGGAATATTTTTTTAAAAAATGTAGTTTATAACTTGGAGGAATCGCCTTTTTTTTTATAGCCAACAAAGGATAGTGAATTAAAAACTAGTTATTGTGCCCTATCAAAAAGATGTCATAATCCTTTAGTTATATATAAGAAAATTAACATCATAAAATAGGAAAATAAATTATTAGTATCATTAATTTATTCTTTTCCCAGAGAACCCAAATTGAATAGAAGATTAATACTACATGGAAAGAAAATCCACAATCGACCTCCAAGAAAGTAAAGTAATTATCTATTAAATTCTATACTATTTGTCATTAATAAAAAAATTGTAAATTTTATTTCTAAAATTAAACTCAGATTAAAAAATATAATTTAAAACAAATTACTTTCCTATGCTCAAGGAGTGGGTGGGAATCTTCGCGGATTTGACCTACATTAGGTACATAATATCAGCCTAGTAATGAGAAATAGGTGTTACTAATGTGAATCAACTAAAGCAGATCATTGCCAACGAAGTTATTTTTTATTTATTTTAGATGGTCGAAACAGATTACAAAGTGAGGAGTTGAACAATTACCAATAGGATGAAAATTTAGATAGTTAACCAACTTAACTATTTATAAGATCTCCTAATGAAAAATGCTTCCAACTCTAAACATGTAATTTGATTGAACTTATTTGGTAGAGTTTATTAGCAAAAATAATGCATGCATTAATTATATGTATTAATAATCCCTTGTTTGGTGCATTTTGTATGTTATGTTATTGTATATTAAGGAGTGTATTACTAATACCTAGAAATCAATTGTGTTAGTAATGCAAAGGATTTAATGTATACATTAATATGGTTAAAGACTCAATTACCCCTAAAAATTACTTTTACATTTATTCCACCATGATTGTGAAAGATACTTTTGTAAATAAATATTTTTATAAAAGGCATACTATTTATAATACATCAATCCAAACAACGCATATGAAATAATTTATGCATAAATAATACAAGTATAACTATTATATGTATTTCTAATACACTATATTGGGTATAATTTTTGTACACTCTACCAAACGATTTGCGGATGGAATAGTATTATTCCGTTATGTGAAATTTTATTTATGATATTGAAAGGGACCACTTATATTATGGAGTCAATTTGATATCCCTCTATAGGTGTGTTTGAACAGCAATATTGATCTTTCTAAAATTACTTATTTATTATTTGTTTATGTATGATCGATACATTATTTTTATTTTTTCAAAAATTATGTCTGTAACGACCTGTTTAGTCATTTTGAGCAGCAGACTTCAATTCTGGAAAAACTGGCAGAAGCGACGGACCCCACGATGAACAGTCATGGGCACGATGGACCGTCGCAGGGTCTCACTTCAAAACACTTAGAAAATCTGAAATTGGGTACTGAAAATCGACTCTCTGAACTTCGTAACGAAATGGCAGGACGGACCGTCACAGGTGTGACGGACCGTCACAGACCCTTCAGAGAAATTGAGTCTCTGAAGTCTGTGATGGAGCAGCAGGATGGACCGTCGCAGGCGCGACGGGCCGTCACAGACGGCGTAATCCCAGTTTGGGTCAGATTTCTTTATACGTTTTAAGGGACATTTTGGACTATTCCTACTTTAATTATAAAGTTAGAGGGTTAATGTTAATAAGTCTAATTACTTGGGGGTTAAAAGAGGTAACCTTAAGTTAATTAGTGGGTTATTGTTGCCATCTTTATTCTTAATTATATACTAATTAGGGTAAAAGAAAGAGGGTTTGAATAAAGAAAATAGAAAGAGCAAAGAGAGGGAAGGAGAATCGATAGAGAGAGACGAACGAAGAGGAAAAACACAAGCCTTTGGGAAATTCTTGCTTGATCACTAGTCTTCGGTGGAGGTAGGTTATGGTTTTTATGCTATTGGTAGTAAACTCTTAATAGCGAATGATATGTATTGGTAGTATTGTAAACCCTTCTATATGCTTAATTGTATGCTTGCATGAATGTGATTATGTAATTGTGATATAATAAGCATGATGAAGCTATTGAATCCTAAATCTTGAAAAGAAACCCTAATCTACTTTGTTAATGATGATGCCTTAGTATAAAAGAATGCTTGATGAACGAAAGTAGTGAGATTAGGGGATCGGGTGCCACGTTCCGGTACCAGGATAGTACATGAGGATCGGGTGCCACGTTCCGGTACCAGGATAGTATATGAGGATCGGGTGCCACGTTCCGGTACCAGGATAGTATATGGATCGGGTGTCACGTTCCGACACCAGGATAGTATATGGATCGGGTGTCACGTTCCGACACCAGGATAGTATATGGATCGGGTGCCACGTTCCGGTACCAGGGTAGAATATGGATCGGGTGTCACGTTCCGACACAGGATAGAATGAGGATCGGAGGGTCACATTCCGACACCAGGATAGTATATTGAGGAGCGGAGTGTCACGTACCGACACGAGGGGAAAAAAGATAATGAATCTTGAAAGATGTTAATATATTCAATCTAATGAACCAAATTCCCAAATGAGTATGATGAGGAGGCGTGATTCCTCATTGATGTACTTGGTGTTGTAACCAAGGGCTATGGTAACTGTAAATGCTGCATGTTAAGGATATTAGTTGATTTTATGATATTGCTTAATATATATTGTTTTCTATTTTGAGTTGGCCGATGATACCTACTCAGTACCCGTGTTTGTACTGACCCCCTACTTTTATGTTTTCTTCTTTTTTATTTGTGGAGTGCAGCAAACGTGCCGTCGTCTTCAACTCAACAGTAATTCTAGCCAGTCTTCGTCATTCCAGATATCAGGGTTAGCTAATGCTTCTAGCTTGGACTGGATCTTCCTCTTCATGTCTTGATGCCTTGAAGTTCCGGCATGGACTAGCTTTATGTATTTTTAGCTTCTTAGAAACTCTTAGATTTAGTAATTTGAAGTAGATGTTCTTGTGATGATGACTTCCAGAATTTGGGGAATAATAGATGTTGAATTTTAAAAGTTAATGGATTGGTTTTATTTAATGAGTTTGAGTCTTCCACATTATTTACTGTTGATATTATATTGAAATGTTAAGGTTTAGATTGGTTGTTTCGCTCACATAGGAGGGTAAGTGTGGGTGCCAGTCGCGGCCCGGATTTGGGTCGTGACAAACTTGGTATCAGAGCATTAGGTTCGTTGGTCTCATCACACAAGAACGAGTCTAGTAGAGTCTTAAGGAACGGTAGGGGGACGCCTTTACTTTTCTTTGAGAGGCTATAAGACTTTAGGAAAATTCTATTCTTTCATTCTCTCTTTCGTTCTATTACTTGGGTCCAATTGGTATCTAGGTGATACAAATTGGTATCTTACCATCTTCACTCTATTTCGCAGATGGTTAGAACTAGAGCAACGACTACGCCAACACCAACACCAGCACCGGTGGGACAGGGTGCGTCTGAGCCAGCCACTGGGGCTGTAGCTCGAGGAAGAGCAGCGGCAAGAGGCCGTGGTAGAGGTCGTGGGAGGACGTCCTCTAGGGGAAGAGGACGAGCACCTAGCCCATCTGATACTAGGGCAGTGACTCCTCCACCGACTGAGGAGGTAATAAGAGAAGGGGAGGATGGGGAAAATGAAGAAGTGCAGAATGAGTGATTGCAACCCCAGCCTACCCCAGAGATGATAAATCAGGTGCTCGCTTATCTTAGTGGATGGTCTAATCAGGGTCAGGCACCTCCAGTGTTTTCTGCACCAACACCTCCGGTTTCAGAGGTACAACATGCAGCCACTATGGCTCCTCGTATGGATGCCTTATTGGACATAGGAACGTTTCCACATCTGACTACTGAGCCTGTAATGACAAATGATCAGCATGAACTCATTAGTAAGTTCTTGAAATTGAAACCTCCAGTCTTCAAGGGTGCTGAATCTGAGGATGCTTACGATTTTCTGGTTGATTGTCATGAGATACTACACAAGATGGGTAGAGTAGAACGGTTTGGTGTTGAGTTCGTGAGTTATCAGTTTCAAGGGAACGCCAAAATGTGGTGGCGGTCACATGTTGAGTGTCAACCAACGGGGGCACCACCTATGACTTGGGCCTCATTCTCTAGCTTGTTTATGGAGAAGTATATCCCCCGGACTTTGAGGGATAGGAAAAGGGATGAGTTTTTGAGCCTAGAGCAAGATAGGATGTCGATTACTGCATATGAGGCTAAGTTTCGTGCATTATCCCGATATGCCACCCAACATTGTTTCAGTACACAAGAGCGGATTCGTCGTTTTGTGAAGGGGTTGAGACCAGAGTTCCGGATTTCAGCCTTACAGGTAGCGGCTACAGCGAAATCTTTTCAAGAAGTGGTAGACTTCGTAACAGAGGTAGAGGGAGTGAAGCCAGATGACTTCACCATGGCAACTACATCAAAAAGGTTTTGAAAGGGAGGTAAGTTTAATGGTTCTTACTCTAGAGGAAAGGTTCCGGAGGTTACTCAGTCCGACCAATTCAGTCTTCTCTACAGACTGTAGTTGGGGGTCCACCTCAAACCGGTCAACACTTCTCTGAGAGACCTATGCATGAACCCAGAGAGTGTTATGGATGTGGGGAGATTGGACACATCAAGAGGTATTGTCCGAAACAGAGTTATAGACCCCCAATGGCTAGAGGTAGAGGTGGTCATGGTAGAGGCCATTATTCTGGAGGACGTGGTGGCCGAGGTAATGGTGGTCACCAAAATGGCCGAGGTGATGGGCAAACTGGAGCCACTACATCACAACATAGTAGGAGCAACGGACAAACAAACGAAAGGGCCCATTGTTACGCTTTCCCTGGGCGGTCTGAAGCGGAGGCATCTGATGCTGTCATCACAGGTAATCTTCTGGTTTGTGATTGCATGGCTTCTGTATTATTTGATCCTGGATCCACATTTTCTTATGTATCTTCCTCATTTGCTAATGGTCTAAATTTACATTTTGAATTACTCGATATGCCTATTCGTGTTTCTACTCCGGTGGGTGAGTCTGTGGTAGTTGAAAATGTATATAGGTCTTGTTTGGTGAACTTTGTGGGGAGAAACACTTATGTAGATTTGGTTATCTTAGAAATGGATGATTTTGATGTAATTCTGGGTATGACTTGGCTTTCTCCGCAATTTGTGATCTTGGATTGTAATGCTAAAATGGTGACGTTAGCCAAGCCTGGGACAGATCCGTTAGTGTGGGAGGGTGACTACACTTCCAATCCGGTGCGTATCATCTCCTTTCTTGGTGCTAAGAAAATGGTTAGTAAAGGGTGTTTAGCTTTCTTGGCACATCTCAAGGATGACACTACCCAAGTACCTTCAATTGAGTCGGTTTCGGTGGTCCGTGAGTTTCTGGATGTGTTCCCTGCAGATCTTCCTGGTATGCCACCAGATAGGGATATTGACTTCTGTATTGATCTTGAATCGGGTACTCGCCCCATTTCTATACCCCTTATAGAATGGCTCCCGCGGAGTTAAGAGAGTTAAAAGCACAACTTCAAGAGTTGTTGAACAAAGGCTTCATTAGACCAAGTGCATCTCCTTAGGGTGCTCCGGTTTTGTTTGTGAAGAAGAAGGATGGGAGTTTTCAGATGTGCATAGACTACCGGCAGTTGAACAAGGTAACCATAAAGAACAAGTATCCTCTTCCTCGCATTGATGACTTGTTCGATCAGTTACAAGGTGCTTGTGTCTTCTCTAAGATTGACTTGAGATCCGGTTATCATCAATTGAAAATACGGGCAACGGATGTGCCAAAGACTGCTTTTAGAACCAGGTATGGGCATTACGAATTTGTAGTGATGTCTTTTGGTCTTACGAATGCCCCTGCTGCGTTCATGAGTTTGATGAACGGGGTTTTTAAGCCATATTTGGATCTCTTTGTGATCGTGTTTATTGATGATATACTGATATACTCTAAAAGTAAGGAGGAACATGAGGAGCATTTGAAAATGGTATTGGAAATGTTGAGGGAGAAAAAGCTTTATGCCAAGTTCTCTAAGTGTGAGTTTTGGCTAGATGCAATGTCCTTCTTGGGGCACTTGGTTTCTAAGGATGGAGTGATGGTGGATCCTTCTAAAATCGAGACAGTGAAGAATTGGGTAAGACCTACTAATGTGTCAGAAATAAGGAGCTTTGTTGGGTTAGCCAGCTACTACTGCCGATTTGTCAAGGGATTCTCTTCTATTGCTTCCCAACTGACGAACTTGACTAAGCAAAATGTTCCATTTGTATGGTCGGATGAATGTGAAGAAAGCTTTCAAAAGCTCAAGACCTTGTTGACTACTGCACCAATCATTACCCTGCCAGTGGAAGGTAAGAATTTCATTGTCTATTGTGATGCATCCTATTCGGGTTTGGGTGCAGTGCTAATGCAAGAGAAGAATGTGATTGCTTATGCTTCAAGACAATTAAAAGTGCATGAACGTAACTATCCAACTCATGATTTGGAATTGGCCGCGGTAGTGTTTGCATTAAAGCAATGGAGACACTATTTATATGGGGTTAAGTGTGAGGTCTATACGGATCATCGTAGCCTACAGTATGTCTTCACTCAGAAAGATTTGAACTTGACACAGAGGAGATGGATGGAGCTACTAAAGGACTACGATATCACTATCTTGTATCATCCGGGAATGGCTAATGTTGTAGCAGATGCCTTAAGTAGAAAGGCAGGGAGCATGGGAAGTCTAGCTCACTTGCAAGTTTCTAGACGCCCATTGGCTAGAGAGGTTCAGACTCTGGCTAACGACTTGATGAGGTTAGAAGTAAATGAGAAGGGAGGATTGTTGTCTTGTGTGGAGGCAAGATCTTCTTTTCTTGAAAATATTAAGGGAAAACAGTTTGATGATGAGAAACTAAGCAGAATCCAAGATAAGGTGTTGCGATGAGAGGCTAAGGAAGCAACAATCGATGAGGAAGGTGTTTTGAGGATTAAGGGAAGGGTATGTGTACCCCGAGTTGATGATTTGATCAACACTATTTTGACAGAGGCTCATAGTTCAAGGTATTCTATACATTCGGGTGCAACCAAGATGTACCGTGACCTAAAGCAACACTTTTGGTGTAGTAGAATGAAGCGTGATATTGTTGACTTTATTGCCAAATGTCCAAACTGTCAACAAGTAAAGTATGAACACCAGAGGCCTGGAGGAACACTTCAGAGAATGCCCATTCCTGAATGGAAGTGGGAGAGAATTGCAATGGATTTTGTAGTTGGCCTTCCAAAGACAATGAGTAAGTATGACTCTATTTGGGTGATTGTTGATAGGTTAACTAAATCTGCTCACTTCATTCCGGTCAAGGTGACTTACAATGCAGAGAAGTTAGCCAAACTTTACATCTCGGAAGTGGTGCGATTGCATGGGGTTCCACTCTCCATTATATCAGATAGAGGTACGCAGTTTACTTCTAAGTTTTGGAAAACAATGCATGCGGAATTGGGTACTAGGTTGGACCTTAGTACCGCGTTCCATCCTCAGACCGATGGTCAGTCTGAGCGAACGATTCAAGTGTTGGAGGATATTCTTCGCGCATGTGTGATAGAGTTTGGTGGCCATTGGGATAGCTTCTTACCCTTAGCGGAGTTTTCATACAATAATAGCTATCACTCAAGCATTGATATGGCTCCATTTGAAGCATTATATGGTAGGAGATGTAGGTCCCCCATTGGTTGGTTTGATGCATTCGAGGTTAGACCTTGTGGTACTGATCTTTTGCGGGATTCGATAGAGAAAGTGAAATCTATTCAAGAAAAGCTTCTAGCGGCGCAAAGTAGGCAAAAAGAATATGCAGATCGAAAGGTTAGAGACTTAGAGTTCATGGAGGGTGAACAAGTCTTGTTGAAAGTTTCGCCAATGAAAGGGGTGATGCGGTTTGGTAAAAGGGGTAAGCTAAGTCCAAGGTATATTGGACCATTTGAAGTACATAAGCGAGTAGGGGAGGTGGCTTATGAGTTAGCCTTGCCTCCAGGGCTGTCCGGAGTAAATCCGGTATTCCATGTGTCGATGTTGAAAAGTTACCATGGGGATGGAAACTACATTATCCGTTGGGATTCAGTTCTGCTTGACGAGAATTTGTCTTATGAGGAGGAACCTGTTGCCATTCTAGATAGGGAAATTCTCAAGTTGAGATCAAGGGAGATTGCATCCATCAAGGTGCAATGGAAGAATCGGCCGGTTGAAGAAGCAACTTGGGTGAAGGAGGTCGATGTGCGAGAAAGATACCCACACCTGTTTACAGATTCAGGTACTCCTTTTCACCCTTATTTTCCTTCTTATGATCGTTCGGGGACGAACGATGGGTAAATTTGTATCTATTGTAACGACCTGTTTAGTCATTTTGAGCAGCAGACTTCAATTCTGTAAAAACTGGCAGAAGCGACGGATCCCACGATGGACCGTCATGGGCACGACGGACCGTCGCAGGTTCTTGTTTCAAAACACTTAGAAAATCTGAAATTGGGTACTGAAAATAACATAAATATACGACTTATTTTACTGTATTTTTTCAAAAAAATATCACTTGAAAAGATTATAAAAATCTCAACAATCTCGTATTTCTGGATATATCACTTGACACAATATATCGGCCGAATATATCACTTAACGTGATATATCGAGAAGTTGAGTGATGCAGACGAAATCAAGAGGTGATGTATTGAGATATTGTGGGATGTATTCGAAATCCATACACGATGTATCGGGGCGCTTTGGGACGTATCGTGATTCCACCAAATTTAGTTATTTTTTATTTTAAAAAATAAAAATAGAATGTAATTAGCTCTTAACAAGTTATGTGAATAGAAGTCTTTGCATCTTCCAGAATTTGGGAAAAGAATATTGAATGAGCTATAGGTATATGTATATATTGTATGTGTTACACAAATATTCATTAAAAGTTAATGAACTATTTTACTCTTTATTAAGTAGCTAATAATATTTTATCAAATGTTATCGGCTTACAGTCCATTCAATTAGTTAAAATGTTTACTTCTGATCTTCTTCATTTATTTCATCTAAATGGCTTATTATTTTCACATAATTAGACTGTGTTTGACATTACTGCTAAAAATAACTACTAAGGAATGGATTTAAATAGATTTGAGGAAAAAGGCTTTTGAAAAATAGCAATTTGTGTTTGCTTAGTTATTCAAAAAGTGTTTTTGATAAGCAGATTGTCTTTGGCCATAAATTTTTGAAAATTATTTTTAAGAGTCAAAATACAAAAAAGGACAAGTATCAATACAAATTTTAATATAAAGATTATTTTAAAGAGAGAAATTATTTTAAATATTTATCATTAAATTTTTTATTATTTTTTATTTTTATTAAATTAGCTTTTACATTTATTAATAATTATATATTAAAATTATCAATATTTTATATAGAAATATAAAAAAAAAATTAAGTACGAATATAATAATTTAAATATACTTGAAATAAAAATCATTCCACAAATTAAATCATTACATACGAAAATTAACTACAAAAACAAATGAATGTAAGAAATATATTGGAAATATGTAAATATAACAAGGATATTTGGTCTAGAAAATATAATTTTCTATTTTTACTTTTTTTAATTAAGTAATAAAAAATTTAGTTTCTTCTCAACACTTGAAAAACTACTTGTCCTCTAGAATGGTAGGACATAGCCGCATCGGGTGTTTACATCAATTCAATACATCCATGACATGTGTTTAAATTTATAGTTAATTTTAATTAAACATAATTAACTAGGTAGAGTACTCGTGCTTCGCACGGGATTGAACTATGTTATTAAGATCACATTGATCATTCGGTAATATTAGAATTTTGATATATATACTACATTGTCAAGATCGTTTTATCTTAAGGTAATCCAAAATCTTAAAAGTCCTATATATTTTTTATTTTTTATACAAAAATTATGAGTCATAGAGATATTTTATGTATAATAAAGAAGTTTGAGAAATCTCCATGAAAATAGTTGCTCAGAAGTAACAAAATTTTTAAAAACCCAAGAACTTATAAAGAAAAACATCATAAGTAAAAGAAGAGACAAAAAAGCCTCGAACAACAACACTTTCAAGTAAAGTGCAACATCAGGTCCATACAAGAACATAATTAGATAATTCAAATGGAGGATCTTTGGCTCCTTTCTTATGACCCTAATATTGCTAGTATCATAAATGTTTTTCCTCATTGTCTCAGAATAGTCAATACTATTGCTTAGGTTTCACATCACCAGCCCAACTTATTTGGAATTGAATCATAGTTATTGTTATGGTTACTATGTTTATAAAGAATTAATGCAATTATCAACAAAACAGTAGGCGACATCATTCATAATTGAATATTCTAAACTAATATTTTTAGACATAACTATTAAAATCTCAAAGCATAATTTTCTGAGTGCTTGAACTCAAAAATATCCACAAATAATAATAAAGACAATCTTACTTTCCTAACAATCAATAAGAAAAACGCATGTTGTTTAACATATTTTTCAGAATGATAGTTGTCAATCTGTACTAAAGTTTGCGCTCACAAATTTCATTAAAAGAAGCCAAATGAAAGAGTTATTACTTATTTATTAAAACCCAAAAAAATCAAAAGAAAGAGTTATCACTACGGCAAAAATGATCTTTAGTGACAATTTAAATTGTCCCTGGAAAAAGTCCATACTAACATTGAATCTAATGACAATTAATAAATGTATAGGTAAAGGCTCTAGCACTCTTCGTTACTGTGCATATTCGTTACCGATAGAAAAATATATTTTTAGTGTATTTTTGACATTTTTTAGTTTCAAGAAAACTTGATCACTTATTATTCCTAAAAAGAAGAGACGAAGAAATACGACACATTAGTTAACTTGTGATAAAGAAGTAAAGTAATTGTCTCTATACTAATATTCTAGGAAGGGTGCAATGACATATAAAATGTTTGTACATAAGAATGAGCAATCAAAATAATGTACTAACTGTGACAAAGCAGAGAGGAATCTGTTTAGATCTTTTAACAAACATCAGCATTGGTTGCATACTAGTTATCACATATTTATTCTTTTGTGCTATCAAATATAGCACAACCCACAAGAAATTTTTCAAAAAAATATACGAATAAAACTATAGAAAGAGACAAAATAGAAGATAAATTTCCATTCATCCTCACTGGAAGTTTTAACAGAATTAAAAAAAAAGATGCAAAAATAGAAAAAAGAAATTACAATAGATACATGAATTACTATGACTAATAGTAAAAGATTAAGCTTCATTAGACAGGACGAAGAAAACTTTGAGGTACAAAACACACTTAATAAGAAGCTTAATTAATGTATTTAAACTCAACTCCCCTAAAGCAAAAAAAAAACTTAAAATAATAGAGGCAGAAATAAAAGTTTGTTATTAAAGAACCAAATATAATGAATTGAACCATTTCAGCAGTTTTCAAAGTTGTGGAGTGAGAGGTGCAACGGTAGTTATGTCACATTGCGATTAAAATTATTTTTCTTTATTTATATGAATAAGCTTGTAGTAAGGGAAGATAAAGAGATTGATTTTCAATCATTCTTGCTGAAATTTTTAAAAGGGTCACCAAATATTAAAAAGAAATTGTCATAAATAACTATCACTTATGGTAAAGATTAATCTCCTTGAAGTAGGAGAAAGAAGAATTTAAGAAAAGCAAAAAAATTCATAATAAAATTACTTAATGTATTTGAATTCGAAACAAAGTGTAGGACATAACTCTTTGAAAAAGATAAAACCTTTCACAAAGGTCATAACCTTACATTAAATTCAGAACTTTTTGTAAAAGTCATAACTCTTCATAACAGTCGAACCTCTTAATAAAATTCGTAACTCTTTCTAAAGGTGCAACTTTTCAAAACAGTCACAACATTTCATAAAGTCACAACTTTTCATAAAAGTGAAGATTAGTTTTGGTAATTGGTAAATTTAAAGGGGAATCCTTCTTATATATATATATATATATATATATATATATATATATATATATATATATATATATATATATATATATATATATATATATATATATATATATATATAATTAACATGTCTTTTACATTATTAAATCACATAATAATGAAAATTATATTAATTGGGTGTAAACACCCAGTGCGAGTAAATTTTTGTTGTGAAATAGAGTTTTTATATACCCTAAATTAACATCTCAAGCAAAAATTATAAACATTCGAAATTTCACTAATTTACAACTATACTAGTCTCGAGTAAAATTGTCATAATGAATTACTTTAAACATGAAATGATACAAAATTGGTGAAATTTGAAATAAAATTGTTGACATACAATTTTTATATGCCATGGCTCACCTAATTCATTACGTATTAAAAGATATGGTTGTATACATTGTTTGTCTTCTAAAGAGACACACATTGTTTACATGTAGTTTTTTGTGAAAATTTTTTGTGGTGTTTGTGATGATTTGATAAATTATATGTATTAGTTCGAATGGATAAATATAGGTATCAATAAGTTCAAATGAGGTATGGACCGTGAAATTGAGTTTTTCCAAACCTGAAATTAACATCTAAAAAGTAGAAATTATGACTTTTGAAGTTTCACTTAGTTACAATTACACTAGTATCTAGTAAAATGGTCATAATGATTTACTTTAAACATTAAATTACAAAATTGTGGCATTTCAAAGAAAACTCATTGACTTAAAATTTTCACGTGTAATGGCTCACCTAATTAACTACGTACTAAAAGATATGGTAGTATACATTGTTTGCTTTCTAGAGAGAGACACATTGATTACATGTAGTTTTTTGACCAATTTCTTCATGGGCGTGTTGTGATGATTTAATAAATTATGTGTTAGTTCAAATGGATAACTATAGGTATTAATTAGTTGAAATGAATTATGGACTCAAATAGAGTTTTTCAAGACCTGAAATTAACATCTAAAATCAAAATTATGAACATTCAAAAATTCACTTATTACGATTACACTAGTCTCTAGTAAAATGATCGTAAAGATTTACATTAAATATTAAATAATACAAAACTTGTGGCATTTGAAAGAAAACGCGTTGACCTATAATTTTAAATATCATGACTCACCTAATTTATTACGTACTAAAAGATATGTTAGTGTACATTGTTTGTCTTCTCGAGTGGCACACATTGATTGCATGTAGTTTTTTGACAAAAATTTTTGTTGATATTTATGAAGATTTAATAAATTATGTGTGTTATTACGAATAGATAATTATAGATATTAATAAATTGAAATGAGTTATGGACCGTGAAATAGGGTTTTTCAATACCCCAAATTAACATCTAAAGAAAAAATTATGAATGTTTGAAATTTCTCCTATTTGCAATTACACTTTTATCTAGTGAAATGTCATATTGAAACATTAAAGAATACAAAATTGTTGACATTTTAAAGAAAACTCATTGACCTATAATTTTCATATGTCATGGCTCATCTAATTAATTACGGACTAAAAGTTATGATAGTATACATTGTTTGTCTTCTAGAGAGACACACATTTATTGCATGTAGTGTTTTATCCAAAGTTTTTTCTGGGTGTTTGTGATGATTTAATAAGTTATGTGTGTTAGTTCGAATGAATAATTATAGGTATTAATAAGTTCAAATGAGGTATGTATCGAGAAATAGAGTTTTCTATGCACAAAATTAACAAAATTATGAACGTTCGAAATATCTCTAATTTACAATTACACTAGTCTCTAATAAAATGGTCATGAAAAGTTGGGACTTTTAAGAAGAGCTGCGACTTTTATGTAAATTTGTGACTTTTATGGAAAGTTGTAACTTTTATGAAAAGTTGGGACTTTTATGAAGAGTTGCGACTTTAATGAAGAGTTGCGACTTTTGTGAAAAGTTGCGACTTTAAAGAAGAGTTGCAACTATTATTAAAAGTTGTGACTTTTATGAAAGGTTGTAACCTTTACGAAGGGTTGAAACTTTTCCAAATAGTTGTAACATTTCTGATAATGCACAAATATTTGTGCAGAACACCGTTTGATTCTATAAATAAAGGGATTTCCTCTCATTTTAAAACAACGAAAATTCTAAACCTTTCTTCTTCTTTTCTTCTTCTTTTATTCTTCTTCACAACTAAATATTTGTGTACATTGTTCCTATTGAGTGTCTCACTGACACCATTGCTAATGTTACAGTTCTTGGTATGTATTTTTACAATCGTTAATTTCTAATTATGTTATTAAGAATAAATGATAAGATAAATTACCTTTATCAACTAAATTTTTGTGTACTTAGTTTGTGTAGAGTGGATCACTGACACCATTGCTCATTTTAAATATCTTGGTACGTATTTTTAAAGTCATTAGTTTATACTTATGTCATTAAGGATAAATGATAAGATAAGTTACCCCTATCTCAAAAAAATTGACAAGATGTAATAAGTTTCATTTTCCTTTACATTATTATTGTTTGTTATCACGTAATTTTGTATATAAGATAATATAGTGTTTTAGTTTTAATGACTGATAGATTTAAATTATTATTTTATAAATTTTGTGATATTAATTACAATTTACTAGTAATGATATACTTTAAGCATTAAATGATACAAAGTTGTGGCATTTGAAAAAGAACTCATTGACCTACAATTTTTATATGTCATGACTCACCTAATTCATTACGTATTGAAAGATATGGTAGTTGTCACATCCCGAGCGAACCCTTGACTAGGCCTTTTTAACTCGATGGAAGAGTTAACTCAAGATATTACTTTAAAATAATACTTAGCCAAAATGGAAATTCAAGTGTCGTAGTTTACAAAAGATATGAAAAGACTAAAGAAACTAAATCTATTTGTCTATGAAGCCTCTAAAATATGGAGGGATGATGGGACAGGACACGTAATCATCCTATCAGCTAAAAACAAGAAAAATAACAGCTTGACTAGTAAAGATGCCCTTCGGAATGAAAGGAGTCTCACCAACTGACTCTGAGCTGCTCATTAAATCAACGGTGCGCCACATGTTGATCCTAATTACCTGCGTCTGCATCATAATACGATGGAGGCCAACTGGCATCGGTACATTGAATGTACGAGTATGAGAGTTCAAATGATAAACAAATCAGGCTTGAAGGAGATTTTGAAATAAACACTTACATTGGCTCTTCTCAAATCATGAATACTTAACTAAACTCATTTCAATATTGAGCAATTTTAAATCGAGTGTATATTAAAAAAAAATTGTTTAAAAGATGATGTAAAATCTGTGTGTATACAAAGATACAAAATAACTCTAAGATGTATGTAAAAATACAAAATAATCTGATGTCAATTCATAATCATAATAAAAGACAAGACATGCTTCCTCTTAAACTCTACTCGTGCAATGCATGAATGAAGTCTCACACCCCGTTCATACTAAGCAGAACCTCTTGAAGAACCATGCAACTACTGTTGTGGGAGTTTCTCTAACTGGCAACCATCACTTAAGAGCTACAATGATAATACATCGATCTACCTAACGCTGCCAGCACATCCTATACTTGGACAAAGGTATAAGTCCTAAACTACCTAATGGATCCACTAGTAAACTAGGAAAATGGTTCATCCAAAAAGTATGAATCTTATCTACCCATGGTGGCTACATGGTTTATGGGAGCTGTGAGTTATCTTAACTCTCCCCATATCGGTGCTCAATACTACTCCCAAACTATATATACTGACTCATTTTTTTAAAAACATACTAATTTTGTGATTTGAGATTAGTGATCAAAACATAGTTTTCAAACTCTTTTGGAAATCATAGTTTTCCTGTTCGCTTCATTTTATAAAGCTATAACTCTTTTCTGAAAACTAGCCCAAAGGCTCCTTGGAAAACTTAGCTTCCTTGTTTATATGTGTAAACATTTCAAAATCTCTTTGGGGATACTTATTCCCCTATACTTTTAAAGAAAATAACTTCAACTTAAATCTTTACTCTTTACTCTTTACATAGCTCGAAACTTGAGTTTTGAAAAGACTCTTCGGGAATTACTTAGTTACCTTATATTTCTTCAAATGATGAACCTCAACTTTTTAGGGAAATACTTAGTTCCCTTAAACTTCTTTGAATGAAAGACTTCAACTTTTACTCTTTTTTTAACTTGAGACTTGAGCCTTAAATTGAACTTAAAATGTTTAAGTAAGACTCTTGGAACTTTAAGAAACTTTAGTTTGTCTTACTTCTTATCCTTTCGACTTAACTCTTAGCTTCTTAGACTTTGATAATAACTTTCCTTGAATTGGATTATGGATTCAAGTTTCATGATCTCATGTTTATGGATGATTTAATGATGTTTAGACGTACCTTAGAGTGTTGGAATCAACTAGGAATGATAGGTACATCATTTAGGAACTAGTACGGAAATATAGTGAAAGATCGGGGTCTCCAGGGGGTCTTGGTGCTCTGAGAGGCGTGGGGAACCGGAGCCTGACGGACAGAGGCTTCCCTCAGGCTCTCTGGGGGCGCGTCGCTCCAACCTGTTCCTTAGGTAAAAATCTGTCAAATTTTTCCTCTTGTTTTTTTACCTTAAATCGTTTTGATTCGATTTTATTTCTCAAATTCACTTTAGGTTCATCTGCTTACATCATATATACCAGGATCTAACCCAATGAACTCAAGAAACAACACTTAGATCATCATAGAACTCTTAAATCTCAACTCATGTTCAAGAAGGAAAGCAATTCGCGAACAACATTCAAGAACATTAGAAAATCCAATCTTTTTAGGATGAAATCATGCTGAATCAACATGTTCGGCACCTCGGTGAATGAACCTAACATTATGCAAGACTCTCATACTTTTTTAGGGATCACTGCTGAAAAAATTCACAAGTTATTCTTGACGAACTCGGCGATCTTTGCTCCCTTTTTTCTTTCTTCTTTTCTTGCATTCTTTCTCCAAAACCCTAAACTTTATTCAAAAGTATAAAACTGACCAAGTTAAGTTTAATAATAATAAACAATATGAATTTAATTAATTGGGTAAGATAAAGACTAAATTACCCTTTAAATTTTTGGATTAGACAATTTCTTAATCCAACAACCCAACTTCCAAAGAACATAATTTACTCATCAAACTCAAAATTTTGCAAACTTAGCGGCATTGAAAAGATATTCCAAGGCATTTCCATCCATATAAAGAACTACCTCTGAATCATCCTATGATAAAAGTTATTGGCCATTTGAAGTTTACCAAAAATTCATTTTCTCTAACTTAAGAAAATTTACAAATTTAAATTCTTCTCAAAACTTACTATTTCAACTTCTAAGATTCTTCCTAGCTATCTAAATTTACGAGATGTTACAGTAGTATACATTGTTTGTCTTCTAGAGAAACACACATTGACTGCATGTAACTTTTTAACAAAATTTTTGTATGGGTGTTTGTGATGATTTAATAAATTATGTGTGTTAGTTCGAATAGATAATTATAAGTATTAATAAGTTCAAATGAAGTATGAAACATGAAATAGAGTTTTTCTATACTCGGAATTAATATCTAAACACAAAAAAATTATAAACATTTAAAGTTTCATGTATTTATAATTACACTAGTCTCTTGGAAAATTATCAAAATGATTTACTTTAAACATTAAATGATACATAATTGGTGACAAACTCATTGACCTACAATTTTCATATCTCATGTCTCACCTAATTAATAACTTACTAAAATATATGGTAGAATACATTATTTGCCTTAGAGAGATACACACATTGATTGCTCGTAGTGTTTTGACAAAAAAAATTATTCGTGTTTTGTGATGATTAAATAAATTATGTCTGTTAGTCAGAATGAATAATTATAGGTATTAATAAGTTCAGATAAGGTACGGACAGTGAAATAGAATTTTTTAGACACGAATTAACATCTAAAGCCAGAACTATGAGCGTTCACAATTTTACTTATTTAAAATCACACTAGTCTCTAGTAAAATGGTCAAAATGATATATACTTTAAACATTAAATTAGAAAAAATTGGGGACATTTGAAAGAAAAATCGTTGACCTACAATTTTTATATTTCATGACTCACCTAATTCATTACGTACTAAAATATATGGTACAATACATTGTTTGCCTTCTAGATATGCACACATTGACTGCATGTAGTTTTCTAACCAAAAAATTTTGATGGTGTTTTTGATGATTTAACAAATTATGTGTGTTAGTTTGAATATATAATTATAAGTATTAATATATTCAAATGGGGTATGAACCATAAAATAGAGTTTTTTTATACCCGAAACTAAAGTATAAAGCCAAAATTATGAACTTTTGAAATTTTACTTATTTATCATTACACTAGTCTAATGATTTACTTTTAATACAAAATTTGTGGCATTTGAAACTAAACTAATTAACCTACGAATTTATACATCATGGTTCACCTAACAAATTATATAACTAACATTGTTTACCTTCTACCGAGGCACATTGATTGCATGTAGTTTTTTACCATTTTTTTGGGTGTTTGTGTTGATTTTTTAAATTATGTGTTTTAGTTCAAATCGTCAATTATAGGTATTGCTAAGTTCAAATGTGTTTTGGACCGTGACATATAGTTTTTCTATACTAGAAATTAACATCTAAAGTCCAAATATGAACGTTCAAAATATCACTTATATACAATGCCACTAGTATCTAGTAAAATGGTCATAGTGATTTACTTTAAACATTAAATGATACAAAATTCGTGGCATTTGACGGAAAACTTATTAACCTACAATTTTAATGTGTCATGGTTCACCTAATTCATTACGTACTAATATATGGTAGTATACATTGTTTTCCTTGTAGAGAGACACATATTGATTGCATACAGCTTTTTGGCCAATGTTTTTTGTGGGTATTTGAGATAATTTCATAAATTATGTATGTTCAAATAAATTATTATAGGTATTAATAAGTTCAAATGAGGCATGAACCATAAAATAGAGTTTTTTTTATACCTGAAATTATTTTATAAAAAAAATTATGAACGTCTGAAATTTCACTCATTTACAGTTACACTAGACACTAGTAATAGTGATTTACTTTATAAATTTGAATGTTACAAAATTGGTGGCATTTGAACGAAAATTGATCAACCTACGATTTTCATATGTCATGACTCAACTAATTCATTACGTACAAAAATATATGGTAGTATACACTGTTTGCCTTATAAAGAGGCACACATTGATTGCATGTAGTTTTTTACCAACAATTTTTGTGGGTGATTGTGTTGATTAAATAAGTTATTTGTATTAGTTAGAAGGATAATTGTAGGTATTAATAAGTTCAAATGAGTTTTGGACCGTGAAATATAGTTTTTCTATACCAGAATTTAACATCTAAAGCCAAAATTATGAACTTTCAAAATTTCACTTATTTACTATTACAATAGTCTTTAGTAATATGATCATAATGATTTACTTTAAACACTTAATAATACAAATTGTTGGCATTTATGTGTGTTAGTTCGAATAAATAATTATAGGTATTAATAAGTTCAAATGAGGTATAAACCATGAAATGGAGTTTTTCTATAGCCGAAATTATAATGTAAAGCCAAAATTATGAACGTTCAATATTTCACTTATTTACAATTAAACTACTATCTAATAAAATGGTCATAGTGATTTACTTTAAACATTAAATGATGTTATGGTTGAACTAATTCAGTTCATACTAAAATATATGGTAGTATACATTGTTTGTCTTCTAGAGAGAACACAATGATTGCATATAGTATTTCTATGATAACTTTTTGTGGGTGTTTGTGATGATTTAATAAATTATGTGTTTTAATATGAACGGATATTTATATGTATTAATAAGTTCAAATGAAAAATATACCGTAATAAAGTTGTTCTATACGCAAAATTAACATCTAACGTAAAAATTATTAATGCTCAAAATTTCACTTAATTCACAATTACACTAGTCCTTAGAAAGATGGTAACAATTATTTACTTTAAATATTAAATGATATAAAATTTGCATCATTTCAAATAAAACTTATTGACCTACAATTTTTATATGTAATGACTCACCTAATTCATTACGTACTAAAAAATATGACAGTATACATTGTTTGCCTTCTAGATAGGCACACATTGATTGTATATAGTTTTTTGACCAAAACTTTTTGTGGGTGTTTGTGATGATTTAATAAATCATGTGTGTTAGTTCGAATAGATAAATATAGGTACTAATAAGTTCAAATAAAGTATGAACCGTGAAATAGTATTTTTCTATATCCAAAATTAACTTATAAATTCAAAATTATGAACGTTTGAAATTTCACTTATTTACAATTACTCTAGTCTCTAGTAATTGTAATTTACTTTAAGCATAAAATGATATAAAATTTGTGGAATTTGAAAGAAAACTCATTGGCCTACAATTTTTATATGTCATGGTTCATCTAATTGATTACATACTAAAAGATATGGTAGTATACATTGTTTACCTTCTAGAGAGGCTCTCAATGATTGCATGTAGTGTTTTGACCAAATTTTTTTGTGGGTGTTTGGTGATTTAATAAATTATATGTGTTCGTTCGAATGGATAATTATAGGTATTAATAAGTTTAAATGAGGTATTGTTATGACCCGAAAGGTCATTTTTAGAAATTTTCGTAAAATTATCATGTTTACCCATCTTAATAGTTGCCCCAGTCAATTAAGATTAGTCGATGAAGTTGGGATGGAAAAATTTAAACTATTTATTTAACAACGAAAATTTAGTTTGTGGGTATTTTATGAAATTAATTTAATTAATGGTTATAAGGTCAAGCCCGTGAGTTATTTAATATCTTTTAAGATTATTATAATAGGATTTATTAATTTTGCAGTTATAACATAAGCCATAGATCGCTTGACAGAAAATCTTTTGAAAAAAAAATATTAACAAAGGCATGAACCATTTTCTTCAGGTAAATTTGGATCTAAATTTAAACTTTCGTTTTATAAGAATTGATAGTGGATGAATTATTATTATTTTATGATGTATTGGTGTTTGGAAGATAAAGAATATGTACATAAGCAAATTTAAGAAAGTTACTGCATATGAATTTGATTTGGCAAAAATTATTACCGGTATTTAATGATTTTATTTCCATTTTATGTTTGTCTCTAGTGGATTCATGAATACTCATATGCATATTAGCGTGTAATTGGTAGGAAGAGGAAGAGATAATGACTTAGATTCAAGAATTTGAGTGTTACACCAATTCTAGTATTTATTGATTATTTTATAAATTAATGATTGTTATTAAAAGTCAAATTGACAGTGAGTGCAATGAGTGAATTGAATCAGTAGAGATTAAGAATTAGGATTATGTGAATAGTAGGTGTCCAGGACACTTTCCATAACCAACTGATCCTAATTCTTATTTTTTTTGTTACAGTATAAAATAGTTGATGTTTCACTATATTAACATGAGATTTTTTTGTGTATTGTGATATATGTAAATTATTAAGTTGTAATTGTAGAATTAATGACTTAACTTTAGACTTGAAATTTAAGAAATATGAGATTTGATCTATTGGTTGGAATTAAGATTTAAAAATTTTATTATAAATTTGGATAAATTTTTGGGTCAAAGTCAAACACATAGTAATGTGGGTGTTGTTAGTTCGAAGTCTTATTGTGATCATTTATTTGAATAGATCGAATTGATTTAGAAGTTCAACGAAAGGGGAAGGTTCAAGTCCTAGAGTGATTGTTCAGCTATTTTAGGCAAGTGAATTCCTAAACTCTTGTTAAGTGTACGAAATTCGTGTATTTCCTTGTGATATATGTTTGAGAGTAACGGAATTGGTAATGGGTTGACTTGGCCACATTGATTAATTCTAATGATGAAAAAAAAGGATAACAAAAGGCAAAGTGATTAATTGTTTAAGTGTGATGTGTTGAAAAAGGGTTGAAGGCTTGTTGAATCATTGTTGATGTGACTTCATGTTTGTGTGGTTGTAAACTGTGCGATGTTATGAAAATGGTCATCTCCTCATTATTTGTCACGGCACGAAATTGGACGTGATGTCACTCGTCTTATCCCACCAAGACAAGTCAACCTACAACATAACTAATACAATAAAATGTTGAAAATTTACTACAACTTAAGTTATACCCCTAAAACCTGGTTGTCACGTGTACAAACCTGTATAGTATTACAATTGATTCAAAAGAAATTACAAGTCTCATATGATATTGTTTCTAGAGTAGAACAAGATCATAAATAGGAGTAAGAAGGTCTGCTGAGATGACAAACAGCTACCTCACAAATCTCCAAGAAGCCTCGGAAAAGAAAAAAAAATATCACAAAGGTCTGGACTAGTAACCTACAAAAGAAATTTGTAGAAGCAAGGGGTGAGTACCAAACCACACGGTACTCAGCAAGTAAACCTCTAAACACAAGCTAAGGGGATGAAATACGGGTACTCCTACCACCCCCAATCGAACCTCCACAACTACAACCTGCATTAAAATCAATCAAACCTAACAGCTCACAGTTTACATAACACGTAGCTCAACAACAACACTTAGACAAATTACATATCCTCAACAACACTTTAACAAATTACATATCCTCAACAACAACACTTCAACAAATTAAATATCGGCAATAACAAGCTCAATATTAATCAATCACAAGTTCCACTGAAAGACAATCAGAAGATCAACAAAACACAGTATCAATTTCACTAATGATAAGTATGTGCAATGCAATGGAATGCAATGTCAAGTATATTGATGCATGTCTGACCTAGTGATACACACCCGCTGTCTCTCGGTCCGAGACCCATGGGGGACATATCTGTCCATGCATCTATCGCGGCGCACGATACGACCCTCGATAATAGTAACCATCGCGGCGCGCAATAAGTCCCTTGAAATACAATCCATCGCGGCGCGATATACGACCCTCGAAATGGTGCATTCTCTTACCACAACCATGTATCTGATACAATGCAAATGACATGCTCAAATGAAAATGAGGAGAAAACAATTTTGATAACAAAGCACAATTTACAACAAGGAATACAACACCAACAAATAAGCAACAAGTCTCCATGTCAATCTCAACACTACACAAGGAAATACACGAATTTCATACGCTTAACAAGGGTTTAGAAATCCACTTGCCTCAAATAGTCAAACAACCACTCGGGGAATTGATTCTTCCCTTTTCGTTGTACTTCCAACCTAAAGCAATCTATTCACCTTAAATAACCACAAGAAGGTTTTAAAACTAATAATACTTATATTACTATATGTCTAGTCTAAACCCAAAACTCACTCAAATTTTTAACAAGCTCTTCATATTTAATTATCTATCTCAATATATTAAAAAATTAATTATAATATGATAATTATGGAAACAACGGAAACAAAAATTCAAGTCTCACACTATCGATAATTTTAATGTGAACTGGCTTGTTCTGCGTTAATCTTAAACCTATAATCCATTTGATGTCATCCCAAACCCTAATGATTAACTCACAATAATTGTCTAATTATTATCCTAATTACTTGTAGCCAATTCTTATTATTTGTTTTTTCTTTTCATCCCAAAACACCAAAACATATATCAAAACTTTAAAATAGGTCAACTATTTTTTTACAAGCCATTATTTTAATAATAATAATCATCAGAAAGATCTAAAAAGTATTTAAACCTAAAAAGATTTTCAACACTCAACTCGCCGCACATTAAATTCCTACAATTATTCGTCATATATTTTATTTATAAAATATTAGTCTCCATTAATTGATGTGATCCAAATTTCATTGCCGTTTTAATAAATTTAGAAACAATTAAATTTAATTGATAGAATAAGTAAGTTGCATCTTAATACACTAATATATAAATAAATCAGTATAAAGACATTAAAGCTTGGTTTAAGATTTCTGTTTACCTGAGAAGTTCGTAAGCGGTGACCATTCTTCGTTGTGTTGCCGCATAAATATTTTTTTCGCTGCACTCTTCTTGCTTCTTAAGTAAATTGTTTATAATTGATTAACCCTACTAATTTATTTTTATATATGGGTAAAGTAGTATGGGTAATAAATAAATTATGGCATTGCCCATTAACCATCAACTAAATAAATACATTATTTAATATAAATTCATTAATGAAATAATAATTTCAAACCAATTTTACCGACTAACCAAAAAAATACTCCGAACAATTAATAAGAGGGGTGAAACTCTAATTTTTAGGAATTTCAAAAAAATGATTTTTCAGGTCATTACATTATTCGTGTGAACTTTTCATCTGCATTATTCTGAGGCCTTGATTGTGACAAGTGTTATGTGCATTGAGAAAGAATGAGTACTTAAGAGGATGTACCATTTCGATGGACGTATCGCGCGCCGCGATGGATACTCCATTTCGAGGGACGTATCGCGCGCCGCAATGGTTACTATTATCGAGGGTCGTATCGTGCGCCGCGACAGGTGCATGGAAAGATATGTCCCCCATGGGTCCCGGACTGAGAGACAGCAGGTGTGTATCACTAGGTCAGACACGCATCATTATACTTGACATTGCATTCCACTGCATTGCACATACTTATCATTAGTGAACTTGATATTGTGTTTTGCTGATCTTCTAATTATCTTTCTATGGAACTTGTGATTGATCAATATTGAGCTTTTTATTGTGGATATATAATTTGTTGAAGTATTGTTGTTCAGGATATGTAATTTGTTAAAGTGTTGTTGTTGAGGATATGTAATTTGCGTAAGTGTTGTTGTTGAGCTACGTGCTATGTAAACTGTGAGCTGTTAGGTTTGGTTGATTTTAATGCAGGTGGTAGTTGTGGAGGTTCGGTTGGGGGTGGTAGGAGTACCCGTATATCATCCCCTTAGCTTGTGTTTAGAGGTTTACTTGCTGAGTACCGTGTGGTTTGATACTCACCCCTTGCTTCTACAATTTTTTTTGTAGGTTATTAAGCCTGGATTTTTGTTGTACTTGTCATTCTCTTCTTTTCCGAGGCTTCTTGGAGATTTGTGAGGTAGTTGTTTGTCGTCTTAGCAGACTTTCTTTGTTCATAGTTTTGATCTTGTTCTATTCTAGAAATAATTTCATTTGAAACTTATATATTCGTTTGATCCAATTGTAATACTTTAGAGGCTTGTATACGTGACCACCAGGTTTTGGGGTATAATAGAAGTTGATAGTAAACTTTTTGCATTTTATTTTAATAGTTGAGATTTAGGCTGACTTGTCTTGGTGGGATAAGATGAGTGTCATCACGTCCATTTTTGGGTCATGACAAAATGGTATCAGAGCCCCAGGTTCATAGGTCTCACGTGTTTACAAGTCGAGTCTAAAAAGAGTCTCGAGGATCGATACGGAGACGTCTGTACTTATCTTCGAGAGGTTATGGTGACTTTTAGGAAATATCTTCACTTCTTGGATCTCTATCGTGCGTAATTGGTCCATTTTGATTCTTATCGATTCACTCCATTCACTCTCATCTATGTGATGATTCGTGCGTAATTCCTTTTGTGAATAGTTGACATGTCATGTATTGATTTGTTATTAGATCTTGTATTAAGGTGGAAATGATATATATGAAACGAATGTATGATCATATTTGAAAGGGTTGACTAAGGTAATTATCATAGTAAATAATAATAATAATAATAATAATAATAATAATAATAAACATATTACTTATTTAGTATAAGCAATATATGGAGTGGTTCGACAATTAGAAGTTAAATGTTTGAAGAATTGGCTAGATAATAAATAGTGTGACCTTGAAAAATACAGTTGATATAGTTGTCATACCATTAATGGGTTGTGATTATGTTGCACCAATTCAAGTAAGAGTCCCTTTTGTGGTTTCACATGTTGAGTATATACCCAAGAAGGTCATGATACGACTATTGCAATGATATTGATAAGAACTTGGTTAGAATAATGGAGTGTCCTACTTTTGTTATCGACATGCCCTACGAAAGAATACATATAGCTTGGGCTTGATGTGGAGGGAATTTGATAATATTTTAAAGTTATTCGATAGGTGAAAGTGTGTGGGCTATTTGGATACAACTTCTCGATAGGTATGATATGTTCTACTGGTGAATATGACAAACTTTCACGATGTTAAACTAATGGTATAAGAAAATGAATATGTTGATTTTCTAGTGTTAATACAAACTACTTAAGGAGTTGTCAATTTTATCACTTTCTCATATAATAAGATTTGATGTTACCTTCAAATTTGAAAGACCGACTAGCTTGTTACAACAAAAGAATGAGTTAAACATTATTTCTAAGTAAAATCTTAATGGTGGATCTTAGGTATGATATTAATGTGTGTGTAGGTTATAAAGTGTATCCTTGGGATTCTAAGTGAGCAGTGGGGATTTTATCATAAGCTCCAATTGAGTGAATTGAACTTATATGTAAAGGAAGTCCAAACGAGTTTACTTGGGTGAAGGCAGTTGAAAAATTTACTAAGAAAATGCGTATAAACTTAAGTTAGTCTATCGAATATGATAAGGTCGATGGAGACACTATCAATGATAAGCTAAGATATGTGAGTTCATAAAAATCTTCAAGGTATGAGCTAATTTTGATTAATAAAGGGATTGGGTTACACACTTAAATTCAAAAATTCAAGTTTTTCATGGTGAAGATTTGTAGTAGTGGATTTAGTCAAGATATGGATTGATAGGGTAAGAAATGATCGATCACATTGAGTGTGAATTATTTGGAAGAACTTAAAAAACAATTTGAGTAATAAATTTTGTTAATTTTGATTATTATACTTAAATGGGCTTTCACGTAAAAAAAAATTAATTTAATTTTTGTAAAGAAGAAGGTTAAAATATCATCGGATATGGGTCAAATGATAAGATTAATAAGCAAGTCAGTGAAAGGAAAAAAAATGGGTTATTGAAAAGTTTAAGATATTCAAAATTTGCATCATGGAAAGAATTTAAGAGATGTGAAGGAATAAGACCTGTCATATAGACTCTTGATTTGAAGTTAAAGGATATAAGGGTTTTCATAGTTATAATAAGACTATGGATGTGGTTTGGCTTAGTATGGACTCACTAGGAATTTATGAACAATTTTTCTTTATGAATATTGGGTTTTTGATTTGGGTGAAAAATTGTGAGGTCTGTAAGACTATGTGTTATTATGTGGGGCTAAATTATTTAGTGGTAGATGAATTTGTATGGATATGCGACAATATAGAGCTACAATTATACGGGGGTATCGAGAATTTTGAGGAGATTGAAACTACTATTTTTAGATAACATAAACTATTATGATATTTTACAAGCATTTGATGGTGAGTAGAGATTATGAGATGATAGTATACATAAGTATTGGAGACCAATGATTTATTTGAGTTTTCGCATGATGTACACGATGGTATAAATGGTAGTTGAAAAATGGTATGTGAAAGATCGCATGAAGTTGATATTGAGTGTGATTCAATTATGGTACTTCGATGGAATAGAATTTTTAGATATGAATTTAGTGGTACCAGTCTTGAGTGTGATTTATATATGTTATGTTATGCTTAAATGAAAAGATATGAAGCCATATTTTATAATTTTTAAGGGCTACAATGTGTTTGCGAAGAATATGCTGATACTAGTGACAGGTTGAGAGTAAGGTAAATGAATTGTGTGGTTGTGATGTTTGTTGGTATTAAAAGTTTTGGATTTAATGGAGTACTATGAGATTTGATAAATCAAGTATGTGTAAGACTATAATGATGATCAGATTAATTAATTATAGGTACCTAAAATTAAAGAGGTGAAGTCATATGAATGAAAAAGTTTGTTATGGGCACTATGATGGAGTATATTGTGTTATTTGATTTTGGGTTCAATATATTCTTATGTGACCCACATACTTAATTTTTGATATGGTTTAGAGTATTATTCACTTTCTAAGTTCATGTGTGTTCTCACTTCCATGGGTGATTTCCTAGTGGTGGATCGGGTGTACTGATATAGTGATTTTTCTCTTGGTAGGGTGGCATCCTTGGTTAAACTTGTTCATTTTAGTTATAGAAGATTTGGTGCTGTTTGGTATAGTTGTAGTATACTAGTGATTCTACGTGCACGATCTTGCTTATGAGAATTTATAGAACAGCTTCCGTGAATACTTACAGTTATCTAATAGTGTTGTTAAAAGTTTTGCATCCTAGAGTGTACCACTTGTTGGGTTTTACTTGATCTTGTTCTTCTTTGGCTTAGATAAGTTTGATTCTCCCTTGATGAGTACAAGTGTCTAGAGATAAGAATTCTATAACTTAAGTTTGAGAAGATTGTATTTGCATTGTGAGTGTGTGGTGGTTGGTTCGGATTCACTTCTAGTTGTAGCCGGTAATAAATTCAAATTTTATCGTGGTTATGTGAGAAAAGATTTATCCAAATTGTTGTGTCGTGGTTTTGAGGGTTTTCAATTCATAATAGATTCATGTGTTAGTCTGTGGTTTGGTATAACTCCTGATTTATCGGTTTGCCAAAGTGTCATTTGGAAGTTCAATTCTTAGTATGTGACCTTGTTGGAATGGTCGTAAGGACGACCTCACTTAAGAGATGAATACTGTCTGATAGATCACCACTCAAGCTTTTCCTTACATTGGTTATTCTTCTTTCTTCTTCTTTATGTTCGAGGACGAACATGATTTTTAGTTGTGGATAATGTAATGACCCCAAAGATCATTTTTAGAAATTTTCGTAAAAATATCGTTTTTACCCATCTTAATAGTTGCCCCAAGTCAATTAAGATTAGTCGATGAAGTTGGGATGGAAAGCTTTAAACTATTTATTTAACTACGGATATTTAGTTTGTGAGTATTTTATAAAATTAATTTAATTAATGGTTAATGGGTCAAGCCCATGAGTTATTTAATATCTTTTAAGATTATTATAATAGGGTTTATTAATTTTGCAGTTATAACATAACCCATAGATCGCTTGATACAAAATCTTTCGAAAAAACAAAATAAATGAACAAAGGCATGAACCGTTCTTCTTCAGGTAAATTTGTATCTATATTTAAACTTTTATTTTATAAGATAGGGATAATACCCAATTACCCCCCAGCCTATACCTAAAATCCCTGCGACACACCTTATCTTTGATGAGGTCCTATTACCCCCTCCAATTTTTTTTAAATAATTAATTATCACTTTCGTTCCTACGTGGCAATAATCGTAATTTCACCCATGTAGGGCGCGTGAGTGCAGATTGAGTGCAGATTTTGGCTAACAATGACCAATAAAAGTTAGCCACATGTCAAAGAAATTTGAAAAAAAATTCAAAAATAAATTTTATTGTTTCTCTCAAAAGTAGTTCTTCTTCCTCTTTTGAAAAAAAAGCTCCATTTTCATGGTTCTTCATTTTTGAAGAAGCTCCATCCATTATTAACTATCAAAATCCAACATCGAAAATTAACTATCAAAATCCAACATCAAAAATCAAATTTCACTTGGAAATCAAATTTCTAACCTTTGAAATCCATCCACACATGCAACACTTTCCCTCTTTCTTTCCTTGTTACTTAATTCTTTTTGATAAAACTAATTTGGAAAACATAAAACGCCAGCTTTTCAAACATGGGAAGTGTAAAAGTTACTTTTTCGAAAGCTGAAAAAGTGGGTCCCGGCGCATGTTGAACAAACACATCGACCTTTTAGATTATTATTGCCACGTAGGCACGAAAGTGGTAATTAATTACTTAAAAAAAAGTTGGAGGGAGTAATAGGACCTCATCAAAGATAAGGTGTGTCGCAGGGATTTTGGATATAGGCTAGGGGAGTAATTAGGTATTATCCCTATAATATATGATCGTGGATGAAATAATTATTATTTTATAATGTATTGGTGATTGGAAGATAAAGAATATGTACATAAGAAAATTTAAGAAAGTTACTGCATATGAATTTGATTTGGCAAAAATTATTACCGATATTTAATGATTTTATTTCCATTTTATGTTTGTCGCTAGTGGATTCATGAATACTCATATGCATTTTAGCATGTACTTGGTAGGAAGAGAAAGAGATAATGATTTAGATTCAAGAATTTGACTGCTACACCAATTCTAGTATTTATTAATTATTTTATAAATTAATGATTGTTATTAAAAGTCAAATTGACAGTGAGTGCAATGAGTGAATTGAATTTTTAGAGATTAAGAATTAGGATTATATGAATAGTAGGTCTCCAGGATACTTTCCATAACCAACTAATCCTAATTCTATTTTTTTTTGTTACAGTATAATATAGTTGATGTTTCACTATATTAAGATAAGATTTTTTTTTTGTGTATTGTGTCATATGAAAGTTATTAAGTTGTAATTGGAAATTTAATGACTTATCTCTAGACATGAAATTTAAGAAATATGAGATTTGATCTATTGGTTTGAATTAATATTTAAAATTTTTATTATAAATTTGGATAAAATTTTGGGTCAAGGTTAAACACATAGTAATATGGGTGTTGTTAGTTCGAAGTCTTATTGTAATCATTTATTTGAATAGATCGAGTTGATTTAGAAGTTCAACGAAAGGGGAAGGTTCAAGTCCTAGAGTGATTGTTCGGCTATTTTAGGCAAGTGGATTTTTAAACTCTTGTTAAGTTTATGGAATGCGTGTATTTCCTGTGCGATGTTATGAAAATGATCATCTCCTCATTATTTGTGTGAACTTGTCATCTGCATTATTCTGAGGCATTGGTTGTGACAAGAGTTATGTGCATTAATAAAGAATGAGTACTTAAGATGATGTACCATTTTGAGGGACGTATTACGCGCCGCGATGGATACTATATTTCGAGGGACGTATCGCGTGCCGCGATGGTTATTATTATTGAGGGTCATGTCGTGCGCCGCGACAGATGCATGGACAGATATGTGCCCCATGGGTCCCGGACTGAGAGACAGCGGGTGTCTATCACTAGGTTAGACATGCATCATTATACTTGACATTGCATTCCATTGCATTGCACATACTTATCATTAGTGAGATTGATATCTTTCTGTGGAAATTGTGATTGATCAATATTGAGCTTGTTATTGCGGATATATATTTTGATGAAGTATTGTTTTTGAGGTGTAATTTCTTAAAGTGTTGTTGTTGAGGATATGTAATTTGTCTATGAGTTGTTGATGAGCTACGTGCTATGTAAACTGTGAGCTGTTAGGTTTGGTTTATTTTAATGCAGGTTGTAGTTGTGGAGGTTCGGTTGGGGGTGGTAGGAGTTCCCGCATTTTATCCCCTTAGCTTGTGTTTATAGGTTTACTTGCTAAGTACCGTGTGGTTTGGTACTCACCCCTTGCTTGTACAATTTTTGTATGGGTTATTAAGCCTGGATTTTTATTGTACTTGTCATTCTCTTCTTTTTCGAGGTTTCTTGGAGATGCGTGAGGTAGTTGTTTTTCGTCTCTGGACTCTCTTTCTTCATAGTTTTGATCTTTTTCTATTCTAGAAACAAGTTCATTTGAGACTTATATTTTCATTTGATCCAATTGTAATACTTTAGAGGCTTGTACACGTGACCACCAGGTTTTGGGGTATAATGGAAGTTGATAGTAAACTTTCCGCATTTTATTGTAATAGTTGAGATTTAGGCTGACTTGTCTTGGTTGGATAAGACGAGAGTCATCACGTCCATTTTTGGGTCGTGATAGGTATGCACCGTGAAATAGAATTTTTTTCTACCAGAAATTAACATCAAAAGCCAAAATTATGAACGGTCGGAATTTCACTTATTTACAATTACACTAGTCTCTAATAAAATTCTCATAATGATTTACTTTAAACATTAAATGATATAAAATTTGTGGCATTTGAATGAAAATTCATTGACATTCAATTTTCATTTGTCATGGCTCACCTAATTTATTTCGTACTAAAAGATATGGTAGTATACATTTTTTGCCTTCTAAAGAGGCAAACATTGATTGCATGTAGTTTTTTTTTATCAAAATTTTTTATGATAATTTAATAAATTATGTGTGTTAGTTCGAGATGATAATTATAGGTATTAATAAGTTCAGATGAGGTATGGACCGTAAAATAGGGTATTTCTATATTCAAAATTAACATCTAGACCCAAAATTGTGAATGTTCGATATTTCACTCGTTTACGTTGATTCTCTTTAAGTAGAGCAAACTTAGTTTAGCATGTGAACACTCTTTAAATAATAATTATAATTTGGGCACGTGGAGATCGTCCTTGCGAGAAATTGATTATTATATTATGTTGGACATGTGGAGATCGTTCGTGCTGGTGATTATTTGATATTATGATAGTGCATTGATATCCTTCGCACAGACACGTGGAGATCATCCGTGTCAGTATATGAACCTCGCCAATCCCCTATGGTCATGAACTCTCGATGTATTTCCGAGAATTATCACGTATATATGGTTGAGAGAGTACTTTGTATTCTGAGTCATATCATTTCATGGTGTCATGTTGCATTGCATCCCATTACACCCTTAATTCGTGATGATCTTGGTTTTATTGGTGGTTGGAAAGTACTTGATAATTGATTACCACTATTTGGTGAACTTGATATTTTGGATTGCTGATATTGTGAGTGCCTTTTTGTGAAAGTTTTGATTGATGAATATTGAGTTGTTGTTGAGGATATGTAATTTGCTGTAGTGATTGTTTGAGTTGGGTGTTATGTAAACTGTGAACTGTTGGGTTGGGCTGACTTTATACAGAATGTAGTTGTGGAGGTTCGGTTAATGTGTAAGGAGTATCCATATTTTATTCCCTTAGCTTGAGTTTAGAATACTTGTTGAGTATCATGTGGTTTGGTACTCACCTCTTGCTGCGACATTTTTGTAGGTTATTATCCTGGACCCTTGTGATATTTTCTCTTCTCCTTGTCCGAAGCTTCTTATTGAGGTTTGTGGGGTAGCTGCTTGTCATTTCAGCAGACCTTCTTACTTCTATTTATGATCTTTTTCTATTTTAGAAACAAGGTCATATGAGACTTGTATTTTTATTTTGATTCACTTGCAATGCTTCAGAGGCTTGTACACGTGACAATCAGGTTTCTAAGATTTGATTAAGATGAACTTGATTTCCGCAGTATTTTATAGTATTTGAATTTTATTCAAGTTTTAATTTCACATTCATTGTATTAGTTGGATTTTAGACTGACTTATCTTTACGAGCCCTCAGGCAGTACATACGAGAGAATTGTTGGCATTAGTGGATTGCTTCTCACTATTACATTCCAGATTTTAGTCAACCCAATAAAAATTTGAAAATATTTGTGGGGACAACATAAAAGAAAGCTAAAATATGATCTCTTAAGTGGAGGTCATGTAGAGAAAGAATAGAAAATTCAACCGGACGATGAAAATTAAAGAATAAAGAGGCTTTTATAGTTGATATGAGGAATAAACTTGAAATATAATAAATACTATTCCATATATATTGATTTACATAGATTGATTACAAGCCCAAAATAAATCAAATCTATAAAACTTAAAAACCTAAAAAAACATAATCTTAGAAAGAAAAATAATATCATAAAATATATATAGAATTAAGTGTTATAGTCCACATTCATCGAATTGTTAAATTTCAAAATCTATCAATCTTTAAAAACCTACCAAATCATAATATTAGCAATAAAACCATTATCATTAAAAATATATAAATAAATTTTTACTCCCTTTAGTCCACATTTAGTAAATTATTGAGATTCTAAATCTATCACTTTTAAAAATCTATTAGAATCATATTATTAATTAACAAGAAAATTAGTATCTCAAACATGTAAATAGATTACTATTCCCTCTAGTCAACATTCAGATTGTTGAGATTTCAAATCTATCACTCTTAAAATTCTATTAAAATCATATTCTTAATTAGCAAGAAACTCAGTATCATAAAAATGTAAATAAATTATTTGTAAAAAGGCCTAAAATACCCTCAAAGTATTGAAAATGGTACACAATTACCCCTCATCCACCTATTGGCTCCCAAATACCCTTTTCATCCTCCTTTGGGTCCAAATTTTCCCCCTTCATTAACAGAGAACAATTTAAAATAATTAAATAATATTATTAATTACGTGGCACCCAACACTTGGTTGTATTTTAATTATTTAATATAATTTTAAATCAACCCATTACACGCCCATTTTAACTAAAACCAACCCAACTGTTATTATACCCCCACCCAATACAAAAACTCATCTTATTAAAAGAACACCAAAACCCAAATAAACAATTCAGTTCTTCCAAAACAAATCATGATCTGTAGAGGGTTTAGGTAGCTTCCATCTTGATAACTATAACCATTTCAGATCGCAAGGATATTTTCACCTCAAGTAAGAACTTCTGTGCACTTCAGAATTTTAGTTAAGGTTTGGGTTTTTCATCGATTTTACTTTTTTTGAGAATCGATTTCTATTAATGTTAATGTTTCATTTTTTTCTATGCTTTTTTGACAATTGTTATGGTGATACAACAGTTTGTTCTATGTTGTCTATTTATGTTAGTTTTTGTATTACTATTTTGATTTCAAGTATGATTTTCATATTGTTGTCTCAAGTTTTTTCTATTCTGTCTTTACTCATTGTCTCTTTCTTTATTTTATAATTATTTTCAAATTGTGTATTTCTTAGTAAAATATGACTTTATTTTTGTTAGGCATGAAATATTTTATTGAATGGTCCATTTTTTAGATTCTAGGTGTTGTATTATATGTTTTTGCGTATGTAAAGTTTTACTTTGAAGAATGTGGTCCCTATTCCTTTACTCTTGGTAGATTATTTTGTTTTTTTAATGTTTTGTTGTTGTCTTATAGAGTTCCGTGAAAATTTATGTTTTATTAATGTCCAACAACTTCTACTCAAAGGACCTTCAGGGAGGTATTATTCGATTGAGGGAGATTCTGGCATAAAAACAATACAAATTGCATTGTTTGTTAAGTCTAGTGTACTTAAACTGTTTACTGTAGATGAGGGGGGTGATGTTGTTCCAACTATTGACATCAACCATAGTAATGAACCTTACCTAGTGAAAGAGGGTCGATTTAATTTTATCGCACACCACTCTAGGAAGTCTTACAAACGTCTATAACACTCAGCCTACTTGCACCCACGAAATTGACTAAGTATAGAAATACTTAAAACAACAACGTCAAACAACCAGGAGAGTTTACAGGAACCAGTCCCAATCTTTATTAATATGTAATTAATACAAATTAAGGCTTCACGAATTAGTTTAAGGCTAGAAAACACTCTGTCTTGCCAATGCCCTTAGCCCGCACGTAAGCCATGCACGTTCAAGCTGCCTTGCCAACACCCAAGCACCTTGAACTTATGTTGCACTGTTTTGCCATCATCCGTGTCAAGACCAATGCCCAAGTCCTTGACATGTCTGCACGTAGTTAGATCAAGTAGTTTGCAGGTTTAATATGCCACCCGCACCACTGGAACTCGATGTCCTCATCGAGACTGTTTTAAGATAGTCCTCGATTTGAGCATCAAACTGCCATAAGTCTTTTGCTTTCTCCCAAGCAACATCTGCTGCACTCTTGCCTTTCCAGTGAACCAAGAATTCAGTCTTAGTATTCTTCTTACTTGTGCCCAAAACCCGGTGATCAAGGATCTTCTAAATTTCAGCATCATACTGTGTAGGTACTGATGGAGGAGCCCTCTTTGATCTGTTTCTTTCTGGATTATCTGCATCTGCAAAGTGAGGTTTCAAGAAACTCACATGGAAAGTGGGATGGATTTTCAACCTTTCTGGCAGCTTCAACCTATAAGCAACTTCGCCCACTCGTTTCACCACTTCGAATGGACCATCATACTTAGGAGTCAAACCCCGATGTCTGGTCTTACTTACAATCTGTTTCCAGATTTGTGGGGTAAGTTTCAGCAACACTTTGTCACCCAAATTGAACTTAATTGAGCGACGATGTTGATCAGCATACTTCTTCATGCGCCGCTGAGCCTTGCGCAAGCTATCTTGTGCCTCAGTTAACATTTCAAGTCTGTCTCTTGCAACCCTGTATGCTGCTGGACACTTTCCCTGATTTTTAGATTTGGCAACATATAGTGGCGTCATAGGTTGTCTGCCTAAGACAATTTCAAAAGGGCTCATTTCTGTTGCAGACGACTTGTGCAGATTATAGCAAAACTGCGTAGTGTCTAACTATACTATCCAATTCCGTTGACTTGCTGTCACATAGTGCCTCAAGTATTCTTCCAACAAGTGATTAATTCTTTCCGTCTGTCCATATATTTGTGGATGATTTGCAGTAGAAAATTTTAATTCAGTTCCCATCATATTGAACAATGTTGTCCAAAATCTACGAGTGAACCTTGTATCTCTATCACTCACAATGTCAGCCGGAACACCAAAATACTTAACCACATGTTTGTAGAACAATTCAGCAGCAACTTCAGATGAGCATAATTCAGGAGCAGCAATAAAAATAGAATATTTTGAAAACTTTAGGGAATCCAGAAATGAAATCCATGTGTACTGATAGACATGGCCTTTCAGGAACAGACAAAGGTTGCAGCAAACCTTCTTCCTTCTTACGTTCAGTCTTGTCCACTTGACAAACATGACAAATCTTGATGTACGCCTCTATATCATCTTCAATTTTTGGCCAAAAATAAACACAAGATAGTAAGGCTAACATCCTTTCAACACCGGGATGTCCAGCCCAAGTAGAGTCATGCCCCTCTTTCATTAAGTCTTTGTGCAACCCGCTCTGATTTGGTATAATGATTCTCCCCCCTTTAAAATAGAGCAGATCGTCCTCGATCCAATACCGTCTCATTGTGCCATCTTGCACTTGACCCATCCATTTAACATACAATGAATCATTTGCAGCACACAACCTGATTTTATCATAGAAATCAGTTTCCAGTTTTGAAATTGAATATACTGCAACAAACACTTCTTTTCTACTCAACGGATCAGCAACCTGGTTGTGTTTTCCTGGTTTATGTTCCCACATGAAATCATATTCTGCCAGAAATTCTTGCCACCGTGCTTGTTTAGGACTCAACTTTTTCTGTGTCTTGAAGAATGTATTTGCTACATTATCCGTTCTTACTACAAATCGAGTACCCAAGAGATAAACTCTCCAAACCTGCAAATAGTGTACCACCGCAACAATTTCTTTTTCATGTGTTGAGTATCTCTGTTCAGCATCATTCAATTTCCTACTTTCAAAGGCCACTGGATGACCTTCCTGCACTAATACGCCACCAATTGCTTTGTCTGACGCATCAGTGTGCACTTTAAATGGTAACTCAAAATCAGGCAATTTGAGTATAGGTTCAGATGCTATAGTGTTCTTCAAATTCTGAAATGCTTAATCACACCGTTTAGACCAAACCCACTTTGTATCCTTCTACAACAAATCTGTCAAAGCCGCTGCCTTCTTTGAGTAACCAGCAATAAACTTTCTATAATAGTTAGCCAAGCCAAGAAATGACCTCAAATCCTTCACATGACGAGGTGCCTGCCAATCAACAATGGCTCGCACTTTCTTAGGATCCATTCAAACTTGGTTTTTACTAACAAGATGCCCCAAGAACTTTATCTCTTGTTGAGCAAATTCACACTTTTCCATTTTGACATAAAGTGTGTATTTTCTCAATTGAGACAAAACCAAACTTAGGTGATTAACATGTTCTTCCAATGTTCGACTATAAATGACAATATCATCTAAACAAACAACAACAAAGTCATCAAGATAGTCAAACAGTACATTGTTCATTAAGTTAAAATGTTGCCGGGGCATTAGTCAGCCCAAATGGCATTACAAGGAATTCATAGGAACCCTATCAAGTTACACATGTTGTTTTTGGTTCATCACCCTCTGCTATCCTAACCTGCCAATAACCTGCCCTGAGATCAAGTTTTGTGAACCAGCATGTCTTGCTCAGCCTGTCCATTAAATCCCGCACCAACGGAACCAGATACTTGTTCTTTATAGTTGCTTTGTTCAGCGCCCGGTAATCTACACACATTCGCATCGTCGCGTCCTGTTTCTTTTGAAATAAAACAGGATCACCATATTGGGCCTTAGATGGATGAATCAATCCAGCATCCAGCAACTCATTCAATTGTTTGCGCAATTCAACCAATTCTTTAGGAGCCATACGATAAGGAGACTGCACAGGAGGAACCGTACTAGGCAACAACTCAATCTTATGATCAATATCCTTCCTTGGTGGTGATTTCTTTAGTAATTCAGGCGGCATAATATCAGCATACTGTTTAAGCAATTCAGCAACACAATCAGGCACTTCCATTTTCACATAAGGTTTTACTTCGACCAAGGCAGCAAGTATAGTGTCATCACTCTTCTTCAGCTCTTTGTCGATTGACATAGAAGACAACAACATTCCCTTGTATTTCTTCTTTGCAACTTTATTAATGTTCCCAAACGTATGAACACCTTTGAGAAAGTCAGCATTGCTTCTATTGAGGACCATCACTCCATCTAAGCGAGGAAACGAAACAAACTAAAATTTTCTTAGGAAATCAATCCCAAGTATGATTTCAAAGTCACCAAGCGGCATCACCATCAAGTTATGTTTTCCCACCCAACTTCCAGTCGACATAGACACACCATAAGCCATGCCCACAATGGCTTGTGCCTTAGCATTGACTGTTTTGACGTAGGAAGGGCTTTTAGACAACTTCAACCCCAATTTTGTAGCAATCTTCACATCTTCAAACGTATGTGTGGCCCCTGTATCGACCTTTGCCATCACACGTTGTTCTTTCACTTTTATTTCTATATGAATTAAGGAATCATGAGGATTCGAAGTGCTAGAGATTTCTCCAACATTATTAATCCCCGTAATATGATTAAAGGACAATCCCAATGGGTTTTCCATTACAGCCACGATTTCTTCATCCTCCTCCCTTTGATTCATATTTCCAGCAAGCAAAGCATTCACTTTTTCCCGATTTGGACAAGATTTGTCCAAATAAGGACCACTACAAGTCCAACATCCCTTAGAATTTCCATCATTGTGCTTTGGCCTGTCTTTCCCATCTTTCATTTGTGTCTTTCCTGTATCATTTGTATTGTCTTTACGAATATCCTTTCTCCATTCTCCTTTCTTCTCATTCTTTTTCTTAGTTTTGAAGTGGAGGGGACGTCTGTTGAAGGACGAGTCGTCCAGAAATCCACCAACGAATCAGCAGCAGCAATTGCCCCGGGCAGGTCTTTAACATTCTGCCTTCGTAGTTCATTTTGAGCCCATCCTTGCATACCCGAAATAAAGTTGTGAAGTTTATCCTCATCACACATATTCTGTATGTCTAATATCACAGAGGTAAATTCTTTAATGTATTCCCTCACTGAACCTGTCTGCCTTAGCCTTTTCAATTTATCCCTCGCAAGCCAAGATGTGTTGCTAGAAAGAAATTGATCACACATTACTTTTATTAGCTTATCCCATGTATCAATTCTAGGACGACCAGCACTTACATTATCTGCATTTCGAGTCCTCCACCAAAGTTTAGCATCACTTGACAAATACATTGTGGTAATATTTAACTTGTCAGTGTCAGGCACCCTTGCAGCAGTAAAATACTGTTCCATGTCCCAAATGAAACTTTCCAGTTCTTTAGCACTCCTTGCGCCACTAAAGGCCTTAGGTTCTAGAATCTTAACCTTAGATGATTCAACACGATTTGAACTCAACGTAGCCACAGCCCGACACAATACAACAAGCTCTGCACGAAGGTTCTCATTTTCCTTCTGCAATCCCTCAAGTTTTTGCGTAGTTGTGGTACAAAAGTCCAAGATTTCAGTGATGTGATTATCAACATTCTGTCGATATCCACCAATCTCTCCTTGTACTTTCTCAGCGTCAACTCTCAAATTAATGATTTGTGACAATAAATCCACAAACGTAGGGTCTCCCAAAATATCATCAGTAAACCCGACGAAGGATTCAATTTTTCGTGCCAATTCCCACAGTTCTGTGTTTTTGACCATTGTTTAACTGTGCTCTGATACCAATTGAAAGAGGGTCGATTTATTTTTATCGCACACCACTCTAGGCAGCCTTATAAACATCTGTAACACTCAGCCTACTTGCACCCACGAAATTGACTAAGTATAGAAATACTTAAAACAACAACGTCAAACAACCAGCAGAGTTTACAGGAACGAGTCCCAACCTTTATTAATTTGTAATCAATACAAAGAAAGGCTTCACGAATTAGTCTAAGGCTAGAAAACACTCTGTCTTGCCAATGCCCTTAGCCCGCACGTAAGCCATGCACGTTCAAGCTGTCTTGCCAACACCCAAGCACCTTGAACTGGTGTTGCACTGTTTTGTCATCATCCATGTCAAGACCAATGCCCAAGTCCTTGACATGTCTGCACGTAGTTAGATCAAGTAGTTTGGGGGTCTAATACCTAGTCACTATAGATACTGCTACTGAAGGTGAGACAAGTGAGGAAGAAAATGATAAAAATGAACCTTACCTAGTCACATTAGATGCTGCAACTGAAGGTGAATCAAGTGAGGAAGAAAATGATGAAAATGAACTTTATCCGATGACTACAATAGTAAAGAATTGGAATCATTTAGATTGGAAAGAAAAGAGAAGTTAATGATCAACTTGACAACTTTAAAGAGTTTGAAAAAGGTATGAGCTTGAAGAAGCTAAAAGGGTTGTAAGATACTACTAAATTGCTACGAAGGTTGCCCTTAGGGTTGATAAAAGTGACTGTGTTAGACATAGATATAAGTGTATTTTCAGTTGTCTTTTTGTGTGTCTAATTTCTAAAGTTAATAAAGGGCAAGGATTTGAATTAAGAACGTGCAAACAAAACATGCATGTACAGAAGCATTCAAGAATAGAAGAGCTACTCAACAAGATCTAGCACACTACTTCAAGTAAAAGGTCCATCGTGATCCTAAGTGCAAAGTGAATGAAATGAGAAAGATTGTAGATGATAACTTTTGGCTTAATGTTAGTTATTCAAAAATGAAGACGGACAAAAGACTCGTGCTAGATAAATTAGATGGTAGTTATGTTGATGATTTTAATAAATTGGAGGGTTATGCTCAAGAGTTAAGGCACAGCAACCCTGGTACTGATGTGATTATAAACATATCCAAATAGGCTTTGTTGGAACATGGTCAAAGATAGTTTTTGAGAATGTATATTTGTATTTATTCTTTGAAAAGTGGTTGGAAAGCTGGTCTGAGGCCATTTATAGGGTTAGATGACACGTTTTTAAAAGGGAAGTTCAAGGGAATTTTATTTATTGCACTTGGACAAAATTCAATGAAGCATTTTTATTCACTTGCTTGGGCAGTGGTCGATAGAGAATCTATTAGAACATGGAAATAGTTCATTGAGTTGTTGAGGAACTCATTGGGGTTGGAAGATGGTGAAGGATTTACACTTATGTGTGATTTGCAAAAGGTAATTTTATATGTATTTGATAGTTTTTGATTATAGTTACTGTATATACTTGAAATTTTTTATGTTATTCTATTCTATTTTTTCTAATTGTTACAGGGCTTGATTTGAGCTATTGGTGATTTTCTTCCTAAAGAACAACACACATGGTGTGCAAGGCACATAGAAGCCAATTGGTTCACGTCTTGGAGTGGTATACAAATGAAGAATATGTTTTGGTGGTCTGCTTGAAGTATATATGAAGAGGAATCTAATGATCAATTAAAGTTCATGGGTTCTGTGTATAAAAAAGCAACGAAAGATCGTTTATCGTATCCACCCCAACACTGGTGCAGGACTTTTTTTTGGCACTGTCTGCAAAAACTACTCTTGTGAAAATAATTTCACCGACTCATTCAACAAATGAATTTCGGAAGCAAGAGAAAAACCAATAATCAAGATGTTGGAAGACATTAGAATTAAGGTACTGCCACTATTATATATAACTATCTGATAGTAACTATTTATTTTAATCTGATAGTCATATGTAGGTGTTATGTATAGATTATATATGTCATGCATATGTTATATATTTCACCGCTATTTATAAGTTATGAAAAGGTTGAAAAAACTTGAACAAAAGGGTATGAAGTGGACAAAAGAGTATAGTCCATATTCTATGGATCTGTATCATGATTTTAGAATGATTGCACAATGTTGTGAAGTTGTTGCTAATGGGGACTTCGGATATGAGGTGGCTGAGGGTACAGATATACATGTTGTGAATCTTGCTACAAAGAAGTGTACTTGTAGGACATGGGATTTGAAAGGAATATCATATCTTCATGCTATTAAAGTATTAGAACATGATAGAATAGAACCACTTAATGAGAGGCATCGGTGGCACTCAAAACAAGCTTACTTCCTTGTATACCAGCCTAAAATTCAACATGTCATGGGTAAGAAATTCTGGAAAATTGATCCTTCTCAAGCTATGCAACCACCACAAAATCATAAATTGGTTGGAAGACAAAAATTAAAGAGAGTAAAGAAAAAGGATGAGGCAAGAAAACGAGAAGAATTCTGGTGCAAAAGTAGAAAAGGATTGTAAAATGACATGTGAAAACTACAGTGCTATAGGCCATAATCGAATAAGTTGTCCTCTGGTAAGTAATGTTTCATCAATTTTTAACTACATACAATGTATATTATTTATCTTATTGTTTCACATATTTTATAGCTTCAGAAAGGAAGACAAATTGTCCCAAGTGAAGCATTCAATGAAGCTGTTGGTCCTTCAGAATCAAAGAGAAAAAAATGTTTCAAAGACAAAGTTGATGCACTTCCAAAGAGGTCTAAAAATAGTGGAAAAGAAAAAGTTGTTGCACCTTTAATTGCAACTGTTGAGGAATATAAAGTTGAGGGTGAAGGTGGTATTTAATATGAGGATGATGATACAGTGGTTGCACCTAGGGTGATATCTGAAGAAAAGACTAAACTTCAAATGAAGAAGATACTACAACAACCAATTGGTTCAAGAAAGACTAGTTTCATGGGTGATGAAAATGGTGTTGCTAAACCTACTAATCTTCCGTACTCACCAAAAAAGCTAACTTGGAAAGGCAAAGCATGTGTGACCTCAAATCAATTGACAGCATACAGGGAGAAAGAGATTGGCAAGCTTAAGGCAAAGAGGGAGAACATAAGAAAGTAGTTGCTAAGTAGTGATTTTAAGTTTTTGTTTAGTATGTAATGGCACAGTAAAACTTCTTACTTTTTATCACTGGCCATGTATGTTAATGACAAATTAGTTTGATGATGCTTTATGGGATGAAAAATGTTGTGACCTGAAAATTTTATGAATGCATTCAATAGTTTATCTATAAAATGTCTTGTGAGATTGCGTGATGGAGAGTACATTTGTGAATAATGTTGGCTTCCAGAAGTGTTGTGTTTTGAGTAATGTTGTGTAGAGAGTGATATTGTTTATTATACTCTCATTATTAGTTTATCTGAAATTGGAATGGTAGATTGTTGGCAAATTATTGAGTTTTATTCTCAGGTTTGATGTCACTAAAGAATGCTAGGTTGCTTCATCAGTCTTAATTAATTGATATGCATTTTTATCAACTAGTAGAAGTGGGTAGCATGATTTTCTGTATACATTCTGCACTATTCAAGGTGCAGGGCATCTGTTATTTCTTTTTTCTTTTTTTTTCGGTTTTCATACATTTGAGAACTGTCTGGTGCAGGAGTAATCCATGAGTTGAATTCTTGATATCACAATATGAATTTCTTGTGAAAAATACCTAGTGTTGTTCATCTTGTATTCCTAACATACTTAAAACAAAACTTTGAACATCTTTGTAAGAAATCAAAGTTTAAGAACATTTTCACAACTAGAAAATTAAAACTAGTAGCAAAACTAGAATCAGAAACAATTTTTTTAAAAAAATATATGAAATATACGTGTCTAAAGAATCTTACTGATTCCAACAAATTTTGCAGAAACACGAAGTTACCAAGTTTAAGGAACCAGTGAAGAACAAAAGAATAGAAGAACTAAAATTAATTTACAAATCTAAAGTTTGTAAAACACGTACCAGAATCTGAAAAATTTTTAATAAGAAAAAGATCAAGTCCAGTGAATTCACAGTGTCCCCTTAAGGAAATTATTCCCCTCTAGTATCCGAGGTTTGATTTGGAATATGACCTCTCAGGGTAAAATGATCTTAATCAGCAGAGTATAGATACCAAAAACTCCGATGTCAGCGAACCACTCAACGGCAGTAAAGTACACTTAGAATACTAGATTTAGTAGTTGAAGAAGAAGTCCATAAATTCTATTTAAAATGAGAGGAAATCCCTCAATTTATAAAAAACAAAGGATAGTGCGAAAAGGTTCTTATTATGCCTTACCGGAAAGGTCACAAACCTTTGGAAAAGTCACAATCTTTCAGAAAGGTCGTCACCTTTCATAAAAGTCACAACTTTCCATAAAAGTCACAACTTTTCATAAAAGTTTCAACTTTTCATAAAAGTCACAACTTTTCATAAAAGTCGCAACATTTCATAAAAGTAACAACTCTTCATAAAAGTCGTAACTTTTCATTTTCCATTCACATTTTTTTAAAATCTAACAATCTCCCGCATGAATGGGGAATGACTCGAAGACAAAGAAACGAACAAGTATGTGTACTTTATAAGCAAAAATTAATTGCATCTGGATAAGTAGGTTTCCCCTTGGACTTTCTGTAGTGAACATATGTCGGATATACTCAGTCAATCGGTAGATGAAATATCTTTGAACCGTCGAACTTTGGTGTATACCTAGACAACCATATGTCACACAATTAACCCTTTACCATTTATGGTTCTTACGGTTGTGTTCGTTTTAGCCATGAACACCTCCTGGTTTCATGAGTGTATAGAGAGATGGGTTTTTGACAATCATCTTCTTTGATGTGGCTTACACTTCACACTCACATAGGTGATTTCTAACCGTGTTATCGCGTAGATAGACTATTTGGTCAACTCTGCCAAACTTAGCAAATCATTAAAACCATTAAGCTTTATTAACTCATTTACAAGCCTTAATGTTGTATCCTTGTCCCTGAGCATTGTCTTCATCATGAGAATGCATTGAGTTTATTGACAATGCCGAACCGTCATTCACAACTTTTTTTTCTCCTTGAATCTAGCTCTTGGGTTCTCCAGTCAGCTAGATAGAGTTACCGTCATGATGACTTGTCCTAAGACATAAATTTATTCCCTTAGATGATCTTTTAACTTTCTCTCTAGTTAGGCCTTTTTGTAAGTGGATCTGACACATTATCCTTTGACTTTACCTAGTTAATTCTGATAATTCCACTAGAGAGTAGTTTTCTAACAGTATCATGTCTATGTCGTATATGATGAGACTTTCCGTTATACGTCATGCTTCATGCCCTACCTATTGCATACTGTGAGAGTGTATGCATACTAATGCCAATGGTCTGGGCCAAAATAGAATATCTATTAAGAAATTCCAGAGTCTTTTAACTTATTCACCGAGCTTATATAGAGAACCTAGCTCAAAGATCATTGTAGATCTAGCGATACATGTCTCTTTTGAAATATTTCTAAGAGACTGCTCCTCTACCAATAGTAAATACTTATCCACTCGTGAATTTTTGTAACGACCTGTTAAGTCGTTTTGAGCAGTGGAGTTTAATTCTGGTAATAACTGTCTGAGTCGACGGATCCCACGACGGACCGTCATGGGCACGATGGACCGTCGAGGGTGTCTCGTTCTAAAACACTTAGAATTCTGAAATTTGGGTACTGAGATCGACTCTATGAACTTCGCGACGAAATGGCAGGAAGGACCGTCACAGGCATGACGGGCCGTCACAGGCATGACGGGCCGTCACAGACTCTTTAAGGAATGGAGTCTCTGAACTTTGTGACAGAAGCAGCAGGACGGACCGTCGCAGGCACGATGACGGCGGAATTGAGTCTCTGAACTTTGTGACGGAAGCAGCAGGACGGACCGTCGCAGGCACGATGGACCGTCACAGTCTGCGTAACCCTGCCTGGGTCGGATTTCTGTTAAATGTGTTAAGGGGCGTTTTGGACTATTCCTGCTTATAATTATGAAGTTAGTGGTTTAATGTTAATAATTCAATTACTTGGGGGTTAAAGTAGATAACCTTGAATTAATTAGTGGGTTACTTTTGTCATCTTTTATACTTAATTACATGCTAATTAGGTTAAAGAAAAAGGGTTTGAATAAGAAAAATAGAAATAACAAGGAGAGAGAGAACGAACGAACGAGAGAGAGGAGAAACGAAGAGGAAAGCAAAGCTTTGGAAAAGTAGATTTCTTGATCACGAATTCTTCGGTGGAGGTAGGTTATGGTTTATGCTATTTCATAATAAACTCTTAATAGTGAATGATATGTATGGGTAGTATTGTAAACCCTCCTATATGCTTAATTGTGTGCTTGCATGATGAGATTATATAGTTGTGATAAAATAAGCATGATGAGGCTGTTGAATCTTAAATCTTAAAACCTCTTTGTTAATGATGATGCCTTGGTATAAAAGAAGGCTTGATGAACTAAAAGAATGCGATTAATGGATCGGGTGTCACGAACCGACACGTAGTATTAGGGGATCGGGTATGACAAACCGACACATAGTATTAGGGGATCGGGTGTCACGAACCGACACATAGTATTAGGGGATCGGGTGTCACGAACCGACATGTAGTATTAGAGGATCGGAGTGTCACGTTCCGACACAAGAGGAATAAAGAGAATGAATCTTGAATTATCTTAATATACTCAAAATTTAATGAACCTATTTCCCAAATGAGTATGGTATGGAGGCTTGAGTCCTCATGGGTGTACTTGGTGTTATTATCAATGATCCTTGTACTTGTTGTTGCTACCTGTTCAGTATTGTAGTTGATTTTATGAAATTATCTGATATATATTGCTTTCTATTTTGAGTTGGCCGATGATATCTACTCAGTACTGGTGTTTTGTACTGACCCCTACTTGTATGTTTTCTTTTTGTTAATTGTGGAGTGCAGCAAACGTACCGTCGTCTTCAACTCAACCGCAACTCTAGCCAACCTTCATCACGTCAGATTTCAGGGTGAGCTATTGTTCTAGCTTGGACTGGATCTTCTTCTTCACGTCTTGATGCCTTGAAGTTCTGGCATGGACTGTCTGTTTAGTTATTTTAGCTTCTTAGATACTCTTAGACTTAGTAATTTGAGGATAGATGTTCTTGTGATGATGACTTCCAGATTTTGGGGATGATGATAAGTGTTTGAGTTTTTTTTGAAGTTATTAATCTACTTTCATTAATGAGTTTTAAGTCTTCCGCATTATTTTTTATTTATTATTGGTAAATGATTGAGGTTTAGATTGGTTGGTTCGCTCACATAGGAGGATAAGTGTGGATGCTACTCGCGGCTCGTTTTGGGTCGTGACAAACTTGGTATCAGAGCATTAGGTTCGTTGGTCTCATCACACAAGAATGAGTCTAGTAGAGTCTTAGGGAACGGTAGGGGGACGCCTTTACTTTTCTTTGAGAGGCTACAGGACTTTAGGAAAATTCCATTATTTCTTTCTTTCGTGCTATTACTTGGGTCCAATTGGTATCTAGGTGATACAAATCGGTATCTGACCATCTTCACTCTATTTCGCAGATGGTTAGAACTAGAGCAACAACCGCGCCAACACCAACACTGGTAAGACAAGATACGTCTGAGCCAACCACTGGGGCTGTATCTTGAAGAGGGGCAGTGACAAGAGGTCGTGGTAGAAGTCGCGGGAGGACGTTCTCTAGAGGAAGAGGACAAGCACCTGGCCCATCTAGTACTAGGGCGGTGACTCCTCCACCGACTGAGGAGGTAGTAAGAGAGGGTGAGGAAGGGGAGAATGAGCAAGTGCAGAATGAGGAATTACCACCCCAACCTACCCCAGAGATGATTAATCAGGTTCTTGCTTATCTTAGCGGGTTATCTGATCAGGCCCAGACACCTCCAGTGTTTTCTACACCAGCACCTCAAGTTCCGGGAGTACAGCATGCAGCTGTTGTGGCTCCCCGTATGGATGCCTCATTGGAAATAGGCGCGTTTCCTCGGTTAACTACAGGGCCTATAATGACAAGTGATCGGCATGAACTCTTCAGCAAGTTCTTGAAATTGAAACCTCCATTCTTCAAAGGTGTTGAATCTGAGGATGCCTACTATTTTCTGGTTGACTGTCATGAGTTACTACACAAGATGGGTATAGTAGAATGATTTGGCATCGAGTTTTTGACCTATCAATTTCAAGGGAACGCAAAAATGTGGTGGCGGTCACATGTGGAGTGTCAACCAACAGAGGCACCCCCTATGACTTGGGCATCATTCTCTAGTTTATTTATGGAGAAGTATATACCCCGTACTTTGAGGGATAGGAGGAGAGATGAGTTTCTAATCCTAGAGCAAGGCAGGATGTCGGTTACTGCTTGTGAGGCTAAGTTTCGTGCACTCTCCAGATATGCCACCCAGCTTTGCTTCAGTCCACAAGAGCGGATTCGCCATTTTGTGAAGGGGTTGAGGTCAGATGTGTGGATTTCAGCCTTATAGGTAGCTGCTACAGCAAAATCCTTTCAGGAAGTGGTAGACTTTGTGATAGAGGTGGATGGAGTGAAGCCAGATGATTTCACCATGGCATCAACTACAAAGAAGTTTCATAGGGGAGGTGTGTTTAGTGGTTCTTACTCCAGAGGGCAGAGTTCTGGAGGTTATACAGCCCGACCTATTCATTCTTCACTGCAGGCTATAGCTGGGGGTTCACCGCAGACCGGTCAACAATTCCCTGAGTTTGGAGGTTATCCCCAGACTTCGTCGTTCTCACAGAGACCTATGCTTGAATCTAGAGAATATTATGGATGTGGAGAGACTGGACATATTAGGAGGAATTGTCCAAAACCGAGTAACAGACCCCCAATAATCATAGGTAGAGGTAGTCATGGAATAGGCCGTTATTCGAGAGGATGTGGTGGCCGAGGTAATGGTGGTCATCAAAACGGCTGGGGTGACGGGCAAACTGGGACTTCTGCAGCGCAACATGGCAGGGGCAATGGGCAGACAGGTGATAGAGCCCATTGTTATGCTTTCCTTGGAAGATCTGAAGCGGAGACATCTGATGCTGTCATCACAGGTAATCTTTTGGTTTGCGATTGCATGGCTTCTGTATTATTTGATCCTTGATCCACATTTTCATATGTATCTTTCTTATTTGCTACTGGTCTTAACTTACATTGTGAATTGCTTGACATGCCTATTCGTGTTTCTACTCCGGTGGGTGAGTCTGTGATAGTTGAAAAGGTATATAGGTCTTCTTTTGTAACTTTTGTGGGGAGCAATACCTATGAATACTTGGTTATCTTAGAAATGGTTGATTTCGATGTAATTCTAGGTATGACTTGGCTTTCTCCAAACTTTGCAAGATTGTAATGCCAAAACTGTGACATTGGCCAAGCCTGGGACAGATTCGTTGGTGTGGGAGGGTGACTACACTTCCACTCCAGTTCGTATTATCTCCTTTCTTCGTGCTAAGAGAATGGATAGTAAGGGTTGTTTAGCTTTCTTGGCACATCTCAGGGACGATACTACCCAAGCACCTTCAATGGAGTCTGTTTCGATAGTCCGTGAGTTTCTGGATGTGTTTCCTGCAAACCTTCTTGGTATGCCACCGGATAGGGATTTTGACTTTTGAATTAATCTGGAGCCGGGTACTCGCCCCATTTCCATACCCCCTTATAGGATGGCTCCCGCTGAGTTAAGAGAGTTAAAGGCCCAACTTCAAGAGTTGTTAAGCAAAGGCTTCATTAGACCAAGTGCATCTCCTTGGGGTGCTCCGGTTTTGTTTGTGAAGAAGAAGGATGAAAGTTTTCGGATGTGCATTGACTATAGACAACTGAATAAGGTAACTGTTAAGAACAAGTACTCTCTTCTTCGCATCGATGATTTGTTTGATCAGTTACAAGGTGCTTGTACCTTCTCAAAAATCGATTTGAGATCTGGTTTTCATCAATTGAAAATACGGTCCACGGATGTGCCCAAGACTGCTTTTCGGACTAGGTATGGACATTATGAGTTCTTAGTAATGTCTTTTCGGCTTACGAATGCTCCTGCTGCTTTCATGAGTTTGATGAACGGGATTTTTAAACAATATCTGGATCTCTTTGTCATCGTATTCATTGATGATATACTGGTATACTCAAAGAGCAAGAAAGAACATGAGGAGCACTTGAGAATTGTATTGGAAATGTCGAGGGAGAAAAAGCTTTATGCAAAATTCTCCAAGTGTGAGTTTTGGCTAGATTCAGTGTCCTTCTTGGGGCATGTGGTTTCTAAGGATGAAGTGATGGTGGATCCTTCTAAGATCGAAGCAATGAAGAGTTGGGTAAGACCTACTAATGTTACAGAGGTAAGGAGCTTTGTTTGTTTAGCTAGCTACTACCGTCGATTTGTCAAGGGATTTTCTTCTGTTGCTTCTCAACTGACAAACTTGACTAAGCAGAGTGTTCCATTTGTATGGTCGGACGAGTGTGAAGAAAGCTTTCAGAAGCTCAAGACTTTGTTTACTACTGCACCAATTCTTACCTTGCCAGTGGAAGGTAAGAATTTCATTGTTTATTGTGATGCATCCTATTCTGGTTTGGGTGCAGTGCTAATGCAAGAGAAGAATGTAATTGCTTATGCTTCGAGGCAATTAAAGGTGCATGAACGTAATTATCCGACCAACGATTTGGAGTTGGCTGCAATAGTATTTGCATTAAAGCAATGGAGACATTATCTATACGGGGTTAAATGTGAAGTCTATACTGATCATCGTAGTTTACAGTATGTGTTTACTCAGAAAGATTAGAATTTGAGACAGAGGAGGTGGATGGAACTACTGAACGACTATGATATCACTATCTTGTATTATCCGGGAAAAGCTAATGTTGTGGCAGACGCTTTAAGTAGAAAGGCAGGGAGCATGGGAAGTCTAGCCAACTTGCAGGTTTCTAGACGCCCATTGGCTAGGGAGGTTCAGACTCTGGCTAATGACCTTATGAGGCTAGAAGTAAATGAGAAGGGAGTAATTTTGGCCTGTGTGGAGGCAAGATCTTCCTTTCTTGATATGATCAAAGGAAAGCAGTTTACCGATGAGAAACTGATCCGGATTCGAGATAAGGTGTTGCGAGGAGAGGCTAAAGAAGCAAAAATCGATGAGGAAGGTGTTTTGAGAATTAAGGGAATGTACCCCGCGTCGATGACTTGATTCACACTATTCTTACAGAGGCTCATAGCTCAAGGTATTCTATACATCCTGGAGCAACCAAGATTTATCGTGACCTAAAGCAACATTTTTGGTGGAGTAGGATGAAGCGTGACATTGTTGATTTTGTTGCTTAATGCCCGAATTGTCAGCAGGTAAAGTATGAACACCAGAGGCCTGGAGGGACACTTCAGAGAATGCCCATTCCTGAATGGAAGTGGGAGAGAATTGCAATGGACTTCGTAGTGGGTCTTCCAAAGACAATGGATAAGTATGACTCTATTTGGGTGATTGTTGACAGATTAACTAAGTTTGCTCATTTCATTCCGGTCAAGGTGACTTATAATGCGGAGAAGTTAGCCAAAATTTACATCTCAAAAATTATTCGATTGCATGGAGTCCCACTCTCCATCATATCAGATAGAGGTACGCAGTTTACTTCTAAGTTTTGAAAAACATTACATGCTGAATTAGGTACTAGATTGGATCTTAGAACTGCATTTCACCCTCAGACCGATGGTCAGTCTGAGCGAATGATTCAGGTTTTGGAGGATATGCTTCGTGCATGTGTGACAGAGTTTGGTGGTCATTGGGATAACTTCTAACCCTTAGCAGAGTTCTCATAAAACAATAGCTATCACTCAAGTATTGATATGGACCCATTTGAGGAATTGTATGGGAGAAGATGTAGGTCTCCCATTGGGTGGTTTGATGCATTTGAGGTTAGACCTTGGGGTACTGATCTTCTGAGGGAATCGTGAGATAAAGTGAAATGCATTCAAGAAAAGCTTTTAGCGGCTCAAAGTAGACAGAAAGAATATGCAGATCGAAAGGTTAGAGACTTGGAGTTTAAGGAGGGTGAGCAAGTCTTGCTGAAGGTGTCGCTCATGAAAGGGGTGATGCGGTTCGGTAAGCGAGGTAAGCTTAGTCCGAGGTACATTGGTCCATTTGAAGTTGTGAAGCGCGTGGGGGAGGTAGCTTATGAATTAGCCTTACCCCCAGGACTGTCAGGAGTGCACCCGGTATTTCATGTGTCTATGTTTAAAAGATACCATGGGGATGGAAACTACATCATTCGTTGGGATTCAGTGCTTCTTGATGAGAATTTGTCTTATGAGGAGGAGCCTGCTGCCATTTTAGATAGAGAAGTCCGCAAGTTGAGATCAAGGAAGATTGCATCCATCAAAGTTCAATGGAAGAATCGACCAGTTGAAGAGTCCACTTGGGAGAAGGAGGCCGATATGCAAGAAAGATACCCACACCTGTTTACTGATTCAGGTACTCCATTTCCTCCTTGTTTCTCTTCTTGTGATTGTTCGGGGAGGAACGATGGGTAAATTGGTATCTATTGTAACGACCTGTTTAGTCGTTTTGAGCAGTAAATTTTAATTCTGGCAATAACTGTCTGAGTCGACGGATCCCACGACAGACCGTCATGGGCACGACGGACTGTCTAGGGTGTCTCGTTCCAAAACACTTAGAATTCTGAAATTTGGGTACTGAGATCGACTCTCTGAACTTCGGGACGAAATGGCAGGACGGACCGTCACAGTCATGACGGGCCGTCACAGACTCTTCAAGGAATTGAATCTCTGAACTTTGTGACGGAAGCAGCAGGACGGACCGTCGAAGGCACGACAGGTCGTCACAGTCTGCGTAACCCTGCCTGGGTCGGATTTCTGTTAAATGTTTTAAGAGGCGTTTTGGACTATTCCTGCTTATAATTATGAAGTTAGTGGTTTAATGTTAATAATTCAATTACTTGGGGGTTAAAGGAGATAACCTTGAATTGATTAGTGGGTTACTTTTGTCATCTTTTATACTTAATTATATGATAATTAGGGTAAAATAAAAAGGGTTTGAATAAGAAAAATAGAAAGAACAAGGAGAGGGAGAACGAACGAACGAGATAGAGAGGAGAAATGAAGAGGAAAGCAAAGCTTTGGAAAAGTAGATTTCTTGATCACGAATTCTTCGGTGGAGGTAGGTTATGGTTTATGCTATTTCATAGTAAACTCTTAATAGCGAATGATATGTATGGGTAGTATTGTAAACCCTCCTATATGCTTAATTGTGTGCTTGCATGATGAGATTATATAATTGTGATAAAATAAGCATGATGAGGCTGTTGAATCTTAAATCTTAAAACCTCTTTGTTAATGATGATGCCTTGGTATAAAAGAATGCTTGATGAACTAAAAGAATGAGGTTAATGGATCGGGTGTCACGAACCGACACGTAGTATTAGGGGATCGGGTGTCACGAACCGACACATAGTATTAGGGGATGGGGTGTCACGAACCGACACGTAGTATTAGGGGATCGGGTGTCACGAACTGACATGTAGTATTAGGGGATCGGAGTGTCACATTCCGACACAAGAGGAATAAAGAGAATGAATCTTGAATTATCTTAATATACTCAAAATTTAATGAACCTATTTCCCAAATGAGTATAGTATGGAGGCTTGAGTCCTCATGGGTGTACTTGGCGTTATTATCAATGATCCTTGTACTTGTTGTTGCTACCTGTTGAGTATTGTAGTTGATTTTATGAAATTATCTGATATATATTGCTTTTTATTTTGAGTTGGCCGATGATATCTACTCAGTACTTGTGTTTTGTACTGACCCCTACTTATATGTTTTCTTTTTGTTAATTGTGGAGTGCAGCAAACGTACCGTCGTCTTCAACTCAACCGCAACTCTAGCCAGCCTTCATCACGTCAGATTTCAGGGTGAGCTATTGTTCTAGCTTGGACTGCATCTTCTTCTTCACGTCTTGATGCCTTGAAGTTCTCGTATGGACTATCTGTTTAGTTATTTTAGCTTCTTAGATACTCTTAGACTTAGTAATTTGAGGATAGATGTTCTTGTGATGATGACTTCCAGATTTTGGGGATGATGATAAGTGTTTGAGTTTTTTTTGAAGTTATTAATCTACTTTCATTAATGAGTTTTAAGTTTTCCGCATTATTTTTTGTTTATTATTGGTAAATGATTGGGGTTTAGATTGGTTGGTTCGCTCACATAGGAGGATAAGTGTGGGTGCCACTCGCGGCTCGTTTTGGGTCATGAAAATTTTACTTCATTCTTCCGATGATTCAATTTGCATCACTATATCTTTCAATATTGTTGGATATTGTTATAATGCAAGACATAATTTTAAGTATTATTTTAAATACTCCAAAACTCTATTTATTGTCATCTAATGAATTTATTTGGGATCACTTGTAAACCGACTCAGTTAAAAATAGCAAATGCTATATCTGATTGCACACACTATATGATATACATCATGCTTCCCAAAAATCTAGCACAATCCAATTGTGAGTCACTTTTGTTTTCACTCTTTTGAAATGCAAAGCTCACATTTATTGGACACTTGACAATATTGACATTCAAATATTTGAACTAGTTAAGTACCTTTTCAATGCAATGAGACCATGAAAATGCTAAACATTATGAGGTTCTACAAATTCTTATATCTAAGATCGCATTAGCAACTCCAATAATTTTTATTCCACTTGCTTTATAGAATACGTTTAGTAGCATTTACGTCTTAGTGTCTCTATTGATGATCAACATATCATCAATATACAAACAAACAATGACCTTATGATTTTAATGTAAACACATTTATCACTTCCATCATTCTTCAATCCATTTGCCAACATGGTTTGATTGAATTATGTCATTGTTTTGGTGCTTTCATAATGTGACTTAACAAGTTCACATACTTTCTTTTATTTAACAGGTACCACAAAACCCTCGGATTGTTTCATGTAAATTTCTTTCTCCAATTCTACATTTAAGAAAGTTCTTTTCACATTCATTTGATGAATTTGGAGGTCATATACCACAGTAATAATTTTTTGCATCCGAATGGATATAATTCTAATTACTAACGAGTATATATATCGACAAGATCAAAATCTTTTTTTTTCTAAAGCCTTTGACACAAAGTCTTGCTTTATATTTTTCAACAGTTCCATCAACTGTTACTTTTCCTTCTAAAGATTCATTTTGAACCCAAAGGTTTATTTTCTCGAAGAAGATCAATTAACTTTCAATATTGTTTATTGACACCATCTTTCCAAAGGATGAGTCTACAGAAGACACAGAAAATGTTACAAAATCATATTCAAAGGAAGTAAATGTCCTTTAACATTTACTAAGCCTCTGAATCTCTTTATTAAGTACATTATCCTTTTCATTTCCTAGGCCTTTTAGACCGTTCTCTAGACTACTCAAGTCTATTTTATAGTCCACAGTGATAGGTCCTATTTTAATTCTTTTAGGAATAGGAACTTGGACATTGACTAGATACTCCCACACTTTGAAATATTTCAAGTTGGATTTCCTTCCTTTCCATTTATCACATGGAAAAGATTGTATTCTGATCAAACAAAGTCGCTTTCTTTCTAAAAAGACAACTTTTTGTTGTTCCCTTTTGAAATAAGGATAGTTCCTCCACACAAGTTTTGTGTAAACCCGATCTTATAAATAATGCATCCATCATTTCTTTCAACGTTTGATTTTTCATTAGATTTGATGTGAATATGATAGTGGTTTGATATTTCACTTTCCAAACATATTTCTACACAATGAGATTTATACTCTCCATTCTTATCACTTCTTATATATTTTTTCACACTGATTTTCAACTTCGATATGACATTTTCTAGACATTTCTATTGCTTCATCCTTACCATTCAGCAAATAGACATAGTCATTTATAATGCAATTCTCAATAAAAGTAACAAATACTTTTTCCCACCATGTGATGGTGTTAATTTCATATCACAAATGTCAGTGTAAATCAATTCTAAGGGATTATAATTTCTTTCAACAGATTTTTAAGAATGTTCAATATAATTAGATTCCACAAAAACTTGACATTTTTATTTATTGCACTCAAAGTTAGGCAAAACTCGTAAGTTGATCAGTTTTCCTTACAAGGTTTTGTAATTGACATGCCCCAAGTGTTCATGTCACAAACATTGACTCAAGATAGTAAGAACAAATAAAAACATTGAGTTTGAAAAGCTCTTCGCGAGGTAACTTTTTTTCTCACTAATATTTTGTTCCTATTTCTTACAATTTTGTGTGATACAAACATTGTTTAGATTGTCAAATGTCTTTTTCACAAGGACATTTCTATAACTTTCAATATGATTGTTATAGAACTACCCATGAACAAAGTTTCATCGGGTTCAATAAAGACAATATAGTCCAAATGTTATTTTTACAAAAACATAACAAATGACTATTCACCAATATTCATGTCTATGCAAATACTTTTATTATAATACACATATCTTTTCATGAAAAATCACAACATTTTAAGTGTTTTTTTTAACCATAAAAGAACACAATTTTTTTGAACAAGTATATATATAATTTGGATGTTTCATACTAGTCGCACTATATACTAGTAATAGAGAAACTCAACAACCACAATAAAATATACTCCAAGAATTTTGTGGGTATAACATAATACAAAAGTATCATTATATTTCATATCTTTTGCTCCAAAGTTAAATTAGACACCAAGTCTAATCATAAGCAAATAACCCCCACATTTCAAATGTGATCTCAAAAATATTTTTCAAGTATTTGAAAATAGTTTTTCCATATATTTTAATGTTGGAAACATTATTCTACGAAAGAATTATAGTGCTGCAATTCTCTTTGACAATGTTTACACAATGTCAAAGTTCATTCCATAGAGACACAAAATCACAAATTCTAAGTCACTGGTATTTTTCCTTTATCATAAATAGACATACCACTTACTACAAAAGTCTTTTTTTTTTCTCCAAACAGAATAACACATATTCTTTATCACATAGAAATGTTTTTCTTATCAAATAGTGTTCAACTATAACATATTGACATACTATTTTATCAAACAAAAATATGCATCTCTCATTTTTGCAAACTAAAGAATTTTAAAAGCAACAATATTTGCAAAGTAAAATTCATTCCACAACATATGGTTTGAAGATCTTTTTTCCAAAGATAAATATAATTAAAAAAAAATCAAAGATGATAAATCTTAGAAACTATTTTCCTCCTTTGATAATTTAATAAGAAGGTTACCTGGTAATCTTTAAACTGAATACCATAAAAAATTTCTGTTTACATTCTCACTTCGACGTTGCTAAACAATGCAACGAATTATGGAGAAGTGATGCATTTATCTTCTACTTCCATGATCAGATTCTTTACAATCAGCAGAATACAAAAAAAAATAATACTAACAGCATAATAATTTTCTCAAGATTGTTGTTCATCTTGTCTTCCAAACATACTTAGAACAAAACTTTGAACATCTTTGTAAGAAATCAAAGTTTAAGAACATTTTCATAACTATAAAATTAAAACTAGTAGCGAAACTAGAATCAGAAACAATTTTTTAAAAAAATATACGAAATATTTTTCTTAAGAAGAATTGTTGTAAATATGTGTCTAAAGAATCTTACTTATTCCAACAAACTTTGCAGAAACACGAAGTTACCAAGTTTAATGAACTAGTGAAGAACAAAAGAATAGAAGAACTGAAATTAATTTACAAATCTAAAGTTTATAAAACACGTACCAGAATCTGAAAAAATTTTAATAGGAAAAAAATTAAGTCCACTGAATTCACAGTGTCCCCTTAAGGAAATTATTCCCCTCTAGTATCCGAGTTTTGATTTGGAATATGACCTATCAAGGTAAAATGATCTCAATCACCAGAGTATAGATACCAAAAACTCCGGTGTCAGCAAACCACTCAACGGCAGTAAAATACACTTAGAATACTAGATTTATTAGTTGAAGAAGAAGTCCATAAATTCTATTTAAAATGATAGGAAATCCCTCAATTTATAGAAAACAAAGTATAGTGCGAAAAGGTTCTTATTGTGCCTTACCGGAAAGGTCACAAACCTTTGGAAAAGTCACAATCTTTCAGAAAGTTCGTCATCTTTCATAAAAGTCACAACTTTCCATTAAAGTCACAACTTTTCATAACAGTCACAACTTTTCATAAAAGTCGAAACATTTCATAAAAATCACAACTCTTCATAAAAGTCGCAACTCTTCATTTTCCATTCACACTTTTTTAAAATCCAACACCTAGTAAAATAGGCATCCCTATCTGGTGGTTCTGATCACATCATGGTATCAGAATCTGAATTTCTTGTGAAAAATCTCCATTGATTTACTGCAGTCTAGTTTTCAAAATCCTGTTCTTCTCGAATCTTTGATAAAATTTTTGCTTCTGCTGCGAACTAAAGTGTACCACAAGAATTGGGTACACACATAGCTTTCAACAATAGATCATCCAAGTACGTCAGCATTTGTCAAATCATCTCAAAGTACATCAACATTGCCACATTAGAAACATTCAGAGATTCTCGCAAGCCCCATCCTGCCAAGCCAAAACTTATCGGAATCCTGTAGAGAGTAATATTCGGCAAGTTACAGTATTAAAATCAAAAGAATAGTAGTTTGCAATGAAAAGTAAAAGGAAGAATTGGGACAGCAATCCATTTGCATTTATACACATTTCTAACAATTGGGCATACTTCATCACTATAACAAGTTCATCTGAAGTTTGCCAAAACCAAAAGAATGAACATGTTTCTACCCTATTAACTGCAATCCAGCAATCCATTTTTAACAGATTTCCAAACAGTAACAATTGGGCATACTTCATCACTAGGACACAACTTGCTCCTTTTATTGATCTTGTTTTAACTTATTATTGCCTACCAACTTAGTGATATTACCATCAACAATCTCACTTAAACTTACCATCATCTTAACTAAAAATTACCATCATGAGAAATAACAAAATGCACAAATACTGCATAATCAAAATGGAACAAAGTGCAGATTATCAAGCTGCAAAATTCTTCATTAGTAGACGGAACAACAACCTAAATCATCTTGACAAATTTTCATTAAAAAAAATGCAGCTTATCAAGCTGCGAAATTCTGTCATTGTAATAACAAAAACCACAAAACTAACATAATCTAATAATACTAACTTAACACAAACAATAACACCACACTACATCATCTTGGCAACTACAAAACAACAATAAAATATCTTGCCTTAAATCCACACTTACATGTACGATATTGAAGAAAACTGATGTTCTAAACCCTTCTAAGATCGTGAATTTTTTTTTTGGGGAGAACATGAGTGTTTATTTGTGTTTTAGGATTGTTTAATTAGATGGATTTTTGTATTGAGTGGGTCGGGCGGGTTTAATAACATTTGGGTGGGTTTAGTTAAAAATAGGTGGGTAATAGGTTGATTTAAAATTATATTAAATAATTAAAATACAACCATCAATGCATGGTTGAGGTCACGTAATTAATAGTATTACTTAATTATTTTAAATTTTGCTCTATAATGAAGAGGGTAAATTTGAATCCAAAGGTGGATGGAAAAGCTATTTTGGGGCCAATTGTTTGATGGGGGTATTTGCATATCATTTTTAATTATTTAACGGGTATGTTAGGCCCTTTTCCGTAGATTATTAGTCCTTGTGGTCAACATTCAATAAATTGTTGAGATTTTTTTCATAATCCAAAATAAGTGAATATCTCAAAGTTTGAGAGAATTTTTTAGACCTTTTGCATAGTTACCCTTCCTTTTCATGAGGTTCTTAGCTACTTATCATTTTCTAGGACAATAACTTGATAATAATAAAAAAGATAATAGTGAAAAGTAGTCTTTAATTTATATTATTAAATATTTTTTCTTAAAGAGTGTGTCATTATATGTAACAATTCAGGCACATTATTACTTTAACTTTTACCTGGTCAACCTTTATGTACCTTAAAGTGATTTTCTTATCCCCATATACATTAATATGTTAACGATTCAATTCCATATAACTTTATATTCTATTATATTAATCTTGAAAATTTAAATTATTTTGACTTACTTTTCAATAGTAATATGACTATTTCATTAGTTTGTCTTGATTGAATTACATAATAACTAACTTTTTAGGAAAAACATTGAGTGTAATTGTCCTTTTTATGCAATTGTAAGCAAACATAATGTGATACATTTTTTAAACATGATGATAATGCATCAAATTAAATTTAGAGCTAATTAATTTGTAATAAATGTTTACTTTTTAACCAAATAATTTATAACTAGCAAGCAATAAAAAAACTTATAAGAACAAGAGAATGTAACACTATTTTTAGAATACCGAATAATTATTGTGGTCATAAACCACAACTTTAAGTGCTTATATGTGCAAATAATTTATGCTTAGTTGCACTTCACCATTCCTAAATCTATATTTCGCTATCACTGAATAAATTCATTTAACTTGTACAATAAACAGATTATTCTAAAATTTCTTGACACCATAGTCTTTAAATTAGCTATGACATAATAATGTTTGCCTTCTTAATAGATATGTAATGACCCATACTGTCATTTAAAGTATGTAGACATGAATCCACTATAAAGTCCTTCTAGCAATTTTATATTGTGATTTTTGACTTGGGCGCATCGATGATATGATCCCAGAGGTGATGGATATATGTTTCGAGAAAGAATATCTAATTATAGGACTTACAAATTTCAAATTTGATGAACGTCAATATTTTGGATCAGCAAACTTGAAAATGAGTTTTTACCCTTCCATTAGGACTGGAAGGTTATTTATGAATTAATTAGTAACAATCTCAAGCGAAGGAACAACCATTAGATCTTTATTAATAGTTATCTCCAATTAGCTAATTAATCCTAGAAATAACTATTAGATCGTTATTTATCTTACTAATCGACAATCTTTCCAATAAATAAAGAAACTCGCATATGCACTATTTCAGGATGAAAAAAATAATCAATACCACTCTGTCAAAATTAGCATAAAGAAAATGAATCATCTCTACATAAGTTTAAACTATTTTTTTTAATCTTCAGAAACCTAAAGTGGTTGATCTTTTGAACCTTCACATAAATAGGAACAATGAGAACATATATTTAATAATATTGGTTAAACCTGTCTTAAAATAGTTTATATATTTGGGATAATATTTTGGAGGACATAAAAAAAGGTTGTAAATATGATCTCCAAAATAGAGGGCATGTATAGAAGGAGCAAATTTTCTTAGAATAAAAGTTGACAATAACTTGAGCTAAAAACTAAAAGCATTTAAGGAAAATCTATTACATATAGTTTATCTTTCCACTCTTTAATTATTAATTTTATTTTTTCTACAAGTAATTTTGTCTTTAACATTAACGAAAATCTATTACAGGTAGATAACTAAAAGAAAAAGCAACTTATCTACTAGAAAAAATTTGAATCCCAACAATAAAAATATATTTTTCCTCTAAAACTTATGCTAGAGGAGGTAAAGGTTTAGCGCAAGATTTAATCCCTTTGCTTTGCTTGATCATGCTCCAACTTGGTGTCAAGTTTCTGCACCTTGGCGTTTTCAACTTCACGAGCTTGTTCTTTTTCGAGCTTTGCTATCTCTATATCTTCAATTTTATTTTTCAAATATTCTTTTTTCTACTTCAAAGTTTCTATTAGCATTTTCTTTGTTTTTCATCAATGTAGACAAAAATGACATGATTATTTCGATGTATTTTGCAAATTGCAGAAATAAGAAATGTACTCTATGATCTCTGAATCCTAGATGTACTCTCAATTTATGTTGATGTATTCAAATTATGGGAATCAAAATAATAATTTAGGTTCTCGAAGAGAAAAGAAAAGTTATTTGAACTTCATGTAGACATGCATGTTCAATTTAATTTATGTTTGCGTACGGGATGTGTTTAGTAATACCTTTTCAATTACCGTTGTATATTAGATGTAGGAGTAAATAATAAATACTTACTCATCTAATAATCATCAGATTTTAGGTGAACGAATAACTTAGTTATTACCAATGGGATTGATAGATTAAATTGTTGACGGTAGCAACAACTTAGATATTATACAAGCTTGTTCTGATTCAATAAGAAATTTATACATCATATTTTTTTATTGTGATAAGCATAGCAATAAATAACTCATAAATATAAAAAAAAAAGTGAAAGGAAGTCCACAAAAGAAGAGCCTGTGAATAGGTCATGTTCTCGAATATGCTAAGAACTCTGTCTAAGGAATCAATAAAAGCAACATATTTGTTGCTTTCGTATTTGCTTTCCCTACGCAAAGCTTTTAGCATATTAGAGAACGTGATCTCCTCAAAATGCTCATCTTTTATGTCTTTCTGTCACTTCTTTTTGCATTTCAGAGCTATTACTTACCAAGATTATCATAATAAGATATATATATATATCCCTTGTTTCCCAGAGTGCATGGACCCAAGTAATATGTAGAATAATATTCGTATTTGAGTGTATTGTATTATTTTAAAAGTGAGTTAGAAAATAAGTTATCATAAGATTTATTTCAATTTAAAACACAACGTTAAATTATATTTTACATTTTGACGATCAAACAATGATTCTCAAATAAAGTAAAATCTATTCGAGAAAAATGTGAATCATATTTTTTATTATCAAATAGATAAAGTAGAAGTGAGAAAAATGAGCACAACACAAGTAATTTTTTGTTTCTTCATGTCAATAAAAAAGGAAAATATAGTTGCTACAACAACAAAAAAATGTCCTTTGAATTTCTGAGTATATCTTACCATTGAAAATTAGTAGAATGTGTTCATAAATTTTGTTCATTCACTTTAATTTGTTGATTATATTAAAAATATTTTTTCACTTTCAGTATATCAAGAGATTTATTTCATGTCTTACCTTCAACATTAATTACTTATTCCCCAACCTAAATCTTTTTTAAAAAATCTTAAATTATATATCAACTCATATAAAAATTGTGATAAAATACCCATATTTATATTAATTAAGCAACATGTAAAATTTAAAATGAACAAATAAAAATAAATGATGTAAGTATAACATATAAACTGAATCCACGAAAAAATAGAATAAGCATCATAAAGGAGACTAAACAGAAACCACAAGTCGATTTGTCACATTGTGTTGCCTGTTCATTCCCTTTTACTAGATTGTGTGTGCCGTGTGTGTGTATATATATATATATATATATATGAAAGGTGAAAGGTACTCACAGATGGGCCCTCAGGCAGTACAGACAAGAGAGTAGTTGGCTTTGATGGATTGCTTCTCACCATTACATTCCAATTTTTAGTCAACAAATTTGGAAAAATATTTTTGGACATAAATTGTGGGTCAAAAAAATAGAGGCACCAAGAAATTACTTTACTGATTCTTTTATCGTGATGATCCTGTGTGAATCTCGAACTAGAATTCGTACATGAAAAAACAAACATATATATATTTATATAAGGGAAAAACAAAAACTGAGACATGAGTGCACAAATTACTATGTATATGTGGGGAAGCTCAAGGGAACTCACATCTGAGCCCTAAAGCAGTATCGACAGGAGGGTTGCAGGTGCTAGTTGATTGCTTCTCCCTATTGCATCCTAGATTTTGGTCCACAAATCTGAAAAATACTTTTTGAACGATAGAAAAGAAAAATTAAATATAGTCTCCGAAGTGAAGGACATGTATAGAGAAATTGAGAATGCAATTGAGGGATTAAAAAGTATGGAACAAAAGCAGGGCTTTTATAGTTGGTGTTTAGTGTTTTCATTTATATTAGATTAGATTTGATAAGAATTCAAAATTAACCAAATCTACGAATCTTAAGAACCTGCGAAAAAACAATTAACAATCTTAGTAAGAACATTTTCTTAAAATAGGCAAATATATTTTTATTATTAGGTCAACTTTTGTCTGGTCAACAATAAAATTCCTTTTCTTGTCTCTGTACACATTAGTATGTCAACTTCCCAATTTCATACCATATAGTCAATAATATTAATATTGATAATTTATATAATTTTGACTCACATTTTAATTCTAATTTTACCATTTCATTTGTTTGACTTAATTGAATTATATTATTTCTTACTTTTTGGTTAATGATTGAGCATAATTGTCCTTTTATCTACTGTGAACAAATATAAATTATCACATATATATTTTTTAAATCTAATGATTAGTGCCTCAAATTAAATTAAAAGTTACTTAATGAGTACTCTAATAAGTTATTGCTCTTAGATAATTTGAATCATTTACTAGAGACTTAAAAAAAGACAAAAATATAATCCAAAATGGGCACACATGTAAATAGAAAATATAGTTCTTGGGTTGGAAGCAAAAGAACAAAGTGTGTAAGCTTTTAACATACTATATCAACTGAATTAAAATTAACTTTGAAAGTTAAATTTTGTGCTTGACTAAATTAGTTTTTTTCTTTATTTGGGTTAAAAAAGTTCAACCTTAAAGAGGTCCAAAGTGACACCCAAATAGAGGTCAGTTTCAGAAGAGCTAAAACTAGCAACCATGGCCAAAACAACCTAAAAAGGCCTTAATTTAACCAAAAATATTAGGATTTTAGTTCTAGTTTTCCATCAATTACGATTTTATTAGTTCTAGATTATTGTTTTAGAGTTTTATTAAGTTGACAATCACCTTTTCTCATATATAAATTGCGAAATGACCTGGTAGACCCTCGTACTTAGCTCCGTTTGTAAGTTGAACCATTGTACTTCTGATTTTGCCAACTGAAACTCATTCAAACACAATATGTTAAACCTCTTTATCATCATTTGTGTGTGCGTGTATTACACTCAATTTACACATGAAATTCCACATCATTTTTTAATGACACATCAGTAGTATTATTATTATTTAATGACATATCAGAAATTAAATATTTAAAAATAAATAATATTTTTAAAAAAGGTGAAAAATTCTCTCTCTCTCTCTCTATACTCATTTTTCATATTCCCACTTCATCTTCTTCCTCCCTAACCTCTGCCCTTCACCCCAAAAAATAAAAATCACCATTTTTCGTCTTCCTCACACTCAAAATTTTTATCTTATTTACAAAATGTGAAAGATTAAATTTAGTTTTTACACATACTTTCGCTTCTATTTATTTAGATTTGGTAAAAAGATATATCAAGAAAACTTCAATTGAAAAAAAGTATATGTTTATAAGTAATTCAAGCAATAGATTTTGAAAAATATAGTTTTAAAAGGGTGAATGAGTTGTATTATAACAAAAGCTTTTTATTATGATTATGTTAGTGGTGTATATGTCAAAAGAGAAGAAAAGAGAACGGATAGGGTCAGGGAGTGGGTGGGTGGGGGATCTGGGGCTGAAAAGAAGATGAAAAATTGGGCTGAAGAAGAATAAGAAGAAAGAAGGGGTTGTGGCGGCGATGGGTTGAGCGGGTTGAAGGAGTTTTTGATTATTTTTTGAAAAAGTGGTGTGGGAAGAAGATAGATTCATTTTTTTTAAAAAAAAATTATTATATAATATTAGTAATTTAAAATTTAAAGTTTAAAAAATGTTGTTCACTCGCTTTAAATGTATGTGGTCACACTCTCTCGCCAAGTCAGCTATTTTAATATCACATAAGTATGGTCTTCAGATAGGCTTAATATATTGTGTTTTATATAGTTTAGGGGTCCAGATGACAAAAAGGTAAGTACAAGGGTTCAAAATACAAACTGATACAAGTATAAGGAGCCACCAGACCATTTCGCCTTGATAAAAATAAGAGTGTTTTTAATTCTCAATGACACATTGCATTGAAATTATTAATAATAATATTGTGGACTTAATTGTCGACCTTTATTATTTTCATAGTACTTTCTCTATTACAATTTATGATACCTTTTATATTTTGAGAGTCAAACAGTTTAAGATTGATAAAAAATTTACGTATGGAATCTTCAGTTTTTTAAAAAGAAATTTATATATTTGTAAACTATGTAAAAAGTACTATTAGTCATAATAATTAATAATTCAAAATATTTATAAGATCTATGAAAAATTTATGGTAAAAAATAGACTTGTTTGACTCTTGAAATTCGAAAGGTGACATATAAAATGGAACGGATGTAGTATAACGTAATTCTTCTTGTGATATCTTTGATGCATACTAATATTTTTAAAAATTATTTAGTAAGTGATAAATATCTAAATATATCATTTCGATTTATTTTCTCAAGTAAAGACATAAGATATCTATTGATAATCTGTGTTATTACTTGGATCTTGCAAAGTCTTTAGAACATTGTGTTCTTGTAAATACTTGAATTGTTCTTTGAAATATTTTCTATTACTTCTCGATTTTAGATTCTTTTCTATTTTGATTCAACACTTTAAAATGTTCAATTCTAAATTTCGAATCTCTCTAATCACATATTATCATTATATAATTTAATCAAGATAAAACAATAAAATGATTAGGTTATAGCTAAAAAAAATTAAATGTTTCAATATTTTTAACTATCAAGATTAATGTTATAGATAAAGGTGAGAAATCGAGACAGTAACCTACAAATGTATATACACGAGAAAATGAGTTGATGGTATTTACACGTTGATTGCATGAAAATTGAACTAACAATATGTCACGACCCAAAACGAGTCGTGAGTGGCATCCACACTTAACCTACTAGGTGAGCGAACCAACAAATCTTAACCCCAACATTTATCAATAGTTCAACTATGAATAACAAAAATAATGCGGAAGATCCAAAACTTATTAATGTAACCAATTAAATAAGCTTCTAAAGTTTAACACTAATTATCGCCAACATCTGGAAGTCATCACATCAAGAACATCTATCCTAAAATTACCAAGTCTAAGAGTATTTAAGAAACCAAAATAAGTAAAAAGATGATCCATGTCCGAAATTCAAAGACATCAAGACGTGAATGAGAGAATCCAGCACGAGCTAGAAATAATAGCTCACCCTGAACTCTGATGTGCTGGAGACCGACTAGAGCTGAGGATGAGTCAAAGTCGATGGTACACTTGTCGCACTCCACAAAAGAACAAAGAAGAAAATACAAGTAGGGTCAATACAAGGAACACGTACTGAGTAGGTATCATCGGTCAATTCAAAATAGAAATCAACATATATTAAACAATAGTATAAAATCAACTACAATACGTAACATGTGGCAACCAACAAACACATGAACCATTGACAACAACACCATAATAGGTACACCATCAATCACAACATCAAGCACACATGTGAGGACTCATGCCTCCACACCATACTCATTTGGAAAATAGGTTCTTTGAGATTAAGTATATTAAGTTACTTCAAGATTTCTTGCCTTTAATGTTATTGTGTCGGAACGTGACACTCCGATCCCATAATACCGTGTCGGAACGTGACACTCCGATCCAATAATATCGTGTTGGAATGTGACACTCCGATCCAATTATCTCATTATTTTATTTCATCAAGCCTTCTTTATTCATGGCGTTATTTTACTAGAGAAGGTTCAAGATTAGAAATTCAACAATCTCATAATTTTAGGCCAACCACAAACCACACAATCAAGACATACAACCACACAATCAAGTATATAGGAGACTTTACAATATCACCTAACACATGTCAATCTCTATTGAGAGTTTATCTATCAAATACAAATAAACCATAACCTACCTCCACCGAAGAATCGAAGTCAAGCAACTACTTCTCCAATGCCTTTCCTTTCCTTATTTCCCCCGAAACATTCCAATCTATTATATGTCTAGTCTAGACCTAAAACTCACCTAAAATTAATTTCCTAAAGTTTAAACCTATGGGTAAGTTTTTATTTCCTCGCATTACTATAACTCTAATGGTATTCAAATAATACAATACACCTAATATTTAAATACTTAGCTTAATATATTAAACCTTGAATCAAAATAAGATAACTATAGAAAGAATTAAAAGTTTGAGTTAAGTTCTACCTTTAGTAACCTCCATTACGGAAAACTAACAAAATATAATCCTATAAAGACCCAAAATCCAATACTCTTAATGCTTGTGATTAAGTTTGATGCCATCTGCAATTCGTCTGACATATACTCTTAATTAACTATAAAAGTTTTCCAACATATGAAAGAATCACGTGCAGTACATATTACTGCTTAAAGAACAAACACTTCCAAGGACTATAATTACTCCTCCACCCACTAATAATCATGCGACCTGCTAATTGTTCTCCATTAAAATTTATTTAAAGAAATAGAGGAATTGTTACCAGGATCGATCTTCTTTCTTAAAGGTTGCACGTGTTATTTTCTCATTTGAAACCCTTATTCCTCCTATAATATATTTACTCCCTAGTTCTTATATAAGACTAATAACAAAAATAGTAAAAGTGACCCTTATTAATTTTAATGTTATTTTCTTTAACCACCAACTAAATAAGTTATTAAAATTACCCCACTAATTTCATAATTATAATTATAAATAGTCCAAAACACCCATTTAAATCTATCAGAAAGCATTTTCTAACATAAAAAGTTGTAGTGCTCAAAACGATAAAAAAATGGTCGTTACAATGAATACCAATTTAACCATCATTCGTCCTTGAACGATCATAGGAAGAAAGGCAAGGGAGAGAAAGAGTACCTGAGTCACTAAAAAGATGTGGATATCTTTCATGCATATCAGCCTCACTCTCCCAAGTGGACTCTTCAACTGGCCGATTCTTCCACTGAACCTTGATAGAAGTAATCTCTTTGTATCTAAATTTGCGGACTTCCCTATCTAGAATAGTAATAGGCTCCTCCTTATACGACAAATTCTCATCAAGAAGAACTGAATCCCAACGAATAATATAATTTCCATCACCATTGTATTTTTTCAGCATAGACAGATGAAATATCGGGTGCACTCCTGACAACCCTAGAGGCAATGCCAATTCATAAGCCACCTCCCTCACGCGCTTCAAAACTTCAAATGGAACGATATACCTCGAACTAAGCTTACCTCGCTTACCAAACAACATTACACCCTTCATGGGTGAAACCTTCAACAAGACTTGTTCACCATCCATAAAATCCAAGTCCCTAACCTTTCGATCTGCATATTCCTTCTGCCTACTCTGAGCTGCTAAAAGCTTTTCTTGAATAAATTTCACTTTCTCTAATGATTCCCTCCGAAGATCAGTCACCCAAGGTCTAACCTCAAATGCATAAAACCAACCAATGGGAGAGCTACATCTCCTCCCGTACAGTGCCTCAAATAGGGCCATATCAATACTCGAGTGATAGCTATTGTTGTATGAAAACTCTGCTAAAGGTAAAAATTTATCCCAATGACCACCAAATTCTATCACACATGCACGAAGCATATCCTCTAACACCTGTATCGTTCGCTAAGACTGACCATCGGTCTGAGGGTGAAATGCAGTACTAAGATCCAGTCTAGTACCTAATTCAACATGTAATGTCCTCCAAAATATAGAAGTAAATTGCGTACCTCTATCTGATATTATGGAAAGTGGAACTCCATGCAATCGAACAATCTCAGAGACATAGAGTTTGGCTAACTTCTCGGCATTGTAAGTCATCTTAACCGAAATGAAGTGAGTTGACTTAGTTAACCTGTCAACAATTACCCAAATAGAATCAAACTTACCCAATGTCTTTGGAAGACCAACTACGAAATCCATTGCAATTATTTCCCACTTCCATTCAGGAATGGGCATTCTTTGAAGTGTCCCTCCAGGCCTCTGGTGTTCATACTTTACCTACTGAAAATTTGGGCATTGGGAAACAAAATCAACAATGTCACGCTTCATTCTATTCCACCAATAATGTTGCTTTAGATCACGATACATCTTGGTTGCACCAGGATGTATAGAATACCTTAAACTATGAGCCTCTGTAAGAATAGTGTGAATCAAATCATCCACACGGGGCACACATACCCTTCCCTTAATCCTCAAGACACCTTCTTCATCAATTACTGCCTCTTTAGCCTCTCCTCACAACACCATATCTAGAATTCGGCTCAGCTTCTCATCAGCAAATTGATTTCCCTTAATCTTGTCAAGAAAAGAAGATCTTGCCTCCACAGAGGCCAAAAATCCTCCGTTCTCTAGTACTTCCAGCCTCATAAAGTCATTAGCCAGAGTCTGAACCTCTCTAGCCAATGGGCGTCTAGAAACCTGTAAGTAAGCTAAACTACCCATGCTCCCTGCTTTTCCACTTAAAGCATCTGCCACAACATTAGCTTTTCCTAGGTGATACAAAATAGTAATATCATAGTCTTTCAATAGTTCCATCCATCTCCTCTGCCTCAAATTCAAATCTTTTTTTAGTAAAGACATATTGCAAACTACGATGATCTGTATAAACTTCACACTTGACCGCATATAGATAACGTCTCCATTGCTTTAATGCAAATACAAATGCAGCCAACTCCAAATCATGGGTCAGATAGTTACATTCATGCACTTTCAATTGCCTCGAAGCATAAGCAATTACATTCTTCTCCTGCATTAGCACTGCACCCAAACCAGAATAAGATGCATCACAATAAAAATAAAAAATTCTTACCTTCCACTGGCAAGGTAAGAATTGGTGCAGTAGAAACAAGGTCTTGAATTTTTGGAAGCTTTCTTCACATTCATCCGACCATAAAAATGGAACATTCTGCTTAGTCAAATTTGTCAGCTGCGAAGCAATAGAAGAAAATACCTTGACGAATCAACGGTAGTAGCTAGCTAAACCAACAAAGCTCCTTACCTCTGAAACATTAGTAGGTCTTACCCAACTCTTCACTGCTTTAATCTTAGAAGGATCCACCATCACTCCATCCTTAGAGACCACGTGCCCCAAGAAGAACACTGAATCTAGCCAAAACTCACACTTGGAGAATTTGGCATAAAGCCTTTTCTCCCTCAACAACTCCAATACAATTCTCAAATGCTCCTCATGCTCTTTCCTGCTCTTTGAGTATATCAGTATATCATCACTAAATACAATAACAAAGAGATCCAGATATGGCTTAAAAAGCCCGTTCATCAGGCTCATGAAAGCAGCAAGCGCATTCGTAAGCCCAAAAGACATTACTAAGAATTCATAATGCCCATACCTTGTTCGAAAAGCAGTCTTTGGTACATCTATTGCCCGCATTTTCAATTGATGATAACCGGATCTCAAATCAATTTTAGAGAAGACACAAGCACCTTGTAACTGATCGAACAAATCATCAATGCGAGGAATGGGATAGTTTTTCTTAATAGTTACCTTATTCAACTCCCTATAGTCTATGCACATCCGAAAACTTCCATTTTTCTCTTTCACAAATAAAACAGGAGCACCCCAAGGGGATGCACTCGGTCTAATAAAACATTTACCTAACAACTCCTGAAGTTGGGCCTTTAACTCCCTTAACTCGGCTGGAGCCATACTATAAGGGGGAATGGAAATGGGGCGAGTACCTGGCTCCAGATCAATACGAAAATCAATATCCCTATCCGGTGGCATACCAGGAAGGTCTGCAGGAAACACATCCAGAAACTCACGGACTATCAAAACAGACTCGATCGAAGGTACTTTGGAAGTATCATCTCTGAGATGTGCCAAGAAATCTAAACAACCCTTACACACCATCCTCTTAGCACGAAGAAAAGAGATAATACGAACTAGAGTGGAAATATAGCAACCCTCCCACACTAGCGGATATGTCCCGGGCCTGGCTAATGTCAAAGTTTTAGCATTGCAATTTAAGATTGAAAATTTTGGAGAAAGCCAAGTCATACCCAGAATTACATCAAAATCAATCATGTCTAGAATAATCAAATCTACATAAGTATTGCTCCCACAAAAGTCACAAGGCAAGACCTGTACACCTTCTCAACTATCACAGACTCACCCACAGGAGTAGAGACACGAATAGGCATGTCAAGCAAATCACAATATAAATCAATACCAGTAGGAAATAAGGAAGATACATATGAAAATGGGGATCCAGGATCAAACAATACAGAAGCCATGCAATCAAAGACCAAAAGAGTACCTGCGATAACAGCATCAGATGTCTCGGTTTCAGACCTCCCGGGGAAAGCATAACAATGGACGCTCTCACCTGTCTGTCCATTGCCCCAACCAAGCTTCGCTGCAGTAGTTCCAACTTGCCGGCCACCCCGACTGAATTGGTGACCACCATTACCTTAGCCACCACGTCCTCCTGAATGGTGACCTCTACCATGACCACCTCTACCCCTAACTAGTGGGGATCTGTAACTCTGTTTTGGACAATATTTCCTAATATGTCCAGCCTCTCCACATCCATAACAATTCCTGGAATCAAGTATAGGTCTCTATGAAAATGACGAAGTCTGGAGATAACCTCCAAACTCAGAAAAAGGCTGACTGGTCTGTGACGGACCCCCAGCTGAAGCCTGCAATGAAGACTGAATAGGATGGGCTGGATAACCTCCTGAACTCTGCCCTCTGAAGTAAGAACCACTATACTCACCTCCTTTACGAAACTTCTTAAATGTCAATGATGTGGTCAAGTCGTCTGGCTTCACCCCCTCTACCTCTATCACAAAATCAACCACTTCGTGAAAGAATTTTGCTGCAGCAGCTACCTGTAAGGCTGGAATCTACAAATCTGACCTCAATCCTTTCACAAAGTGGCAAATTCGCTCTTGTGGACTGAAGCAAAGCTGAGTGGAATACATGGATATTGCACGAAATTTGGCCTCATAAGCAGCAACATACATCCTTCCTTACTCTAGGTTCAGAAACTCATCTCTCCTCCTATCCCTCAAAGTCCGGGGTATATACTTCTCCATAAATAAGCTAAAAAATGATGCCCAAGTCATAGGTGGTGGCCTTGCTGGTTGACACTCAACATACGACCGCCACCATATTTTGGCATCACCCAGAAACTGGTAGGTCAAAAACTCAACACTGAATTGCTCTACTATGTCCATCTTATGTAGCAGCTCATGACAATCAACCAGAAAATCATAGGCTTCTTCAAATTCAGCACCCTTGAATACTGGATGTTTCAACTTTAAGAACTTAATGAAAAGTTCATGCTAATCACCTGTCATTATAGACCCTGTAGTCAATCGAGGAAACGTGCCTACTTCCAATGATGCATCCATGCGAGGAGCCGCAGCAGCTGCATGTTGTACTCCCTGAACCTGAGGTGCTGGTGCAAAAAACACTGGAGGTGTCTGGCCCCGATCAGATAACCCGCTAAGATAGTAAGAACCTGATTAATCATCTCTGGGGTAGGCTGGGGTGGTACTTCCTTATCCTGAACCTGCTCATTTTCCCCTTCCTCACCCTCTCTCACTACCTCATCATCCGGTGGAGGAGTCACTGCTCTATTCCTTGATGGACCAGGTGTTTGTCCTCTGCCTCTAGTGGGAGTCCTCCTGCGACCCCTACCACGACCTCTTGCCACTGATCCTTCTCGAGTTACAACCCCAATGACTGGCTCAGACGCACCCTGTCTTGCTGGTGTTGGTGTTGGCAAAGTTGTTGCTCTAGTTCTAACCATCTGCGAAGTAGAGTAAGAAGGTCAGATACCAATTTGTATCACCCAGATACCAATTGGATCCAAGTAATAGCTCAGAAGAAAGAAAGAATGGAGTTTTCCTAAAGTCCTTTAGCCTCTCGAAGAAAAGTAAAGGCATCCCCATACCGTTCCTCAAGACTCTACTAGACTTGTTCTTATGTGATAAGACCAACGAACCTAACACTCTGATATCAAGTTTGTCACGACACAAACTTGGTATCAGAGCATTAGGTTCGTTGTCTCATCACACAAGAACGAGTCTAGTAGAGTTTTAAGGAACGGTAGGGGGACGCCTTTACTTTTCTTTGAGAGGCTATAAGACTTTGGGAAAATTCCATTCTTTCTTTCTTTCTTTCGTGCTACTACTTGAATCCAATTGGTATCTAGGTGATACAAATTGGTATCTGACCATCTTCACTCTCTTTCGCAGATGGTTAGAACTAAAGCAACGACTACGCCAACACCAACACCAGCACCGGCGGGACAGGGTGCGTCTGAGCCAGCCACTGGGGCTGTAGCTCGAGGAAGAGCAGCGGCAAGAGGTCGTGGGAGGACGTCCTCTTGGGGAAGAGGGAGAGCACCTAGCCCATCTGATACTAGGGCAGTGACTCCTCCACCGACTGAGGAAGTAATAAGAGAAGGGGAGGATGGGGAAAATGAACAAGTGCAGAATGAGGGATTGCCACCCCAACCTACCCCAGAGATGATCAATCAGGTTCTCGCCTATCTCAGTGGGTTGTCTGATCAAGGTCAGGCACCTCCAGTGTTGTCTGCACCAACACCTCCGGTTTCAGAGGTATAACATGCAGCCACTATGGCTCCTCGTATGGATGTCTCATTAGATATAGGCACGTTTCCACGTCTTACTACTGGGCCTATCATGACAAATGATCAGCATGAACTTTTCAGTAAGTTCTTGAAATTGAAACCTCCAGTCTTCAAGGGTGCTGAATCTGAGGATGCTTATGATTTTCTGGTTGACTGTCATGAGCTACTACACAAGATGGGTATTGTAGAACGGTTTGGTGTTGAGTTCGTGAGTTATCAGTTTCAAGGGAACGCCAAAATGTGGTGGCGGTCACATGTTGAGTGTCAACCAACAGAGGCACCACCTATGACTTGGGTGTCATTCTCTAGCTTGTTTATGGAGAAGTATATCCCTCGGACATTGAGGGATAGGAAAAGGGATGAGTTCTTGAGCCTAGAGCAAGGCAGGATGTCGGTCAATGCATATGAGGCTAAGTTTCGTGCACTATCTAGATATGCCACCCAACTTTGTTTCAGTCCACAAGAGCGGATTCGTCGTTTTGTGAAGGGGTTGAGGTCAGAGTTGCGGATTTCATCCTTACAGGTAGCGGCTACGGCAAAATCCTTCCAAGAAGTAGTAGATTTCGTGGTAGAGGTGGAACGAGTGAAGCCAGATGAATTCACCATGGCATCGACATCAAAGAGGTTTTGAAAGGGAGGTGAGTTTAATGGTTCTTACTCTAGAGGACAGGGTTCCGGAGGTTACTCAGTTCGACCCATTCAGTCTTCACTACAGACTGTAGTTGGGGGTCCACCTCAGACCGGTCAACACTTCTCTGAGAGACCTATGCTTGACTCTAGAGAGTGTTATGGATGTGGGGAGACTGGACATATTGGGAGAAATTGTCCAAAACAGAGTTATAGACCCCCAATGGCTAGAGGTAGAGGTGGTCATGGTAGAGGCCGTTATTCTGGAGGACGTGGTGGTCGAGGTAATGGTGGTCACCAAAATGGCCGAGGTAATGGGCAAACTGGAGCCGCTACATCACAACATGGTAGGGGCAATGGACAGACAAACGATAGGGCCCATTGTTACGCTTTCCCTGGGCGGTCTGAAGCGGAGGCATCTGATGCTGTCATCACAGGTAATCTTCTGGTTTGTGATTGGATGGCTTCTGTATTGTTTGATCCTGGATCCACATTTTCTTATGTATCTTCCTCATTTGCTAATGGTCTAAATTTACATTGTGAATTACTTGATATGCCTATTCGTGTTTCTACTCCGGTGGGTGAGTCTGTGGTAGTTGAAAAGGTATATAGGTCTTGTTTGGTGAACTTTGTGGGGAGCAACACTTATGTAGATTTGGTTATCTTAGAAATGGATGATTTTGATGTAATTCTGGGTATGACTTGGCTTTCTGTGCAATTTGCGATCTTGGATTGTAATGCTAAAACGGTGACGTTAGCCAAGCCTGGGACAGATCCGTTAGTTTGGGAGGGTGACTACACTTCCAATCCGGTGCGTATCATCTCCTTTCTTCGTGCTAAGAGAATGGTTAGTAATGGGTGTTTAGCTTTCTTGGCACATCTTAAGGATGACACTACCCAAGTACCTTCGATTGAGTCGGTTTCGGTGGTCTGTGAGTTTCTGGATGTGTTCCCTGCAGATCTTCCTCGTATGCCACCAGATAGGGATATTGATTTCTGTATTGACCTTGAACCGGGTACTCGCCCCATTTCTATACCCCCTTATAGAATGGCTCCCGCAGAGTTAAGAGAGTTAAAAGCCCAACTTCAAGAGTTGTTAAAGAAAGGCTTTATTAGACCAAGTGCATCTCCTTGGGGTGCTCCGGTTTTGTTTGTGAAGAAGAAGGATGGGAGTTTTCGAATGTGTATAGACTACAGACAACTAAACAAGGTAACCATAAAGAACAAGTATCCTCTTCCCCGCATTGATGACTTGTTCGATCAGTTACAAGGTGCTTGTGTCTTCTCTAAGATTGAATTGAGATCCGGTTATCATCAATTGAAAATACGGGCAACGGATGTGCCAAAGACTGCTTTTCGAACGAGGTATGGGCATTACGAATTTGTAGTGATGTCTTTTGGTCTTACGAATGCCCCTGCTGCATTCATGAGCTTGATGAACGGGATTTTTAAGCCATATTTGGACCTCTTCGTGATCGTATTTATTGATGATATACTGATATACTCAATGAGCAAGAAAGAACATGGGGAGCATTTGAGAATGGTATTGGAAATGTTGAGGGAGAAAAAGCTTTATGCCAAGTTCTCTAAGTGTGAGTTTTGGCTAGATGCAGTGTCCTTCTTGGGGCACGTGGTTGCTAAGGATGGAGTGATGGTAGATCCTTCTAAGATTGAGACAGTAAAGAATTGGGTAAGACCTACTAATGTGTCAGAAATAAGGAGCTTTGTTGGGTTAGCTAGCTACTACCGCCGATTTGTCAAGGGATTCTCTTCTATTGCTTCCCAACTGACGAACTTGACTAAGCAAACTGTTCCATTTGTATGGTCAGATGAGTGTGAAGAAAGCTTTCAGAAGCTCAAGACTTTGTTGACTACCGCACCCATTCTCACCTTGCCAGTGGAAGGTAAGAATTTTATTGTCTATTATGATGCATCCTATTCGGGTTTGGGTGCATTGCTAATGCAAGAGAAGAATGTGATTGCTTATGCTTCAAGACAATTAAAAGTGCATGAACGTAACTACCCAACTCATGATTTGGAATTGGCCGCGGTAGTGTTTGCATTAAAGCAATGGAGACACTATTTATATGGGGTTAAGTGTGAGGTCTATACGGATCATCGCAGCCTACAGTATGTCTTTACTCAGAAAGATTTGAACTTGAGACAGAGAAGATGGATGGAACTACTGAAGGACTACGACATCACCATTTTGTATCATCCGGGGAAGGCGAATGTTGTAGCGGATGCTTTAAGTAGAAAGGCGGAAAGCATGGGAAGTCTAGCTCACTTTCAAGCCTATAGACGCCCATTAGCTAGAGAGGTTCAGACTCTAGCTAACGACTTGATGAGATTAGAAGTAAATGAGAAGGGAGGATTGTTGGCTTGTGTGGAGGAAAGATCTTCCTTTCTTGACAAGAGTAAGGGAAAACAGTTTGATGATGAGAAACTAAGAAGAATCCAAGATAAGGTATTCCGAGGAGAGGCTAAGGAAGCACAAATCGATGAGAAAGGTGTTTTGAGAATCAAGGGAACGGTATGTGTGCCCCGTGTTGATGATTTGATCAACACTATTCTGACAGAGGCTCATAGTTCAAGGTATTCAATACATCCGGGTGCAACCAAGATGTACCGTGACCTAAAGCAACACTTTTGGTGGAGTAGAATGAAGCGTGATATTGTGGATTTTATTGCCAAATGTCCAAACTGTCAACAAGTAAAATATGAACACCAAAGGCCCGGAGGAACACTTCAGAGAATGCCCATTCCGGAATGGAAATGGGAGAGAATCGCAATGGATTTCGTGGTTGGTCTTCCAAAGAAAATGGGTAGGTATGACTCTATTTGGGCGATTGTTGATAGGTTAACTAAGTCTGCTCATTTTATTCCAGTTAAGGTGACTTACAATGCCGACAAGTTAGCCAAGATCTATATCTCAGAAATCGTTCGATTGCATGGGGTTCCACTATCCATCATATCAGATAGAGGTACGCAGTTTACTTCTAAGTTTTGGAAAACATTGCATGCGGAATTGGGTACTAGGTTGGACCTTAGTACTGCGTTCCATCCTCAGACCGATGGTCAGTCTGAGCGAACGATTCAAGTGTTGGAGGATATGCTTCGTGCGTATGTGATAGAATTTGGTGGCCATTGGGATAGCTTCTTACCCTTAGCGGAATTTTCATACAATAATAGCTATCACTCGAGCATTGATATGGCTCCATTTGAAGCATTGTATGGTAGGAGATGTAGGTCCCTCATTGGTTGGTTTGATGCGTTCGAGGTTAGACCTTGGGGTACTGATCTCTTGAGGGATTCGATGGAGAAGGTGAAATCTATTCAAGAAAAGCTTCTAGCGGCACAAAGTAGAAAAAAAGAATATGCAGATCGAAAGCTTAGAGACTTAGAGTTCATGGAGGGAGAACAAGTCTTGCTGAAGGTTTCGCCCATGAAAGGGGTGATACGGTTTTGAAAAAGGGGTAAGCTAAGTCCAAGGTATATTGGACCATTTGAAGTACTCAAGAGAGTAGGGGAGGTGGCTTATGAGTTAGCCTTGCCTCCAGGGCTGTCCGGGGTACATCCGGTATTCCATGTGTCGATGCTGAAAAGATACCATGGGGATGGAAACAACGGACAATTTTGCTTGATGGGAATTTGTCCTATGAGGAGGAGCCTGTTGCTATTCTAGATAGAGAAATTCGCAAATTGGGATCAAGGGAGATTGCATCCATCAAAGTTCAATGGAAGAATCGACCCGTTGAAGAAGCCACTTGGGAGAAGGAGGTTGATATGCGAAAAAGATATCCACACCTGTTCACAGATTCAGGTACTCCTTTTCGCCCTTATTCTCCTTCTTGTGATCGTTCGGGGACGAACGATGGGTAAATTGGTATCTAATGTAACGACCTGTTTAGTCGTTTTGAGCAGCAGATTTTATTTCTGGAAAAACAGGCTGAGACGACGGAACCCACGACGGAACGTCATGGGCACGACGGAACGTCATGGGCACGACGGACCGTTGAGGGTGTCTCGTCCCAAAACATTTAGAAATTCTGAAATTTGGGTGCTGAAATTGACTCTCTGAACTCTGTGACGGACCTGCAGGACGGACCGTCACAGGCACGACGAACCGTCATGATCCACCGTTTCAAAACACTTCAACTCTTGAGAATTTGGTACAGGGAACGATTCTATGAACGCCGTAACGGAAGTGCAGGACGGACCGTCGTAGGTACGATGGGCCGTCACAGACTTCTTAAGGGAATCGAATCTCTGACGAACCTGCATGACGGACCGTCGTAGGTGCGACGGGCCGTCACAGGTGCGACGGGCCGTCACAGGTGCGACGGGCCGTCACAGGTGCGACGGGCCGTCACAGGTTGCGTAATCCCAGTTGAAGTCGGAATTCTGGTTAAGTTTAAAAGGGGCGTTTTGGACTATTCCTGCTATAATTATATATTTCGTGGGTCTATATTAATAACTCAATTTCTTGGGGGATAAAAGAGGTAACCTTAAGTTAATTAGTGGGCTATTATTGTAATCTTTTATTCTTAATTATATACTAATTAGGGTAAAAGAAAGAGGGTTTGAATAAAGAAAATAGAAAGAACAAGAGAAAGAGAGAGAGGGAAGCGATAGAGAGAGAGACGATCGAGAAGGGGAAAAACACAAAGCTTTGGGAAAATTTGCTTGCTTGATCACGAATCTTCGGTGGAGGTAGGTTATGGTTTCTCTTACGATATTCGTAGTAAACTCTTAATAGCGAATGATATGTATTGATAATATTGTAAACCCTGCTATGTGCTTAATTGTATGCTTGCATGAATGTAATTATATAATTGTGATTATATAAGCATGATGAAGTTATTGAATCCCAAATCTTGATAAAAACCTAATCTCTTTTTAATGATGATGCCTTGGTAAGGGAAAAGGCTTGATGAGTTGATAGAATGAGATTAGGGGATCGGGTGTCACGAACCGACACGTAGAATTAGGGAATCGGGTGTCACGAACCGACACATAGATTTAGGGGATCGGGTGTCACGAACCGACACGTAGATTTAGGGGATCGGGTGTCACGAACCGACACGTAGATTTAGGGGATCGGGTGTCACGAACCGACACGTAGATTTAGGGGATCGGAGTGTCACGTACCGACCCAAGAGGATTAATGAATATGAGGGAGCGGAGTGTCACGTACCGACACAAGAGAAATAAAATAAATGAATCTTGAAAGATGTTAATATACTCAATCTAATGAACATGATTCCCGAATGAGTATGGTATTGAGGCTTGAGTCCTCATGTGTGAACTTGACGGTAATTGTTAATGATATAGTGCTTGTTGTTGCTATAGGTTGAGTATCATAGTTGATTTTATGATATTACTTGGTATATATTGTTTTCTATTTTGAGTTGGCCGATGATATCTACTCAGTACCCGTGTTTTTTACTGACCCCTACTTTTATGTTTTCTTCTTGTTTATTTGTGGAGTGCAGCAAACGTGCCATCGTCTTCAACTCAACAGTAATTCAAGCCAGTCTTACTGCATCGGAAATTCAGGGTGAGCTAATGCTTCTAGCTTGGACTGGATCTTCTTCTTCATGTCTTGATGCCTTGAAGTTCCGGCATGAACTAGCTTTTATGTATTTTTAGCTTCTTAGAAACTCTTAGTTAGTACTTTGATCATAGATGTTCTTGTGGTGATGACTTCCAGATTTTGGGGATAATAATAGTTATTGATTTTATTTATGAGTTTAAGTCCTCCGCATTACTTTCTGTTTATATTATATTGAAATGTTAAGGTTTAGATTGGTTGGTTCGCTCACATAGGAGGGTAAGTGTGGGTGCCAGTCGCGGCCCGGATTTGGGTCGTGACAAAATAAGACTCTTTAAAACTTTAAGAAAACTCTACTTTAACTTACTTCACAGCTTTAGACTTAACTCCTTAACTTCTTTGTTTTTGATCCTAGCTTTTCTTGAATTGAATTGATTCAAATTTCATTATTATAACGGCCCTTTTGGTCATTACGAGTGCTAAAGCCTTATGTTTCATAAAATATTTTTTTGATGGGTTCTAATTGGGTTTGGACTATTCATAATTACAATTGTGAAATTAGTGGGGTAATTTTAATAATTTATTTAGTTGGTGATTAAAGAGGATAATAGTGAAATAAATAATAGGTCACTTTTATCACTCTTATAATTAGTTATATAATATTTAGGAAGGAATATTCTGTAGAAGGGGAATAAGGATTTTGCCTAGAGAAACCATATCTCCAGCAGTCACGAAGCGGTTGTTCCATCATGTAATCAAATTTAGAGTTGGATTTTGAATGTATTAGAATGATTGTGTTAGTGTTATTATTTTAATTATAATACTTGAATTGGAAAAGAGGGATATTCAATAAACACTAGAAAAATTAGTGGGGTCGTATATATATATATATATATATATATATATATATATATATTAGTACTATGTTATTGTGAAGAGGGAACAAGCGTACATTTTAATATATGTGCTACTGTAATGTTTGGTAGAATTGGCTTAAAGTTGGTGGATGGGTGGCAAGTGAAAGTTATATATAGAAAATTTAATTAGTTCATGGAGGAATAAATGTTTACCGTCATATGTTTACTATTTTAAAATGAACTTTGTATGTTATGTATTAGCACGTTCTTTGCCATTCAAGTTATTATATTAAATGGCAAATGCCTTTGTTTTTAATGGCATGTGATGATGGCGTAATGGTCGATTGAAGAATAACAGACAATTAACAATAAAAAGGTTTTAAATTCTTATGTAATTATTGATTGTAAAATTGAGTCCAAATATATAACCTGTAAGAGAGTAAGGTGGGGTAATAAACTTTGGTATTTATATGATAAAATTGGGAATATTGCATATGAGTGTTTTAAATTATGTTATATTTTGTTTTGGTTTTCCCTGGTAGAGGTTACTGGACATAAACGTAACCTTAAATTTCAATCTTTTTCTATAGTTATCTTGTTATGAGCCATGTTTTAAAATATTGAGTTAGTTAATTAAATATTAGGTGTATCGAGTTATTTAAATTCCACTAAAGTTATGCTAATTGTTGGAATTAAGACTTATCGTTAGACTTAAACATTAAGAGATTGATTATAGAATTAGGTAAATTGATGGGTATAGGCTGGACATAGAATAATCGGAGTCATTAGAGAAGTAGCTGCTTGACTTCAATTCTTCGGTGAAGGTAGGTTATGGTTTGTTTCTATGTGATAGATAAACTCTAAATAGCGATTGATATGTATTGAGTGATATTATAAAGTCTCCTATGTACTTGATTGTGTGGTTGTATGTTTTGATTGTGTGGTTTGTGGTTGGCCTAAAATTATGATAATGTTGAATTTCTAATCTTGAACCCTCTCTATTAAAATGACGCCTTAAAAAAAAGGTTTTATGAAATAAAATAATAAGATAATTGGATCAGAGTGTCACGTTCTGACACGGTATTATGGGATCGGAGTGTCACGTTCTGACACGGTATATGGGATTGGAGTGTCACGTTACGACACAATAACATTAAAGGAAAGAAATCTTGAAGTAACTTAATATACTTAACCTCAAAGAACCTATCTTTCAAATGAGTGTGGTGTGGAGGCATGAGTCCTCGTAGGTGTGCTTGATGTTGTGATTGATGGTCTACCTGTTATGGTGTTGTTGTCAATGGTTCATGTGTTTTGTTGATTGCCACCTGTTAAGTATTGTAGTTGATTTTATATTATTATTCAATATTTATTGATTTCTATTTTGAGTTGGTCGATGATACCTACTCAGTACGTGTTCCTTGTATGTAACAACCTGTTTAGTCGGTTCTAGCAGTAGAATAATTTTTGATAAAAACTGACTGGGTCGAAGGATCACGCGACGGACCGTCATGGTCACGACGGACCGTGATGGACTCCGTCGTCCAATACTTGTGTAATTTCTTCTGCTGCTCTCCTCATTACCCTCGACGACAGGTAGGACGAACCTTCATAGGCACGACGGACCGTAGAGCGTCTTCGTTCCAAAATACTTCAACTCTGAAATCTGGGTACTAAGATCGACTCTCTGAACTTCACGACGGAACTGCAGCACGGACCGTCGTAGAAACGACGAACCATCACAAACCTCTTTACTGAATTTAACTCTCTGAACTTTGTGACGGACCTGCAGGACGGACCGTCGCAGATACGACGGGCCGTCACAAGTTGCGTAACCCCAACTCGGTCGGATTTCTGCTAAAAGTTGTAAAGGGGTGTTTTGGACTATTCATGATTATAATTATGAAATTAGTGGGGTAAGTTTAATAATTTATTTACTTGGGGGTTAAAGAAGATAATAAGGAAATAAATAGTGGGTTACTTTTATCATAACGGATTATATGATAATTAGGGTAAAAGAAAAAGAATCCGCAGAAGAAAAATAAAAAGAACAGGAAGAGGGGAGTACGAGCGAGAGAGAGAGAACGAAGAGGAAAGCAAATGCATTGGGAAGTAGCTTGCTTGATCACTATTTTTCGGTGGAGGTAGGTTATGGTTTATTTCTATATGAGAGATAAACTCTAAATAGTGATTGATATGTATTGGGTGGTTTTGTAAAATCTTCTTTATGCTTGATTGTGTGTTTTTATGTTGTGATTGTGTAATTGTGGTGGGTTAGAATGATGAGACTGTTGAATCTTCAATCATAAATCCTCTCTATTAAGATGACGCCTTGACATAAAGAAGGCTTGATGAACTAAAATAATGAGATAAATGGATCGGAGTGTCACGTTCTGACACGTAGTAGTAGGGGATCGGAGTGTCACGTTCCGATACGTAGTATTAGGGGATCGAAGTGTCACGTTCCGATACGTAGTATTAGGAGATCGGAGTGTCACGTTCCGACACGTAGTATTAGGGGATCGGAGTGTCATGTTCCGACACGGTAGTAATAATGGATCGGAGTGTCACGTTCCGACACGATAATAATAAAGAGAAGTAATCTTGAATTATGTTAATATACTCAAATTTGAAGAACCTATTTCCCAAATGAGTATGGTGTGGAGGCTTGAGTCCTCATAGGTGTGCTTGGTGTTGTTGCGAATGGTTCTTGTACTTGTTGTTGTCACCTGCTAAGTATTGTAGTGGATTTTATATTATTATTCAGCATATATTGCTTTCTATTTTGAGTTGGCCGATGATACCTACCCAGTACGTGTTCCTTGTACTGACCCCTACTTGTAATTTTCTTCTTTGTTATTTGTGGAGTGCAGCAAGCGTGCCATCGACTTCGACTCGTCCTCAACTCTAGCCTGTCTCCAGCATATTAGATTTCAGGGTGAGCTGTTGTTCCTAGCTCGGACTGGATTCTCTCATTCACGTCTTGATGTCCTTAAAGTTCGGACATGGACCAATCGTTTACTTATTTTAGCTTCTTAAATACTCTTAGATTTTGAAATTTGAGGATAGGTGTTCTTGGTGTGATGACTTCTAGATTTTGGGGATAATAATTGATAAACTTTAGAAGCTTATTTATTGGTTATATTAATAAGTTTTGGGTCTTCCGCATTATATTTTGTTCATTATGGTTGAAATATTGGTAAACGTTGGGGTTTAGATTTGTTGGTTCGCTCACATTGAAGGATAAGTGTGGGTGCCACTCGCGGCTCATTTAAGGTCATGATAAACTTGGTATCAGAGTGTTAGGTTCGTTGGACTCATCACAAAAGAACGAGTCTAGTAGAGTCTTGAGGAACGGTAGGGGGACGCCCTTACTTTTCTTTGAGAGGCTATAGGACTTTAGGAAAATTCCATTCTTTCCTTCTTTCGTGCTATTACTTGGATCCAATCGGTATCTAGGTGATACAAATTGGTATCTGACATCCTCACTCTATTTCGCATATGGTTAGAACTAGAGCAACAACTGTGCCAACACCAACATCGGCAAGACAGGGTGCGTCTGAGCCAACCATTGGGCTGTAGCTCGAGGAGGAGCAGTGGAAAGAGGCTGTGGTAGAGGTCGCAGGAGGACGTCCTCTAGAGGTAGAGGACAAACACCTGGTCCAGCTAGTAATAGGGCGGTGACTCCTCCACCGACTGATGAGGTAGTAAGAGAGGGTGAGGAAGGGGAAAATGAGCAGGTGCAAGATGAGGAATTACTACCCCAACCTACCCCAGAGATGATTAACCAGGTTCTTACTTATCTTAGCGGGTTATCTAATCAGGGCCAGACACCTCCAGTGTTTTCTGCACCAGCACCTCAGGTTCCGGGAGTACAACATGCAGTTGTAGTGGCTCCCCGCATGGATGCCTCATTAGAAGTAGGCACGTTTTCTCGATTGACTACAGGGCCTATAATGACGAGTGATCATTATGAACTTTTCACTAAATTCATGAAGTTGAAACCTCCAGTCTTTAAGGGTTCTGAATCTGAGGATGCCTATGATTTTCAGGTTGATTGTCATGAGCTGCTACATAAGATGCACATAGTAGAACGATTCGGTGTTGAGTTTGTGACCTATCAGTTTTAGGGGAATGCCAAAATGTGGTGGCGGTCGTATGTTGAGTGTCAACCAGCACAGGCACCACCTATGACTTGGGCATCATTCTCTAGCTTATTTATGGAGAAGTATATACCGCGGACTTTGAGGGATAGGAGGAGAGATGATTTCCTGAGCCTAGAGTAAGGAAGAATGTGTTTTACTGCTTATGAGACCAAATTTCGTGCACTATCCAGGTATGCCACCCAGCTTTGCTTCAGTCCACAAGAGCGGATTCACTGTTTTGTGAAAGGATTGAGGTCAGATTTACAAATGCCAACCTTACAGGTAGCTGCAGCAGCAAAATCCTTTCAGGAAGTGGTTGATTTTATGATAGAGGTGGAAGGGGTCAAGCCTGACGACTTCACCATGGCGTCGACATCTAAGAAGTTCCGTAAGGGAGGTGAGTTTAGTGGTTCTTACTCCAGAGGGCAGAGTTCAGGAGGTTACCCAGCCGACCTATTCATTCTTCACTACAGGCTATAGCTGGGGGTCCATCGCAGACCAATAAACATTTCTCTGAGTTTAGAGGTTATCCCCAGACTTCGTCGTTCTCACAGAGACCTATGATTGACTCCAGAGATTGTTATGGATGTGGACAGACTGGACATATTAGGAAATATTGTCCAAACCAGAGTTACAGATCCCCAATAGTCAGAGGTAGAGGTGGTCATGGGAGAGGCCGCCATTCTGGAGGACGTGGTAGCCAAGGTAATGGTGGTCTCCAAATCAGCCAGGGTGGCGGGCGAGCTGGAGCTACTGCAGCGCAACATGGTAGGGGCGACGGGCAGAGAGGTGATAGGGCCCATTGTTATGCTTTCCCCGGGAGGTCTGTAGCAGAGACATCTGATGCTGTTATCACAGGTAATATTTTGGTTTGTGATTGCATGGCTTCTGTATTATTTGATCCTGGATCCACTTTTTCATATGTATCTTCCTCATTTGCTACTGGTCTTGATTTACATTGTGATCTACTTGACATGCCTATTCGTGTCTCTACTCCTGTGGGTGAGTCTGTGATAGTTGAGAAGGTGTATAGGTCTTTTCTTGTGACTTTTGTTGGGAGAAATACTTATGTAGATTTGTTTATTCTAGAGATAGTGGATTTCGATGTAATCTTGGGTATGACTTGGCTTTCTCCAAATTTTGCAATCTTAGATTGTAATGCTAAAACTGTGACATTGGCCAAGCCTGGGACAAATCCGCTAGTGTGGGAGGGTGACTATATTTCCACTCCAGTTCATATTATCTCTTTCCTTCGTGCTAAGAGAATGGTTATTAAGGGTTGTTTAGCTTTCTTGACACATGTCAGGGATGATACTTCCCAAGTACCTTCGATCGAGTCTGTCTCGATAGTCCGTGAGTTTCTGGATGTGTTTCCTGTAGACCTTCCTTGTATGCCACCGGATAGGGATATTGATTTTTGTATTGATCTGGAGCCGGGTACTCGCCCATTTCCCTACCCCTTTATAGAATGGCTCCAGCTGAGTTAAGGGAGTTAAAGGTCCAACTTCAGGAGTTGTTAGGTAAAGGTTTTATTAGACCAAGTGAATCCCCCTGGGGTGCTCCTGTTTTATTTGTGAAGAAGAAGAATGGAAGTTTTCGGATGTGCATAGACCACAGGCAACTGAATAAGGTAACTATTAAGAACAAGTATCCTCTTTCTGACATTAATGATTTATTCGATCAGTTACAAGGTGCTTGTACCTTCTCAAAAATCGACTTGAGATTTGGTTATCATCAATTAAAAATACGGGCAGCAGATGTGCCAAAGACTGCTTTTCGAACCAGGTATGGGCATTATGAATTCTTAGTAATGTCTTTTGGGCCTACGAATGCTCCTACTGCTTTCATGAGCCTGATGAACGGGATTTTAAAGCCATATCTTGATCTCTTTGTCATTGTATTCATTGATGATATACTGATATACTCAAAGAGCAGGAAAGAACATGAGGAGCATTTGAGAATTGTATTGGAATTGTTGAGGGAGAAAAGGCTTTATGCCAAATTCTCCAAGTGTGAGTTTTGGCTAGATTCAGTGTCCTTCTTGGGGCACGTAGTTCCTAAGAATGGAGTGATGGTGGATCCTTCTAAGATTGAAGTAGTGAAGCGTTGGGTAAGACCTACTAATGTTACAGAGGTAAGGAGCTTTTTTGGTTTAGCTAGCTACTACCGTCGATTTGTCAAGGGATTTTCTTCTATTGCTTCCCAATTGACAAAATTTGACTAAGCAGAATGTTCCATTTGTATGGTCGAACGAATGTGAAGAAAGCTTCCAGAACCTTAAGACCTTGTTGACTACTGCACCAATTCTTACCTTGCCAGTGGAAGGTTATAATTTCATTGTTTATTGTGATGCATCTTATTCTTGTTTGGGTGCAGTGCTAATGCAGGAGAAGAATGTAATTGCTTATGCTTCGAGGCAATTAAAGGTGCATGAATGTAACTATCCGACCCATGATTTGGAGTTGGCTGCAGTTGTGTTTGCATTAAAACAATCGAGACATTACCTCTATGGGGTCAAGTGTGATGTCTATACAGATCATCGTAGTTTACAGTATGTCTTTACTCAGAAAGATTTGAATTTGAGGCAGAGGAGGTAGATGGAACTACTGAAGGACTATGATATTACTATTTTGTATCACCCAGGAAAAGCCAATGTTGTGGCAGATGCTTTAAGTAGAAAAGCAGGGAGCATGGGAAGTCTAGCCCACTTACAAGTTTCTAGACGTCCATTGGCAAGAGAGGTTCAGACTTTGGCTAATGACCTCACGAGGCTGGAAGTACTAGAGAAAGGAGGATTTTGGGCCTGTGTGGAGGCAAGATCTTCTTTTCTTGACAAGATTAAGGGAAAACAGTTTACTGATGAGAAGCTGAGTCGAATTCGGGAGATGGTATTACGAGGAGAGGCTAAAGAGACAATAATTGATGAGAAAGGCGTTTTGAGAATTAAGGGAAGGGTATGTGTGCCCTGTGTTGATGATTTGATTCACACTATTCTTACAGAGGCTCATAGTTCAAGGTATTCAATACATCCTGGTGTAACCAAGATGTATCGTGACCTAAAGCAACATTTTTGGTGGAGTAGGATGAAGCGTGACATTGCGGATTTTGTTTCCCAATGCCCGAATTGTCAGCAGGTAAAGTATGAACACCAGAGGCCCGGAGGAACACTTCAGAAAATTCCCATTCCTGAATGGAAATGGGAAAGAATTGCAATGGATTTTGTGGTTGGTCTTCCAAAGACATTTGGTAAGTTTGATTCTATTTGGGTAATTGTTGACAGATTAACTAAGTCTGCTCACTTCATTCCGGTTAAGGTGACTTACAGTGCAGAGAAGTTAGACAAACTCTATATCTCTAAAATTGTTCGATTGCATGGAGTTCCACTTTCCATCATATCAGATAGAGGTACGCAATTTACTTCTATGTTTTGGAGAACATTGCATGCTGAATTAGGTACTAGGTTGGATCTTAGTATTGCATTTCACCCTCAGACAGATGGTCAGTCTGAGCGAACGATTAAGGTTTTGGAGGATATGCTTCGTGCATGTGTGATAGAATTTGGTGGTCATTGAGATAACTTCTTACCCTTAGCAGAGTTTTCATACAATAATAGCTATCACTCAAGTATTGATATGGCCCCATTTGAGGCGTTGTATGGGAGGAGATGTAGGTCCCCCATTGGTTGGTTTGATGCATTTGAGGTGAGATATTGGGGTACCGATCTTTTGAGGGAATCGTTATATAAAGTAAAATTCAATCAGGAGAAGATTCTAGCAGCTCAGAACAGGCAGAAAGAATATGCATATCGAAGGGTTAGGGACTTGGATTTTATGGAGGGTGAACAAGTCTTGCTGAAGGTTCACCCATGAAAGGGGTGATGCGGTTTGGTAAGCGAGGTAAGCTTAATTTGAGGTATATTGGTCCATTTGAATTTCTGAAGCGCGTGGGGGAGGTGGCTTATGAATTGGCATTGCCTCCAGGACTCTCAGGAGTGCACCCGCTATTTTATGTGTCTATGCTGAAAAAATACCATGGTGATGGAAACTACATTATTCGTTGGGATTCAGTTCTTCTTGATGAGAATTTGTCTTATGAGGAGGAGCCGGTTGCTGTTTTAGATAGAGAAGTCCGCAAGTTGGGATCAAAGGAGATTGCATCCATCAAGGTTCAGTGGAATAATCGGCAAGTTGAAGAGTCCACTTGGGAGAATGAGGCTGATATGCAAGAAAGATATCCACATGTTTTTACAGATTCAGGTACTCTTTTTCGCCCTTGCTTTTCTTCTTGTGATCGTTCGAGGACGAACGATGGGTAAATTGGTATCTATTGTAACAACTTGTTTAGTTGGTTCTAGCAGTAGAATCATTTTTGATAAAAACTGATTGGGTCGACGTTTCACGCGACGGACCGTCATGGTCACGACGGACCGTGATGGACTCCGTCGCCCCATACTTGTGTAATTTCTTCTGCTTCTCTCCTCATTTCCCTCGACGACAGGTAGGACGAACCGTCATAGGCACGACGGACCGTCAAGCGTCTTCGTTCCAAAACACTTCAATGCTGAAATTTGGGTACTGAGATCGACTCTCTGAACTTCACGACGGAACTACAGCACGGACCGTCACAAACCTCTTTACTGAATTTGACTCTCTGAACATTGTGACGGACCTGCAGGACGGACCATCGCAGATACGACGGGCCGTCACAAGGTGCGTAACCCCAACTGGGTCAGATTTCTTCTAAAAGTTTTAAAGGGGTGTTTTGGACTATTCATGATTATAATTATGAAATTAGTGGGGTAAGTTTAATAATTTATTTACTTGGGGGTTAAATAAGATAATAAGGAAATAAATAGTGAGTTACTTTTATCATAACAGATTATATGATAATTAGGGTAAAAGAAAAAGAATCTGCAGAAGAAAAATAAAAAGAACATGAAGAGGAGAGAACGAGCGAGAGAGAGAGAACGAAGAGGAAAGCAAAGGCACTGGGAAGTATCTTGCTTGATCACGATTCTTCGGTGGAGGTAGGTTATGGTTTATTTCTATATGATAGATAAACTCTAAATAGCGATCGATATGTATTGGGTGGTTTTGTAAAATCTTCTATATGCTTGATTGTGTGTTTGTATGTTGTGATTGTGTAATTGTGGTGGGTTAGAATGATGAGACTGCTGAATCTTCAATCTTAAATCCTCTCTATTAAGATGACGCCTTGACATAAAGAAGGCTTGATGAACTAAAATAATGAGATAAATGGATCGGAGTGTCACGTTCTGACACGTAGTAGTAGGGGATCGGAGTGTCACGTTCCGACACGTAGTATTAGGGGATCGAAGTGTCACGTTCCGACACGTAGTATTAGGGGATCGGAGTGTCACGTTCCGACACGTAGTATTAGGGGATCGAAGTGTCACGTTCCGACACGGTAGTAATAATGGATTGGAGTGTAACGTTCCGACACGATAATAATAAAGAGAAGTAATCTTGAATTATGTTAATATACTCAAATTCAAAGAACCTATTTCCCAAATGAGTATGGTGTGGAGGCTTGAGTCCTCATAGGTGTGCTTGGTGTTGTTGCCAATGGTTCTTGTACTTGTTGTTGTCACCTGCTAAGTATTGTAGTGGATTTATATTATTATTCAGTATATATTGCTTTCTATTTTGAGTTTGCCGATGATACCTACTCAGTACGTGTTCCTTGTACTGACCCCTACTTGTAATTTTCTTCTTTGTTATTTGTGGAGTACAACAGGCGTGCCATCGACTTCGATTCGTCCTCAACTCTAGCCAGTCTCCAGCATATCAGATTTCAAGGTGAGCTATTGTTCCTAGCTCAGACTGAATTCTCTCATTCACGTCTTGATGTCCTTGAAGTTCAGACATGGACCAATCGTTTACTTATTTTAGCTTCTTAAATACTCTTAGATTTAGAAATTTGAGGATAGATGTTCTTGGTGTGATGACTTCCAGATTTTGGGGATAATAATTGATAAACTTTAGAAGCTTATTTATTGGTTATATTAATAAGTTTTGGGTCTTCTGCATAATATTTTGTTCATTATGGTTGAAATATTGGTAAACGTTGGGGTTTAGATTTGTTGGTTCGCTCACATAGGAGGATAAGTGTGGGTGCCACTCGCGGCTCATTTTGGGTCGTGGATATTGCACCTACCCCTAGTTGTATTTTATTCTCTATTCTTTTGCGGAGTGCAGCAAGTGTACCATCGATTTCGACTCGCCCTCAGCTCTAGCCGGTCTCCAGCGCATCAGAGTTCAGGGTGGGCTATTAATTCTAGCTCGTGCTGGATTCTCTCATTCACGTCTTGATGTCTTCGAATTTCGGACATGGACCATCTTTTTGCTTATTTTGGTTTCTTAAACACTCTTAGACTAGGTAATTTGAAATTGGTGTCCTTGACGTGATAACTTTCAGATTTTGGGATGATAAGTATTAAACTTTCGAAACTTATTTAAATTGATTGCTTAGTATCTTTTGGAGCTTCCGAATTATTTATGTCATTTATAGTTGAACTATTGGTATATGTTGGGGTTTATATGTGTTGGTTCGCTCACCTAAGGAGGTAAGCGTGGGTGCCACTCACGACTTGTTTTGGGTCGTGACAATTATCTCATGTTTATGGATGATTTTTTTGTGTTTAGATGTACCTTAGAGTGTTGGAATCAAACAAAAAAAGTGGGTACGTCACTTAGGAACTAGTACGAAAAGATAGGGAAAGAATGGGGGCTCAAGGTGACCTTGGCGATCTGAGAGGCGCAGAGCGTCAGATCCTGACGGACAGACTCTGGTCGCAGGAGCTTTGGCTGGTCGGCACGTTAGGGCCTGTCAGACAAAGCCTGCCCTGATGGGCTCTATCAGGCGCGGCGCCCCAAAGGTTTTCAGACGGAATTTTTGACTTTTCTTCTCCGATTTTCAACTCTGACCTTCTAAATTTCCATGGATCTCACCTCAAACACTTAGGATCACTATATACCTCAATACTCAAATAGTTTATACTCGTAAAAAAGTCTAGAAACATGAATCAAAACAACTAAAGGTATGCTACAACTCAACCAACAAGAATTCAACAATTTTTCATCATGAACTTCAATGTTTATCATTCAATCTACACTAAACTTGCTGATTTAAATCAGATTGGTGTGTCACATACCTAATTAGAGATCAACCTTGACGAATTCCACTAGAATCTCTTGGCGTTCTTGGTGAAATCTTGCTCTTTCTTCCTTCTCTTTCTTCCTTCTCCTTCTTCTCTTCTCTTTTCTCCCAAACTGTAAGCGTAAAAAGTATTTTTCTAATTTGAACTAAAAGTTGGTTTACCCCAATTAAACCCTTAAAAAAAATTAGGAAATAGTAGGGCGAAAACACTACTTTACCCTTACTAGAATCAGATTGTCAGTCCAACAACCAACTTCTGAAAGGCATATCTTCCTCATACGACATAAAAAATGAGCAAACTCAGCGCCGTTGGAAGGATCGCCCAAGGGATTTTCGTCCATATAAAGAACTGATCCTAACTCCTCCTGAGCTAGAAGTTACGGTCATTTGAAAATGATCAAAACTCACTTTTTAAACTTAGGAAATTTTTCATATTTTTCATGTTCTTTCAAAAAATAACTATATTTTTAATTTCTCTGATTTAATCCTAGCTATTTCAGATTACGAGATGTTATAAAAAATTATTCTTCAAATTAAATCACTACATACGAATATTAACCACAAAAATAAATAAGTATAAGAAAAATATTGGTAAATACGTATATATAACAAGGATAGTTGATTAAAAAAAAACAAGGATAGATGGTCTAGAAAAGAGTTTTTTCTTTGTTCTTTTTTTTTAAAAGTAAAAAAAAAAATTTCTTCTGAAAACCCGAAAAATTACTTATCCTCCTCTAAAATACACGTTCCACTGATTGGAAACATACCTTATTTTTAAAAAAATAAAAAACTATTTTTCCTCAAAGTAAGTGTTCTGGTCTCTAAAAAATAATGCGAGAATAAAATAGAGTTTGTTTGACATTGCTATAAAGAGGTTAAAAACACTTATTTTGAGAAAAAAAATAGTTTTTTTAAAAAAAATCAAGATGTTTAGCCAATCAGTAAAACAACTTTAAAGCTAAAAATTTTTGTTTCTTAAAAGAACCAAATGCATAAATAATTTTATTCCATAGTATATTTTGTCATAAATCACATAATTTATATATATATATATATATATATATATATATATATTTATATATATAAAAGTAACTTGTACGATAAACATATCATTCTAAAATATCTAGACACCATAACCGTTTAATTAGCTATAACATTATTATAATGCCCGCCTTCTTAATATAAACGTAATGACCCATACAGTCATTTAAAGTACGTGGACATGTAACCCTATAAAAGCCTTCTCTCAAATTTATATTGTGATTTATGACTTGCGGTATGGATGGATGATACCTGAGGTGATGAATATACGTTTCGAGGAAGAATATCTAATTCTAGGGCTTGAAAATTATAAATTTGATAAAGGTGAATATTTTGGACTAGCGAACTTGGAATTGAGTTTTTACCCTTCCATTAGGTCTGGAGGGCTATTTATGAATTAATTAGTAGCAATCCCAAGCTGAGGAACAACTATTAGATATTTATTAATAGTTAGTCTCCAATTAGCTACTATTTTTAGCTAATTTCATCCTAGAAACAACTATTAGATCTTTACTTATCTTACTTTAAAATCTTTCAAATAAATAAACAAACTCGCATGTCATGTAAAATGGTCTTAATGAATTACTTTAAATAATAAATGATACAAAATTGGTGGCATTTGAAAGTAAACTCATTGACCTACAATTTCATATGTCATGGCTCACCTAATTCATTATATATTAAACGATATTGTAGTAGACATTGTTTGCCTTCTAGAGAGGCACACACTGATTGCATGTAATTTTTTGACTAAAATTTATTGTGGGTGTTTGTGATGATTTAAGAAATTATGTGTGTTGATTCGAATGGATAATTATAGATATTAATAAGTTCAAATAAAGTATGGATCGTGAAATAAAGTTTTTAAATACCAGAAAATAACATCTAAAGCCAAATTTATGAACGTTCAAAATTTCACTTATTTACAATTACACTAGTCTCTAGTAAAATGATCATAATGATTTACTTTAAACATTTAATTATGCAAAATTGGTGGCATTTTAAAGAAAAATTAATTGACCTACAATTTTCATATGTCATGACTCACCTAATTCATTATGTACTAAACGATATGGTCGTATACATTGTTTGCCTTCTAGAGAGACACACATTGATTGCATGTAGTTTTTTTATCAAATTTTTTTTGGGTGTTTGTGATGAGTTAATAAATTAAGTATATTAGTTCGAATGGATAATTATAGGTATTAAAAAGTTCAAATGAGGTATGGATTGGGAAATAAAGTTTTTCTACAACCGAAATTAACATCTAAAGTCAAAATTATGAACGTTCGAAATTTCACTTATTTATAATTACACTAGTCTCTAGTAAAATAGTAATAATAATTTACTTTGAAAATTACATGATACAAAATTGGTGGCATTCGAACTGACCTACAATTTTCATTTGTCATGGGTCATCTAATTCATTATGTACTAAAACATATGGTAGTATACATTGTTTGTCTTCTAGAGAGTCACACATTGCTTGTACGTAGTTTTTTTACCAAAATTTTTTGTGGGTGTTTGTGATGATTTAATAAATTATGTGTTAGTTCGAATTGATAATTATAAGTATTAATAAGTTCAAATGAGGTATGGACCAAGAAATAGAGTTTTTGTATGTCCGAAATTAACATCTAAAGCCAAAACTATGAACATTCCAAAATTCACTTATTTACAATTACACTAGTCTCTAGTAAAATGGTCATAATGATTTACTTTAATCATTGAATGATACGAAATTGGTGGCATTTGAAAACAAATTAATCGACCGACAATTTTCATATGTAATGCTCACCTAAGTCATTATTATTATTACTATATAGAAGAGTGAAGTGAGAGTCGATCAATGGCAAGGTTGTAAATATTTTCAATTCAAGAGTAATGTAAAGTTGTTATTATGATGACCATGTGTCCATCTTAAAATGGTGGGACCCATTTTTTCAGAAGAGTTCACTTATTATTGTTTTATATTTCATTAACACTTTTTCTTTTTGCACAAAAATGAATATGATTTAAAATGTATCAAAAGACAGTAAAAAAAAATTAATTAGGGAGCATGAAAATAATAAATAATAAATAAAATGGATAGATAAACAAAATGAAATTAAAGTAAACTAAGAATCCTACTAAATTATAAAATAATGGTTCTTTGGTTATAGTTACTTTATTTACTTAATATGATTATTCTTTTGTCTCAAATAAGAAGTTAAGAATCGAAACCCATGAAATCAATACATTGGTAAAAAAAAGTAAATAAATTTATGTTGGTTACTAATTAGTAATAATTATGCGATATTCATATGGGAGTTCGATTAATTATACTTTGCGTCGAAAACGGCCTATTCGGATATACGCTCCCTATCCAGATTTTTTTTCATATCCAAAAGTCAAAATCAAGATATTTGATTATGAGAGAAGCAACATCACTTAATGTTGATGCATTATATTATTTGATGGTTATTTAAATATTTTATTTATACTTAATTTTGTACTAGGATCAGTACTAATTAATGTTGGTAAGAAAGCTATAAAAATACCTTTTAATATTTTTTTAATGTAATGACCTGATTCTGCCATTATGGAAAAGTTAATGAAGAAAGAATTGGGGCCAGAAAATACCTTTCCTAGTAATTTGTAATAACCTAACCTAGTTTACTAATGGATATGGGAGTATACATTGTTTGTCTTCTCGAGACACACATTGATTGCATGTAGTTTTTTGATCAAAATATTTTGTGGGTGTTTGTGATGATTTATAAAATTATGTGTGCTAGTTGAATGGGAGTATATATTGTTTGTGATCATTTTGTAGGTTGGTGACATATGAAATAAAAATTCATTGACCTACAATTTTCATATTTTATGGATGACCTACTTCGTTACATACAGATATAGTCGTATACGTTGTGTTACTTCTAGAGAGGCACATATGGATTACATTTAATAAATTATGTATGTTAGTTCGAATAGATAATTATAGGTATTAGTAAGTTTAAATGAGGTATGGACCGTGGAATATAATTTTTCTATACCAAAAAATTATAATCTAAATCCAAATTTATGAACTTTCAAAATTTAACTTATTTACAATTACATAAGTCTCTAGAAAAATGGTCACAATGATTTAATTTAAGCATTAAACGATACAAAACTGGTGGCATTTGAAGAAAACTCATTGACCTACAATTTATCGTATGTCATGACTTACCTAATTCATTACATACTAAAATATATGGGAGTATACATTGTTTAACTTCTAGAGGGACATGCACATTGATTGCATGTAATTTTTTTACCAAAATTTTTTGTGGTTGTTAGTGATGATTTAATAAATTATTTGTGTTAATTCGAATAGATAATTATAGGTATTAATAAGTCCGAATGAGGCATGGATCATAAAATAGTGTTTTTCTATATCTGAAATTAACATCTAAAGCAATAATTATGAACATTCGATATTTCACTTATTTACAATTACACTAATCGCTAGTAAATTTGTCGTAATGATTTACTTTAAACATTAAATGATAAAAATTGGTGCATTTGAAAGAAAACTTATTCACCTACAATTTTCATATGTCATGGATCACCAATTCATTACGTACTAAGAGATATTATAGTATACATTGTTTGTCTTCTAGAGAGGCACACATTGATTGCATGTAGCTTTTTGATCAAAATTTTTTCTTGGTGATTGTGATGATTTAATAAATTTTATGTGTTAGTTAGAATGGATAATTAAAGGTATTAATGAGTTCAAATAAGGTATGGACCCTGAAATAGAGTTTATATATATCCGAAAATTATATCTAAAGAAAAAATTATGAACGTCTGAAATTTAATTTATTTACAATTACACTAGACTCTAGTATGATCATAATGATTTACTTTAGCGATTTAATGATACAAAATTTGAGAAATTTGAAAGAAAACTAATTGACCTACCATTTTCATATGTAATGGCTCACCTGATTCATTACTTTCCAAAATATATGGTAGTCTATATTGTTTGTCTTCTAGAGAGGCACATATTGATTGTATATTATTTTTTGACCAAATCTTTTGTGAGTATTTGTGATGATTTAATAAATTATGTGTGTTAGTTCAAGTGGATAATTATAGGTATTAATAAGTTCAAATGAGGTATGAACTGTGAAAGAGAATTTTCTATACCCAAAATTAACATCTATTAGCCAAAATTATGAACATTCAAAATTTCAACTATTTACAATTACACTAGTCTCTAGAAAATTGTCATAATTATTCAATTTAAACATTAAACGATACAAAATTGATGGCTTTTGAAAGAAAACTCATTGACCTACAATTTTCAAATATCACGGTTCACCTATTTCATTACTTTCCAAAAAATATGGTAGTATACATTGTTTGCTTTCTAGAGAGGCACACATTGATTGCATGTAGGTTTTTGACCAACTTTTTTTGTGGGTGTTTGTGATGATTTAAAAATTTTTGTGTGTTAATTCGAATGGATAACTATAAGTATTAATAAGTTCGAATGAAGTATGGACCGTGAAATAGAGTTTTTCTATTTTCGAAATTAACATCTAAAGCCAAAATTATGAACGTTCGAAATTTCACTTATTAATTACACTAGTCTGTTGTAACATTGTCATAATGATTTATTTTAAACATTAAATGATACAAAAATCGTGACAATTGAAAGAAAATTCATTGACCTACAATTTTCATATGTCATGACTCGCCTAATTTATAACGTACTAAAAGATATAATAGTATACATTGTTTGCCTTCTAGAGAGGCACAAATTAATTTCATGTAGTTTTTTCCCAGAATTTTTTGTGGGTATTTATGATGATTTAATAAATTATGTATGTTAGTTTGATTGGATAATTATAGGTATTAATAAGTTCAAATGAGATATGGATCGTGAACTAGAGGTTTTTTTTAATGCGATTGTTACAAATGCAACAAATTCGTGAGAAAATTGGCGATTGAAACTTTATGGACCAAAATATGAAATGCAATATGTACTTATTCACACACTCATTCAATACATCGTATTTTTTATTTTGATAAGCATAGCAAGCAAGAACTCTTATATATAGAGTGAAAGGAAGTCCACAAAAGATGAGCATTATGAATAGGTCATGTTCTCTAATATGTTGAAAACTGTGTAAGGAATCAACAAAAGCTCCATATTTATTGCTTTCTTATTCAGACAAAAATATATGTTGCTTTCAGCCTAGACAAAGCTTTTTACATAGTAGAAAACGTTATATCTTCAAAAAGCTCTTCTTTTATTTCTTTTTGCATTTGAGAGATATTTCTTACCAAGATTATCATAATAAGATATAGAATATTTAAATGTGTGTGAATATCAAACATTTAAATTTGTAGAAAGAATAACGAAAAATGAGACATGAGTTCACAAGTTTATATATATTTTTATTACATAGCGTGGTGAGAGGACGACCACAGGCACATTTGATAAAATAGATATATACAAGGGTAAAATAATAATTTCGCTCATATAATATAATGGAACAGTAAAGAAAGAGTTGAGCTCTTCCATCTGAGGTTTGTTCTCTTTCAGATAATTCAAATTTAGACGCACACTCACTTCAAAGTTCCTTTCTTTTATCAATTTTTCCTTTCAAGTTTCCAACACTTCTTTCTTTTGATTTTTTTTCCAATTTATTCACATGCAATCTTCAATTTCCTCTCCTACTTTATTTTTCCAAAAAAAAAATATTCAGGATTCGCAAGGTATAAGTATCAATACCCATAATAATTGCCCTTTTTTTTCATGTCTAAGTTTTTTTTTTCAATTACTTTGTAGGCTTGCTCCTAAATATCAACTAAGGGGTGCATTTGAGGTAAAATATACTTGCTCTGTAGTAAAATATTTGTGTGTTTTACCGCTATTCAGTTCTAGTACATTTCCAAAGTAATATTATTATTTATTGCTCTTCAAAATGTGTATCAAATTAATAATGAACATGTTATAAAACTATAGAATAAGAAGAAGAAACTAGAGAGAAAAGAATAGAAGACTTATTATTTCTCTTGATGAATTGATTTACAATGAAGAGGAGCCCTCTATTTATAGGAGAAATCTAACCTGGTCCCCAAATAGGAGGACTCTTTAATCATATCCTAAAAAGAACTCCACATGATAGACATTCACTATAATACAAATACTTTATAACACTCCCCCTGAATGTCTAATTCATAGATGATGTGCCTCGTCAAAAACCTTACTAAAAAAAACTTTAAGAAAAGAAAAACTCTAGTAAAGGAAAAGAGTACACATATCTATTTATATGCATCTAGGCTGCCTCATTAAAAACCTTACAAGGAAAACCCCATGGGACAAAACCTCGTAAGGGAAAAAGAGTACAGTGCGTATTAAATCCCTCTAATGAGAACATCAATCCAGAGACTTGAATCTTCGCATTCCAAGCTTGTGCACCATCTTCTTGAAAGTTGCAGTTGGTAGAGACTTGGTGAATAGATCAGCCACATTGTCACTTGAACGAATCTGTTGCACATTTATATCACCATTCTTTTGAATTTCATGTGTATAGAAAAGCTTCGGTGAAATGTGCTTTGTTTTATCTCCTTTTATGAATTCTCCCTTAAGTTGTGTTATGCATGCTGCATTATCTTCATATAAAGTGATGGGTATTTTATCACATTTCAAACCACATTTCTCTCGAATAAGATGTATCATAGACCTTAACCACACACATTCTCTACTCTCTTCATGAATAACTATCATTTCAGCATGATTAATGAAGTGGCTACAATGGACTGCTTTGTAGTTCTCCAAGATATGGCAGTCCCCCCAAATATAAACACATAGCCTGTTTGGGATCGAGATTTGTGTGGATAAATATCCTGCATCAGCATAATCAACAAGATTTGAGCTACAATTAACAGAATAAAATAAGCCTATATCAGTTGTCCCTTTAAGATATCGCAAAATATGTTTGATCTCATTCCGATGTCTCCTAGTAGGAGCAGAACTATACCTTGCTAATAAGTTAACAACAAAAGTTATATCAGGCCTCGTAGTATTAGCAAGATACATTAGTGCACCAATTGCACTAAGATATGGTACTTCAGAACCAAGAATTTCTTCATACTTTTCTTGAGGTCGGAATGGATCCTTATTCACATCAAGTGAATGAACAACCATCGGAGTAGTTAATGGATGCGCTTCATCCATACAAAATCTTTTCAACACTTTTTCTGTGTAGGCACATTGATGAACAAAAATACCATTTGTCATATGCTCAATTTGCAAACAAGGACATAATTTTTTTCTTCCCAGATCTTTCATATCAAATTCATTCTTTAAATAATCAATTGCCTTTTGAAGTTCTATTGGAGTTCCAATAAGATTTATGTCATCAACATAAATAGGAAGTACAACAAATTCCGATATTGTTTTCTTTATAAAGACACATGGACAAATTTCATCATTTGTATAAACTTCCTTAATTAAATACTCACTAAGACGTTTATGCCACATGCGCTCAGATTGCTTCAAACCATATAATGATCTTTGCAATTTAATTGAATACATTTCTCGAGATTTTGAAATACATGATTTAGGCATCGCAAATCCTTCAAGAATTTTCATGTATATCTCATTATCAAGTGATCCATAAAGGTAGGTTGTAACCACATCCATCAAATGTATTTCAAGTTGCTCATGGACTATGAAACGAATCAGATAACGCAATGTTATTGCACCCATAACGGGTGAGTATGTCTCTTCATAGTCGACGCCAGGCCTTTAAGAAAATCCTTGTGCCACAATACGTGTTTTATACCTTTGTATTTCATTTTTCTCATTTCTTTTTTCGCACAAAAATCCATTTGTAACCAATAGGTTTAATCACATTAGGTGTTTGAACTATAGAAAACTTCACACTTGGCAAGTGAATTCAACTCTGATTGAATTGCTTCTTGCCATTATGGTCAATCATTTTGTTGTCGACATTCTATGACAGATTGAGGTTCATGATCCTCATTATCTTGCATGATATTTGTTGCAACATTATATGCAAAGACATAATCAACCATTATTTCCGATCGATTCATATTAGTTTCAACATCTCTTAAATTTATGGATAGTTCATTATTTCCATGATTTTCAAGTTCATTGATTCTTTCATGAATATCAGACTTATTCAAATTTTGAACTTCCATATGATATTCTCTCATAGTGTCATCTTGACATTTAATCTTTCTTTTTCTAGGATTTTGATCCTTACACCACAATGGTCTACCACGCTTTAGGTGTGTTTTTGACTCATTAGCTATTACACTAGTGGATGGTCCTTTAGGGACATCAATTCGAATTGGGGTATTCTATGCAGGAATATGTGATTTAGCAATCCTTTTCAAATCTGTAAATGTGTCTGGCATTTGATTTGCACTTTTCTGCAGATGAGTAATCTTTTGTACTTATTGTTCGCAAGTAGAAGAATATGGATCAAGATGAGACAATGATAATCTTTTCCACAAAATTTCTCATTTTATTTCACTAGTCTCTCCCCCTAATTTTGGGAAAACTGTCTCATCAAACCGACAATCTGCAAATCTAGCAGTAAACATGTCTCCAGTCAATAGTTCAAGATAGCGAATAATGGAGGGTGACTCAATCCCAACATATATTCCTAACCTTCTTTGAGAGCCCATCTTAGTGCGGTTTGGTGGTGCCACAGGCACATGTACAACACTTCCAAAAATTCTTAGATGGGATATATTAGGTTCTTGACCCATAACCAATTGCAATGGAGAAACCTTATGATAACTTCTCGGTCTGAGACGAATAAGTGTTGCAGCATGCAAAATTGTATGTCCCCACACAGTAGTGGGCAACTTAGTTTTCATTAAGCAATGGTCTTGCTATTAATTGCAAACATTTAATTAATGACTCTGCGAGACCATTCTGAGTATGAACATGAGCAACAGAGTGTTCAACTCTTATCCCAATTGCTAAACAATAATCATTAAATGATTGGGATGAAAACTCTGCAGCATAATCAAGACTAATGGACTTAATATAATTGTCAGGAAAGTGTGCCCTTAACCTTATTATTTGTGCCAATAATTTTGTAAATGCCAAGTTACGAGATGACAATAGGCACACATGAGACCATTTAGAAGAAGCATCTATTAGAACCATAAAAACCTAAATGACCCACTAGGTGGGTGAATAGGTCAACAAATATCCCCATGTATACGTTCCAAGAACGCAGGGGAGTCAATCTTAACTTTCATTGGTGATGGTCTCACAATTAACTTGCCTTGATAACAAGCAGTACAAGAAAATTCACCATTTAAAAGAACTTTTAGGTCTTTTAGTGGATGTCCATTCGAATTTTCTATAATTCGTCTCATTATTATTGACCCAGGATGTCCTAGACGATCATGCCAAAGAAAAAATGTATTGGAATCAGTAAACTTCTTATTTACTATAAAATGTGCCTCAATTGCACTAATTTTTGTCCAATACAAGCCAGAACATAAGGCAGAGAACTTTTGTATAACACATGTCTGCCCAGAGACATTCTTGGTGATACCAAGATATTCAAGATTTATTTCATCCATTGATTGGATATGATAACCATTTTTACGGATATCTTTAAAACTCAAGAAGTTTCTCTTAGATTTTGGAGAAAACATAGCATTATCAATGATGAGTTTAGTTCCTTTGGGCAAAATTACAATGGCTCTTCCGAAACCCTCAATCATATTAGTACTACCAAAAACAGTAGTAATATTTATTTTACCCATACTTAAATGAGAAAAATATTTCTTATTTTTGAATATCGTATGTGTTGTACCAGAATCAATCAAACAAATATCTTCATATTTCGATAATATGTTCTTAGAATTATCCATATCTTCACATGAAATGACATACACAAAATAAATATATATTAAATATTAGTGTTGTCAAAAGGGTACAATATATTCAAAGGAATAAATTAATAATTAAATATTAGAAATTAAGCCTTAATTAATTGTTTCCTCTAAGTCAAAAATGAATTGTTAGGAAAACGAAATAAAATCATTATTTAGTCCTAGTTAATAACAGATTGCATGTTTTTAACATCAGATCAAATTAAAGACCTTATATAATATAAACACATGATAAATCCTAGTTATATCAGAATTTATGTTTTTAACATTAGACCAAGTTAAAGACCTAATATAATACAAACACGTGATAAAGTTTAGCATTTGACTAACTCTATCATATTAGAATCATATAAATAAATCAATGAAAAATATATATTATTTTATTAAGAATTAAGGAACAAGCTAATGAACGACTAAACTAATTAAAAATACTAATAGTCATGCAAACAACTATCATTATGTAACGACCCGTATTAGTCGTTTTGAGCAACAGACTTCAATTCTGGAAAAACTGGCAGAAGTGACGGACCCCACGATGGAACGTCATGGGCACGACGGACCGTCGAGGGGGTCTCGTCCCAAAATACTTAGAAAATCTGAAATTGGGTACTGAAAATCAACTCTCTGAACTTTGTGACGGAATGGCAGGACGGACCGTCACAGGTGTGACGGACCGTCACAGGTGTGACGGACCGTCACAGACCCTTGGTGGAAATTTGGGTCTCTGAACTCTGCGACGACCTGCAGGACGGACCGTCGCAGGCACGACGGCCCGTCACAGGTTGCGCAAATCCCAGGCAGAGTCGGATTTCTGGTGAATTTTTAAGGAACGTTTTTGGGCTATTCTTTCCTTAATTATAGACTTCGTGGGTTTATATTAATAACTCAAATTCTTGAGGGTTAAAAGAGGTAACCCTAAGCTAATTAGTGGGGTATTATTGCCACCTTTTATTCTTAGTTATATACTAATTAGGGTAAAAGAAAGAGGGGGGAATAAGAAAAATAGAAAGAACAAGAAGGGAGAGAGAGAAACGATCGAGCAGAGGAGGAAAACACCAAGCTTTGAGGATTAACTTGCTTGATTTCAATTCTTCGGTGGAGGTAGGTTATGGTTTTCATGCTTTCATAGTAAACTCTTAATAGAGAATGATATGTATTGGTAGTATTGTAAACCCTACTATATGCTTAATTGTATGTTTGCATGAATATGATTGTGTGATTGTGATAAGATAAGCATGATCAAAAATATTGAATCCCAAATCTTGAAAAGAAACTTTAATATACATTATTAATGATGATGCCTTGGTATAGAGAAGGCTTGATGATTTACAGAATGATATTTAGTGGATCGGAGTGTCACGTTCCGACACATAGATTTAGTGGATCGGAGTGTCACGTTCCGACACATGTAGGGGATCGGAGTGTCACGTTCCGACACATGTAGGGGATCGGAGTGTCACGTTCCGACACATAGAATTAGGGAATCAGAGTGTCACGAACCGACACAAGAGGAGGAAAGATAATGAATCTTGAAAGATGTTAATATACTCAATCTAACGAACATGATTCCCAAATGAGTATGGTAGTGGGGCTTGAGTCCTCATGTGTCAATTTGATGGTACTTATTGATGATTATAGTACTTGTTGTTGTTACATGTTGAGTTTTATAGTTGATTTATGATAATACTTGATATATATTGTTCCCTATTTTGAGTTGGCCAATGATATCTACTCAGTACCCGTGTTTGTACTGACCCCTACTTTTATTGTTTTCTTCTTGTTTAATTGTGGAATGCAGCAAACGTGCCGTCATCTTCGACTCAACAGTAATTCAAGCCAGTCTTCGTCATACCGGATCTTCAGGGTGAGCTAACACTTCTAGCTTGGACTGGATCTCCTCCGTCACGTCTTGATGCCTTGAACCTCCGGCACGGACTAGCTTCTTATGTATTTTTAGCTTTTAGAATACTCTTAGTTTAGTCATTTGATTTTAGATGTTCTTGTGGTAATGACTTCCAGATTCTGGGGATAATGATAAGTTTTTGAGTTATAGAAGTTGATTATTGATTTTACTAATGAGTTTAAGTCTTCCGCATTAGTTTCTGTTGTTATTGCATTGAAATGTTAAGGTTAGATTTGTTGGTTCGCTCACATCGGAGGGTAGGTGTGGGTGCCAGTCGCGGCCCGGTTTTGGGTCGTGACAAACTTGGTATCAGAGCATTAGGTTCGTTGGTCTCATCACACAAGAACAGGTCTAGTAGAGTCTTAAGGAACGGTAGGGGGACGCCTTTATTTTTCCTTGAGAGGCTATAAGACTTTAGGAAAATTTCACTCTTTCATTCTTTCTTTCGTGCTACTACTTGAGTCCAATTGGTATCTAGGCGATACGAATTGGTATCTGACCATCTTCACTCTCTTTCGCAGATGGTTAGAACTAGAGCAACTTCTACGCCAACACCAACACCGGCCAGACAAGAAACAACTGAGCCAGCCACTGGGGCTGTGGCTCGAGGAAGAACAGCGGCAAGGGGCCGTGGAAGAGGTCGCGGGAGGACGTCCTCTAGAGGGAGAGGACAAGCACCTAGCCCATCTGATACTAGGGCAGTGACTCCTCCACCGACTGAGGAAGTAATGAGAGAAAGGGGGGATGGGGAAACTGAACAAGTGCGAAGTAAGGAATTGCCACCCCAACCTACCCTAGAGATTATCAATCAGGTTCTCGCCTATCTCAGTGGGTTATCTGATCAGGGCCAGACACCCCCAGTGTTCTCTGCACCAGCACCTCAGGCTCCGGAGGTACAACATGCGGCTATTATGGCTCCCAGCATGGATGTTCCATTGGAAATATGCACATTTCCACGTCCGACTACTGGGCCTATAATGACAAGTGATCAGCATGAACTTTTCAGTAAGTTCTTGAAATTGAAACCTCCGATCTTCAAGGGTGCTGAATCGGAGGATGCTTATGATTTTCTGGTTGACTGTCACGAGCTACTACACAAGATGGGTATAGTCGAACGGTTTGGTGTTGAGTTCGTGAGTTATCAGTTTCAAGGGAACGCTAAAATGTGGTGGCGGTCACATATTGAGTGTCAACCAATAGAGGCACCACCTATGACTTGGGCCTCGTTCTCTAGCTTTTTTATGGAGAAGTATATCCCCCGGACTTTGAGGGATAGGAAAAGGGATGAGTTCCTGAGCCTAGAGCAAGGTAGGATGTCGGTTAATGCTTATGAGGCTAAGTTCCGTGCACTATCCAGATATGCCACTCAACTCTGTTTCAGTCCTCAAGAGCGGATTCGCCGATTTGTGAAGGGGTTGAGGTCAGAATTGCGAATTTCAGCCTTACAGGTAGCGGCAACGGCAAAATCCTTCCAAGAAGTGGTAGACTTTGTGATAGAAGTGGAAGGAGTGAAGCCAGACGACTTCACCACAACACCAACATCAAAAAGGCTTCGAAAGGGAGGTGAGTTTAATGGTTCATACACTAGAGGACAAGGTTCGGGAAATTACTCAGTCCGACCAATTCAGTCTTCACTACAGACTGTAGTTGGGGGACCACCTCAGACCGGTCAACACTTCTCCGAGGGGCCTAGGATTGACTCCAGAGAATGTTATGGGTGTGGGGAGATTGGACATATTAGGAAAAATTGTCCCAGACAAAGTTATAGACCCCCAATAGCTAGAGGTAGAGGTGGTCATGGTAGAGGCCGTTTTTCTGGAAGGCGTGGTGGTCGAGGTAATGGTGGTCACCAGAACGGCCGAGGTGATGGGCAAACTGGAGCCACCACATCACAACATGGTAGGGGCAACGGACAGACGAACGATAGGGCCCATTGTTACGCTTTCCCTGGGCGGCCCGAAGCGGAGGCATCTGATGCGGTCATCACAGGTAATCTTCTGGTTTGTGATTGCATGGCTTCTTTATTGTTTGATCCTGGATCCATGTTTTCTTATGTGTCTTCCTCATTTGCTAATGGTCTAAATTTACATTGTGAATTACTTGATATGCCTATTTGTGTTTCTACTCCGGTGGGTGAGTCTGTGGTAGTTGAAAAGGTATATAGGTCTTGTTTGGTGAACTTTGTGGGGAGCAACACTTATGTAGATTTGGTTATTTTAGAAATGGATGATTTTGATGTAATTCTGGGTATGACTTGGCTTTCTCCGCAATTTGCGATCTTGGATTGTAATGCTAAAACGGTGACGTTAGCCAAGCGTGGGGCAGATCCGTTAGTGTGGGAGGGTGACTACACTTCCAATCCGGTCCGCATCGTCTCCTTTCTTCGTGCTAAGAAAATGATTAGTAAAGGGTGTTTAGCTTTCTTGGCACATCTCAAGGATGACACTACCCAAGTACCTTCGATTGAGTCGGTTTCGGTAGTTCGTGAGTTTTTGGATGTGTTCCCTGCAAATCTTCCTGGTATGCCACCAGATAGGGATATTGACTTCTGTATTGATCTTGAACCCGTTACTCGCCCCATTTCTATACCCCCTTATAGAATGGCTCCCGCGGAGTTAAGAGAGTTAAAAGCACAACTTCAAGAGTTATTGAACAAAGGCTTCATTAGACCAAGTGCGTCTCCTTGGGGTGCTCCGGTTTTATTTGTAAAGAAGAAGGATGGGAGTTTTAGGATGTGCATAGACTACAGACAACTGAATAAAGTAACTATTAAGAACAAGTACCCTCTTCCCCGCATTGATGACTTGTTCGATCAGTTACAAGGCGCTTGTGTCTTCTCTAAGATTGATTTGCGATCCGGTTATCATCAATTGAAAATACGGGCAACGGATGTGCCAAAGACTGCTTTTCGAACGAGGTATGGGCATTACGAATTTGTGGTGATGTCCTTTGGTCTAATGAATGCCCCTGCTGCGTTCATGAGCTTGATGAACGGGATTTTTAAACCATATTTGGACCTCTTCGTGATCGTATTTATTGATGATATATTAGTATACTCAAAGAGCAAGAAGGAAGCACAAATTGATGAGGAAGGTGTTTTGAGAATCAAGGGAAGGGTATGCGTACCCCGTGTTGATGATTTGATCAACACTATTCTGACAGAAGCTCATAGTTCAAGGTACTCTATACATCCGGGTGCAACCAAGATGTATCATGACCTAAAACAACACTTTTGGTGGAGTAGAATGAAGCGTGATATTGTTGATTTTATTGCTAAGTGTCCAAACTGTCAACAAGTAAAGTATGAACACCAAAGGCCCGGAGGAACACTTCAAAGAATGCCCATTCCGGAATGGAAGTGGGAAAGAATTGCGATGGATTTTGTGGTTGGTCTTCCGAAGACAATGGGTAAGTATGACTCCATTTGGGTGATTGTTGATAGGTTAACTAAATCCGCTCATTTCATTCCGGTCAAGGTGACTTATAATGCAGAAAAATTAGCCAAACTTTACATCTCGGAAGTGGTGCGATTGCAAGGGGTTCCACTATCCATCATATCAGATAGAGGTACGCAGTTTACTTCTAAGTTTTGGAAAACATTGCATGCGGAATTGGGTACTAGGTTGGACCTTAGTACCGCGTTCCATCCTCAGACCGATGGTCAGTCTGAAAGGACGATTCAAGTGTTGGAAGATATGCTTCGTGCATGTGTGATAGAGTTTGGTGGTCATTGGGATAGCTTCTTACCCTTAGCGGAGTTTTCATACAATAATAGCTATCACTCAAGCATCGATATGGCTCCATTTGAAGCATTGTATGGGAGGAGATATAGGTCTCCCATTGGTTGGTTTGATTCGTTCGAGGTTAGACCTTGGGGTACTGACCTTTTGAGGGATTCGATGGGAAAAGTGAAGTCTATTCAAGAAAAGCTTCTAGCGGCGCAAAGTAGGCAAAAAGAGTATGCAGATCGAAAGGTTAGAGACTTAGAGTTCATGGAAGGTGATAAAGTCTTGTTGAAAGTTTCGCCCATGAAAGGGGTGATGCGGTTTGGAAAAAGGGGTAAACTAAGTCCAAGGTACATTGGACCATTTGAAGTACTCAAGCGAGTAGGGGAAGTGGCTTATGAGTCAGCCTTGCCCCCAGGGCTGTCCGGAGTACATCCGGTATTCCACGTGTCGATGTTGAAAAGATATCATGGGGATGGAAATTACATTATCCGTTGGGATTCAGTTTTGCTTGATGAAAACTTGTCTTATGAGTAGGAGCCTGTTGCTATTTTAGATAGAGAAGTTTGCAAGTTGAGGTCAAGAGAGATTGCGTCCATCAAGGTGCAATGGAAGAATCGACCGGTTGAAGAAGCCACTTGGGAGAAGGAGGCAGATATGCGAGAAAAATACCCACATCTGTTTACAGATTCAGGTACTCCTTTTCGCCCTTGTTTTCCTTCTTTTGATCGTTCGGGGACGAACGATCGGTAAATTGGTATCTAATGTAACGACCCGTATTAGTCGTTTTGAGCAACAGACTTCAATTCTGGAAAAACAGGCAGAAGCGACGGACCCCACGACTGAACGTCATGGGCACGACGGACCGTCGAGGGGGTCTCGTCCCAAAATACTTAGAAAATCTGAAATTGGGTACTGAAAATCAACTCTCTGAACTTTGTGACGGAATGGCAGGACGGACCGTCACAGGTGTGACGGACCGTCACAGACCCTTGGTGGAAATTTGGGTCACTGAACTCTACGACGACCCGTCACAGGTTGCGCAAATCCCAGGCAGAGTCGGATTTCTGGTGAATTTTTAAGGGACGTTTTTGGGCTATTCTTTCCTCAATTATAGACTTCGTGGGTTTATATTAATAACTCAAATTCTTGAGGGTTAAAACAGGTAACCCTAAGCTAATTAGTGGGGTATTATTGCCACCTTTTATTCTTAGTTATATACTAATTAGGGTAAAAGAAAGAGGGGGGAATAAGAAAAATAGAAAGAACAAGAAGGGAGAGAGAGAAACGATTGAGCAGAGGAGGAAAACACCAAGCTTTGAGGATTAACTTGCTTGATTTCAATTCTTCGGTGGAGGTAGGTTATGGTTTTCATGCTTTCATAGTAAACTCTTAATAGAGAATGATATGTATTGGTAGTATTGTAAACCCTACTATATGCTTAATTGTATGTTTGCATGAATATGATTGTGTGATTGTGATAAGATAAGCATGATCAAAAATATTGAATCCCAAATCTTGAAAAGAAACATTAATATACATTATTAATGATGATGCCTTGGTATAGACAAGGCTTGATGATTTACACAATGATATTTAGTGGATCGGAGTGTCATGTTCCGACATATAGATTTCGTTGATCGGAGTGTCACGTTCCGACACATGTAGGGGATCGGAGTGTCACGTTCCGACACATGTAGGGAATCGGAGTGTCACGTTTCGACATATGTAGGGGATCAGAGTGTTACGTTCCGACACATAGAATTAGGGGATCGGAGTGTCACGAACCGACACAAGAGGAGGAAAGATAATGAATCTTGAAAGATGTTAATATACTCAATCTAACGAACATGATTCCCAAATGAGTATGGTAGTGGGGCTTGAGTCCTCATGTGTGAATTTGATGGTACTTATTGATGATTATAGTACTTGTTGTTGTTACATGTTGAGTTTTATAGTTGATTTATGATAATACTTGATATATACTGTTCCCTATTTTGAGTTTGCCGATGATATCTACTCAGTACCCGTGTTTGTACTGACCCCTACTTTTATTGTTTTCTTCTTGTTTAATTGTGGAATGCAGCAAACGTGCCGTCATCTTCGACTCAACAGTAATTCAAGCCAGTCTTCGTCACACCGGATCTTCAGGGTGAGCTAACACTTCTAGCTTGGACTGGATCTCCTCCGTCACGTCTTGATGCCTTGAACCTCCAGCACGGACTAGCTTCTTATGTATTTTTAGCTTTTAGAATACTCTTAGTTTAGTCATTTGATTTTAGATGTTCTTGTGGTGATGACTTCCAGATTCTATGGATAATGATAAGTTTTTGAGTTATAGAAGTTGATTATTGATTTTACTAATGAGTTTAAGTCTTCCGCATTAGTTTCTGTTGTTATTGCATTGAAATGTTAAGGTTAGATTTGTTGGTTCGCTCACATCGGAGGGTAGGTGTGGGTGCCAGTCGCGGCCCGGTTTTGGGTCGTGACACATTACAAGAAATATATTAATAAATACTACAAAAAATATATTACTCTTCCATGTTCACAAAACTATCACCAATTAAGTGATCTATTTTTCCTTCAGGATGTGCGAAGAAATCTGCTATATCCAAGTGCGTGATATCAACTTGATTTTCAGAGATAAAATTTGCCTCATGATTTTTCTCTTTCTTCTTTAGTGATTCTTGATAAAGCTCAACCAAGTGTTTGGGAGTACGACAATCACGTGCATAATGACCTCTTCCACCACATCGAAAACAACCTTCCCTAGTTGCTTCACGTTTCTCATCCTTTCTTTTTTCCTTTTTATTTGATGAATGATTAATTCCAGGAATAGAATTACGTTCTTGACCATAATCACGACCACGTCCACGTCCACGACCACATCCACGTTCATGATTAGGACCGCGACCTTTTCCACGCCTAGCATGGTGGGCGTACGCCTCATTCACTTCAGGAAGTGGTTCAGATCCAGTAGGTCGATTCTTATGATTTTTCAATAATAAATCATTATTTTGCTCGGCCACAAGAAGATGAGAAATTAGTTCAGAATACTTTTTGTAACCTTTCTCTCGATATTGTTGCTGCAAGAGCACATTCGAGGCACGAAAAGTGGAGAATGTCTTTTCCATCATATTAATCTCACTAACCGTTTCTCCACATAATTTCAATTGAGAAGTGATTCTGAACATGGCAGAATTATACTCATGTATAGACCTAAAGTCTTGTAGCCTTAGATGCATCCAATCATATCGTGCATTTGGATGTATGACCATCTTCAAGTGGTCACATCTTTCTTTTAGGTTTTTCCACAAAACAAGTGGATCCTTGACTGTCAAATATTCGATTTTCAGAATCTCGTCAAGATGATGACGCAAGAATATCATTACTCCTGCCCGAACTTTGAAGGGCAGTGAACTCTAGTTTTGTAAGATTGGCCATTAAAATTAAAAACAAAAGAATAAATAATACCTTTATTAATTCTTCAAATCTAACCTTCACTTTTGAGAAATTAGAGTCTCGTGCTGATAACGTGTTATAAAACTATAGAATAAGAAGAAGAAACTAGAGAGAAAAGAATAGAAGATTTATTATTTCTCTTGATGAATTGTTTTACAATGAAGAGGAGCTCTCTATTTATAGGAGAAATCTAACTTGGTCCCCAAATAGGAGGAATCTTTAATCATATCCTAAAAAAGACTCCACATGATAGACATTCACTATAATACAAATACTTTATAACAGAATAATTATTATTGAACAAAGGAAATAATATAATTATAGATAAGAGAGAAGAGAGAATGAACGAGTTATTTGGGGGAGTTGGAGGAAAAGGAAAAGGCTGATTGGAGAAAAATAATCTTTTAAGGCGAGTAGAGCAGGAATGATCTTGAAGGATATAATTGTCATTTTCTGTGATATTTAATTTTGTTGTACTTGTTCAAACACTTCTCTCCACGTGGAGAAATATTAAACATAAGTACCGAAATATTTCTTTCTAGAAATTTCCACTTCTGCTTTACATAAATTTTTAGGTTTCACCTTCTCCAAAGATTTCATCATATTGCTTACCAAAGTGTTAGATCTTGCTTCATCTATTCTTGGGGTTAAGACTGGTCAACGGACCGGAACCGGTTCACCGGACCGGAATGAACCGGTACCGGACCGGACCGAAACCCGTTGACCGGTATGTTGACCGGTACCGGGATGAACCGGACCGGAATTATCGGGATGATTCATCGGTTCCGTCCCGTTCCACTATATACCGGGATGGAACCGGAATGAACCGGAACGGACCGGGATGGAACGGAACGGAATTAACGGGACGATATTTTTTGGAATTACGAAAATATAATAATTTTTTATTATTTTTTAAGTATAAATTAAAAGTTTTTAAATTTTTACTTAAGTTTATTTTAAAGATATTTTATTAATTTTTTTGTTGTTGTTAAGTTTGCAAGTAAAGTTTAATAAAGTTTTCAAAATTTAAATCTTTTGAAGTTTATACTTTATAAGTTATTACTTATATTCATTAATATTTATTTTATAAGTTATATTTATAACTTGTATCTTGTAAATATTAAATAAATAAAATTTGTAATTTTAAAAAAATTAAATTAAATATAAATTATATAAAATATAAAAAAATTAATCTATATTAAATAAATCGGACCGGAATCGGACCGGACCAGAACGGAACCGGAATGAACCGGGATGAACCGGTACCGGTACACCGGTACGAAATCACGGTTCCGTCCCGTTCCGTGTACCGGTTCAGACTATCCCGTCCCGTCCCATAGGCAACCGAAACGGGACGAACCGGAATGGTACCGGAACGGTACCGGTACGTCCCGTTCCGTTGACCAGTCTTACTTGGGGTTCAGTTAATTTTGGTAAGTTATTCGTAAATTTTTTGATTCTCTTCTTGAATTTGTTTGATTTTCGTTAAAATTTTATATTTTTAGTTTGTTTTCTAACTAAAAAAGTAATAATCTCAAAATACATAAATAAAAATGAATTAATCAAATAGATGTTAAATAAGTTCATTGTTGACTATTTGTATCTGTTATCTTGTTTATGCATTGATAGTTTTATTAGATTTAAAATAGTTGTAACTGTTGTATTTGTATTTAGGATGAGCAATTGTGTTTCACGATATCCAAAAGTTATAGAATTGATCAGTCTTAAATGTGTTTATTTGCAAATTCTTTGATTTGTTGGTAGGTTTATAGTTGGAAATGGTTTGTTTTGATCTACTGCTCAGTTGTTCTTATTTCTTCTTCTGTTCAATTTGGTTGTATTTAGCTAACTTCTGTTTGATATTCATGTTTCTGTTATCTACCATTGTGTTTGGACATCCCATCTAATTTTTCAGTTATATACCCTTGTGAATAAGCTGCAAGTTGTAACTTACATATTCACACGGTATCCAACCAGTTAATAACTTCGGAATACTCATTTCATAAGCACCAACATAAACTGAAAGGATTAAAAATCATGTGTGTGGACATTTTTCTACTTATAGAACTGTTTGTAACGACCTGTTTAGTCATTTCGAGTAGTAGAATTACTTTTGATAATAACTGACTGTGTCGACGGAGCACACGAAGGACCGTCATGGTCACGACGGACCATCGAGTGTCTCGTGCCAAAACACTTAAACTCTGAAATTTGAGTACGGGGAATCAACTCTCTGAACTTCGCGACGAAATTGCAGCACGGACCGTCGTAGATACGACGGGCCGTCACAAACCTTTTTACTGAAGTTGAGTCTCTGAACTGTGTGACGACCCTGCAGGACGGACCGTCGCAGGCACGACGGGCCGTCACGATCTGCATAATCCTGACTGGGTCGGATTTTTGCTAAAAGTTTTTAAGTAGTGTTTTGGACTATTTATGACAAACTGTATGAAATTAGTGGGTAAGTTTAATAACTTATTTTACTTGAGGGTTAAAGGAGATAACCTTGAAATAAATAGTGGGTTGTTTTTATCATCTCTTATACTTGATTATATGATAACTAGGATAAAAGAAGAAAGAAAGAGACAGAAAGAGAGGGAGAACGAGCGAGAAAAGCGAGAGAACGAAGAAGAAAGCAAAGGCATTGAGAAGTAGCTTGCTTGATCACGATTCTTCGGTGAAAGTAGGTTATCGTTTATGCTAGTTCATAGTAAACTCTAAATAGCGATTGATATGTATTGGGTGGTATTGTAAAGTCTTCTATATGCTTAATTGTGTTGTTGCATGTTGTGATTATGTAAATGGTGATGGATTATAATGATGATACTGTGGAATCTTAAAAACCTTAAATCCACTCTGTTAATGATGATGCCTTGATATAAAAGAAGGCTTGATGCACTAAAAGAATGGGGTTAATGGATCGGGTGTCACGAACCGACACGTAGTATTAGGGGATCGGGTGTCACGAACTGACACGTAGTATTAGGGGATTGGGTGTCACGAACCGACACGTAGTATTAGGGGATCGGGTGTCACGAATCGACAAGTTGTATTAGGAGATCGGGTGTCACGAACCGACACGTAGTATTAGGGGATCGGAGTGTCACGTTCTGACACAAGAGGAATAAAGAGAATGAATCTTGAATTATGGTAATATACTCAAACTTAAAGAACCTTTTTCCCAAATGAGTATGGTGTGGAGGCTTGAGTCCTCATAGGTGTGCTTGGTGTTGTTGCCAATGGTTCTTGTACTTGTTGTTGCCACCTGTTGAGTATTGTAGTTGATTTTATATTATTACTCGATGTATATTGCTTTCTATTTTGAGTTGGCCGATGATTCTTACTCAATACGTGTTCCTTGTACTGACCCCTACTTGCATTTTTCTCTTTGTTATTTGTGGAGTGCAGCAAACGTACCATCGACTTCGACTCGTCCACAACTCTAGCCAGTCTTCAGTATATCAGAATTCAGGGTGAGCTACTGTTTCTAGCTCGGACTGGACTCTTTCCTTCACGTCTTGATGTCTTGAAGTTCGGACATGGACCATCTCTTTTACTTGTTTTAGTTTCTTGAATACTCTTAGACTTAGAAATTTGAGGATAGATGTTCTTGGTGTGATGACTTCCAGGTTTTGGGAATAATAGTTGATAAACTTTTAGAAGCTTATGTACTGGTTATATTAATAAGATTTTGAGTCTTCCACTTTATATTTTGTTCATTATGCTTGAAATGGTGGTAAATGTTGGGGTTTAGATTTGTTGGTTCGCTCACATAGTAGGATAAGTGTGGGTGCCACTCGCGGCTCGTTTTGGATCGTGACAGAAGCCAATAAACGCCAGTGACCGTGGTCATTTTCACATGTTAGTCTATACATATATATCAGTTTTCTTCTCTTGTTAGCCATACTTTTTGGAATCTCATTTCTTTTGGGATCCTATTCTTCTATAACTCTCTTCTAGCTCTTCTAGCTTTTCAAAATGTTCAATTTTGGTTATCAAAACTGTTAGGATCAGAAATAAGCAGGTGTAAACGCGAAAGCTAGCAAGCAAATCTCAAAAGACCACGAGTAAGAAGATAACGAGAAATATACCAAAAGACACAAAGATTTAATGTGGTTCGGTCAATTGACCTACGTCCACAAAGGAGATGAGCAATCCACTATAAATATAAGAGTACAAAATACAGAGGGAAACAAGCTCAACCAAATTTACTTAGAATACATGGGAGGTTCACACAAGTGATAACATATCAAAATTGTGATCCACAATTTCTCCCCCTAACTAAAACTCTTAAAGTCATTAAGACTACATTGTGAATGCTGATTAAGTTAAAAGGAACATTCATCTATTTATACGGTTCTAAACCTTTTCCTACCAGAAAAAGGATTAGTCAATCTAAAACTTTTTCCTAAAAGGAAAACCTATTTATGGTAAGAAATCAGGGCAAGTAAAACCCAACAAATCTCCCCCTTGGCCTGAATTTCTGACAAAATAAATTTGTCCACCTTCTTTACTTAATCTTCAACAACTTGTTTCTCCTCTCCAAAATCTCCTTTGCAAAATTTATGTCTCAACACAGAGAACCTCTCTGAAACAAATTCTCCAACAAAATCTTCATTACTGTCAAAAAGGTTGCGGCTAGAACTACACCCGTCAAGATGAACACCTTCTTCTAACCTGATTTAATCATCAATTATCGAACCACTGAACTTGATTCCCTAATTGAATCTGGCTCTGATAACACTTGTTACAACCGAAAATAAGCAGGTGTAAACGTGAAAACTAGCATAGCAAACCTCAAAAGACCACGAATAAGAAGACAACGAGAAATATACCAAAAGACACAAAGATTTAATGCGGTTCGGTCAATCGACCTACGTTCACAAAGAAGATGAGAAATCCACTATAAATAAAAGAGTACAAAATACAGAGGGAAACAACATCAACCAAATTCACTCAGAATACATGGGATGTTCACAAAAGTGATAACGTATCAAGCTTGTGATCCATAATTTCTCCCCCTAACTAAAACTCTCAAAGTCATTAAGACTACATTGTGAATATTGATTAAGTTAGAAGAAACATTTCTCTATTTATAGAGTCCTAAACATTTTCCTACCAGAAAAAGGATTAGTCAATCAAAACCTTTTCCTAAAAGGAAAACCTATTTATGGTAAGAAATCAGGACAAATAAAACCCAACAAAAACTCTTCGTAAGCATTAATATATCTCAATTTTAGCATCCAAGAAAGGTGCTTCTAAACAATTTGCACTCAATTACAAAAGATTTCAAGTAAAAAGGTGTGTACTTTTTTTCGTTTTCAGTAGTTGATATCAATACAATATATGTACTTCCTGATTCTGTGTTATGAGAGATTTAAGATCTTCAAGTTATATTTTAAGATATTTTTATAACCAACGATTTTTTAACATATATTATGAGTTTTTTTTAAAAGAATGAGTCTTGTAATGCTCCGTTTAAGAACATAGTTTTAATCTCAGTCATCAACATGTTTATTTGGGTGTGATGTTTAAATTATGCAGAACAATGTCTAATTCTGCTAAAAGGATGAACAGTAGATTAAAGGCAATTTTGGTATTTCACATCTATTTTATTTTATTATAAAAATTCTACCACCGTTGTGGTATATTTCCTCCATAAGTCACCTGATTTTTCTAGAAACCACAACTTAAGTGATTTTTCTTGAATTACTAGGTGTTTGAAACAAATAAATAGGCACCAACCAAGTTCACTCTTCTCTCCTTTGTTCTCTTGTACCGTTAACTGGTAAGTTCCTATTCCTTTCTATTATTTCACTCTTTTTTTATTCAATTTTGGAAAATAATGATTTGTGTGACTGTAATCTATATTGTTTGATCTTTGCTGCTTTGCGAATGTTTTCCGACGAATAGCATACAAAAAAAGAATAATAATTTACATATGACTTCATGTTCTTTCAAATAAATAGTAAAAATAAGTTGTTGTCTCATACTTGCATATAATTTTAAGTGGACTGCAAGCATTTGAAGAGTTGCATTGTAATTTTTTTTCTTAAATCATAGCTATGGAAGAGGAGGGATGGGGATAAGGAGTTGTGGAAAAATCTAGCAAAATTCTATATCAATTCTACTTGCTTGATCATGTAGTAGTACAAAAAAGGACATGATATTAATATAAGATGTTTCATCCTTATCATAGTTATAGGAGATGTGGAGTTAGAAGAGTTAGGGAGAAAATGTACAAAAATTCTATACAGAATTGATATCAGTTCTATTTGCTTGCTTAAGTAGTACAAATATAAGATGTCTCATCCTTATCATAGTTATGGGAGACGTACGTGGAGTTAGAGGAGTTGGGGGAAAATCTACAGATTTTTTATAGAGCGTTGACATTAGTTTTATGAGTCATTTAGCTCAATAATTGTCGTTTGCTAACTCTGCTCGAATTATAGAAACAACAGTTAAGTTATTCTACCAACAGATTTCTTTCAGAGTCTCTTCAGACTCTCTCATTTCATGGTCTTTGATTGACATTTTCTGTCTATCGATGGAAGGAACTACTTAAACTTTGAGTTGAAAATTCATTTAAAAATAAAAAGTCAAGGGTTAGTTGCTGGCAGACAGTTGCTTCATGTTTTATTGTGCATCATTTTGGTTCTCCTTTTCAGTTTCATTTTTCTCTTAGTTATTTCTTTAATTCTCTAAACAAGCGGCACTTTTGTATATTTTTATCTCTTCAATTGAGTTGTGTTTCTAGATTACATACATTGTATGCCCCTTTTTTTCTTCAAAAATACAGTACAGTACTGTTAGTTTCATTTAACAATTAAGATTGAAGCAGCAAATCAACACAAATTGATTCTCTTTTTGTTTAATTCTGTACATTGATACCCAAATCATAATGGTTATGTGTTGTATGAAAGGGAATATTGTTACTTGCTAGCAAGTTAAATGGATCACTAACTGTGTTCAAGTCAATGATAATGAGGTCTGCCTTCTTTTAATATAACTACTTGTTCATGGTCCACTCTAGAGAACAACTAATGAGATTTAATGATCACATATGTTGTTGTGAATACCAGTGTTCCTGTTACTATAATTAGCTCCAGTGCAAGTTCAACACTTAGAACCACATTCTGTTTCTGTCATAACCAAGGTTTAACAAATCTATCAAATAGATTTGTTTTAGTCTGACAATACTATATATAGTTAATTTGTTTTGGTATATAGATATTATAGAGTGTAGTCTAAAACATCTATGTGAGCACCAATTTTTAAAGCAAAAGGGAGGTGAGTTTTACCGGCAAACAGTATAAAGCATTCTTTAACTGGTTTTCATATTTACTATCTTACAAATCACAAGTTTCATCCTTGTAGAATTCTTTCTTGCAGATCTTCTTCCAAGTGGAACCAAGCAATGAAAATTGTTGTTAATTACTAGATTCTTTCGTTGACGTCTAAGCCAAAGCTTGTTGTTGTTCAACTTCTTTTTAGATATATACTAAATAAATTAAAGCAGTCAAAAAAGAAAATAGAGGTACTATATATGCATGAAACTTCAGGTGATTGTCATGTCTCAATCTCAAGATTCATGTTCATAAGTTGCGCAAAAAGTATCTAATATGAGATGAAACCTCTTACAAAGGGCTATCACATTTCTCGGTGCTTGATCAAGAGATACTGAAACTCTGAAATGACTTGCCGACGCTAATAATTATTACTATTTATTGTCTTTGTTAAGAGTAGAAGATTGATCTTATCTTACATTGACGTAGCTCATGACTGCTTATGCTTCATTCATCAGTATGAATTAGAGAGAGAATCTTGCCATGGAATTGATGTAGGATAGAAGATCACGGAAAGAGTGAGAACAATGTTGAAATATGTAAATTCAGCTCTTGTGTGAACTTCCTTAGACCATCTTGTCTCTTTGGATTGTCCCGAGTTTAGCACTTGTTTACAGTTTCAGGTGACACTCTACTTAGGACATGATGAAATGCTTGGAATTCATCTAAATCAATTCGTGCTTTTGGTTTTGTTTGCAATTTTGTTAAGTATTACTCCAATTTTGAAGCCTAAATTGTTTTGGGAGTCGATCTTCAGGTCTGTTTTGTGGTGATTATTGTCTTTATGTGTGTTTCAACCTTTTTAACTTTGGTAAGTGCCATCTTCTAAAAGATTTTTGATAGAATCTGATAATTCTACAAGAACATAAAATGGTGTTTTGATGATAGACAAAAAATGCAAATAATTGTCGTAGCAAATTGACGCAGCCAAGTATTGCAGCCATCGGAACTAATTGTCACAGCCAAAATTAATTAAATGTACAAGTGCTAAAGATGCTGAAGATACACGTTGATACAAATAAGGAAATCTTAATATATTTTATTAAGTAAGGAAGTTGTATATAAAAAGGATTGTACAATAAAAGGTAAAATCAATACTCCTTGTTTAAATACAATTACAATTTCCTTACCTTATTTGATAAGGACTCAAGGCGCGATAAAGCAGCAGAAATATCTATAAAGGGAGATCAGACACAGAAGAGCAAAACACGACTTTTACATAGAGATAAAAGCGAGAGTTATTCATCATGTAAAAGCCTTCAAGATCGATAGGTTTGCTAAGTTCAAGAAGTTCTTGAGTTAGAAAGTCTTAAACGTTTAAAACTATTTTCTTGATTCATTGTTGAGTTGTTAGTTACATTTCTTTATACAAGAAGTGGATTTGACTTCTTGTAGAGTTGAGCTTTGGTGAGGTTTGTAACAAAAGGTGGGTTTGTCCTTTTGGAGAGTAGAAGTAGTCGATTATAGTTAATCGAGAGTTGTTGTAGTGGTGCGGTTATTGATTATTGAGTTGTAATCATAAAATTATCTAGTTAAATTAATAAAACGAGGTTTTTCCTTCCTTGATTGAGGAAGATTTTTAATTTAACTAGTGTTTGTGTTCTGACTTAAAACCAACTTACAAGAACCTGGTTCTTGTTCTAGGGGATAGGTTTCTTCAATTGGTATAAGAGTAGGCCTTTTCGATAAAAAGATTCACACCTTGAAAAGACTCGATGGCAGCACCACCTACCCCACAAGAGGGAGCTTCACAAACACGACCACCATTATTCAATGGTAAATACTATGGATGGTGAAAAAATCGTATGATGGATCATCTTATTGGCGAAAATCTTAATCTATGGGGAGTAATTCTAGATGGACCAACTATACCTATGAAAACTGCAACTGATGGAATCACCAAAATCCCAAAGGAAAGAAAAGAATGGAATGCTGAAGACAAGCTTGCAATCCAAAACAATGTCAAGGCCAAGAAAATTCTGATCTGTGGTATAGGACCAGACGAATACAATCGTATCTCGCCTTGTCAAGATGCCAAAGCCATATGGGAAACACTACAAACCGCTCATGAAGGAACAACGCAAGTCAAGAAGTCTAAAAGTGATAACTTAAACAGACAATATGAACTATTCAGAATGGCAGAAGGAGAGACTATAAAAGATATGCATACGAGGTTCACTTGAATCATCAACGAGATGTTCCTTGGAAAAGATAGTTCTCAATGGAAAGGCAGTAAGGAAACTCCTGAGTGTCCTTCCTGAAACCTGGGAAAGCAAAGTAGAGGCTATCACTGAAGCCCGCGACCTAGATACACTGGCCATGAATGAGTTGATTGGTAATCTCATCACATATGAACTCAAGAAAAACCAAGAAAAAGAAATCGGAGGAAAGAGAAAGGAAAGGAACCTGGTTCTGGAGGCAACTGCATCAGATGATTTTGAGGATGAAAATATTGCCCTTATAACCAAGAGATTCACCAGAATGCTGAAAAGAGGACAAGCATTCCAAAAGAAAACTCCTCAAAAATCCAATGAAAACACTAAAGACCAGGTTTGTCATAAGTGCGGAAGTCCAGATCACTTCATCAAATTCTGTCCACTTTGGGCCGTAGAGCAGAAAAAGATAAACTCAGAGAAGGGAAAAGACATTAAGAAAGATAAGTTTGTTCCTTCAAACAGAAGAATGACAACTCAAGAGATAGATATCTCAATGAAAAGGGCCTTTGCAACAATGGGTGCGTGCGTGCGTGCGCGCGTGCGCGTGTGCGTGTGTGCGTGTACGTGTGCGCGCGCGTGTCTCTGTGTCTGTGTCTGTGTCTGTGTCTATGTGTGTCTGTGTGTGTGTGTGTGAGACATTACTAAACAACTACTAATGAATATATTTAAATATGTTTTTAGAAAAGTGCTTTTGACAAATAGCAATTTCTGTTTGACTAGTTATTCAAAAAGTTTTTTTTATAAGCAAATTGTCTTTGACCATCATTTTAAAAAAATTATTTTTACGAGTCAAATAACGAAAAAAGATAATATCAACAAAAATTTTAATATCAAGATTATTTTTAAAACAAAGAAATTATTTTGAATATTTTTTATTAAATTTTTCATCAAAATTTTTTTTAAATTAATTTCTATATTCATTGATAAGTACATATTAAAATTTTAAATATTTTACATAGATAAATAAAAAAATAAATTAAGTATGAACATAATAATGTAAATATACCTGAAAATAAAAATTATTCCACAAATTAAATCACTACAGACGAAAATTAACCACAAAAATGAATAAATATAAGAAATATATTGGTAAATATGTACTCCCTCCGTCCCATTTATGTGTCATCATTTCCTTTTTGGTCAATCGCAAAAAGAATGTCATATTTTCTTATATGGTAAATATTTAAAGGTACAGTTCTTTTTTTACTCCTTGTTGGTCCCACTTAATTTTAAAGATAGTACCTAATACATTAATGAGGCGAAAGAAAAATGAGTTTACTTATTTTAAGGGCAATTTGGTAAACATTTTAAAGTCTTCGTTATTTCTTAAACTCCATGTCTGATCAAATGATGCCTCATAAAATGGGACAGAGGGAGTATATGTAACAAGGATAGTTGGTCTAGAAAAGATAATTTTCTATTTTTGCTATTTTTTTGAAGAAGTAAAAAATTTTAGTTTGTTCTTAATATCAGAAAAACTACTACTCCTCCTATTTAATAATAGTTCCATAATTTTTTTTGAAAAATTAAGGTGTTTGGCCGATCAGTAAAACAACTTTAAAGCTAAAAAATTCTGATTCTTAAAAAAACAAATGCATAAATAGATTTTTTTTAAAGATCATAATATATTTGTCATATATTTATATTTATCAATATATCATTTCTATTAATTGTTTTAATGGTGAACTTTTACAAGTAGTATATTAATTTGTAGAATATTTTTGAAAAAATTATATTTAAATCATCATGTTAATATAATATCAATAGTTAATTTATTTTTTAAATTTTATGTGTATGAAATTAGTTAAAAATTGAATAAGTAGACTTTACTTTAATATAAAAAATAATTAAACTTTTTACAATAATATATTAGTCAAATACACAACATTCTTATCAAAAGCATTTTCCAAATGGATTAGTCATATATATATATATATATTCAATATCACTTTTTGATAAATTATCTTTATTTAAAATGCTTCTTAAAATAAGAAATTTTTAGCAGTAATGTCGAACATTCTTTAACCATCTTTCCTAAGAAATACACATGAACTTGAAAAGCACAAATTAATGTATAATACATTCGTCATTAAGTATTGCCTGATGGCTCATTTTTGAGTCTCATTTAGGACTTTTCACACTACGTACAGTAACTTTATACATTTATGTCATATATATATATATATATATATATATATATATATATATATTCTTACCTGCACTCACTTTAATTCGATATTCACACATTCATTAAACAAAAAGTTTATATGTTGTATCTTTTATTGACATAATCATGTTAAGAAAGAGTACTCACATGAAGAAAAAAAATCAAGGAAGTTCATAAATTATAAGCGTATTTTTTTCTTAAAAATCCAAGAAAAAAAAAGACATTATGTAAGAAAGCATTAAATCTTTCCATTTTTTATGGAATTAAAATAACTGTCATTATTTTTTCAATAGAATTAAGCATACCATTTATAGCTAATAAACTAGATATTGAATTTTAATTTCACCATTGACATCAATTTCATTCTTGTACCTTTGCTTCATAATGATTCATTGATTAAATTTTAATTTCATGAAGCTATATAGAAGAGGGTCACTCTTCAAATTTATATTTTATACAGATGTGCTAAATTATGACAAGCAAACAATAAAAGAAATTTAGTGTATCCAATCACTATGGTAAAAATAGCAATGATGGATCATTAACTGTAACAACCTGTTTAGTCGGTTCGAGCAATAGAATTATTTTTGATAAAAACTGACTGGGTCGATGGATCACACGACGGACCGTCATGGTCACGACAGACCGTGATGGACTCTGTCGTCCCATACTTGTGTAATTTCTTCTGCTGCTCTCCTCATTACCCTCGACGACAAGTAGGATGAACCGTCATAGGCACAACAGTCCGTCGAGCGTCTCCGTTCCAAAACACTTCAACTCTTGGAATATGGGTACGGGGATCAATTCTCTGAACTTTGTGACGGACCCGCAGGATGGACCGTCATAAATATAACGGACCGTCACAAATTGCGTAACCTCACTACTGAATTTAACTCTCTGAACTTTGTGACGGACCTGCAGGACGGCCCGTCATAGATACGACGGACCGTCACAAGCTGCGTAACCTCGACTTGGTCAGACTTCCGCTAAAAGTTTTAAAGGGGTGTTTCGAACTATTCATGATTATAATTACGAAATTAGTGTGGTAAGTTTAATAATTTATTTAATTGGGGGTTAAAGAAGATAATAGGGAATAAATAGTGGGTTACTTTATCATAATTTCTTATATGATAATTAGGGTAAAAGAAAAAGAATCTGCAGAAGAAAAATAAAAAGAACAGAAAGGTGGGGACGAGCGAGAGAGAGAAAACGAAGAGGACAGCAAAGGCATTGGGAAGGTAGCTTGCTTGATCACGATTCTTCGGTGGAGGTAGGTTATGGTTTATTTCTATGTGATATATAAACCCTAAATAGCGATTGATATGTATTGGGTGGTATTGTAAAGTCTTCTATGTGCTTGATTGTGTATTTGTATGTTTTGATTGTGTAATTGTGGTGGGTTAGAATGGTGATACTGTTGAATTTTCAATCTTAAATCCTCTCTATTAAGATAGCACCTTGACATAAAGAAGGCTTGACGAAATAAAAATAATGAGATAAATAGATCGGAGTATCACGTTCCGACACGGTAATATTGGATCGGAGTGTCACATTCCAACACGGTAATATTGGATCGGAGTGTCACGTTCCGACACAGTAGTATTAGGGGATCGGAGTATCACGTTCCGACACGGTATATGGGATCAGAGTGTCACGTTCTGACACGATAATAATAAAGAGAAGTAATCTTGAATTATGTTAATATACTCAAATTCGAAGAACCTATTTCCCAAATGAGTATGGTGTGGAGGCTTGAGTCCCCATAGGTGTGCTTAGTGTTGTTGCCAATGGTTCTTGTACTTGTTGATTGTCACCTGTTAAGTATTGTGGTTGATTTTATATTATTATTCAGTATATATTGCTTTTTTTTAGTGGCCGATGATACCTACTCAGTACGTGTTCCTTGTACTGACCCCTACTTGTAATTTTTTTTTTGTTATTTGTGGAGTACAGCAAGCGTGCCATCGACTTCGACTCATCCTCAGCTCTATCCAGTCTTCAGCACATCAAAGTTCAGGGTGAGCTATTATTCCTAGCTCGTGCTGGATTCTCTCCTTCACGTCTTGATGTCTTGAAGTTCGGACATGGACCATCTTTTTACTTATTTTACCTTCTTAAATAGTCTTAGATTTAGAAATTTGAGGATAGATGTTCTTGATGTGATGACTTCCAGATTTTGGGAATAATAAGTATTAAACTTTAGAAGTTTATTTAATTGATTACGTTAATAAGTTTTGGATCTTCCGCATTATTTTTTTACTATTCATAATTGATATACTGGTAAATGTTGGGGCTTAGATTTGTTGGTTCGCTCACCTAGGAGGATAAGTGTGGGTGCCACTCGCGGCTCGTTTTGGGTCGTGACAAACTTGGTATCAGAGCGTTAGGTTCGTTGGTCTCATCACACAAGAACGAGTCTAGTAGAGTCTTCAAGAATGGTAAGGGGACACCCTTACTTCTCTTTGAGAGGCTACAGGACTTTAGGAAAACTTCATTCTTTCTTTCTTTCGTGCTATTACTTGGATCCAATTGGTATATAGGTGATACAAATTGGTATATAACATCCTCACTCTATTTTGCAGATGGTTAGAACTAGAGCAACAACTGTGCCAACACCAACACCAGCAAGACAGGGTGCGTCTGAGCCAACCATTGGGGCTGTAGCTGTAACGACTTGTTAGTCATTTTGAGCAGTAGAGTTTATTTTCTGGTAATAACTGTTTGAGTCGACGGACCCCACGATGAACCGTCATGGGCACGACGGACCGTCGAGGGGGTCTCGTTCCAAAACACTTAGATTCTGGAAAATTTGGTACTGAGAACAACTCTCTGAACTTCGCGACGACATGGCAGGACGGAACGTCATAGGCACGATGGACCGTCACAGAGTCTTAAATAAAATCAAATCTCTGAACTTTGTAACGGAAGCAGCAGGACGGACCGTCGCAGGCACGACGGGCCGTCAAAGGCTGCGTAACCCTGACTGGGTCGGATTTCTGTTAAATGTTTTAAGGGGCGTTTTGGACTATTCCTGCTTATAATTATAAAGTTAGTGGTTGAATGTTAATAATTCAATTACTTGGGGGTTAAAGGAGATAACCTTGAATTAATTAGTGCGTTACTTTGGTCACCTTTTATACTTAATTATATGGTAATTAGGGTAAAAGAAAAAGAGTTGAATAAGGAAATATCAGAAAAAGAGAAAGAGAGGGAGAACGATCGAGAGAAGAGAGAAACGAAGAGGAAAGCAAAGGTTTTGGGGGATAGCTTGCTTGATCGCGAATTCTTCGATGGAGGTAGGTTATGGTTTTTATGCTATTTCATAGTAAACTCCTAATAGCGAAGGATATGTATTGGGTAGTATTGTAAAGTCTGCTATATTCTTAATTGTATGCTTGCATGATGTGATTATGTAATTGTAATGGGTTGGAAAGATAAGGTTGTGAAGCTTAAACCTAAAACCCTCTCTGTTAATGATGATGCCTTGGTATAAAAGGAGGCTTGATGAACTAAAAGAATTAGGTTAGGGGATCGGGTGTCACGAACCGACACGTAGTATTAATGGATCGGGTGTCACGAACCGACACGTAGTATTAGGGGATCGGGTGTCACGAACCGACAGGTAGTATTAGAGGATCGGGTGTCACGAACCGACACGTAGTATTAGGGGGATCGGGTGTCACGAACTGACACGTAGCTTTAGGGGATCGGAGTGTCACGTTCCGACACCAACGTAGTAAAAAGAAAGAATCTTGAATGATGTTAATATACTCAATTTAATGAACCTAATTTCCGAGTATGGTATGGAGGCTTGTGTCCTCAAGGGTGTACTTGGCGTTATTATCAATGATTCTTGTACTTGTTGTTGCTACCTGTTGAGTATTGTAGTTGATTTTAGGATATTATCTGATATATATTGCTTTCTATTTTGAGTTGGCCGATGATATCTACTCAGTACTCGTGTTTTGTACTGACCCCTACTTGTATGTTTTCTTTTAGTTCATTGTGGAGTGCAGCAAACGTACTGTCGTCTTCAACTCAACCGCAACTCTAGCCAGTCTTCATCACGTTAGATTTCAGGGTGAGCTATTGTTTCTAGCTTGGACTGGATCTTCTTCTTCACGTCTTGATGCCTTGAAGTTCTGGCATGGACTATCTGTTTAGTTATTTTAGCTTCATAGATACTCTTAGACTTAGTAATTTGAGGATAGATGTTCTTGTGATGATGACTTCTAGATTTTAGGGATAATGATAGTAATTGATAAATTTTAAAAGTTATTTATTGATTTCGTTAATGAGTTTTAAGTCTTCCGCATTGTTTTCTGTTTATTATGTTTGAAATGTTGGGGTTTAGATTGGTTGGTTCGCCCACATAGTAGGATAAGTGTGGGTGCCACTCGCGGCTTGTTTTGGGTCGTGACAGTAGCCGAGGAGGAGCAGTGGCAAGAGGCCGTGGTAGAGGTTGCAAGAGGACGCCCTCTAGAGGTAGAGGACAAACACCTGGTCCAACTAGTAATAGGGCGGTGACTCCTCCACCGACTGATGAGGTAGTAAGAGAGGGTGAGGAAGGGGAAAATGAGCAGGTTCAAGATGAGGAATTACCACCCCAACCTACCCCAGAGATGATCAATCAGGTTCTTACTTATCTTAGCGGGTTATCTGATCAGGGCCAGACACCTCCAGTGTTTTCTGCACCAGCACCTCAGGTTCCGGGAGTACAACATGTAGCTGCTATGGGTCCCCGCATGGATGTTCCATTGGAAATAGGCACGTTTCCACGTCTGACTACTGGGCCTATAATGACAAATGATCAGCATGAACTTTTCAGTAAGTTCTGAGGATGCTTACGATTTTCTGTTTGACTGTCATGAGCTACTACACAAGATGGGTATAGTAGAACGGTTTGGTGTTGAGTTCGTGAGTTATCAGTTTCAAGGGAACGCCAAAATGTGGTGGCGGTCACATATTGAGTGTCAACCAACAGAGGCACCACCTATGACTTGGGCTTCATTCTCTAGCTTGTTTATGGAGAAGTATATCCCCCGAACTTTGAGGGATAGGAAAAGGGATGAGTTCTTGAGCCTAGAGCAAGGTAGGATGTCGGTCAATGCATATGAGGCTAAGTTTCGTGCATTATCCCGGTATGCCACCCAACTGTGTTTCAGTCCACAAGAGCGAATTCGCCGGTTTGTGAAGGGGTTGAGGTCAGAATTGCGGATTTCGGCCTTACAGATAGCGGCAACGGCAAAATCCTTCCAAGAGGTGGTAGACTTTGTGATAGAAGTGGAAGGAGTGAAGCCCGATGACTTCACCCCGACATCGACATCAAAAAGGTTTCGAAAGGGAGGTGAGTTTAATGGTTCTTACTCTAGAGGACAAGGTTCCGAAAGTTACTCAGTCCGACCAATTCAGTCTTCACTACAGACTGTAGTTGGGGGTCCACCTCCGACCGATCAACACTTCTCTGAGAGACCTATGCATGAACACAGAGAGTGCTATGGATGTGGGGAGATTGGACATATTAAGAGATATTGTCCAAAACAGAGTTACAGACCTCCAAATGTTAGAGGTAGAGGTGGTCATGGCAGAGGCCGTTATTCTGGAGGACGTGGTGGTCGAGGAAATGGTGGTCACCAAAACGGCCGAGGTGATGGGCAAACTGGAGCCACTACATCACAACATGGTAGGGGCAACGGACAGACGAACGATAGGGCCCATTGTTACGCTTTCCTGGGCGGTCTGAAGCGGAGGCATCTGATGCTGTCATCACAGGTAATCTTTTGGTTTGTGATTGCATGGCTTCTGTATTATTTGATCCTGGATCCACATTTTCTTATGTATCTTCCGCATTTGCTAATGGTCTTAATTTACATTGTGAATTTCTTGACATACCTATTCGTGTTTCTACTCCGGTGGGTGAGTCTGTGATAGTTGAAAGGGTGTATAGGTCTTGTCTTGTAACTTTTGTGGGGAGCAATACTTATGTAGACTTGGTTATCTTAGAAATGGTCGATTTTGATGTAATTCTGGGTATGACTTGGCTTTCTCCACAATTTGCGATCTTGGATTGTAATGCTAAAACGGTGACGTTAGCCAAGCCTGGGGCAGATCCGTTAGTGTGGGAGGGTGACTACAATTCCAATTCGGTGCGTATCATCTCCTTTTTTCGTGCTAAGAAAATGGTTAGTAAAGGGTGTTTAGCTTTCTTGGCACATCTCAAGGATGACACTACCCAAGTACCTTCGATTGAGTCGGTTTCGGTAGTCCACGAGTTTTTGGATGTGTTCCCTGCAGATCTTCTTGGTATGCCACCCGATAGGGATATTGATTTCTGTATTGACCTTGAACCGGGTACTCGCCCCATTTCTATACCCCCTTATAGAATGGCTCCCGCGGAATTAAGAGAGTTAAAAGTCCAACTTCAAGAGTTGTTAAATAAAGGCTTTATTAGACCAAGTGCATCTCCTTGGGGTGCTCCGGTTTTGTTTGTGAAGCAGAAGGATGGGAGTTTTTGAATGTGCATAGACTACAGACAACTGAATAAGGCAACCATAAAGAACAAGTATCCTCTTCCTCGCATTGATGACTTGTTCGATCAGTTACAAGGTGCTTGTGTCTTCTCTAAGATTGACTTGAGATCTAGTTATCATCAATTGAAAATACGGGCAACAGATGTGCCAAAGACTGCTTTTCGAACGAGGTATGGGCATTACGAATTTGTAGTGATGTCTTTTGGTCTTACGAATGCCCTTGATGCGTTCATCAGCTTGATGAACGGGATTTTTAAGCCATATTTGGACCTCTTCGTGATCGTATTTATTGATGATATATTGGTATACTCAAAGAGAAAGAAGGAACATGAAGAGCATTTGAGAATGTTATTGGAAATGTTGACGGAGAAAAAGCTTTATGCCAAGTTCTCTAAGTGTGAGTTTTGGCTAGATGCAGTGTCCTTCTTGGGGCACGTGGTTTCTAAGGATGGAGTGATGGTGGATCCTTCTAAGATTGAGACAGTGAAGAATTGGGTAAGACCTACTAACGTGTCAGAAATAAGGAGCTTTGTTGGGTTAGCTAGCTACTACCGTCGATTTGTCAAGGGATTCTCTTCTATTGCTTCCCAATTGACGAACTTGACAAAGCAGAATGTTCCATTTGTATGGTCGGACGAATGTGAGGAAAGCTTTAAGAAGCTCAAGACTTTGTTGACTACCGCACCTATCCTTACCTTGCCAGTAGAGGGTAAGAACTTCATTGTTTATTGTGATGCATCCTATTCTGGTTTGGGTGCAGTACTAATGCAAGAGAAGAGTGTGATTGCTTATACTTCGAGGCAATTAAAAGTGCATGAACGTAACTATCCAACCCACGATTTGGAATTGGCTGCGGTAGTGTTTGCATTAAAGCAATGGAGACACTATTTATATGGGGTTAAGTGTGAGGTCTACACGGATCATCGTAGCCTTCAGTATGTCTTTACTCAGAAATATTTGAACTTGAGGCAGAGGAGATGGATGGAACTGCTGAAGGACTACAACATCACTATTTTGTATCATCCGGGGAAGGCGAATGTTGTAGCGGATGCTTTAAGTAGAAAGGCGGGAAGCATGGGAAGTCTAGCTCACTTGCAAGCTTCTAAACGCCCACTGGCTAGAGAGGTTCAGACTCTAGCTAATGACTTGATGAGATTAGAAGTAAATGAGAAGGGAGGGTTGTCGGCTTCTGTGGAGGCAAGATCTTCCTTTCTTGACAAGATTAAGGGAAGACAGTCTGATGATGAGAAATTGCGCAGAATTCAAGATAAGGTATTGCGAGGAGAGGCTAAGGAAGCACAAATTGATGAGGAAGGTGTTTTGAGGATCAAGGGAAGGGTATGTGTACCCCGCGTCGATGGTTTGATCAACACTATTCTGACAGAGGCTCATAGTTCAAGGTATTCTATACATCCGGGCGCAACCAAGATGTATCGTGACCTAAAGCAACACTTTTGGTGGAGTAGAATGAAGCGTGATATTGTTGACTTTATTGCAAAGTGTCCAAACTGTCAACAAGTAAAGTATGAACACCTGAGGCCCGGAGGAACACTTCAGAGAATGCCCATTCCTGAATGGAAGTGGGAGAGAATTGCAATGGACTTTGTGGTTGGTCTTCCCAAGACATTGGGAAAGTTTGATTCTATTTGGGTAATTGTTGATAGGTTAACTAAGTCTGTTAACTTCATTCCGGTCAAGGTGACTTACAATGCAGAGAAGTTAGCCAAACTTTACATCTCGGAAGTGGTGCGATTGCATGGGGTTCCACTATCCATCATATCAGATAGAGGTACGTAGTTTACTTCTAAGTTTTGGAAAACATTGCATGCGGAATTGGGTACTAGGTTGGACCTTAGTACTGCGTTCCATCCTCAGACCGATGGTCAGTCTGAGCAGACGATTCAAGTGTTGGAGGATATGCTCCGTGCATGTGTGATAGAGTTTGGTGGTCATTGGGATAGCTTCCTACCCTTAGCGGAGTTTTCATACAATAATAGCTATCACTCAAGCATTGATATGGCTCCATTTGAAGCATTGTATGGTAGGAGATGTAGGTCTCCCATTGGTTGGTTTGATGCGTTTGAGGTTAGACCTTGGGGTACTGATCTCTTGAGGGATTCGATGGAAAAAGTGAAGTCTATTCAAGAAAAGCTTCTAGCGGCGCAAAGTAGACAAAAAGAATATGCAGATCGAAAGGTTAGAGACTTAGAGTTCATGGAGGGTGAACAAGTCTTGTTGAAAGTTTCACCAATGAAAGGGGTGATGCGGTTTGGTAAAAAGGGTAAACTAAGTCCAAGGTACATTGGACCATTTGAAGTACTTAAGCGAGTAGGGGAGGTGGCTTATGAGTTAGCCTTGCCTCCAGGGCTGTCCGGAGTACATCCGGTATTCCATGTGTCGATGTTGAAAAGATACCATGGGGACGGAAACTACATTATCCGTTGGGATTCAGTTTTGCTTGATGAGAACTTGTCTTATGAGGAGGATCCGGTTGCTATTTTAGATAGAGAAGTTCGCAAGTTGAGGTCGAGAGAGATTGCATCCATCAAGATGCAATGGAAGAATCGACCCGTTGAAGAAGCCACTTGGGAGAAGGAGGCGGATATGCGAGAAAAATACCCACATCTGTTTAGAGATCCAGGTACTCCTTTTCGCCCTTGTTTTCCTTCTTTTGATCGTTCGGGGACGAAAGATGGGTAAATTGGTATCTATTGTAACGACCTGTTTAGTCGTTTTGAGCAACAGACTTCAATTCTAGAAAAACTGGCAGAAGCGATGGACCCCACGACGGACCATCAAGGGCACGACGGACCGTCGCAGGGTCTCGTTTTAAAACACTTAGAAAAACTGAAAATTGGGTACTGAAAATCGACTCTCTAAACTTCGTAACGAAATGGCAGGACGGACCATCACAGGTGTGACGGACCGTCACAGACCCTTGGTGGAAATTTGGGTCTCTGAAATCTGCGACGACCTGCAGGACGGACCGTCGCAGGCACGACGGCCCGTCACAGGTTGCGCAATCCCAGTCCGGGTCAGATTTCTTGATACGTTTTAAGGGACGTTTTTGACTATTCTTGCCTTAATTATAAAGTTAGAGGGTTAAGGTTAATAAGTCTAATTACTTGGGGGTTAAAATAGGTAACCTTAAGTTAATTAGTGGGTCCTTATTACCATCTTTCATTCTTAATTATATATTAATTAGGGTAAAAGAAAGAGGGTTGAATAAAGAAAATTAGAAAGAACAAAGAGAGGGAAAGAGAAACGAATTGAGAGAGGATCGAACGAGAAGAAGGAACAAAAGCCTTGGGAATTTCTTGCTTAATCACAAATCTTCGGTGGAGGTAGGTTACGGTTTTCATGCTATTCGAGTAAACTCTTAATAGTGAATGATATGTGTTAGTAGTTTTGTAAACCCTTCTATATGCTTAATTGTATGCTTGCATGAATGATGTGATTACGTAATTATGAATAAATAAGCATGATGAAGCTATTGAATCCCAAATCTTGAAAAGAAACCCTAATCTACTTTGTTAATGATGATGCCTTGGTATAAAAGAAGGCTTGATGAATGAAAGTAGTGAGATTAGGGGATCGGGTGCCACGTTCCGGTACCAGGATAGTATATGGATCGGGTGTCACGTTCCGACACAAGGATAGAATATGGATCGGGTGCCACGCTCCGGTACCAGGATAGTATATGGATCGGGTGTCACGTTTCGACACCAGGATAGAATATGGATCGGGTGCCACGTTCCAGTACCAGGATAGTATATGGATCGGGTGTCACGTTCCGACACCAGGATAGAATACGGATCGGGTGCCACGTTCCGGTACCAGGATAGAATGAGGATCGGAGTGTCACGTTCCGACACCAGGATAGTATATTGAGGAGCGGAGTATCACGTACCGACACGAGGGGAATAAAGATAAGGAATCTTGAAATATGTTAATATATTCAATCTAATGAACTGAATTCCCAAATGAGTATGATGAGGAGGTGTGAGTCCTCATTGATGTGCTTGGTGTGGTAACCAAGGGTTATGGTAACTGTAAATGCTGCATGCTAAGGATATCAGTTGATTTTATGATATTGCTTAATACATACTGTTTTCTATTTTGAGTTGGCCGATGATATCTACTCAGTACCCATGTTTTGTACTGACCCCTACTTTTATTGTTTCTTCTTGTTTATTTGTGGAGTGCAGCAGACGTGCCGTCATCTTCGACTCAACAGTAATTCAAGCCAGTCTTACTACAATCGGAAATTCAGGGTGAGCTAATGCTTCTAGCTTGGACTGGATCTTCTTCTTCATGTCTTGATGCCTTGAAGTTCCGGCATGGACTAGCTTTTATGTATTTTTAGCTTCTTAGAAACTCTTAGTTAGTACTTTGATCATAGATGTTCTTGTGGTGATGACTTCCAGATTTTGGGGATAATAATAGTTATTGATTTTATTAATGAGTTTAAGTTTTCCGCATTACTTTCTGTGTATATTATATTGAAATGTTAAGGTTTAGATTGGTTGGTTCGCTCACATAGGAGGGTAAGTGTGGGTGCCAGTCGCGGCCCGAATTTGGGTCGTGACATTAAATACCTTTAAGTGATTTTCTTATCTCTATATACACTAATATGTTAACGACTCAATGTCGTACTTTGTAGACTATAATATTAATCTTGATAGTTTAAATTATTTTGGTTACTTTTTAATAATAATATGACTATTTCATTGATTTGTCTTGATTGAACTACATAATATTTAACTTTTTAGGAAAAACATTTTATGTAATTGTCGTTCTATGTAACTATAAGTAAACATAATATGATAAACATTATGATAGTGCATCAAATTAAATTTAGAGCTAATTAATTTGTAATAAGTTTTTAAATTTTTTAGCCAAATAATTTACTAGGAATCAATAGATAAAATTATAAGAACAAGATGTTGTAACACTTTTTTTAAAAATATAAAATAATAATTGTGGTCATAAACCAAATAATCCTTTTCATATCATATATACAATTCCATGGTTTTAAATGCTTATGCAATTGAGAAGCATTTCGCTATAACAAATCTATATTTAGCTATCACTAAATAAATTCATCTGATTTGTACGATTAACAAATCATTCTAAAATATCTAGACACCACATTCTTAAAATTAACTATAGTATAATAATGTCCGCCTTCTTAATAGAAGTGTAATGACCCATATGGTCATTTAACGTATTTGGACATGTATCCTCTATAAAACTCTGCTCGCCACTTTATATTGTGATTTTTGACTTGCGGGTACTGATGGCTTGATCCCTAAGGTGATGGATTGTCACGACTCAAAATTAGACGTGATGACACTCGTCTTATCCCACCAAGATAAGTCAACCTAAAATTTATTTGTTACAATGAAGTGCGGGAATTTTAAACTCAAAAATACCATCAGAATCTGGTTGTCACGTGTACAAGCCTCTAAATTATTACAATTGCTTCAAAAGAAAATTCAAGTCTCAAATGAACCACTTTCTAGAATAGAACAAGATCAGAATTAAGGAGAAAGAAAGCCTGCTGATACAACAAACAACTGCTTCACAAATCTCCAAGAAGCCTTGAAAAAGAAGAGAATGACAAGTACCATAAAAATCTAAGCACATAACCTACAAAAATTTGTAGAAGCAAGGGGTGAGTACCAAACCACACGGTACTCAGCAAGTAAATCCCTAAACACAAGCTAAGGGGATGAAATATGGGTACTCCTACCACCCCAACCGAACCTCCACAACTACAACCTGCAAAAAAATCAGCCCAACCTAACAACTCACAGTTTACATAGCACGTTACTCAACAACAACACTTTACCAAATTACATATCCTCAACAACAACACTTCAACAAATTATATATCCTCAATAACAAGCTCATTATTCATCAATCACAAGTTCCAAAGCAAGGCAATCACAAGTTCAACAAAACACAATATCAAATTCACTAATAATAAGTATGTGTAATGCAATGGAATACAATGTCAAGTATAATAATGCATGTCTGACCTAGTGATACACACCCGCTGTCTCTCAGTCTGTGACTCATGGGGGACATATCTGTCTATGCATCTGTCGCGGTGCACGACACGATCCTCGATAATAACCATTGCGGCGCGCGATACATCCCTCGAAATATAGTATCCATCGCGACGCGCGATACATCCCTCGAAATTGTACATCCTCTTTAAGTTCTCATTTTTTCTCAATGCACACAAAACTTGTCACAACCATGTATCAAAATAATGCAAATGACATGTCCACACAAATGATGAGAAGATGATCATTTTCATAACATTGCACAATTCAGAGCAACATAAACATGATATCACATCAACAATGATTCAACAAGCCTTCAAACTTTTCTCACATAAACAATTAATCACATTGCCTTTTGTTACCCTTTTTTTCATCATTAGAATTAGTCAATGTGGACAAGTCAACTTATCACCATGCACTTAACAAGAGTTTAGAAATCCACTTGCCAGAATCCAATAAGAATTTACTCCAGGACTTGAGCCTTTTTCATTTGTTGAATTTCCAACTCAAAGCAATCTATTCACATACATAATCACAATAAGCTTTCAAAACTAACAACACTCATATTTCTATATGTCTAGCCTAGATCCAAAAACTTACCCAAATTCATAATCAAGTTTTTAAGTTTCAAATTTAGGGTAAAGCTTCAATTTCTGCAATATCATAAGTTTAATGATATTCATACAGTTTAATCATCCAATATTTAATTGCCTATCTCAATATATTAAATATTTAATTTATAATACGATATTTAAAATAGGAACAACTAACTATTAAACCTGCTAGTCAAGCAAGTTCATGATAGACTCATGAAAACACACGAAAATCCAACAATTTATCAATTCATGACAATGATTATATAATGTCATTAATAACCATCACGCCACACCTTATTTTCAATTTAAATCTCCCTTCAGTTTATTCTCAACCACGAACTGACAACCAATTTGTCTCTTTTCTTTTAAAAATAAACAACTTTCAATCATATCCCTTAAGAAGAATATAACCCTACAATATATATATATATATATATATATATATATGACTAATCTATTATTTGTACCATATTTATTAAAATAAGTTAAAGGTTTATGACTTTAATATGTAATTAATTTAGAAAAGAAAACAGAGGCGGAAGAAAAACTAACCTAGCTAGACGTGTGACTGAAAACAAAGCTGCAGGAGAATTCGAGTGATTCAAGTTACTTTTAGTCAAGATGCTTTATATATATATATATATATATATATATATATATATATGTATATATATATATATATAAAGCATCTTGACTAAAAGTAACTTGAATCACTCGAATTCTCCTGCAGCTTTGTTTTCAGTCACACGTCTAGCTAGGTTAGTTTTTCTTCCGCCTCTGTTTTCTTTTCTAAATTAATTACATATTAAAGTCATAAACCTTTAACTTATTTTAATAAATATGGTACAAATAATAGATTAGTTTTTCTTCCGCCTCTCTCTTTTCTTTTCTAAATTAATTACATACTAAAAGTGATAAACCTTTAACTTATTTTAATAAGTACGGTAAAAATAATAGATCGTCTTAAATAAATAATCACTTTAGTCCATTAACTTTTGATAAAGTCAATTATCTACCATTACCTATCAATGAATTAACTCGAGCTAATCGAATATTTAAAAGTTACAAAAATTAACCTACCGAGTCATTACATTATCCATCACAAAATATCATATTCGTCCTCGAACATAAGGAATAAGAATAATTAGAACCAATGTTACAAAGAACCCGAGTTATGATCATTCAGAGTCGGTGTTCATCTCTACAAGTAAGCTCATCCTTAAATCCATTCCATCAAGATCAACTATCAAGAACTAACTTTCGAATCAAACTTTGGAAGATTTATAAATCAAGAGGGATTATCAAGTCATAGGCTAACCCACAAACCAATCTAAACTAAAACACACTTGACCATAACACAACCATTTCTCAAATAACCATGAAAAAGAAATTATGAATCAATATTGGTTACAACCAGAAGTGGACTTTAACCAACCACCACATACTCATAACGCATAAATTATCACAGATCTTATCAAGATTCCTTCTCACAACACAATCTTTTCACGAACTTAAGTTATAAGAATTTGATCTTTAGACAACGCTTCACATCAAGGGAGGGTCCATCTTATCTAACCCAAAGAAGAAATGATCCAGTCAACACCCAACAAGTGATACACTTCAAATGTAGAACCTCTAACAACACTGTTAGACTATTGTAACTCTTCATACCTCTTATATAAGTTCTCATAAGCAAGGTTGTGCATGTAGAACTACTAATATACTTCAACTATCCCAAAGAACACCAAATCTCTGAAATAACCAAAGTCTTCCGAAAGATTCGACCCTATTAAGAGGACATAAGAAGATCGGTACATCCGATCCATCACTAGGGATTCACCCATAGATATGAAAACACATGTGGGTATACGTAGTGAATCACACTCCAAACCATATCCAACGCGAAGTAGATGGTCATGTAAGAATATACAGAATCGAAATCAAATAACACTAGATACTTTTTTCATAGTTCCCATATCAAACATTTGCATTCATATGACTCTATCTCTTAATTTTTCTAGCTACCCACAATCAGCAACTTAGTTTTGATTGTAATTGCTCACATACTTGTTTTATTGAACCACAAATTCTTTTTACTGTACTTCACTATGGTCAACACTCTTAATACTAACATTACTTCATAGCTACACCAGTCATTTACCTTATTCTCAAATCGTCACTAGTATTAAAGTCTTATTAACAAACACATTATCGCCTCTAAAATTTTCAAACTATCGCTCCCTCTCTTTCCATTTAAGCATTTCATGATAAATACAGGCCACAATTAAGACTGATAACACTAATTTCAGATCTAAAAGTATTTTACCATCGAGATACAACCATTGAATCACACTCAATGTCAATTTCACGTAATTTAATATCAAATTTCACTAATATTCAAAACCATCATATACCTCATACCAACACTTAAGAAATTCTTGGTCACTCCAATAATTTTTCGAATACCATAAGCTCATAACCTCTATTACTATCAAATGTCTATGTAACACATCATAACAGTCTGTATCATCCCCTCAATAAAGTAGTTTTGATCCTCTGAAATCCTCATTAATTGTGTAAAATTGTAAGTCCACACCGTTGGACATCAATAAGTTACCTATCATAATTTGAACAATTTCTTCCACATAAGAACACATAATCTTACACCCCTCACTATTTTTCACTCAAATCAATAACCCTATATTCATAAAAATTGTTGATAAATTGCCGGTAAGTCTATACCGAACAAATTCACATCCATAGTCATATTAGATCTTCTATATGAAAATTCATATATCCTTCAACTTCTAGCCAAGAGTCTATATAAGAGGTCTTATTCCTTCACTTCTCTTAAATTCCTTCAATGACACAAAATTTTGAATATCTTGAACTCTTCAATACACCAACTTTTGTTCCTTTGGTTGACTCGCTCACCAATCTTATCCTTTGACCAACAAACCATAGTAGTTTTTTTACCTTATCCTCTAAATCAAAATATTAAGTGAAATTCCCCCATAGGTATAACAATCAAAAGTAACCAGATTTACTAGTCAAATAATGCACAAGTCCTTCCAAAATCTTTATACTCAATGCGATTGATCATTTCTTAGCTTACCAATCCATACCTTGACACAACACACTACCGCAAACTTAAACTCACAATGAAAAATTTGAATTTATTTCAACTGTGTAACACGATCCCATTACCTTTTAGCATTACCTTATACCTTGAAAACTTTTAGGAATTATATCTTAGTTTGTCATTGATCGCCTCTCCCTTGACCTTATCATATCCTTAGCTTAAAATCGAACCATAATCATTATAAAACTCAAAATCATAAAAGAAATTATCATCACACTCAAGTCAAATATCTTTAGACTACTTTCTAAAATTTTATCGAATAGTATTTAACCTATATGATGAACCTGTGACACTATTATCATAAGTAGAGCAAAATAGATGAAAAAAGGTATCTCAAAACCCAATTATCAACCCCTCTGAAGATACCTCTTTATCCGTTGCAATAAGAATAAAATACTTTCGTTCTCACCTCTTTTCGAAGGCATTTATAACTTTAACTCCTTTCAATTTTGTTCAAGTGGTGTCTCAACAACTCCTATAACTTTTAATGCCATCAAGTTACTAACCAAATAGTATCAATGTAACAACCCTAACAATGGATATGATAAGTAATGCCTAATGTGTCTAGAATGCCAACGATTAGACCGGGTTCACATGGATTGATGCGCGTGGAACCAGATCTCGGAACCCTTCCTATATCCAATCCAACTAACTTGGGGAGTTATTTGAGATAGGAAATGTTGGTTCCAACCATGTAGGGCTCTCGAATACGAAGATTTACTTGAAGGAGTCTTTATCGGACTTAAAAAGAGGAAATCTTAGGTTTGGAGGGTCTAGGGGTAAAATGGTCGTTTTCCAGGATAAGGGTAGTATTGTAATTACCCTAAATATATAATTAATTATTTGATTAATAAGGTGGAGGGGCATTTTAGGGAGACAGGTCCGAAATTGTGCTCTTGAAGTGAAGTCTTGCTCCACCCGGGTTCGAACCTAGGTGGAAGCAATAAATTAAATTGTTTTTAATTTAAGATGCTAAATTAATGTAACTAATTTATATTTATTAGTTATTATCTGATTTAAAATAAAAGGAAATTATATTTTTAATAATTAAATAAAACCTTATTTGACTAAGTCTTAAACTAGACTCCTAAGCCTAAGAAAACTCTTTATTCCCACGCTCTCTCTCTTTCTCTCTCTCACGTCTCTATCACTCTCATTCACATTTTCTCCGCCAAATTAACTCCAAAAATAATAGGTAACCAAAGTTCTTCACACTTGAATAAATCACATGAAAATATAAGAAAAAGTTAAAAACAAACATTAATCAATCACGTAGGCAAAGAGAAGGTTTTCCGTCGAGTTTGGTGTTGAACTTTTGGTGTTGGACGTGTGTTTGGAGGAGTTCTTTGGGAAGAAGGCTGAGGTTTGAACGTCAAAAAGATATGGGTTCTCTATTCTCTTGGTTCCTTTCCCAAGATACCCCCAAGGTTCAGACGAATCTATTCCAAAATCTAGGATTATTCCCCGTTGCATGTCCCTGTACTAGATCCTATTGAATCATAGGTTGGTTATGTTTGTTGGTAGGAAAATAGGGATAAAACGTGTTTTCGTGATGAATATGTGTTTATATGTATGTTTGGAATTATGTGACTTAAGTTGATATTTCCGAAAATGTAACTACGTGTGTATGTGTGTGTTGCCGTGGCTATTGTTCATGGTTTAGGACTTGAAATGGCATGATAGTTCTTTATGTTTCATGTACACATGTTGATGTAAATGTGATATTCATATGAGTTGAAATGTGGCTTATTTGATGGATAATCTCTTGTTTAAACGAATCCACGAAAACGCACCTAAAACGTTCTAAATGCACTACGAAATTCGCCTACGAATTAAGGTGTAACTTGATGAAAGGATGCTGAAAAATTAAAAGAAAAATTTCCAACTTCTAGTGATGAATTTCGTCATCAAAGAAGGTTCAAAATGTTGTAAAAAAATTGATTAAAACAAGTGAGGTCATGGAGGATTGAACCCGTGACATTTCCATGTTAAAAACCATGAAAATTAAAGAAGTAAAAAGAAATACGGTGCAGGGGATTCGAACCATCGTATTGGATGGAAACTGTAACTTAAAAGAAAAAAATAAGAAATGATAGGAGTGGGATTCGAACCAACGACCTCTCAATCAGACTTAAGGAGGAGAATAAAAGAAAAATAAAGGGGGAGGCGTGTGGGAATCGAACCACGACCTCTTAGGCAGATTAAGGAGGAGAATAAAAGAAAACTAACGGGTGAGGCGTGTGGGAATTGAACCCACGACCTCTTAAGAAGATTAAGTAGGTGAATAAATAAAAAATAAAGGGGGTGGCGTGTGGGAATCGAACCCATGACCTCTTAGGCAGATTTAAGAAGGAGAATAAAAGAAAAATAAAGGGGGAGGCGTGTGGGAATCGAACCCACGACCTCTTAGGCAGATTTATGGAGGAGAATAAAAGAAAAATAAAGAGATGTTGTGGGGGTTTGATTTCACAACCTCATAGTCAACTCGAAATAGACAATGAGAAATAGATAAAAAAAAATAAAAGGGTCTGTGGGGGTTTGATCCCACAACCCCTCGGCTAACTAAGAGGTAATTCAAAGGAGAAAAATAAATAGGAAACATTGATTTTGGGGATCGATCTAGGGTCCCAATGTCATGTGGACCAAAATACAATAAATGAAAAAAAATGTTAGTGTTGTCTAAGAGATTCAAAATTGGGTTCCCTTGCCCAAATTCCGTATAGATGCATAAGTCATACGTGAATTAAATCTTCAAGAATAATGCTGCCTACTTACATAGAAATCGAGATCTTGATACACATACAAGATGCATAAGTCTTGTATTACATAATCTTAGGAAGATATGAATCACTTAAACTAACTATGAATGAAGCCTCATGGCTTGTATGTATAGACTCATAAGTCTAGCATACGTTTAAAAATAAATGAACCTAAGATGTATGTAATGAAATGATGTAACCCTAGAAGGGTTAAGTACGAGTGTAAAACACACTAAATGGCCAAGTGCATTGGCATACGATGAAATTATTATGATGTAATGAAATGATGAAACCCTAGAAGGGTTAAGTAGGAGCGTAAAACAGATAAATGGTCAAGTGCATTGCCATATGATGAAATGAACATTCACATAAAAAGGCATGAGTAATTATGAAGAGAAAATGTGCTAATGTTGATGAATGTGGTGACAACATGATATGAGACTAATGTAAAAGATGAGATCAATCTCAAATGAGCCTAATTAAATGTTACCAAAATGTACTCACCTATGAGAGTGTAAAGTTAATGAAGAGACCAGTATCTATGAACACTCTAATGAAAGTATTGAGATTAACACACTTAATACTAATGTTGAGATGAGAAATCATTTATTGAGCTATGATGTCCTCATACTAGAAGCCAACTTCCAAGACGTATGAGTTTAATGTAATGGAACTTTATACTGAGCATCGATAGACTAGCTATGAGCGATGATGCCTTCTTTCAGGAAGGGCGGAGGTTCACCTAACTCTCATGAGATGAGACTGTCCAGCATGCTGGGTATAAGCCTCATTATGTCTCCTAGTCTTCGAACCTATATTCCCAATATAGGAATCTGGCAGGGTTCAATTCCCATGTACGCTAGCATGTTTTTGGTCACTTTGGCCGGTGATTCCATCTCTTTTCGGTGTGGGGTTTCATGACACTGGATTTCATGATGCGCACATGATCTATGTCGGTTAAAGTTAAAGTTCCCTATGAATGAATGAGGTCAGCCTCGAATGATGCACATAATGAAACGAATGATACCAAAGGTGTTAGGATAAGATAATAAAGAGGTGAGTTAGATTCAAGTAATGACATTAGGTCATTCTTGGTCATTGCACAACGAACCTGATGAAAGTATTAAATTACATCCTAAGCATAACTGGTGTTTACACTGGCCCCTGAATGAAATGAAATGAAGAACGTATGATAGAATGAAGTAGACTCCCTTTTGAGATCTCATATCTTGAGTTCTCATTTTTGGGAAGTCTTAATGTCAAGTCCATGATTCCAAGGTCTCATGGCATATGAATGAATGATATGACCAACATTATGTGTTATAGAAATTATGATATGTGCTATGTGTACCCTGTTGTGTGTTGTGTGCAAAATGTTAAGTATGATGATGCATGTTACTCTCATGGTATAACTCTCCTAATCCAAATCTGGAAAGCTCAAAAACATTCCTAATTCAAATTTGGAAAGATCATTGTCACGCCCCGAGCTACCCACGAGATGCGGACACGGAACCTAGGATCACAAGTGATCCCAAGCTAACCCTGCTGGCATGATCATGAGCATACTAAAGATAATAAATTGTTGCGAAAGCTAAATCATACTTAAAATGAAAAAATGGGGAATACCCATATTCTATAACTGAGATATTTGAAAATAATGAGTTTAATACAAAAGAATTATTAACTCAATACTTAGCTGAATATAACTATTTCTGAATATAGCCTCTAAACTAGACTAGAAATACTGGGACAAGCCCCAGCTAAATTTAGCAAAAACTGAAACTAAATGACTAAAGACTGAAATGAAACTTATGATTGTTGTCCTCGAAGAAAGAGGACTCACCATTGAATCTGCTGAACTGGAGATCGGGAAATCGATCTATGCGTGATCTGGATTCTGAGAACCTGAACCTACATCATCAGAAGATGTAGCGCACGTATACGTCAATACTTGAAAGGTACTGAGCATGTAGGATAGAGTAAAACTGAAATAAAACATAACTGAACAAGCACAAAAATAAGTATAATAATCTAAACGTGATGTGCTGATTTCTGAGCTAACTGGATGAAATGAGCAATTTATAACATGCTGAAAATGAATACTGAATATATTGATAAATGGTCAATGAAGAGAGTCTGACTGAACTAGGGGAGCTACTAATAACCGATAATAAAACCACATGAGCTAAATATGGAGTCTGACGTATATGCCCTAGCGAGAGGACCCAATATACCCTGCCAAAGGTATAAAGGCATGCTGGCGTGGTCACTAAATTGATTGCCCACAGAGGGGACTTACAACCTACTTGGCTGGTAATTCTGGGACTATTGGGTATGCTAAACCCTAGTCCAACTCGATATTATGCTACTCCCAATGAATTCTATAAATTAACTGATTATATCTGAATTTCTGTAAATACTGGATAGCACGAAACTGAACATGCAAACTGAGAATGCAACAATTAATCTGTTAATTATACATTTATAACTGAGGCATGTATATTTGAAGTGTCTGAAATATATGACCTAGCATGTGTAATTCAAGAACTAAAGAAATACAAAGGTAGGGTTTTGAAATTCATGCGATAATCTGAGTAATAAAATGGTAATCTGATTTGGAACATATATTTAATACATTCATGAAGTTATATCAAAGTTCTAGAAACCCTAGGTTTAATCATAATAAGATAATCAAGAACTGACTGAAACTAAGGACCCAATGGGTGAAAGGAACCCACTATGAAATACAACATACTTGCTGATAAAATCCACTAAAAATACTTAAGTTTCGGGGCTGAAACTGCTGGAGCTTGTGGAGTTCTTGAACTAGGGTTCTTGAGCTTTTTTTCTCCTCTCTTGCTTCTAATTTTCTAAGTTTTGATTTAATTATTTGACTTGGATGTGTTTTAATTATTTTTCTAGGATTAAACTGACTAAAATCTGATGATTTAGGGTCAAAACGACATAACTTAGGGTTTAAACAGAGTGGGAAAGTTCAAAAATACCCATGGGAAGGTTGCTGTCGGGCCTCACGACGGTCAGGACTGACAATCCGTCGTGCGCTCGATGCCCCGTCATTGGGTCTGTTGTGAGGTCCTGTTCGACATACCTTTACTTAAATGGGCATAACGTTTTACTCGACGGTCTGATTTTAGCAAGGTCAGTGGATATGGAAAAATAATTCAATTATCTATCTGTGGGTAGGTCATGGGAGACCTAATTCATTTTGTGCTAAGATCTATAATCATTTTAAGTTGACCCAACTGCATTTTCCCTTAACTGGATGCAAATTTCCACCTACGGACCATAGGTCCAACTACGAACTATGATGGTCATCCATAGCTCTTGTTAGAGAGTGGTTGAAGAGATTCTTGATTGACGGTCACGGATTACAGACCGCCGTTTGACCTATGGACCGTAAGTTCATCCGTCGTCCAAGACTTAACCTATTTTTCTAGGCTGAAATTTTTGGGAGTTTCTGATCCCATCGACGGTTGTGCAGGATGGATAATGGTTCAGGCTACGGTCCGTCGATGCCACTGTTGGTAGCACTTGCAAATTTTTCTGAAAAATTAAATTTTAATCTGTTTTGTTTACGGGGTGTTGCAATCACTCACTTTTCTAATCTCAATTTAGAAAGTCCACTAACTTGACCTTCTATAATCATGTTATTAGGAAAGAGCCAATCTTACTCATGCATGTCCTTGGTGTGTGCTTTCATATACCAGACATCGAGCATTCATCCAGACTTGGTAGGCCCTTATGCTTTCGAGGATGCTTGCCCATTTACATTCTAGCTTAGTTGTAGGATTGAGCTAGCAGAGTATGTTCCACTAGCGTTTCTTTCCCATTTTTGTTTAGACATTGTATTGGTACCACTTTGGCAAGTACATCTTTATCTTTAGAATAAACTATTTCTTTTATTTGATGATCTTAATGTTAGTTGATGGTGAACAATTACGTATGTAGTAGAATGTTTAGTAAGCATGTTAAGAAACAAAAAGTTTCAAATTTTCGGCTAAAATTAACCTAGATGAAGTAAGAATGACGTATGTAGGCTTGTGTGCGACCTCTGAGAGGTCAACAACACCGGTCTCGTCTGGGTCTAGATTTCGATCGTGAAAAAGTTGGTATCAGAGCGCTAGGTTAAATTCTGTAAATAATAAGTTCACATCAACCACATTGAGTAGTTTCTAAGTCATGGTAGTGAAGTGCACCACTATCCTGAATTAGAGACTGCATGATGCGTAGGAAAATTCCCTTCTTCTGATCTTATTGTGTCTTCTCTAATGTCTATTTCTTAGTGTTAAGAGGGTATCTAACATCAACTCTTGAGATTCAAAAAGATGAATACGAGGAGAAACGAAGGCAGAGCAACAAGGTGTTCCCAGGGAGAACCTACTTGCCAGCACCTTGGCTAGTAGGTTAAGGGACTTCACAAGAATGAATCCTCCTGCTTACAGTGGATCTAAGATTGCTGAGAATCTCGAGGAGGAGTGTAGGGAAGCTATGTTGCATGCCAGCATGGGCCTTTCCAGGCTTATGGTCCATGTCCAACAAGTGAAGGAAAACAGGAATAGGAAGCATACTAGGGCAGGGAACAGCTCAAGACAAGCTAAGAAGAATTTTCCAAGGAAGAGTAGTACTGAACTCAGGGATAAGCACAGGTCTAAGAAGCAACTCTCCCACCAAGGGAGGTCAAGTTCATCCAAGGATCGCTATAATAGGGATTCCAATCCCAGAGTTAAGAGTAGGAAGTGTGTAAAACTTCATGGAGGAGAGTGTATGAGCGGCTCTAATGCTTGTTAGATTTTTAGTAAATCGGGTCACATGGTGAAGGATTGTACGAATAGGAGAAGTCATGTGTGTGCAATGTGCAGCCGGGACATATATTCTTGGTTTGAAGTTCGCAAATGACATGTTATGGTTGTATTCTTACATGCACAAACCTGTATAAATTGTGATTTTCATATGAAGTATAATGTTTCTGATTTGAATCAAAATTATTGGCTAAATGAATCCATGAATTACCCTCAAAACTAACATGTAAACGTTGATAAAAATGAGCTGAAAACGTACAAAATTTCCAGCATTGTAACAACCCTAAAAAATTAATATTCTAAGTAATGCTTAATGTTCTACAATGCCTACGATTAGACCGGGTTCACACGGATTGATGTGCGTAGAACCGAACCTCTGAACCCTTTCTACAACCAAGCCAACTAACTTGGGGAGTTAGTTGAGCTAGAAAATGGTAGGTCCAAACATGTATGGCTCTCGAATAAGAATATTTACTCGAAGGAGTCTTTACGGACTTAAAAAGGAAATCTTAGGTTTGGAGGGTCTAGGGGTAAAATGGTCTTTCTCCAGGCTAAGGGTAATATCGCAGTTACCCTAAATATACAATTAATTATTTAATTAATAAGGTGGAGGGGCATTTTAGGGAGAGAGGTCCAAAATTGGGCTCTTGAAGTGAAGTCTTGCTCCACCCGGGTTCGAACCTAGGTGGAAGCAATTAATTAAATTGTTTTTAATTTAAGATGCTAAATTAATGTAATAAATATATATTTATTAGTTATTATCTGATTCAAATAAAAGGAAATTAGATTTTTAATAATTAAATAAAACTTAATTTGACTAAATCCTAAACTAGACTCCTAAGCCTAAGAAAACTCTTCTCTCCCACGCTCATCTCTCTCTCTCACGTCTCTATCACTCTCATTCACGTTGTCTCTTCCAAAATAACTTCAAAAATAGAAGGTAAACCAAATTTCTTCACACTTTAAGAACTCACACGAAAATATAAGGAAAATAAATGTTAATCAATCACGTAGGCAAAGAGAAGGTTTTCCGTCCAGTTTGGTGTTGAACTTTTGGCGTTGGACGTGTGTTTGGAGGAGTTCTTAGGGAAGCAGGTTGAGGTTTGACCGTCAAAAAGGTATGGGTTCTCTATTCTCTTGGTTCCTTTCCCAAGAGACCCCCTAAGGTTCAGACGAATCTATTCCAGAAACTAGGATTGTTCCCCATTGCATGTCCCTGTCACTAGCTCCCATTGAATCATAGGTTGGTTATGTTTGCTGGTAGAACACTAGGAATTGAACGTGTTTTCGTGATGATTATGTGTTTATATGTATGTTTGGTATTATGTGACTTATGTTGATGTTTTCGAAGATGTAACTATGTGTGTATGTATGTGTTGTCGTGGCTATTGTTCAGGTTTAGGACTTGAAATGGCATGATAGTTCTTTATATTTCATGTACACATGTTGATATAAATGTGATGTTCACATGAGTTGAAATGTGGCTTATTGAGGGATAATATCTTATCTAAACGAATCCATGAAAACACACCTAAAACGTTCTAAATGCACTACGAAATTTCCTTAAGAATTAAGGTGTAACTTGATGAAAGGATGCTGAAAAATTATAAGAAAATTTCCAACTTCTAGTGATGAATTTTGGTCAGCAAAGAGGGTTCAAAATGTTAAAAAAAATGAACTAAAACAAGTGAGGTCATGAAGGATTGAACCCGTGACCTCACCATGTTAAAAACCATGAAAATTAAAGAAGTAAAAAGAAATATGGTGAAGGGGATTCGAACCATGGTATTAGCTGGAAAATGTAACTTAAAAGAAAAAAAAGAAATGAGAGGAGTGGGATTCAAACTCACCACCTCTCAATCAGATTTAAGGAGGAGAATAAAAGAAAAATAAAGGGGGAGGCATATGAGAATCGAACCCACAACCTCTTAGGCAGATTAAGTAGGAGAATAAAAAAAACTAAAGGGGGAGGCATGTGAGAATCGAACCCACGACCTCTTAGGCAGATTAAGGAGGTGAATAAAAGAAAAATAAAGGGGGAGACGTGTGGGAATCGAACCCACGACTTCTTAGGCAGATTTAAGCAGGAGAATAAAAGATAAATAAAGGGGGAGGCGTGTGGGAATTGAATTCACGACCTCTTAGGCATATTTAAGGAGGAGAATAAAAACATAAAGAGAGGTTGTGGGAGTTTGATCCCACAACCTTATAGTCAACTTGAAATAGACAAGGAGAAATAAATAAATAAAAATTAAGGGGTGGTGGGGGTTTCGATTGGAAATTGTAGGGTTATATTATTATTAAGGGATATGATTGGAAATTGTTTGTTTTTAAAAGAAAAAAGACAAATTGGTTGTCAGTTCGTGGTTGGGAGTGAACAGAAGCGAGATTTGAATTTGAAAATAATATATATATATATATATATATATATATATATATATATATATATATATATATAGTTTTACAAAGCATCTTGATTAAAACTATCACTCGAATTGTCCTGCTGCTTTGTTTTCAGTCACACGTCTAGCTAGGTTATTTTTCTTCCGCCTCTCTTTTTTTTTCTAATTTAATTACATATTAAAAGGGATAAACTCTTAACTTATTATAATATATATGGGACAAATAATAGATGGTCTTAAATAAATTATCATTTTAGTTCATTAATTTTTTATGAAGTCAATTATCTATAATTACCTATCAATTAATTAATTCGAGTTAACCGAATATTTAAAAATTACGAAAATTAATCTACCGAGAGTCATTACATGGATATATGTTTTGAGGAGAATATATAATTTTTATTTTTTTTTTTATTTTTTTTTTTTAAGCAGAAAGAACACATGCAGTGCTTACGTACTCGTAAATTATTCCATCATTGACGAGCAAAATGCATCGCGTAAGACATCCACAAAAATGATACTGGGATTACAAGCAACCCAATTCAAATAAAAGACCAAAATACAAGTTTGATGCCAATATTTTAGATTAGCGAATTTGGTATTGAATTTTAACCTTTCCATTAGGATTGGAGGGCTATTTAAGAATTAATTAGTAGCAATCTCAATCTAAGGAACAACTATTAGATCTTTATTTATCTTAAAATAAATAAACAAACTCGCAAATGCATTATTTCAGGAAGAAAAAATAAATCAACACCACTCTATCGAAATTCACACCTAGCATTTTCTATTTCTTTCTACACATGTACTCCACTTTATAGATCACATTTTAACCTTTTTTATGTTGTCTAAAAAAATAATCAAATGTGTAACCTATTTTAAAATTGGTATTTTAACCAATCTTGTTAAACGCACAGTTTCTCTGTTTCATTTTATGTGGAGGTACTAAAATTTTGGGAATCAAATTAATGCTCTAGGTTCTCGAAGAGAAACAAAAAGTTATTTGAAGATCATTTATACATGTTCAATTTAGTTTATGTTTGCGTATGAGATATATGTTTAGTAAAATATGTTCAATTACCGATGTATATTAGATATTAGGAGTAAATAATATATACTACGTAGTCATCTAATAACCATCAAATTTTAGGTGAAAGTCTTAGATATTATCAATAAGATTGAGAGATTAAATTGTTGACGGTAGCAACAAATTGAAGAAAAAATTTTGGCGGTAGGAACTTTCTTTATATATATATATATATATATATATAGGAGAGGTGATAGCGCCTCCATGTCAGCGTTACAATTAATTTTTAATTAATCATCTAATCAAATATAGTAATTTGTTTTTGAATAAAGAAAAAAAGTTACTATTTTAGAAGATAAAAACGTTTAAAAGGGTAGGTACATTCTTGAATTTTGAGTTTTCTAAAAAATAATATATATATATATATATATTAAATTGAAGAAAGTAACTATAAAATCCACCAAAATCAAGTCCACCGAAAAGTTACAAAAAATATTAACAATATACAAAGATAATAATAATGTTTTTTTTAATTTCTAATTTCTAATTTTTAACTTTGAATTTGAATTGTTCTTAATCATTATCTTATTGATATTTGTGAATTTTAAATTTTCAACTGATCAAATATAGTATTTTGTTTTTAAATTTTTTAAAAAAAAGTTACTATTAGGAGATAAAAACGTTTAAATGAATAGTTAAATTTTGAATTTTGTTTTTAAATTTTTTTAAAAAAAGTTACTATTAGGAGATAAAAACGTTTAAATGAATAGTTAATTTTTGAATTTTGAGTTTTCAAAAAATAATTGAATATGAATAATTAAAAATTGATTAATATAAAGGTTTAAAAAAATAAATAACGACCCACGTACTTTGAAAAACAAAAAACAATATTTTTTTAATTTCTAAATTCTAATTTTTAACTTCTAATTTGCATTGATCTTAATATCTTATTGATATTTTTGAATTTCAAATTATTGAAAACTTTTCATCAACTGTTTATTAACTTCTCATGGTAAATGACATTTACTGCATTACAATTATCCTATAAATATATCGACTATTCCCACTTCCCCATTTCCTTTCCTCTGCACAATCACATCCCAGTTACTATCACATTTTTTCAATTTCTCACATCATGAAGCAATAAATTTTTTCTTTTCGAAAGTATTGTCGTCGTCATGAATAGCACAACATTCAGAGGAATGGAAGTTGACACCACGAAATATTTATATATACTAATTTGAATGTTTTTTTTAAAAAAAAAATTGAACTTATTAATGAAAAAAATACTATCAAATTACAAAATATATAAATGAGTATATCACTTTATCTACTACATGAATTTAATTAAATTTGTGTAATTGTAGTTACTTTTATTCATATTGAAGTGCAGGTCTGAAATTTGGGTAGCTGATCAAGATTTATTTTTTTCTTTTTTAAAATTGTGCAACTTAAATTATTTTATCAAAAAAGACCTAAATATCCTCAAAGTATTGGAAATGGTACAAAATTATCCTTCATCCATCTATTAACTCTAAAATGTCCTTTTCATCCACCTATTGGCTCCAAAGTATCTTTCATCCACCTATTATCTCCAAAATGCCCTTTTTCATCTACCTATTGGCTCCAAAGTACCATTATCATCCACTTTAGGTTCAAAATTTACCATTTATTCAACGATTTTAAATTTAAACTATTTAAAAAAAATTAAATACTTGATGCTCAACTATTGGTTATAATTTAATTTATTACTATCATTTATAAACCAACCCACTACCCACCCAATTAATAAATCAACTCTAATATCAAAATCACCCTAAACACTACTAAAACACGACGAAATTACAAAAACCTATATATGACATTCAAAATTACTCAAGTCTGAATTAAAGCCCCAATTAAATTTAGGTTGACCCGCTTATTTAGGAGAACATTTTCAATAGGATTCACTTTCAAGTTTGAATTCAAAATTTATGATTAAAGATAAAGAAGTAGTACATCCCAAATTAATTTATGCACCCTTTTTAATATATTTTTTAAATATTTTGATATTATTTAAATATTAAAACATAATATATTATTTTAAAAATAGTTATCTATTCAGTAACATCACATATTTGATACGAAAGAAAAATTAAGAGGAACATAGTCAAACTTTTAAGTTTACTAGTAACTTTTATTTAGACACTTGAATTACATTGAGGACTTAAATGTATGATAATGTACTTCTATAAACATTTTTGTCTTAAGTTTGTAGAAATAATCCTCGGCAATAGTTTTCCTGTTGTTGCATTAATGTGGCGGATTTATTAATTGGGTGGATCTTATTAGTAACGGGTGGGTAGTAGATTGATTTATAAACTATAAAAAATATTCAAAAAGTTTAAATTTAAAACTGTTAAATTGATGGTCAATTTTGAACCCAAAGGTGGATGACAAGGGTATTTTGAGCTAATATGTCACACCCGAAACCTACACCCTGGACGTGATCGACACTCGAAGACCATTGCTGGCCCCAAGCAAACCTTTGGTCTGGCTTACTTAATTCAGTGGAAGACTCAATTCAACTCAATTAATAAATAGAGTATTTTTTAAAGAAATACTACATATAATAATCTGCAAAAATGACACTAAAGTCTCAACACTTGAACATATAAAATTATAAAACAAAAGAGATTCTAAAACTGAACTACTAACTGTCCATTAAACCTCTAAACTGACTGATATGGATGTTGGGACAAACCCCACAACATTCTTATGAACTACTCTAGAAAAGCAATAAAAGGGATATCCTCCGGAATGCAAGGAGGCTCACCAAGTGATTGTATAGTGCTCAACTGGATCAACGGTGCGCTGTGTGCCGATCCTGGTTACCTTCGTCTTCATCATAAGAAGATGCAGGCGAACTGAATCAATACATTGAATATACGAGTATGCAAGTTAGAATGTTAAACAACACTTAAGCTTGAAAAGGAGTAAGAAAGAACACTTATCTTGACTCTGTTCAACTCAGGATTTACTAACTCTTATTACTATATGCAGTTTATATGTAAATGCAATATAAATAAAACTAACTAAAATATACTATAAAATCTAAATGTATACAACTATAAAAATAAAAGCTGAGATGTATGTAAAAATACAATATAACTGATGTATATGAAAATGCAATACTTATGCAGGAGCTTCTCTAACCGACAACTAAGTGTGGCAGCGGTACCGGAACCGGAAGACCCGATCCGGTAATTATCGGAACCGGTACGTAACTAGCACTGTACGAACCGGTAACTTTCTGGAACCGGTATTGGACCGGTCCGGAAAACCGATAAAAATGGTACTGTTTCGTCCCGATCCGGAAGGGGACCGGTAGTATAACGGTCCGGTAATTAAAAAAAATTAAAGATTTAATTTTTTTAATTGAATATAATTTTTATCATAATAATTAAGCAATTAAAAATTTAAATTTCAAACTTTAAAAATTAAAAAAAAAGAAAAATTTTCAAACTTTTAAGTTATAAAATTTAAATTTCTAACTCTTAGAGTTTGAAATTTTTAAATTCAAACTTTAAAGTTTTAATTTAAAATTTTCAAACTTTTAAAGTTTCAAATTTAAATTTTCAAACTTTTAAAGTTTCAAACTTTTAAAATTTTAAATTCAAACTTTTAAAGTTTGAAAATTTTAAATTCAAATTTTAAAGTTATAAAATTTAAATTTCAAACTCTTAAAGTTTGAAATTTTTAAATTTAAACTTTAAAGTTATAAAATTAAAAATTGACTATATTAAAAATTAAATTTAATACAACAATATTAAAAAACAAATTAAGGCGAATAGCCTATATTATTAGTATTTATTTGATATTACAATTACATTTACAAAAATATTAGTAGAGTATTAAAAGATTTAATCTACACAGCCACCTTCTAGGAAGGGTTCTGTTTGAATTAAATCTCGAATTATCGTACTTTTACTAATAGTTGGTGCCACCATATAAATGCCTTCGTAAACCATTCAACATTTCTTTAGTAACATGTTCGGGAATTGGTTGAATAGAAAGATCTTCCATTGCTTCAATCCCGTCGTCACTATAATCCTGCATTACTTCATCAACGTCATCTTGAAATTTGGTCGGTAGTGGTTCACGATCAAAATTTCTTCTCTCGGCATTAGTCCAATCTCGAAATAATACTGATATCTTCAAGTTGTCGGCTGCTAGTGAATGCCTATGTTCTCCAAGTTGAAACCTTGCTGCACTAAAGATGCCTTCCGAAGCTACCGACGACGCTTGCATTGCTAATATATCTCGAGCCATCGGTACTAGTTTTGGAAATCCTTTGCCGCGATTTCTTCACCATTTGAGAATATCTTCAGTAGGTTCTGTATTTTGATTGATATAGGCATCAAAATCATTTCTATTATTGTGAGAAAGTTCAAGATAATCCTGTAAATAATCATCAATATTATTTTCATCAAATCTAACCCTAGGGCTTTCAGGTGCATTTTCACTTGATAAATATATATTAGCATTATATAAATCATATAATTTTCTAACTTCAATTTTTATGTTATCTTTAACTTGTTGACAACTAGGAATTTCTTCTAATACATCATTAATATCTAAGTTAAAATACAATTTTTCAACCATTCTTGATGCACCTAAATCTTTATACTTAGGGTTTAACAAACATGCAGTTAAATAAATTTGAGGAACAGGAATATAATATTTTTTAAACTTTAGAATCATTTTTTCAATGGTTTGTTGAAATCTTGGTTTATTTTTAAATTTATATAATTCAGAAGAAATCATACAAATAACAGGCAAAACAGTACAAATTGATGCACTATAAAGTACAGATATTCTTTTTGTGGTTAAGTAAAAAACTTTTAGGAAATCTATAAGTTCATTTATATCACGCCAATAATTATCATCTAGTCTATATGTCATATCATAATTATGAGCATTCCAAACCATTTGTAAGGGTATTTGATATTCATAAGCGACTACAAGCATTTTATATAAAGTATTCCATCTAGTAGCCACTGTTTTTGGAATTTTTCTAGGTGGAAGATTATTTTCAAAACAATGATTTTGAAAATCTTTATGCCTAGACTTAACTTGACATTTAAATGTAAAATGACATGCATTTTCAACTTTCGTACATCCGTTATCATAAATATTTACACCACCTCTAACATCAAATTATATATGTGCACTACACCTAATATGATAATTATCACCATAGAAAGGACAAAGTGTAGGTTTTAAATATTCAACAGCAGCGTTATTACTTGAAGCATTATCTAAGGTTATACTACTTATCTTATCACATATTCCATAACTTTGTAAAATATCTAAACTAGTTTGAGCAATATAACTATCGATATTTTGCATTTGACAACATTTATAACCTAAAATTCTTTTTTGCATATACCAATTTTCATCAATCCAATGTGCAGTAACAGTCAAATAATCGTTACCGTTCACACTACGATCCATATCAGAAGTAATAGCTATTTTACAAGTATTATAATAAAATAAACAACGAAGATATTGAAAATATTGTGCATGATAATCAAATACAACCTTTTTTATTGTATTTCTAGCAAAACCTTTAAAATTTGGATAATATACAATTTAAATATAATGTATAAAACCAGAATTTTCAGCAAAACTAAATGGCAAACCCATAACACATATCATTTTAGCTAGTTCTTCAAGATCTTTTTCTCTACTATATGAAAGTGGTAAACTAGAGCCAGAAACATTATACGGATTCAATTGTATTTGTACCATGTTAGAACCGCCTACTCCTACAATTTCAGGAAGAGGGGGTACCATTTTTTTTTGGCTTCCGCTACCGCTTTAGCATGCAAAAATTCATTTTTACAACAAGACATTAAATGACTACTCAAATGTCCCGTTCCGCGAGATTTGCCAACAGTTTAATGATTTAATCTATGTTTACATTGATTACAAATAGCTTGCGTTTTATCTTTGTTTTGTGTCATAAATTACCAAACAACCAATTTTTTAACACGTTTTACCTTAGGCCTAGGATGTATTGGGGGAACAGGGGCAGGACAACGAAAGAGCGCGGGACTGGGAGTATTAGTAGCCGTAGGTGACTCAGTTTCATCATCATCATCATCATCAAAAGTAGGTGTATCAGTATAATTATCAATATCATTATCATTATCATTATCACTAGGGAAATCCTCATCAAAATTATCAAAGCGACGTAATAAATGTTCATGATAAGGATCTAATCCTGAATTACTATCAATATTAAAAATTGTATCATCAACATATGTATAATCATCCTTATTTATTCTTAATATAGTAGATTTTTTAGTTTTTGATTTAGAAGTACTACCGATTTTTGCATTATCAGAGGATGTAAAGTTATAAATATTTTTTACACGCTCTAATGCAGTTTTTTCCCTTTCTTTTTTGAACAATATTTTACCGAAATCCATATTAAAAAATTAAATGTGAGATTAAATATAATACGAAAAATGTAATGCAAATAATAAATCACAAAATAAAAAAAATTATTTAAATATAAATGAAACGTAAAATAAAAGTTGTAACTAATGTACCGAACGTCTACTAGAAAAATAACATTTATAACCGCCGAAAGCCGAACGTGGAAAGTTGAAAATTGAATTTTGAAGCTCCAAATCTAATTTTCAAAAACCAAGTAAGTCAACACTGAAATTTAAGATATTATATATTATAGAATTAGAGATTACAGAGTAGAGAGTTGAGAGAGTAGAAGACGAATAGATGATTTTGTGATTTAAAAGAATGAAATTTAGGGATATTTATAAGTAAAAAAATGGGTTAAAGTGTAATTTCTAAAACTTTAGGGTATTAAAAAAGTTTGGTGTGGGGTAGGGCTCCTATTGGCAGAAATTTTACTCAAATAGTCGTTGGGGGCCCACTAGCCGTTACCCAACGGCTATTAACGGATATATTAAAAAAATAGAAATTAACAGGACCGGACCGGACCAGTAATTTCTAGAACCGGGAAATACCGGTAAATACCGATTTTTGTCCCGGTACCAGAAAGAACCGGTCCATATCGGTACTAACTGGTACCGAATAGAAACCGAACCGGACCGGGATGGACCGGACCGATAACCGGTAAATACCGGTTCCGGTGACACCCTTATCGACGACCATCAATTAAGAGCTATAGTGATGATATAATTATAATGTTAGTCGGCACACGCTGCTCGGCCATCTTAACCTTGCCATAGTATAGAATATGAACTGCATAATGGATCCACTAGTAAACTGTGAGAAGGGTTCACCTAAAAAGTATGACCCTTTTCTACCCATGATGGTTACATGGTTTTAATGGAGACTTGAGTTAATATGAACTCGCCTTCCCACATAGGTTCTAGATACTACTCCCAAATATATATATATATATATATATATATATATATATATATATATTGGGTATTATGTTTTGAAAACATACTGATTCTGTGATTTTGAGATTAGTGCTCAAAACTTATCTTTTAAAAAGCTCTCTTGGAAATCGTAGTTTCCTTGCTTGTTTAAATGTGAAAACATCTTATTTCTCTTTTGGAATACTTATTCCCCATATACTTTTGAAAAAAGAAACTTCAACTTAACTCTTTGCTCTTTGCTCGTCTTATAGCTTGAGCCTTAAAACAATGTTTAAAATGTTTGTTTAAGACTCTAGAACCTTTAAGAACTTACTTCGACTTGCTTCTTAACTTTTAGGCTTGACTCTTAACTTTTTTGACTTTAATCCTAACTTTCCTTCAATTGGATTATGGATTCACGGATTCATGATCTCATGTTTATGGATGATTTCATGATGTTTATATGTACTTTAGAGTGTTGGAATCAACCAAGAAATGTGGTTACATCACTTAGGAACTAGTTCGAAAAGATAGGAGAGAAATGGGAACTCCACGTGACCCTGGCATTCTGAGAGGCGCGAGGTGCCAGAGCCTGTCGGACAAACTCTGGTTGGGGTGCTCTGAGAGGCGCAGCGCGCCAGGCCCTGTTAGATAGAGTCTTCCTTGAGGGGCTCTGGCAGGCACGGCGCCCCGGGTGTATTAGACGGTACCTTCGATTTTTCTTCTCTGTTTTTCATCTCTAATCCTAATCTTCCATGGATCCCACCCCAAACACTTAGGATCTCTAAATACCTCATTACCAATAGATTATACCCAAAAACAGTCTGGAAACATGAATAAAATCTACTAGGGATACACTACAATTTAATCAATAAGAATTTAACAAATTTTCATTAATAACTCCCATATTCATCATTCAATATAGTCTAACTTGCAGAACTGAATCAAATTGGGGTGTGGTGGAAGGACCCGACATAGAATGATCTCACATACCTCGATAAGATTCACCCCTGATGAAATCCACGCAACAATATTGACGTTCTTGGACGATTCTTGATTTTCTTCTTCTTTTCTCTTTTTCTCCTAAGCCCTAAGGTATCATTCTTAATTTTGTTAAAACTGAATTGGCCCTTGGTTTTTACCCATAAATAAACCTTAAAAAGAATTAGCAAATACTCCCTCATACGACATTGGATTTGTTCAAACTAAGAGGCGTTGGAAAGAATTTCCCAAGAACTTTCCAGCCATATAAAGAACTCGTCCAAACTTCTCCTGAGATAAAAGTTATGACCGATTGAAAATGACCAAACTCACTTTTGAAAGCTGGAAATTTTCCAGATTTCCCTACTTATTCTTAAAATTGATTATTTTTGGTTTCTTAGCTTATTCTTAGTTATTACAGTTACGAGATGTTACACAATAGGTGGATAAGAAGGGTATTTTGGAACCAATAGGTGAAAGAAGGGTAATTTGTACAATTTGTAATACCTTAAGGATATTTTAGGCCTTTTTTCGTTAGTTTATTTTAATTATTAAATTGAATTTTAACAAAAGTATTTACGCGATAATTTTTAAAAACAACATTTGGTTGTTTTAGAACACGTTCAAAACAAAAGAAAAAACATAATAAACAACAATTAACTATTTGATTAGAAAATAAATTTTAAAAAATCACTAAAACATGTAACAGAAAAAAAGAAGAGGAAATAGTAAACACTAATAAAGAAATAGCTTAAAATCTGTAGGTAAATTGTTTTAAAAAACAAAAATTGTATAAATTATCTCCTAAGATCTCTCACCCACTTACTTAAGTATTTTAATCTCTTAAAATTCAAGTATAAGCCAAAAGTGCTACGTATTAATTCAAAGTTTTAAGTTTATATAAAAATGACTTTAAATATTTCAAATGTCTATTTTGTAAAAAAAAAAAAAAAACATCTTATCAACAGAATGATTTTCGGTTTATCATTTCTTAAAAAGGATAAAATTAAAATATTATAAATCCATATTTTACAAATAAAGCCACAGGTCTCATCAAAATAACTAACAATTTTTTTGGTTTGAATTTAAAAAAAAATAAAACTACCTCTAGAAAACATAATTTAATTTGATAAATAATTATGTTAAAATTTGTCAAATAAAATTGTCAAAACACAAAATTGATAGTTATAATTATTTTAATAATTTGGAGATTTTCTCAGAAAATAAAATAATCAATTAAAAAACACTAATAAATGTTCTTATTTTAAAAAATAAATTACCGATAAATATTTTTCAATTATAATAACGTTGTATCTAAATCTAATATATAATAATTGATATTATTGCTTTCAATTTTTATAAATTAGAATTGATTTGAATTTATAACTTCTAAACTTTGTCTATGTTGATACTTATGAATTCTAAACTTTATTAAAATAACATATTTAATTATTTATATAAAATTAGTTTAAAAATTTTAACACTAAATCCTAATATTACATGTCACTATTGGGTTATATTTAAAGAAGAACAAAATACACCACACTTTTAAAAGTCTAAATAAATCTAAAAGTACATAAATAAGAGAAGAAATTTATAGTAATGAAAGAACTTGAAGATGCTCCATCTTTTTATTTTTCAATTTTTTCTTTTTACAAAAAATAAATTAGTTTGATAATTATTGTATGTGGGATGTAATAATTCGATCATAGTAGTATCTTTTTTTAATTGATCATTGAAACTTCTTTTTTTGTGCATTTTTATTTTACGAAAAGATATTTAATTAAATAGAGGTGATTTTATTTTTGAAAGATTGAACGAGAGAGGAGTATGCTAAAGTGACGGCAACATACTTTGTAAATTATAAATTTAGATATTAGCTAAAAGTAGTATAAATATTTTTAATACTAAGTTTATATTGATCTATGAATTTAAATTTTAATTATACAACAAGAATCAATTCAGCATGTGCCACATATGCTATTAATCTTCAATATACTAGAAGAAGAAGAAATAGTTATAATAATGTTCAAGGTTTTTAAAGAATATACCCATATTTCACATAAATTATGCTAAAATTTTGTTAGCATGAAATGTATATTATAAAACCAAAACATTATATATGATTATACATGCACTTTTGTTACTCAATAATAATTTGTGCTAATTATTTTTAAGTTTAAAAATATTATATTTTAAATATTCACAAAACGCGCGGATACGTATACTAGTATTCTTAATTAGCAAGAAAGTTAGTATCATAAAATATGTAAATAGATTATTAATTAGTCCTAATCAACATTCTTGTAAATTGTTAAGATTCCAAATCTCACTCTTAAAAATCTATTAGAATCATATTCTTAATTATCAAGAAAATCAGTAATATAAAATATGTAAATAGAATACTAATTAGCCTGGATCTATCTAGTCAACATTCAGTAAATTATTGAGATTTTAAATCTAGCACCCTTAAAAATCTATTAGAATCATATTCTTAATCAGCAAAAATATCATTATCATAAAATATGTAAATAAAGTGTTACTCCCTATAGTCCACATTCATTGATTTTTTGAGATTCCAAATCTACGAATCTTAAAAAATCTACCAAATCATAATATTAAAAAGAAAATCCGTATCATAAAAGAATATGTAAATAAATTGTTACTCCCTCTAGTCTCCATTCAGTAAATTGTTGAAATCTCAAATCTATTACTCTAAAAAAATCTATCAAATTTCTTAGCAAGAAAATCATTATCATAAAATATGTAAGTAGATTATCAATTCGTCTAGTTCACATTCGGTGAATTGTTGAGCTCTTTTTCATAGTCCAAAATAAGTGAATATCTCATAGTTCAAGAGAATTTTTTGAGACCTTTTCGCATAATTACCCTTCTTATTAATGGGGTTCTTAGCTACTTGTCATTTTATAGGACAATAACTTGAAAATAATAAAAAAGATAATTATGGAGAGTAGTGTTTAATTTATATCATTAAATATTTTTTTTTGGAAGGGTATGTCACTATCCCTAACAATTCACTTAATATGAACAAGAAGAGGTATTTTATTGGTTTGTCTTGATCAAATTACATAACATTTATTTTTTTTAGAAAAAACAACGTATGTAATTGTCCTTTCTATGTAATTGTAAGTAAACATAATGTGATATATTATTTAAACATAATTATATTGCGTTAAATTAAATTTAGACCTGATTAATTTGTAAGAATTTTTAACTTTTTAGGCAAATAATTTACTAGCAAACAATAGATAAACTTATAAGAACAAGAGGTTACAACACTATTTTTAGAATATAAAATAATAATGTGTCGTCACTTATCATACATAAAAAATAAATAACAAATAAGTAATTTTGGAGAGAAAACTTTCTGTATAAACAAATTTCCCTAAAGCTATATAAAATTGTGGCTATAATCCAAATGGTTCTTTTCATGTCATAAATACAATTCTGCAGCTTTAGGTGCATAATGATCATTTACAATCTATATTTAGGTATCACTAAATAAATTTATATAACTTGTACAATAAATAAATCATGCTAAAATTTCTAGATACCATAGTCTTTTAATTAGCTATAACATAATAAATGTCCGCCTTCTTAATAGAAATGTAATGACCCATATCGTCATTTAAAGTATGTGGACCTCTTTATCTCTTATATAGCCCTTCTCGCAATATTATATTGTGATTATTGACTAACGGATATGGATGACATGATTTTTGAGGTGATGGATATACATTTCGGATAAAAATATCTAATTCTATAATTTGAAAATTACAAATTTAATGAAGGTCAACATTTTTTATTTATGATCTTGAAATTGAATTTTTACACGTCCACTAATTTAGACTGGAGGGTTATTTATGCATTAATTAGCAGCAATCCCAAGCTAAGGAATGACTATTAGATCTTTATTAATAGCTAGTCTCCAATTAGCTACTCTCTTTTATACAGATAAATTTAAAAAAAATTAAGTATTAACATAATAATTTAAATACTCTTGAAAATATTAAATGAATAAGTTTACAAATCATTCTATAAATTAAATCACTACATACGAAAATTAATCATAAAAATAAATAAATATAAAAATTATATTGGTAAATATGTGTACATAACAAGGATAGTTGACTCCAAAAAAAAAAACAAGGATAGTTGGTCTAGAAAAGATAATTTTCTGTTTTTGCTTCTGTTTTTTAAGAAGTAAAAAAATTTAGTTTCTTCTTAACACTCGAAAAATTACTTTTCCTCCTATTTAATAGCAGTTCCACTAACTGACGAAATACCTTTTGTTTTTTAAAAAAACAAAAAACTATTTTTTTTCAAAGTATATGTTCTGGCCTCTCCAAAAGAATGTCACAATAAAATAAGAATTTGTTTGACATTGCTATTAGGAGGACAAAAACACTTATTTTGAGAAATTTTATTTTTTTGACAAATTAAGTTGTTTGGCCGATCAGTAAAATAACTTTAAAGCTAAAAATTTCTATTTTTTACACGAAATGCATAAATAGTTTTTGAAGACCATAAAATATTTTTCATATATACATATTTATCAATATATTGCTTATATTTTATTGTTTTGATGAACTTTTATCAGTAGTAAATTAATTTGTAGAATATTTTTTAAAACTTGTATTGCTTGATATATTTAATTAAATTTAAATTATCATGTTAATTTAATATCAATAGTTATTTATTTTTTAAATTTATATATTTATTATATTTGTTAAAATTTTGAATACGTACACTTTAATTTGATATGAATAGAAAATTTAAAAATTTTACAATATTATATTAGTCAAATACAGAACATTCTTTTCAAAAGCATTTTCCAAATAAATTAATTAAACATTAAAAAAAAAATTCAATATTGCTTTTCTGAAGAATTAATTTTTTAAAATGCTTCTTAAATAAAAAGGTTTTAACAGCAACGCGGAACATTCTCTAAAAATCTTTCGTATGAAATGCATATGAACCTGAAAAGCACAAATTAATGTATTGCCTTATCACCCATTTTTTTTAGTCTCCTTGAGGATTTCCCACACTTTGTATAGTTACTTAATGTATTTATGTCATAGTTTTTGTGCCCCTTATATAATTTTTTTTTCTTACCTACGCTCACTTTAATTTGATATAAGCACATTCATCAAGCAAAAGATTTACATATTGTATCTTATTGAGATAATCGTAGTAAGAAGGAGTTCTCACATGAAGAAAAATAAAAGAAAAGAAGTTTATAATTTATAAGCGTTCTGAGAAGATCTTGTTCTCCAAAATATAAAAAAAAAACGGTTATGTAAGAAAGCAAGAAATCTTTATATTCTATGCGAAATTGAAATTACTGTAATTATTTTTTTCAATAGAATTAAGTATACCATTTATATCTTGTAAATCAGATGGTGACTCTATTATCCATCAGTTTTTGGAGGCGAAATTATCAAATGGCTATTCCTTGGGGGATGACAATTGAAAGAATTTATGATCACAAAAGCATGAGTTTTCAAATAGATATTGTCTCTTCTTCTATTTTTGTGAACACAATTTTTTTGTTTGACATTTTAAGGAACACTGAATTGATTGTTGCGCTTCCAAAAGTTGATGGACAAGCAATCTAACATATTATTTATCAAATAAAATGGTTCACATACAACTGAAGAAATAATAACAACAAATTCAATTCCACACAAAATAAAAAATTTATTGCTTTCTTACATAAAACATTTTGCATTTTAGAGAACGTAGTCTACTCAGAACACTTATATGTTACGAATTTTCTTTCACTTCTTTTTTATTGCATTTAAGATCCTTTTTGGACGTGAATATCATCATAAAATGTACGCTACATAATTCTTATTGAATGAGTGTTTGACTTTAGGATTGTCTCAAAAAGTTTGGGGCTTAAAGTCAAACTTGAGAGAAAAATCTCAATTTTATGGTTGACATATAAAATTTAAAATAAATTACCAACAACACCAAATTTTATCATTTTCGATGTCATATGAGGACACATGCCTTTTGGAAGTTCGGTTGTTGGAGTGAGGAAAATCCAATCCGGATTTTGGTAAGGGTAAAGTAGTCTTTTCACCTTACTATTTTCTAATTTGTTTTAAGGGTTTAATTGGGGTAAAACCAAGTTTTAGTTCATATTAGAAAAATACTTTTCATGCTTAAGGTTGGGAGAAAACAGAAGAGAGGAAGAAAAAAAGGAGAAAGAACAAGATTTGACCAAGAATGCCAAGAGATTCTAGTGGAATTTGTCGAGGGTGATCCCTAATAAGGTATATGAGATCTTTCTTGTTGGGTTTGTTCACCCACACACCAACATGTTTGATTCAACAAGTTTTGAATAAATTGATCGATGAATATTGAAGTTCTTGATGAACTATTGTTGAATTTCTGTTGCTTGGGTTGTAGCATATCTTTAGTTGTTTTCATTTGTGTTTTTGGACTGTTTTACGAGTCTAAACTATTAAGTATTGAGGTATTTAGTGATTCTAAGTGTTTGTGGGAGAGATCCATGGAAATTTAGACGATTTAGAGATAAAAGACGGAGAATAAAGTTGGCAGTCATGTATGATAAGCCCTGAGGCACCGCGCCTACCAGAGACCTCAGGGCAGGCTTTGTCTGAGACGCCCTGGCGCGCCCCGCCAGCTAGAGCGCCTTATAGAAGAGTCTGTTCGACAGGCGCTGGCGCTCCACGCCTCTTAGCGCCAAGCTCTCCTGGAGCCCCCATTCCTTCCCAATCCTTTCATACTAGTTTCCTAAGTGATGTACCCATGTTCCTTGGTTGATTCCAATACTCTAAGGTACATATAAACATCATAAAATCATTAATAAACATGAAATCATGAACCTTAAATCCATGATCCAATTCAAGGAAAGTTAGGATCAAAGTCAACTAAGTTAAGGAGTTAAGTGTAAAGCTATGAAGTAAGTAAAGTAAAGTTTCTTAAAGCTTCCAAGAGTTCTTATTTAAATGTCTTAACTTCATTTTACGGCTCAAGTTTTGAGTTAAAGAAAGAGTAAAAGTTGAAGTCTGTAACGACCTGTTTAGTCGTTTTGAGCAGCAGATTTTATTTCTAGAAAAGCTGGCTGAGACGACGGACCCCGCGACGGACCGTCATGGGCACGACGGACCGTCGAGGGGTTCTCGTTCCAAAACACTTAGAATTCTGAAATTTGGGTACTGAAATCGACTCTCTGAACTTTGTGACAAAGTGGCAGGACGGACCGTCACAGGCATGACGGGTCGTCACAGGGTCTTAAATAAAAAGTGGGTCTCTGAACTCTGTGATGACCCAGCAGGACGGACCGTCGTAGGCACGACGACCCGTCACAGGCTACATAATCCCAGGCTGGGTCGGATTTCTTTAAATGTTTTAAGGGACGTTTTGGACTATTCCTGCTATAATTATAAATTTAGTGGGTTAATGTTAATAATTTAACTACTTGAGGGTTAAAGGAGATAACCTTGAATTAATTAATGGGTTGATTTATCATCTTTTATACTTAATTATATGCTAATTAGGGTAAAAGAAAGAGGGTTTGAATAAGAAAAATAGAAAGAACAAGGAGAGGGAAAGAGAAATGATCGAGAGAGATACGAACGAAGAGGAAACACAATTTTGAGGAATTGCTTGCTTGATCACAATTCTTCGGTGGAGGTAGGTTATGGTTTTTATGTTTTTCATAGTAAACTCTTAATAGCGAATAATATGTATTGGGTAGTATTGTAAACCCTTCTATATGCTTAATTGTGTGCTTGCATGATGTGTTTATATAATGGTGATAAAGTAAGCATGATAAAACTATTGAACCCTAAATCTTGAAAATCTCTTGTTAATGATGATGCCTTGGTATAAAAGAAGGCTTGAGGAACTAAAGTAATGAGATTGATGATGCCTTGGTATAAGAGAAGGCTTGATGAACTAAAGTAATGAGATTGATGATGCCTTGGTATAAAAGAAGGCTTGATGAATTAACAGAATGAGATTAGGGGATCGGGTGTCACGAACCGACACGTAGAATTAGGGGATCGGGTGTCACGAATTGACACGTAAAATTAGGGGATCGGGTGTCATGAACCGACACATAGAATTAGGGGATCGGGTGTCACGAACCGACACGTAGAATTAGGGGATCGGGTGTCACGAACCGACACGTAGTATTAGGGGATCGGGTGTCACGAACCGACACGTAGTATTAGAGGATCGGGTGTCACGAACCGACACGTAGAATTAGGAGATCGGAGTGTCACGTTTCGACACATAGTAGTAGGGGAGCGGAGTGTCACGTACCGACACAAGAGGAATAAAGATAATGAATCTTGAAATTATGTTAATAAATTCGAATGAAAAGAACCTATATCCCAAATGAGTATGGTGTGGAGACTTGAGTTCTCATAGGTTTGTTTGATGTAGTTACACATGATTTGTGAACTTGTTGCTTTCACCTGTTGAGTAATATGGTTGATTTTATGATATTATCTGATATATACTGTTTTCTATTTTGAGTTGGCCGATGATATCTACTCAGTACTTGTGTTTGTACTGACCCCTACTTATATGTTTCTTTCTTTGTTATGTGTGGAGTGCAGCAAACGTGCCGTCGTCTTCAACTCAACCGCAACTCTAGCCAGTCTTCATTACACCGGATTTCAGGGTGAGCTAATGCTTCAAGCTTGGACTGGATCTTCCTCTTCATGTCTTGATGCCTTGAACTTCCGACATTGACTAGCTTTTTACTTATTTTAGCTTCTTCGATACTCTTAGATTAGTAATTTGAGGATAGATGTTCTTGTGATGATGACTTCCAGATTTTGGGGATAATAATAAGTGTTTGAGTTTTTAGAAGTTATTTGATTTATTTTGTTAATGAGTTTTAAGTCTTCCTCAATGTATTTAGTTCATTATGTTTGAAATGATGGGGTTTAGATTGGTTGGTTCGCTCACATAAGAGGGTAAGTGTGGGCGCCACTCACGGCTCGATTTGGGTCGTGACAAACTTGGTATCAGAGCATTAGGTTCGTTGGTCTCAACACACAAGAACGAGTCTAGTAGAGTCTTAAGGAACGGTAGGGGGACGCCTTTACTTTTCTTTTAGAGGCTATAAGACTTTAGGAAAATTCCATTCTTTCTTTCTTTCTTTCGTGCTATTACTTGGGTCCAATTGGTATCTAGGTGATACAAATTGGTATCTGACCATCTTCACTCTATTTCGCAGATGGTTAGAACTAGAGCAACAACGATTGCGCCAACACCAACATCGGCAAGACAAGAAGCGTCTAAGCCAGCCACTGGGGCTGTAGCTCTAAGAGGAGTAGTGGCAAGAGGCCATGAAAGAGGTCGTGGGAGGACGTCCTCTAGAGGAAGAGGACGAGCACCTAGCCCATCTGGTACTAGGGCGGTGACTCCCCCACCGACTGAGGAAGTAGTTAGAGAGGGCCACCCCAACCTACCCCAGAGATGATTAATCAGGTTCTTGCTTATCTTAGCGGGTTATCTGATCCAGGCCAGACACCTCCAGTGTTTTCTGTACCAGCACCTCAGGTTCCGAAGGTACAACATGCGGCTACTGTGGCTCCCCGCATGGATGCCTCATTGGAAATAGGCATGTTTCCTCGTCTGACTATAGGGCCTAAAATGAAAAATGATCAGCATGAACTTTTCAGTAAGTTCTTGAAATTGAAACCTCCAGTCTTCAAGTGTGCTGAATCTGAGGATGCCTACGATTTTCTGGTTGACTGTCATGAGCTACTACACAAGATGGGTATAGTAGAACGGTTTGGTGTTGAGTTTGTGACTTATCAGTTTCAAGGAAACGCCAAAATGTGGTGGCGGTCACATGTTGAGTGTCCACCAACAGAGGCACCACCCATGACTTGGGCATCATTCTCTAGCTTGTTTATGGAGAAGTATATCCCCCGGACTTTGAGGGATAGGAAAAGAGATGAGTTCTTGAGCCTAGAGCAAGGTAGGATGTCGGTTACTGCATATGAGGCTAAGTTTCGTGCATTATCCAGGTATGCCACCAAACTTTGTTTCAGTCCACAAGAGCGGATTCGCCATTTTGTGAAGGGGTTGAGGTCAGAATTGCGGATTTCAGCCTTACAAGTAGCGGCTACGGCAAAATCCTTTCAAGAAGTGGTAGACTTCGTGATAAAGGTGGAAGGAGTGAAGCAAGATTACTTCACCATGGCATCGACATCAAAAAGGTTTCGAAAGGGAGGTGAGTTTAATGGTCCTTACTCTAGAGGACAGGGTTCAGGAGGTTACTCAGTCCGACCAATTCAGTCTTCACTACAGACTGTAGTTGGGGGTCCACCTCAGACCGGTCAACACTTCTCTGAGAGACCTATGCTTGACTCCAGGGAGTGTTATGGATGTGGGGAGACTGGACATATTAGGAGAAATTGTCCAAAACAGAGTTATAGACCCCCAATAGCTAGAGGTAGAGGTGGTCATGGTAGAGGCCGTTATTCTGGAGGACGTGGTGGCCGAGGTAATGGTGGTCACCAAAACGGCTGGGGTGACGGACAAATGGGAACTACTGCAGCGCAACATGGTAGGGGCAACAGGCAAACAGGTGATAGGGCCCATTGTTACGCTTTTCCTGGGCGGTCGGAAGCGGAGACATCAGATGTTGTTATCATAGGTAATCTTTTGGTTTGTGATTGTATGGCTTCTGTATTATTTGATCCCGGCTCCACATTTTCATATGTATCTTCCTCATTTTCTACTGGTCTTAATTTACATTGTGAATTGCTTGACATACCTATTCGTGTGTCTACTCCGGTGGGTTAGTCTGTGATAGTTGAAAAAATATATAGGTCTTGTTTGATGACTTTTGTAGGGAACAATACTTATGTAGACTTGGTTATCTTAGAAATGGTTGATTTTGATGTAATTCTGGGTATGACTTGGCTTTCTCTGAATTTTGCGATCTTGGATTGTAATTCTAAAACTGTGACGTTAGCCAAGCCTGGATAGATCCGTTAGTGTGGGAGGGTGACTACACTTCCAATCCGGTTCGTATCATCTCCTTTCTTCGTGCTAAGAAAATGGTTAATAAGGGTTGTTTACCGTTCTTGGAATATATCAGGGATGATACTACCCAAGTACCTCCAATTGAGTCAGTTTCGATAGTCCGCGAGTTTTTAGATGTGTTTCCTGCAGACCTTCCTGGTATGCCACCGGATAAAGATATTGACTTCTGCATCGATCTTGAGCCGGGTACTCGCCCCATTTCTATACCCCCTTATAGAATGGCTCCCGCGGAGTTAAGAGAGTTAAAGGCCCAACTTCAAGAGTTGTTGAGCAAAGGCTTCATTAGACCAAGTGCATCTCCTTGGGGTGCTCCGGTGTTATTTGTGAAGAAGAAGGATGGGAGTTTTCGGATGTGCATAGACTACCGGCAGTTGAACAAGGTAACTATTAAGAACAAGTATCCCATTCCTCGCATTGATGACTTGTTCGATCAGTTACAAGGTGCTTGTACTTTCTCAAAAATCGACTTGAGATCCGGTTACCATCAATTGAAAATACGGGCAACGGATGTGCCCAAGACTGCTTTTCGGACCAGATATGGACATTATGAGTTCTTAGTAATGTCATTTGGACTTACGAATGCCCCTGCTGCATTTATGAGCTTAATGAACGGGATTTTTAAGCCCTATTTGGACCTCTTTGTGATCGTATTTATTGATGATATACTGATATACTCCAAGAGTAAGAAGGAACATGAGGAGCATTTGAGGATTGTGTTGGAAATGTTGAGGGAGAAAAAGCTTTATGCCAAATTCTCCAAGTGTGAGTTTTGGCTAGATTCAGTGTCCTTCTTGGGACACGTGGTTTCTAAGGATGGAGTGATAGTGGATCCATCTAAGATTGAAACAATGAGAAATTGGGTAAGACCTACTAATGTGTCAGAAGTAAGGAGCTTTGTTTGTTTAGCTAGCTACTACCGCCGATTTGTCAAGGGGTTCTCTTCAAGACTTTGTTGACTATTGCACCAATTCTCACCTTGCCCGTGGAAGGTAAGAATTTCATTGTCTATTGTGATGCATCCTATTCGGGTTTGGGTGCAGTGCTAATGCAAGAGAAGAATGTAATTTCTTATGCTTCGAGGCAATTAAAGGTTCATGAACGTAACTATCCGACCCATGATTTGGAGTTGGCTGCTGTAGTGTTTGCATTAAAGAATTGTAGACATTATTTATATGGGGTTAAGTGTGAAGTCTACACGGATCATCGTAGCCTACAGTACGTCTTTACTCAGAAAGATTTGAACTTGAGACAGAGGAGATGGATGGAACTACTGAAGGACTACGACATCACTATCTTGTATCATCCGGGAAAGGCTAATGTTGTGGCAGACGCCTTAAGTAGAAAAGGAGGAAGCATGGGTAGTTTAGCCCACTTACAAGTTTCTAGACGCCCATTGGCTAGAGAGATTCAGACTCTGGCTAACGACTTTATTAGGTTAGAGGTAAATGAGAAGGGAGGATTTCTGGCCAGTGTAGAGGCGAAATCTTCTTTTCTTGACAAGATTAAGGGAAAGCAGTTTAATGATGAGAAATTGATCCGGATCCGAGATAAAGTGTTGCGAGGAGAGGCTAAAGAAGCAACAATCGATGAGGAAGGTGTTTTGAGAATCAAGGGAAGGGTATGTGTACCCCGCGTTGATGATTCGATCAACACTATTCTGATAGAGGCTCATAGTTCAAGGTACTCTATACATCCTGGTGCAACCAAGATGTATCGTGACCTAAAGCAACATTTTTGGTGGAGTAGAATGAAGTGTGACACTGTGGAGTTTGTTGCCAAATGTCCAAATTGTCAGCAAGTAAAGTATGAACACTAGAGGCCTGGAGGCACACTTCAGAGAATGCCTATTCCTGAATGGAAGTGGGAAAGAATTGCAATGGACTTCGTGGTTGGTCTTCCCAAGACAATGGGTAAGTATGACTCCATTTGGGTAATTGTTAATAGGTTAACTAAGTCTGCTCACTTCATTCCGGTCAAGGTGACTTACAATGCAGAGAAGTTAGCCAAACTTTACATTTCGGAAGTTGTGCGATTGCATGGAGTTCCACTTTCCATTATATCAGATAGAGGTACGCAGTTTACGTCTAAGTTTTGGAAAACATTGCATGCGGAATTGGGTTTAGATTGGTTGGTTCGCTCACATAAGAGGGTAAGTGTGGGTGCCACTCGCGGCTCGATTTGGGTCGTGACAAAGTCTTTCGTTCAAAGAAGTATAAGGGACTATGTATTCCCTAAAGAGTTGATCAAGATCAAAAGTTTCAAGTTAAGTAAAGAGTAAAGAGTTGAGTTCATTTTTTTTAAACATATAAGGGAACTATGTATTTCCTAGACAATTTATAAATGTTCTTACATTTAAGTTAAGATGGAACTAAGACTTCTCAAAAGAGTTTTGAACAAGAAAGGGGAATAGTGATTCCAAAGGAGCTTTTGTAAAGCTAAAGTATTGAGCAAATTATCTCAACCCAAAGAAAGAAAGTTATTCTAAAAGTATGAGCTAAAGTATATTTTGAGAGTACTATTCAGCACCAATGTGGGATAAGATTTCATATTAACTCAAGTCCCCATGTAAACTATGTAGCCATCATGGGTGTTAACGGGTCATGCTTTTTAGAAGATCATGTAAGTTAAGCTAGTGGATCCACTAAGTTAAGTAAGGTCATATATCGATGGCAAGGTATAGGATGGTCCTTGACAGTGTAAGGTAAAACATTGTACCATCACTTAGGATCATCGTGATGGTTGTCGGTTTATGTACCGAGATATCCGAGTACAGTTAAAAATTTAAAACAAAGAACCAGTACTAGAGTAGAGTATATTTTGTATGATTTGATGTGTTTTTTGATGATGCAGAAAGATTTAGGCAGAGAAGAAAAGAATTAGAAAATCACGGCCATCTTGATTGTCTGTGGTCCACTTCACGGACCATGAAAGTGACCGTGAAGTGTGGTGGCAGTAGCTAGATTTCGAAGACCCACATTTGAGAGAGTTAAAGTGAAGACTACGAAAAACTTCACGGACCGTGATCACTTTGACAGTCCGTGGTCCAGCTCGTGAACAAGATCTCAGAGAGAAGTGTAATTGCCCAAAGTTTGAGAAAGTTAAAGTAAATACCACGGACGTTTTCACAGACCATATTCTCTTTGACGTTCGTGGTTCAGATCTTGAACAAGATTCCAGAGAGTAGTAAAGTTTTCAAAGTTTAAGGAAGTTGAAGTGAAGACCACGGACGTCTTTATGGACTGTAATCACTTTGATGATCCGTGGTTCGTTCGTGAACAAGATTCCAGAGGGAAGCTAAAAGTCCAATTTTTTTATATTTGAACGCAAGACCACAGAAAACTTCACGGACCGTTGCCTCCCTTATGGTCCGTGAGCCTGTTCGTCAAGCAAAGTCCAGAAGCTGCTGAGAAGATTCAATCTTAGGACACGCTAAGGGAAGACTATAGAAGGCTTCACTGACCGTGAAGTCTTTCACAGGACGTGATGGTGGTCGTGAAGGGGGTCGACAATACAATTCTAATTCTATTATGTTTCTTTTTAAAACATTTTATTTTTGTTATTTAGGTAGTTTTTCAGAGGATAGTTATTCATTCAACATTTTACGAAAGGAGGTACGGTAGAACTTGGGATTTCAGTGTCATTCTAGTTCTTGAGTCACTTGGAAACAAGAGGAAGTTTGACTCTTAGATTATCACAGTGGTTCTTGAAGTGCAATTTACTTTCGTAACTATACAAAATTATGTTCTCAATTATTGTTAGTTGTTATATATGTGGAATGATGAGGCACTAAACGTTTAAATCAGGTGTGTGGGATGTATGATGATACTGTGAATCTGATTTTGTATAACGAGCGTAAAGCAATTGTTGTTTGCATGTTTTAGATTAAAGTTTTGATGATAACTTGGTCTAATGAGTGCACTGTTTAGACTAGCCTGAATCAAGTGGTTGTTCGAGAGAAAAAACCACTTGTTACGAGAAAGCAAAGATTTGTTTACAACATTGAAGTTAAGTTAGAGTTCAAGTGAAGATAACTTTATCTTCATACCCATTGAAGCGAGTTCTTAATGCAAGGATAACTTGTAGTTTGAGAGAATATAAATGATTATTGTCTAACAATGCTGAGAAGCATTAGATAAATTCTATTCGCTAAGCTTTGTGAAGTTATAATATCTTGAATCTCATATTGCAGAAGAGTTTCACAGTTGTTGTCATAGTGAACACTAACCTGGTTACTCTTAATCAACTGAACAACCCATATCTAGTTGTCATTTATATAATAGATTTGAAATCTTGATTTTAAATTTAGAAATTGGCACTTGCTATTCATACCCAAATTTTACTTTTTTTTCTAGAATTCATTAAGAGATAGTAACAACAATCAGATTAGAGCGACAGTAAAATATTATTTGTAAAGAAATTCTATGTAGGAACAATCTCAATTCCAGTTAAATTCTCTAAATTGACAGTGGCCTTTTACACTTTTATTTGAAGTGTAAGTTTGGACGTATCATTGGTTAAGAGAATCTCCTACAGAAGTTAATGTATTTTTTGCACACAGAAGTTATTTGTATTTTCATATACATCAGTTTACTTGTATTTTTATAAACATGTCATGGTTAATTGCATCTTTCATACAATAAGAGTTTCGGCATGTTTCAGATAGTTTTCTTTATATTTCTCATTACTTTTAAATTGCATTATAATGAAATGAGTAGTTAATCATGAGTTAAAAATAGAGCCAACCGTAAGTATTCTTCCTTACTCCTTTCAAGTCTAAGTGTGGTTTTACAATTAAAACTCGTATAATTGTACATATAATGTACTGATACGAGTTGACCCGCATCATTTTATGATGTAGATACAGGTAACCAGGATTAGCACGCAGCGCTTCGTTGATCTAATTTGAGCATCTAGAGTCAGTAGTGAACCTCCTTCCTTTCGAAGGACTCTTTTATTGCTTTCCATATTTATTTTATAGAATGTTGTAGGGTTTGTCCCAACATTCATCTTAATACTAGTAGAGGCTTCATAGAAAGAAAGATAGTCAGACAGTTCGGTTTTTGGTATCTTTTTTATCTTATATGTCAGATGTTTTATCTTTGAGACTTAAGTGCCATTTTGGCCAAGATAATAAATTAAAGTATTTGTAACGAGAATGTTCCCAGCTTTATGATTGATTTAAGTTAAGTCTTCCACTGAGTAAAGTAAGCTAGGCCAAGGATTCGCTCAAGGCCGGCGATTGTAGTTGGGTGCGGGCCACGTACAAGGTGTAGGCTCTATGCATGACAAACTTAGTATCATAGCACAAAGTTCAAGACTCCTAGGGAGTCTATGAAGCAGTGTCTATACTGGAGTGAAGTGCGCAACATCTATGATTAGGAGGCTACCACATTTACGAATTTATCACCTTTTTCATATTCCTTTCGTGCATTAGAATTCATTTCTGAAAGTCTTTCTCTAATTCGTGCTTATGCGTATTTTAGATTAACATGTCTCCACGAAGAGAAGCAAGAGGTCGTCCAGCCATAAGGAATGTCGAAGAGCTAGAGGTACCTAATGCATCGAATGTGCAACCTCAAGAAGAATTCACCAATGCTGAATTCTGTGAGGCTATCCGGATGTTAAGACAAGTGGTGAATAATCAAGTCAGGCAACAAGAGGGAGATCGACAAGATGGGGCTAACACTTCGAGAATCCGGGAATTCTTGAGGATGAATCCCCATGTTTTTTTGGTTCAAACAATACTGAGGATCCGAAAAAATTTATGGAATAGTTGAAGAAGGTGTTTGAGGTGATGCATGTAGTTGATATGTTGAACTAGCCGCATATCAACTGAAGAATGTGTCTAGCTTGGTTCGATCAGTTGAAATGGAACAAAGATGAGAATGCACCAATACAAGTTGGCTTGCTTTAAAGAAGCCTTCTTAGGGCATTTCTTTTCCTGAGAACAAAGCAAAGGTATTAGAGTTCATTACTCTGAAACAAGACTCGTTGAGTGTTCATGAGTATGGGTTAAATTTCACCCAACTGTCTCGCTATGCTCTGGAGATGGTTAAGGATAAGAGGAGCAGAATGAGATTGTTTGTTACTGGTTTGGTCGTGCTTCAAGTAATGAAGGTAGGGTTGCAATGTTGATTTGAGACATGGACATTTCAAGATTAATGGTCTATTTGCAACAGGTAGAGGAAGAAAAGATGAGCGATAAAGACGAGCACCGGAACAAGAATACAAAGACTGGAATAAGTCTGGTCAACAGAAGGGTGGTTCAAGTCGATCACAATTTCAGAAACCAAAGGGGCATGCACCATCATCTGCTAGTGCACCTTCGTCCAGAAATAAAGGTGATAATAATGACCAAAATTTGCAGAACTTCAAGGCACGACCATCCCAGTCCCAAGGTAGTGTGGCACAAGGAGGTAGTTGGGCTCCTACATGTGGTAGGTGTGGTAGAACCCATTCCGGTAAATGTCATGATAGGCAGATAGGTTGTTCAAGTGTGGTCAAGAGGGTCATTTGATGAGAGAGTGACCTAAGAATAAGCAAGGTCATGGAAATGTGGGAAAAAGGGCTCTATCTTCATCAGTTGCTCCACTAGACAGGGCTGCACCTAGAGGATCCACTTCTAGCAGTGGCGGAGGGGCAAACCGTCTCTATGCAATCACTAGCCGCCAAGAGAACTCTCCAGATATTGTCATGGGTATGATCAAAGTATTTAATTTTGATTTTTATGCTTTATTTGACCCAGGAGAAAGTTTATCTTTTGTAACTCCTTATGTTGCAAATAAGTTTAAGATTCTTCCTGAAAAACTTTGTGAACCCTTCTGTGTTTCTACACCTGTTGGGGAGTCTATTCTAGCAGAAAAAGACTTCGTGATTGTCCTATTTCCATCAATCACAATAACACCATGGCTGATTTAGTAGAGTTATACATGGTAGATTTTGATGTCATTCTTGGTATGGACTGTCTTCATGCCTGCTATGTGTCAATAGATTGTAGAAATTGAGTTGTCAAGTTCCAGATTCCTAATGAGCCAGTCATAGAGTGGAGTAGTAGTTCAGCAATACCTAGGGGCCATTTTCTTTTGTACCTTAAGGAGAGGAAGTTAGTTTTAAAGGGGTGTATCTATCACTTGGTCTGAGTTAATGACTCAAGTGCTGATGTACGTTCCCTTTAGTCAGTTCCTATAGTAAAAAAGTTTTCAGAAGTTTTTCCTGATGATTGACCCAGAGTTTCTCCTGAAAGAGAGATAAACTTCGGCATAAATATCATTCAAGTTACTCGTCCTATCTCTATCCTGCCATATAGAATGTCACTAGCAAAGTTAAAGAGCTGAAAGAAAAATTGAAAAATTTGTTAGACAAAGGCTTTATTCAATCAAGTATCTCACCTTGGGGCGCTCCGGTCTTGTTTGTAAGAAAGAAAGATGGTTCCCTTAGGACTATCGTCAATTGAATAAGGTGACCATCAAGAATAAGTATCCTCTTCCAAAGATAGATGATCTTTTCGACCAACTTCAGGGTCCTTCATACTTCTTGAAAATTGATCTCAGATCAGGCTACCATCAGTTGAAGGTTACGGAATATGACATTCCAAAGAAAGCTTTTAGAACCATACATGGGCATTATGATTTTTTGGTTATGTACTTTGTTTTGACAAATGCACCTGCAACATGAATGGATCTTATGAACAAAGTATTCAAACCTTATTTAGATCTATTTGTCATCGTCTTCATTGATGACATACTGATTAATTCAAGGAATGCAGAAGATCATGCTAGTCACCTCAGGATAGTTTTGTAGACTTTCAGAGATATGCCAAGTTCACCAAGTGTGAGTTTTGGCTTAATTTTGTGACATTCTTGGTCCACATAGTTTTTAGTGATGAGATTCGAATTGACACCCAAAAGATAGAAGTAGTTCAGATTTGGCCTAGACACACATCTCCAACATATATATGGGGTTTCTTGCATTTGGATGGCTATTATAGGAGATTTTTTGAAGGGTTTTCATATATATCGGCTCTTTTGACCAAGCTAACTTAGAAAACAGTCAAGTTTTGATGGTCTGAAGCTTGTGAGAAAAGCTTTCATGAATTTAAAAAGAGATTGAATGTCGCTCTGGTGTTGACCTTACCGGAAGGGTACTTAAGGTTTTGTGGTGTTACTATGATGCATCAAGAGTTGGTTTGGGCTGTGTGTTAATGCAGAATGACAAGGTATAGCTTATGCCTCCAACAGTTAAAGGTTCATGAGAAGAACTATCCAGCTCATGACTTAGAATTGGCTGTTGTAGTTTTTGCCTTGAAGATATGGCATCACTACTTATATGGTTTTCATGTAGACATATTCACTGACAACAAGAGCCTCCAATATGTGTTCACTCAGAAGAAACTAAATCTCAAACAAAGGAGGTGGTTAGAATTACTCAAGGATTATGACATGAGTATTCTTTACCACGCAGGTAAGGCTGATGTGGTTGCTGATTCCTTAAGCAGATTATCAATAGGTAGTACCTCCCATGTTAAAGAAGAAAAATTAGCTAAAGATGTGCATGGACTTGCACGCCCGGGAGTTAGACTTATGGATTCCACAGAAGAAGGAATAGTAATGACCAATGGGGCTGAGTCATCATTAGTGTCAAAGGTGAAAGAGAAACAAGACCAAGATCCCATTTTGCTTGAATTGAAGGCAAATGTTCATGACCAAAGAGTATTATCTTTTGAACAAGGGGGAGATGGTGTGCTGAAGTATCAACGTAGGTTGTGTATACCTACCTAGGGGGGATGGAATCCAAGAGAGGATCCTGAAGGAGGATCATAACTTCAAATATTCCATTCATTTACGCTCCACATAAATGTACCGCGATTTGATAGAGATATATTGGTGGGAAGGAATGAAGAAAGACATTGCTGAGTTTATTGCCAAGTGGCCAAATCGCCAGCAAGTTAAAGTGGAAACCCAAAGCCATGGAGGGTTGGATCAGAATATATAACATCCGGAATGGAAGTGGGAGATGATTAATATGTACTTCATCACATGCTTGCTAAGGTCTCGCATACATCATGATTCTATTTGGTAATTATTGATAGAATGAAAAAATTAGCCCACTTTTTTTCTGGTAAAGACTACCGCTTCAGCCGAGGATTATGCTAAGTTATACTTTTAAGAAATAGTAAGACTTCATGGAGTTTTGGTCTCCATTATTTCAGATAGAGGTGCACAATTCACTGCACAATTCTGGAAATCTTTCCAGAAGGGTTTAGGTTCAAAGGTGAACTTAAGCACTGGTTTTCATCCTCAGATAAATGGACAAGCAGAGAGTACTATCAAAACTTTGGAAGACACGTTGAGAGCTTGTGTTATTGATTTCAAAGGGAATTAAGATGATCATATACCTCTTATTGAGTTCTCTTACAATAACAATTACCATTTGATCATCCAAATGGTACCTTATGAAGCTCTTTATGGGAGAAGATGCAGATCTCCTATTGGTTTGTTTGAAGTTGGTGAAGCAGGGTTGATATGAACATATCTAGTTCACCGAGCTATGGAATAGGTGAAAGTGATGCAAGAGAGACTGAGAACAACCTAGTCTCCAAAAGTCCTCTACAAATGTTAGGAAAAGGCCATTATAGTTTGAAGTAGATGATCACATCTTATGGTTTCACCCATGAAGGGTGTTATGAGGTTTGGTAAAAATGGGAAACTTAGTCCCCGATACATTGGTCCTTAATGAATCTCGAAAAGAGTTGGCAATGTAGCCTATGAGTTGGAGCTACCCCAAAAGTTAGCAGCGGTTCATCCGATATCCATGTTTCTTGTTGAAGAAGTGCGTGCGTGATCCTTTATTGATTCTACCAACTGAGAATGTTGGAATTAATGATACCTTATCCTACGAGGAAATTATGTTCCAGATTTTAGATCGTCAAGTTCACAAGTTCAGAACTAAGGAAGTTTCATCAGTCAAGGTCCTTTGGAGGAACCAATTCGTTAAAGAAACGACTTGGGAAGCTGAGGAGGATATGAAGAAGATATATCCACATCTCTTTGAATTCGGAGAGAATGAAGATCAAGGTACTAGATTGTCTTATTAGAAATTTATAAGACTATGTGTAAGCATGTTATTACTTGCTTTTGTTGTTGAGTGCTGAAATAATGTTACTACCCTTAGCTTAGTGAAAGAGTTTTCATTCAAGGACGAAAGTCACAAGGGGGAGATATTGTAATATCTCTTAATCCCAAATATCTCGGATTAAATCAAGAAACTAAGACTAGTTATTTTTTAACAGAATAGAAAAATATGGAAAATTTCCTAAGTTTAAAAAGTGAATTTTGATCATTTTCAAACGTTCATAACTTCTAGATAAGGAGGATTTGGGGGAAGTTCTTTATATGGATGGAAATTCCTTGGTAATCCCAAGTTTTCTCATTTTCGATATCATTTGAGGGAGATACGCCTTTCGGAAGTTAGGTTGTTGGACTAAGGAAAGTCCAATTCGGATATTGGTAAGGGTAAGTAGTCTTTTCACTTTATTATTTCCTAATTTGTTTTAAGGGTTTATTGGGGTTAAACCATGTTTTAGTTCAGATTAGACAAATATTTTTCACGCTTAGGGTTTTGGAGAAAATAGAAGAGAAGACAAAGAAGGGAGAAAAATCAAGATTTCACTAAGAACGCCAAGAGATTCTAGTGCAATTTGTTAGGGGTGATCCCTAACAGGTATGTGAGATATTTCTGTGTTGGGTTCGTTCACCCACATGCCAATATGTTTAATTCAGAATGTTTCGAATAGATAGATTAATGAATATTGAAGTTCTTGATGAACTATTGTTGAATTCTTGTTGGTTGAGTTGTATCGTACCTTTAGTTGTTTTGATTTGTGTTTCTGGATGTTTTATGAGTCTAAACTATTGGGTATTGAGGTATTTAGTTATCATAAGTGCTTGTAGGTGAGATCCATTGATGTTTATAAGGTTTAGAGATGAAAAACGGAGAAGAGTAGTCGAAAGTCCCGTCTAATAAGCCTTAGGGTGCCAATCTTGCCAGAGCCTGTCAGGCAAGCTCTGACTGACAGGACCTGGCGTGCCGCGTCAGCCAGAGTTCCTCAGACCATACTCTGTCCGACAGGCTCTGGTGCTCCGCGCCTCTTAGAGCACCAAGGTCACCTGGAGCCTCTATTCCTTCCATATCCTTTAGTACTAGTTCCTAAGTGATGTACCCATGATCCTTGGTTGATTGAAACACTCTAAGATACATCTAAATACCATGAAATCATCCATAAACATGAAATAATTATTAACCTTGAATCATAATTCAATTAAAGTAATGTTAGGATCAAAGTCAAGTAAGTTAAGGAGTCAGGTGTAAAGCTATGAAGTAAGTAAAGTAAAGTTTCTTAAATCTTCCAAGAGTCTCATTTAAACGTTTTAACATTGTCTTAAGTCTCAAGTTTCGAGTTAAAGAAAGAATAAAAGTTGAAGTCTTTCGTCCAAAGAAGTATAAGGGACTAAGTATTCCTTAGAGAGTAGATCAAGATCAAAAGTTTTAGGTTAAGTAAAGAGTAAAGAGTTGAGTTCATTTTCTCAACGAATATAAGGGAACTAAGTATTCCCTATAAAGTTTATAAATGTTTCTACATTTAAGGTAAGAGGGAACTAAGACTTCCCAAAAGAGATTTGAACAAGAAAGGGGAACATTGACTCCAAAAGAGCTTTTGTAAAGCTAAAGTGTTGAGCAAATTATCTAAACCCAAAGAAAGGAAGTTATTCTAAAAGTACGAGCTAAACCATATTTTGAGAGTAGTATTGAGCACCGATATGGGGATAAAAGTTCATATTAACTCAAATCCCCATGTAAAACATGTAGTCATCATAGGTGTTAATGGGCCATACCTTTTAGATGATCATGTAAGTTAAGCTAGTTGATCCACTACGTTAAGTAATGTCTTATACTGATGGCAAGGTATAGGATGGTCCTTGGCAGCGTAAGGTAAAACATTGTACCATCACTTAGGCTCATAGTGTTAGTTGTCGTTTAAAAGAATCTCCCACAAAAGTTAATGTATTTTTTGCACACAAAAGTTATGTACATTATCATATACATCAGTTTACTTGTATTTTTATATACGTATCATAGTTAGCTGTATCTTTCATACAATCAGAGTTTCGACATGTTTCAGACAATTTTGTTTATATTTCTCGTTACTTTTAAATTGAATTATAATGAAATGAGTAGTTAATCATGATTTGATGAGAGCCTAGGTAAGTGTTCGTTCTTACTCCTTGTCGCGCCCCATTTTCTCGTAAAAATGGGTTTTGTGCACGACCTATTAACTCTTTTGTGATTTTGAGTTTGGAGTCGCCACCTAACGAATTAAGGCGCGTTAGGGCACCTATCTAACCTAACTAAGTCTAGCTAAGGTCAAGGAGCCAGAGATCAGGGTAAGGGTTCAAGTTACCTCTAGAGGAAGGTGTTAGGTATCCCTCGAGGTCCACAAATGTGGGTTCCGGCCGTATCTCATGAAATCTATGCGGGGTTACAAGTAGCAATTAAGGTCACTTCATTTATTAGTTTATTTAAGTAGCATGCTTGCTAGGTGATAAGAAATATATAATAAATGAGACCATTTTATTATTTTGACCAATTAATTAATAAAGGCTAGGTGATAGAAAATATTAACAATTAAAATCATTTTATATAAATCTAACATGTGAGAGACTAGGTGATATAGCAACAAGTTGAATCAAATAGCTTATTATTATCTTAATTAATATTTAAACTTGCGAGATTAAGTGATAACAATAAAATAGATATACTAAACAATTAAAAAAGAGATAAGCGAGAGGATAGAAAAGAGACAAATAAATAAGCAAACAATTTTATTATTTTTATTTTAATCTACCCCAAATAAATATAATTTAAAACAAACAAGTAAAGGGATAAAAGGGAAAGGAGACTCTAAGAAACTTTTTTGGATCAGCACTCGACTTTTATTTTTATTTTCTGATAGGCTGTCGTATAGGGACAGACAAAACCAAAGTTTGTCTTTCAAGCTTGGGTCGATGTCATCATCTCCGTAGGGCCAACTACCCCTACTCAACCACCGCATTCATTTCGTACCTAATAGGTGCCTAATCATCCCAACTTGATTGTCCAAGAGGCATTGGCCTCTTAAAGGGTGGGTTTAAAAAAAATAGAATATAAGGCCCTCCCAAACAACAAGTCAAACAAACAAGACAGACAGGACGGTCATTTTAGTCAGACAAGTCTTAATTTGGCGTCTAAATTTTAATTAGACATGCTTACAAATAACACATAATTGTGAAAGGTCTCATGCTAAGTGTGTGAGCATACAAAGTTATAATAACAAAACAAATATTAATTATGGGGGAAAAAATATGACGGATGTAGATTTTAGTGTTCAACTAATTTTAAAGTGAGCAATGATTAGTGACATAATAGATTTTATTTTATTTTCAAGTAGCAATGGATGTGATGCACATATTTTTTTAAACAATAGAAAGATTTAATCATTAATGCAAAGATATAACTTAAGGAAAACAAATTTATTATTTATTTAGACAGAAAATTTATTTTAAGAACAACAATAGATTTCATATTAATGCAAAAAATTATTCTTAGTGACTAGTTTGTTTTAATGTAGAAATTTTTTTTTACATTTTTATTGATAGATTTACAAATTGGTTATTAATGTTAAAAACATATTTTTAGGCAGTAATTAATTACAATGCAGAAATTTATTAGTAGAAAATTTTAGATGCAAAAAAGGTTAATTAAATAGAATATTTATAGGCAAATAATTCTTTTTAAAAGGACAAAAGTACTATGGGACTCCATTAAAAGGGAAAAAAACAAGTACTAACAAATAGCCACAACTTTAAACTAATCTTTAAAATGATGACAAATTTTATTTTATTTTTTAATATTCTAAAGATATTGTAATCCTAGTTATCCCAAAAACATAACATTATAAAACAAGATGAATTTATTTAGCATGTGAATTAAATTTAATAAAATATGCTTTCATGACACCAAAGAAGAAAATAAGCACTTGTAATATTAACAATAAAAAAGGGAAGAAACCAACTTAATTGGTTCCAATTGAATACTTAAAGTAACATATAAATAAAAAGAGAAACAGAGTTGAAAATTAGAAGATAATGAATTGAGAAACTAACCTTGTTGCTTCCAAGCTAGATGCTTAAAATGTGTTGTGCAATATAGAAGTTTAAATAAAGTAATAATACATCAAGTTAAAAGTTGAAAGGGTGTGAGTCGGGATCAGATAGGAGAAGGCTAAAAATTGGCCCAATGCGATGTTACTCCCTCTATTCTATTTTTCATGATCAATCTTCTTAAACGACTTAAGACAAGACGAAAAGAGTTCTTATAGAGATCATTCAAGGGTACCGATCATTCAAGAGTTCTCAATTTTTTAGTGAAACTTCGTTGATATTTTAACAAAATTATAAAAAGTTATCGAGTCTTTGAGATTTTTAAAGTGGTGACATATAAAAATGAGAATAAGAAAGGAGTAACAGTTAGTTTTATCCTTATAAATTGATAATGTGCTTCATACGAAAAGTCAACTAGGGCTTGTCTTGTTTCATCATCTCTCAAGGCGTACCTTATGCACTTGAGGCGGAGACTTCACTTGAGCTCAGCTTCACGCATTGACCCTCCGCTAGTTGTGATTGAACTCCAAGCAACGTCATTCATCATTGTAATGTACATGTAATATATATATATATATATATATATATATATATATATATATATATATATATATATATATATATATATATATATATATTAAAGAAAAGGGTGAAGGTATGTCTGTTATATTAAATAAAGTATGTTAATATAATTAAACTAAACACAAAAGAAAGAAAGAAAAAACACATTTACAACTCGTGCTACCTTAAAATTAGGGATAAAGCCTTAATAACACTTGAAATTGCTGACACATTAAAATACTAGGTTAATCACTAGCTAATTTATAATCATATCCGTTCCCTACTAATTTCAACATCAACGAACTCTATATCTAAAAATTTAAATGTATCTAAATAATTTAAATCCAAGAAATATTACATGCTTGAATAAATAGGATGATGAAAAAAATAAAAAAATCATGATTATCTTAACATTATTGAATCAAGGGCAAATAACTTATTAGCTGAAACTTTAATTTTTTTTTAAAAAAAGTCACGATTTGTTGACAAAACAATTTTAACAAGTTACAACCTAAATCAAACAAAATACTAACAAGCAGATAATTGAACATAATAAGAAAAAACGAGGCTATATCTAAATCAAGTAAGACAATAAAGAAAGTCAACTACCAAAAACAAACATCTTCATAAAATAATAATAATTAAGTAAGGTAACCAAGTGCAAACTTTATATCACCAGTTCCATATAAACTTCAAATTTTATTCAATACTCATTCTCCCAGTGATGTCTTCAACAGATATTCCAATAAAAGACATTGACTACTATAGAGGTGTTAAAAGATAGCACATATTTAAAATACATACTCACTTCATGAACTTCTCAACCAAGCAATTAACCACAATTATTATAGTAAGAGTAACTTCACAAGATCAATAGGAACAAGAGGCCCATGACTTAGTTTCTTTTTTTAATTTCTCCTCTAGCCATTCTTTATCGACCATGAAACTGGCATGTAACCCAACTTAAACCAATACCTTATACATTGAACATTCAGAAATGAACATAAAACTATAATCATGCCCTCCAAGTGTATGTATTTATTAGGTATATAAACAAGCAAAGATGACGATATTTAATCTAGACTATGAGAAAAGTTTGAAATGAAGTGTCTATCATACAAAACATAGACCATACAATATACGGATACAAAAAAAAGAGTACAAAACAACTAGGTAGGAGAAGAGGGGTAGCTTTTCAATAATGGAAATTTTACGGGCAGCCATACATCTATCTAAAACACGAAAAAGAGAAGAAAGATACAACCTTGGAATGTGCTAAGAACACAAAACTTTCTCCCTTTGGATCGACCAAGAATAGTGAATGAATCTTTTCGAACTTGCGAGCAAGTGAGCAGTGTCGCCTTCACCAATTTGATCACCACCCGGAATTGACTCTTGCGGAGACATCCACATGTAACCAAATCTCGACCTAAATGGACCTTTGATTCGAACACGTCAATTTGGAGAAGAAAACTCCTAGTGTTGAAAGCTGCTGATTATGATCTTTTCATGATGGGTTTTTAGGTTTTTTTTCATGGCTTTGGTGGAGATGGTATGTTAAAAAAATGTTCGATGTTTTCTTCCCAAGTATGATGATCTATCTCCATCCTCTTCTCGGTTGATACTAGTCTAGCTTTTATGGAGAAAAAAAAAAGACGTTGAAGAAGGGAACTAAAAAAAGAAAAGTTTGATCTCAAGAAAGTATTTTGGGTGAGGAAATTATATTCTTCCCATAAAGAGAAAATTTTATGATTTGTAGGAGGATTCTATGAGTATGAAAAGTTTTAACTAAAATTTAAAATTTAAAATATTATAAAATTCTACAAAAGAAATGTAAATGGGTAACTATCCAATTACCATGTAAAAGAAAAATTATTAAATCAATAACTATATTATTATAAAAAATAAACTACCAATATTTACGGTAAGTAAAAGTGGAAGATATTCATTCAAACTAAATTAACAAATGCACATATTTATGGAGGGGTTAATAATAAATATTTTAAATTATGCATACTAAAGTATGTAGTTAGTTGGGTAAAACTAAATATAAAACTTTACAAGGAACAAGTACTATAACACATATTTAATCGAATAAAAATCAAGAAAATAATTATAGGTCGGTCAAAATTGGGTGTCAACACTCCTTTCAAGCCTAAGTGTGGTTTTAGCAATCCAACTCGCATACTCGTACATTCAATGTACTGATGTAGATGACCTAGATCATTTTATGATGCAAATACATGTATCTAGGATCAGCACGCAACGCTTCGTTGATCTAGTTTGAACATCCAGAGTCAATGGTGAGTCTTCTTACACTTCGGAGGACTCTTTTATTGCTTTCGATAATTCTTTCATGATATGTTGTGGAGTTTGTCTCAACATTCACTTAGTACTAGTGGAGGCTTCATAGACAGATAGTGGAGGCTTCATAGACAGATAGATAGTCAGACAGTCCCATTTTCGATCTCTTTTTATCTTACATGTCATATGTTTTAACTTTGAGACTTAAATGTCATTTTGGCCAAGATAATAAATTAATATATTTCTCATGAGAATGTTCTCAGCTTTATGATTGAGTTAAATTAAGTCTTTCGCTGAGTAAAGTATGTCAGATCAAGGGTTCGCTCAAGGCCAGCGATGGACGTTAGGGTCGGTCACGTCCAAAATATAGGCTCCAGGCATGACAGTAAATCTTATGAAGTAAGCATGTAAAAAATGTAAATTTTCAATTTAAAAAAAATTGAATATATACATATAGTGTGGGCCTAAAAGATTGAGGCATAAAAAATTACTTTAGTGATTTTATGATCGAGATGACCCTGTGAGAATCTCGAACTAGAGTGCGTACAGAAAATAACAAACATACGTATTTATACAAGGAAAAAAAGAAAACTGAGACATGAGTGCAAATTACTATGTATATGTGAAAAAGCTCAAGGGAACTCACATATGATCCCTCAAGTAGTATCGTCAGGAGAGTTGTAGGTGCTGGTTAATTGATTCTCCCTATTGCATTCTAGATTTTGGTCCACAAATCTTAAAAAATATTTTTGGACGATAGAAAAGAAAGTTTAAATATAGTCTCTAAAGGAGGACTTGTATAGAAAAATATAGAATGCAACTGAGGGATGAAAAAATATGAAACAAAAGAAGGGATTTTTTTAGTTGGTGTGGGATGTTTTTACAAGAAAATTTTTGAAAATATTATAAATAAATTTCTCTCTCTATAAATATATATTGATTTATTTTAGATTTGATTAGAAGTCAAAATAAACAAAATCTACCAATCTTAAAAACCTTCAAAAAATAATTAATAATTTTGACAAGAAAATCATTATCGTAAAATAGGTAAATATATCATTAATATTTAGTCAACTTTGGTCTGGTCATTCAAATACCTTCTCTTGTCTCTATACACGTTAATATGCTGACGACTCAATTTCATACCATATAGTCAATACTATTAATATTGACTCAAATTTTAATTATAATTTGACCATTTTCTTGATTGGACTTGATTGAATTAAATAATACTACTTTTTAGAAAAATAATTGACCATAGTTGACTTAACCTCACCTACAAAACTCAAACTTAATTTTGAATGTTAAATTTTGTGCTTGACTAAATTAGTTTTTTTCTTTATTTGTGTTTAAAAAGTTCAACCTGAAAGAGGTGCAAGTGACACCCAAATAGAGGTCAGTTTCATAAGAATATTGCTTTCTTGGAAATACTTTGAATTGTTCTTTGAAATATTTTCTATAACTTTATTTCTAAATTTGAGATTCTTTTCTATTTTAATTACACACTTCAAAATAATCAGTTCTAAATTTGAAATCGCTCTAACTAAACATTTATCATTATATAATTCTATCGAGATAAAACAATAAATGATTAGGTTATAGTTAAAAATTTTAAATTAGTTTAAATAGTTTTCACTATCAAGACTAATATTATAGATGAAAGCTAAGAAATTGAGACATCAACATATTAATGTATACATACATGAGAAAATGATTTTAAGGATTTAAACGTTGATTGCATGAAAATTGAACTACCAACGATAATTTAGTTCACCGAAGGATATGTCTTAGTGGTCAATGAAGTAGTTGACAACCAAAGTCTCAAGTTTAAATCTCAATGAAAACAGAACTGCAGAATCTTCTCATTTGTCTTAGTTTTGTTGGACAAATTTACCTGTTACATGTTATTGGTATGAAATGACAAATATCTTATGGCAGATATGACAATCAAGCATAAAATACTAAAACAAAAATATAGAAATAACTTAGAATAATAACCAAAAATTAATTGAACAAGCCTTTAATAATTAACAATTTATTCGTAACTACAACCCCAAAATAAGAATTTTAGCAACTAATTTCTAAGAAAACAAAATGAACGAAAAAAAAAATCTTTGAAAAAATGGACAACTTTATACCCTATTATTGATCTTCACCTCTGTCTCTTCCAAAATAATTAGTTCTATGAACTATTTATAGAATAAGCAATTTTAAGTAAAATAATTGAGTTTAAATCAAATTAGAAACTCTAAACCAAACCGAATTAGATTTCCTGATTTTACGCGTGATCTGTCCAACCGCTTTAATTCTGCGCCTTTAATTAATTGGCTACTGCCTTCATAAATTACCACGTGGCACCACTTCCATTTGCTGATTCGCAGATAGCAAATTGCAATATGCAATCTTTGTACCGTATATATTTTATATTTTTATATTGAATTTAATTCGTTAAGGTGACTCCTTGATTTTCTTCTTTAATTCATTTTAGTTCTGAACTTATTTAATTTTACACTAATTTATTTTCTTAAATAAAATATATTGTTAAATATAATTCATAAAATTAATATTTAAAAAAGATAAATAAAAATATTAAATGTGAGAAAAATAATTATTAAAAAAATATATTTTTGGCCTCACATCAACAACCACATTTAATTTTAAAATACAGAGTACAATTCTTAATCATTATGCACAAGACATCCAAATAAATAACAAACCTTTCACCTCCTAATCTCAAAGAGAGACTTTAAACTCATCAAATTCAAAGAAAGCTAATAAAATCACTTATCTATCATGAAACAAGTGTCGTCACAAAAAGAAATGGTCCACACACTCAATTCAAAAATTGAATATAAATTAAGGACTTCACATCAAGAACAACTCTTACACTCACAAAGAAAATTCACATGTATGCACAAAGAATCACATGTTTTCCTATTATTTATATCTCCACTAATATAAACATGCTTGAACAGAATCAAATAGGATTTTAACGGGTTCTAATGTAGGCTAAAGGACGGGTAGGAAAACTATATAATAGTGACTTACACTTCCTTAAGAACTTTGCAGTTATTTCATGTGTCAAAGGTGCACAATATCCTTGTAAGGACCAGGGCCATCATCAAAATAACTTCTTTTGTTCATCTTTTTCTTTTCACATCATGTTCTTTCAAAGAGGATTTTTAAGCTCTTTATAGCTATCATTGATTATCTCAACTATCACTTTTTCTCATAATTAAATATATATTAAATCACTATGATGTCCAAGGAATTTAGGTGCAACAACAAGGAATTCAACAAAATAGTCAAGGAAAAAATATGACTATCAACAAAAGGCTACAGACTCAAAAAAGCTAACTAGTGAAAAGGGTAAAATTATCATACAAATCAAAGAAAGCCTATTATCACCTCATGAACAAAACAACACTTTTATTTCGTATCAATAATATGCTGGACAAGTTCTAGACTAAGATGCAGAACATGGAATAAACAAAAGCTCACCACACATGCCACAAGTATCTATCAAGATGGATCAATTCCGCTTCTAAGAGAACATGATCATAAGAAACTACAAAATAAAATAAGTTATATACAAAGTTACAGTCATGAGCTTAGGTGTCAAAGAGTCTACATCTTTTTTTATCAAGCATTCACAAAAAAGTACCACAAAAAAAAATTAGACTTAAATAACAAGTATCACACCACTCAAAATGGTCTTTTCTTTTCTCTCAAAAAAATAAAAAAAATAATAATTTATTCCTAAAAAAAAAAGACAATCGGTTCAAAGGGACTATTCTCGGGAAAAGAACAGAAAACAAAATATGAGGAACCCATTATACAAAAAAGACGCAATAAACAGTAAAATTAGAAATTCAGCAATTCATTCCTCCACCCCACACATAAAAAGATGTTATGTCCAAAGCATCAAATAAAATTTAAAACAAGTGTTAAGAAAACTTTTTGACGCCTTTAGGTCTAGCTAGTAGCATGTTCTCTCAATTTTCATCAAGGATCTAATCCCACACTTAAGCTCAAACGTGCTTCTTAGCTCCAAATATTGGATATTCAAAATTCTCTAAAATCTGTAAAAACAACACAAAAAAATGACTCTAAAAAAATAAAAACTAAGAAGTTACGCTATAAATTGGGTTGCCTCCCAATAAGCGCTTAATTTAACGTCGCGATAGGATACAAATAAATTTACCATTTTTCTTTCCACTGTGAACTTATGAATTTCACCTCTAACTTTGCATCAAATTTTCTGCTCCTCTCAAGGGGTGGTAATATAAAGATAAGAAAATCAAGTAATATATATCGCATTTTGCAATTTTTGGCCCTTAAGTGAGGAATGTCATTTTGTCTACGTGAACTAAAAAACTTTAGAATATAGGAGTCTTGTTCCTCATTAGTACATTCATCCATTAGTTTAGATTTATAGAAAAGTGTTTTACATGAGATTCAAAATCCCTAAACTTCAAAGCAACATTATTTACAACATTATCACTTTTGTACTCTTTCTCAACCTTAATATTAAATAATAAGGTATAGTTGAATGGTTGAAATTCCTCATTTTGCTCCACTAGTTGGTCATAATCCACAACAATCGGTAATCGGGTTTCAGACTCCTCAATCTTTTTGTTCAAGTGAGCCTCTACGTCATGAATATCTGAGCCAAATTGATCGATTTCTTGTGTGAACTTATTTCTTTCTTTAATCATATGGGTAGACTCTTCAACCTTTAGAAGTTGAATTCGTTCATGTATTCAATATTGATTCACTATTTCTTATTCTCCATAACTTTCTCCTTATTGGGCTCCAATCTCTTCTACTTCAGCTTGGATTGTAATTTTTTATTCAAGAACATCAAGCTTATATTCTAATTCGATGATTTCTTTGTACCCTTCCGTGCATTCAAATATTTGTCCGGTAATTTTTAAATTAACCTTGTTTAACATGTATGTACATTCAAGTGCCTATTGTTTTGCATTCTCTGTTTAATCGCCCTTATCAACATCACAAATAACATAAGAATCATAATAGGGGTTTGAGGGAAGGGAATAAGTTCTTGGACAAACATTCCAATGAATATACTAACGGCCACATATATGACATAAAAGACTTTCATTACTCAACCAAGATTTATCTCAACCATCCATATCAATAAGAGTACGAAATAATTCAAAAATAGAAAAAAAAAATAATTGTTGAAAAAAATAATTATAAAAAGTAAATAAATAAATAAATAAAAAGAAAAACTATAACCTATAAGAATAGTTCATTTGTAAGACCGTGTATATGTGATCGCGCAAGTAATACAATGACTCTAAAAGAATCAGACTATCGATTTCGAAGGTCTTGTCAATTAACTATTTTTTACTAAATTATAAAAGTCTAATTATTTATTTAAGAATGCCTAAAAAAGAATGTAGAAATAAAATTATAAGATTACTTGCAATAGTTTGGGCAATCCCAGCGTTGCAACATGTATTGAATTTCATGTATCATAATATTGTCTTAGAATCAATTTTAGTCCTCAAGTTACTGATTTACAGGGTTAATTGTACAAGGTGGGTTTACACCTTTAGTCGTCGACCTCAGCTAACTATCTAACTAAATCGTTGAGCAGAGATAAATAGACTAACTGACGAGCATTTATATTTCATCATGTTTGTAATCAAGCCAGTTGTTCGTCCGTACGTCACTCCTGAACACAAAACACCTCAACTTTATGGGTCGATCAGGCTCTTTATATTCTCTGATATATCTAACCCCCCCCCCCTCCTCGATTTAAGATTAGACAATATGTTTATCTTATAGTGATCAAGCATAATATACTAAAATTAGAATATAGAAGTAACTTACAATGACAATCAAAAATTAATTCAACAAGCCTTTAATAAAATCATTCGTAGCTACACCCCCATAATAAAAGCTTTAGCTACTAATCTCTAAGAAATCAAGAAGAATAAAGAATGCAAAAGTGCTTAAAATACCCTCAAAGTATTGAAAATGGTATAAAATTACCCTTCATCCACCTATTGGCTCCAAAATACCCTTTCAACTCTTCTATTGGGTCTAAAATACTCTTGTCATCCACCTATTTGGTTTAAAATTGACCACTTATTTAATGGTTTTATATTTAAACTATTTAAATATTTTTTAAAATATGTGGAGCTCAACTATTTGTTATAATTTAACTTATCAATATAATTTATAAATCAATCTACTACCGATCCATTACTATTAAACCCCTGCAAACTAATAAACTTGTTGCATTATTAATGCAACAACAGAAAAGGTACTGCCAATTGAGTGTTTTAAAAATTTGAGGCGAAAATATCTATAGAAGTAAATTATCATATATTCAAGTGTTTAAATAAAATTACCGATAAACTTAAAAGTCTGACTATGTTCATCTTAATTATTCTTACGTCTCAATTATGTGATGTTACTTCATAGGTAACTTTTTTTTCAAAATAATATATTAAATCTTTTAAAATAAATCATCATATTTATAAAATTATATTTTGAAAAAGTGCATGAATTAATTCGGGATGTATTACTTCTTTACCTTTAATCATAAATTTCTAATTCAATCTTGAAAGAGAATTATATTAAAAGTGTCATCCTAAATAAGCGGCTCAACCTAAATTTAATTGGGGCTTCGATTCGGACTCGAATAATTTTGGATGTCACTTTCAGGAATCTATAATTTCATCGTGTTTTAGTAGTATTTATGACGATTTTGATATTATAATTGAATTATTAATTGGGTGGGTTTAGTTAGTAATGAATGGATTGTGGGTTGATTTATAAATTATATTAATAAATTAAATTATAACTAATAGTTGAATGTCAAGTATTTTAAAAAATATTTAAAGAGTTTAATTTTAAAACAATTAAAGAATTGGTCAATTTTGAACCCAAAAATAGATGAAAAAGACATTTTAAAACCAATAGGTGGATGAAGAATAATTTTATACCATTTTCAATACTTTAAAAATATTTTAAATCTTTTTTTAATAAAAAAATCCTAAAAAATGTTGACAACTTTCTACTCCCTATATTGATCTTCCCAAATAATTATTTCTATGAACTATTTATAAAGTAAGCAAACCTATGTAAAGTAATTGAGTCTAAATCAAATTAGAAACTCAATCAAACGGAATTAGATATCCAAAGTTGTACACCTGATCTATCCAACCGCCTTAATTCAACGCCTTTAATTAACTGGCTATTGCCTTCATACATTGCCACGTAACACTACTTCCATTAGCTGATTCGCAATTAGAAAATTGCAATATGCAATCTTTGCACCATATATATTACTGGTATATGTGTTTGTGTGTTATACGAATTTTTAATTTTTTATTTATTTTAATTCAATTCAACAAAAAGCAAATACTTTATGTGTTTTTACATGGTTGGTCTACTACTATGAATTATGTTTTAATTGAAATAATATTATATTTTTGTTGATAATTATTGATGTTCCAATCAAGTCATCTCTATGATATATATATTTTATTTTGATATTAAAAATAAAATGTTATAAATTATACCTTAAAAGAATTAAATACACAATATTTTTATTTATTATTTATTATATATAACATAAAAAAGGAAAGGCCAAACACTACTTTTTTAAATAAATAAATATAAATTCCTAAATTTTAGGCCTATAAATATTATAAAAAGAAAAAGACAAAAATGCATGGAAGAAGAATCCATATTTATACTTAGTTAATATATTTTTTGTTTATTTTCTGATTTTATCTTCTTCTTTTTTTGGAATCGAAAAGTATCCTTTTCATTTATAAAGATTTTTAGACTTTTAGATTTAGAATACTTAAGATTAGATTTTAAAATTTTTTAAAGAAGACTCCATCGTTAGCCATGTATTTGAAAATAGTAGTTAACATTTTTTTTGTAACTTTTATGTTTTTATCTTAATCATTTTTTTGGTTTAGAATTGAAAAGTATTTCAATTATTTGAAATATTTTTTACTTTTTGATACAACCAAATATCATATTAGGTATATGAAAATGAAATGGAACATATCACTTTTATTATCTTGTATGTAAATTACCTATAAAATAATTTTAATTTTTAATTTCTAATTTTAAAATAGTTTTACTAATTAAAAATAAATTATATTTTAAAAGACTTCATCATGCATGAAATAGTTATTATAGCCCCATATTTATTGTTCATTTTCTGATTTTATCTTCTTGTACTTTTTTTTTGTTTAAAATTAAAAAATAATTTTTCCTTTTAAATAGATATCCAATTTTGAATATTTCATATTTTAAATAAATATCTTAAATCAATATAATGATGATTCAATTTTATGGTTAATCTCATATTAAAAAAAACCTACATGTAAATTCTTTATTGTGGAGTCGTCTTAATATTCATAAAATATAATACAAATTAAATAAAAATATGATAGTGATTGAATTACACATCTCCTGAATAAAAAATAATTCATAAGTCATAAATTTTGCTTAAATGAATTATATCATTGCAAATTGCAATGATAATGACATAATCAGAATTGCAATAAACAATAAATGATTGTTACAAAAAATACGAAAAAAATTTCATAAGTCATAATTCTGCTTAAATTAATTATTTTATTGCAAATTGTACTGTTACGAATTATGATCCTTCTTGATGACTTTAACACTAACAACACATATCCAAATTATATTTCATATTTTTAATAAATATATTAAATCAATAAAATAAGATTCAATTTTCTGATAAATCTCATAACAAAAAAAACTTACATGTAACTTTCTTATTCTGGATTTGTCTTAATATTCATAAAATAATATAAAAAAAATACGATAAATACAAAAGATAATTCGTAAGTCATAAATTATGTTTAAAAAAATTATTTCATTGCAAATCGTAATGATAATGACATAAATCAGAATTGCAATAACAATAAATGATCGATTTTTCCTCTTTTCACAATAAATAATTTGTAATGAAATGAAGATAAATACGAAAAAAAGTTCATAGGTCATAATTATGCTTAAATTAATTATTGTATTGCAAATTGCGCTGGTATGATCCTGCTTGATAACTTCAACACCAACAATGCATTTGGTAACATTTCAAAAACGATCATTACATTAATGGTAGAACTTGTGATGCACTTTCTTTTAAACAAAACTATTCACTTTGATATCAACATAATTTAACTTTCAACCTACTTGAAAATTTTAAAATTCAAAGATCACGTCGATATTGTATCATGATGTGTCAACATTTTCTTCCTATTCTCTCATCATAATTATGTTGTTATCAAATTATAATATGAAAGCAATCGAAATATAAAATTTATTTAAAAAAATAATTACCTAATTCAATGATTATCTTGGAGAAAGAAGAATCAAAATCTCCTTATTGAGGAAAATTTTTATAATCTATTTTGTGAACTTATCTAATGAAGTTTTTGGTTTTAGAGAAAATCAATATATAGAAGTGGCAAGAAATATGGAAAGTTTGATGAATGTGAACTTTATTAGATTTATATCTTTTAGTTTTAGAAAAATTGTCACTGTTATAAAACTATAGAATAAGAAGAAGAAACTAGAGAGAAAAGAAGAGAAGACTTGTTATTTCTCTTGATGAATTAATTTACAATGAAGATGAACACTCTATTTATATAAGAAATCTAACTTGGTCACCAACTAGGAGGACTCTTTAATCATATCCTAAAAAGGACTCCACATGATAGACATTCACTATAATACAAATACTTTATAACACTCCCCCTGAGTGTCTAATTAATAGATGATGTGCCTCGTCAAAAACCTTACCTAAAAAAACTTTAAGAACAGAAAAACTCTAGTAAAGGAAAAGAGTACACATATCTATTAATACGCATCTAGGCTGCCTTATTAAAAACCTTGCAAGGAAAACCCAGTGGGACAAAATCTCGTAAGGGAAAAAGAGTACAGCGCGTATTAACTTCCCCTAATGAGAACATCAATCCAGAGACTTGAATCTTCGCATTCCAAGCTTGTGCACCATCTTCTTGAAAGTTGCAGTTGGTAGAGACTTGGTGAATAGATCATCCACATTGTCACTTGAACGAATCTGTTGCACATTTATATCACTATTCTTTTGAAGTTCATGTGTATAGAAAAACTTCGGTGAAATGTTCTTTGTCCTATCTCCTTTTATGAATCCTCCTTTAAGTTATGCTATGCATGTTGCATTATCTTCATATAAAGTGGTGGGTACTTTATCACATTTCAAACCACATTTCTCTCGAATGAGATGTATCATAGACCTTAACCATACACATTCTCTATTTGCTTCATGAATAGCTATTATTTCAGCATGATAAGATGAAGTGGCTACGATGGAATGCTTTGTAGATCTCCAAGATATGGCAGTCCCCCCACATATAAACACATATCCTGTTTGGGATCGAGCTTTGTGTGGATCAGATTAATATCCTGCATCAGCATAACCAACAAGATTTGGGCTACAATTAACAGAATAAAATAAGACCATATCAGTTGTCCCTTTAAGATATCACAAAATGTGTTTGATCCCATTCCAATGTCTCCTAGTAGGAGCAGAACTATACCTTGCTAACAAGTTAACATCAAAAGCTATATCAGGCCTCGTAGTATTAGCAAGATACATTAGTGCACCAATTGCACTAAGATATGGTACTTCAGAACCAAAAATTTCTTCATACTTTTCTTGAGGTCGGAATGGATCCTTATTCACATCAAGTGAACGAACAACCATCGGAGTACTTAATGGATACGCTTCATCCATACAGAATCTTTTCAACACTTTTTCTGTGTAGGCAGATTGATGAACAAAAATACCATTTGTCAAATGCTCAATTTGCAAACCAAGACATAATTTTGTTCTTCCCAGATCTTTCATCTCAAATTCGTTCTTTAAATAATCAATTGCATTTTGAATCTCTATTGGAGTTCCAATAAGATTTATGTCATCAACATAAATAGCAAGTACAACAAATTCTGATATTGTTTTCTTTATAAAGACACATGGACAAATTGCATCATTTGTATAACTTTCCTTAATTAAATACTTACTAAGACGGTTATACCACATGCGCCCAGATTGCTTCAAACCATATAATGATCTTTGAAATTTAATTTAATACATTTCTCGAGATTTTTAATTACATGATTTAGGCATCGCAAATCCTTCAGAAATTTTCATGTATATCTCATTATCAAGTGATCCATAAAGGTAGGTTGTAACCACATCCATCAAATGCATTTCAATTTGCTCATGGACTGTGAAACTAATGAGATAACGCAATGCTATTACATCCATAACGGGTGAGTATGTCTCTTCATAGTCGACGCCAGACCTTTGAGAAAATCCTTGTGCCACAAGGCGTGCTTTATACCTTTGTATTTCATTTTTCTCATTTCTTTTTCGCACAAAAATCCATTTGTAACCAACAGGTTTAATCCCATTAGGTGTTTGATAGGTCCAAAAACTTCACGCTTGGCAAGTGAATTCAACTCCGATTGAATTGAATCTTGCCATTTTGGCCAATCATTCGTTGTCGACATTCTATAACAGATTGAGGTTTATGATCCTCATTATATTGCATGATATTTGTTGCAACATTATATGCAAAGACATAATCAACCACTATTTCTGATCGATTCATATTAGTTTCAACATCTCTTAAATTTATGGATAGTTCATTATTTCCTTGAGTTTCAAGTTCATTGATTCTTTCATGAATATCAGACTTATTCAAATTTTGAACTTCCATATGAGATTCTTTCATAGTGTCATCTTGACATTTAATCTTTCTTTTTCTACGATTTTGATCCTTAGACCCTAATGGTCTACCACGATTTAGGTGTGTTTTTGACTCATTAGCTATGACACTAGTGGATGGTCCTTTAGGGACATCAATTCGAATTGGGACATTCTCTGCAGGAATATGTGATTTAGTAATCCTTTTCAAATCTGTAAATGCGTCTGACATTTGGTTTGCAATTTTCTGCAGATGAATAATCTTTTGTACTTCTTGTTCGCACGTAGAATAATATGGATCAAGATGAGACAATGATAAATTTTTCCACAAAATTTCTCTTTTTATTTCATTATTCTGTCCCCCTAATTTTGGAAAAACTGTCTCATCAAACCGACAATCTGCAAATCTAGCAGTAAACATGTCTCCAGTCAATGGTTCAAGATAGCAAATAATGGAGGGTGACTCAAACCCAACATATATTCCTAACCTTCTTTGGAGCCTATCTTAGTGCGGTTTGGTGGTGCCACAGGCACATGTACAACACTTCAAAAAATTCTTAGATGAGATATATTAGGTTCTTGACCCATAACCAATTGCAATGGAGAAACCTTATGATAACCTGTCGGTCTGAGACGAATAAGTGTTGCAGCATGCAAAATTGCATTTCCCCACACAGAAGTGGGCAACTTAGTTTTCATAAGCATTGGTCTTGCTATTAATTACAAACGTTTAATTACTGACTCTGCGAGACCATTCTGAGTATGAACATGAGCAACAGAGTGTTCAACTTTTATCCCAATTGCTAAAAAATAATCATTAAATGATTGGGATGAAAACTCAGCAGCATTATCAAAACGAATGGACTTAATCTGATTATCAGGAAAGTGTGCCCTTAACCTTATTATTTGTGCCAATAATTTTGCAAATGCCAAGTTACGAGATGACAATAGGCACACATGAGACCATCTAGAAGAAGCATCTATTAGAACCATAAAATATCTAAATGACCCACTAGGTGGGTGAATAGGTCCACAAATATCCCCATGTATACGTTCCAAGAACGCAGGGGACTCAATCTTAACTTTCATTGGTGATGGTCTCACAATTAACTTGCCTTGATAACAAACAGTACAAGAAAATTCACCATTTAAAAGAACTTTTAGGTCTTTTAGTGGATGTCCATTCGAATTTTCTATAATTCGTCTCATCATTATTGACCCAGGATGTCCTAGACGATCATGCCAAAGTACAAATGTATTGGAATCAGTAAACTTCTTATTCACTATAAAATGTGCCTCAATTGCACTAATTTTTGTCCAATACAAGGCAGAAGATAAGGCAGAGAACTTTTCTATAACACATGTCTGCCCAGAGACATTCTTGGTGACACCAAGATATTCAAGATTTATTTCATCCATTGATTGGATATGATAACCATTTTCACGGATATCTTTAAAACTCAACAAGTTTCTCTTAGATTTTGGAGAAAACATAGCATTATTAATGATGAGTTTAGTTCCTTTGGGCAAAATTACAATGGCTCTTCCGAAACCCTCAATCATATTAGTCCTACAAAAAATTGTAGTAACATTTATTTTACCAATACTTAAATGAGAAAAATATTTCTTATTTTTGAATATCGTATGTGTTGTACCAGAATCAATCAAACAAATATCTTCATATTTCGATAATATGTTCTTAGAATTATCCATATCTTCACATGAAATGACATACACAAAATAAATATATATTATATATTAGTGTTGTCAAAAGGGTACAATATATTCAAAGGAATAAATTAATAATTAAATATTAGAAATTAAGCCTTAATTTATTGTTTCCTCTAAGTCAAAAACGAGTTGTTAGGAAAATAAAATAAAATCATTATTTAGTCCTAGTTAATAACAGGCTACATGTTTTTAACATTAGATCAAATTAAAGACCTAATATAATACAAACACATGATAAATCCTAGTTAATATCAGAATTTATGTTTTTAACATTAGACCAACTTAAAGACCTAATATAATACAAACACGTGATAAAGTTTAGTAATTGACTAACTCTATCATATTAGAATCATATAAATAAATCAATGAAAAATATAATATTATTTTATTAAGAATTAAGGAACAAGCTAATGGACTACTAAACTAATTTAAAATACTGATACTCATGCAAACAACTATCATTACATGAAATTTATTATTAAATACTACAAAAAAAATATCAGTCTTCCATGTTCACAGAACCATCACCAATCAAGTGATCTATTTTTCCTTCTGGATGTGCGAAGAAATCTGCTACATCCAAGTGCGTAATGTCAACTTGATTTTCAGCGATAAAATTTGCCTCAGGATTTTTCTATTTCTTCTTTAGTGATTCTTGATAAAGCTCAACCAAGTGTTTGGGAGTACAACAATCATGTGCATAATGACCTCTTCCACTACATCGAAAACAACCTTCCCTAGTTGCTTCATGTTCTCATCCTTTCTTTTTTCCTTTTTATTTGATGAATGATTAATGCCAGGAATAGAATTACGTTCTTGACCATAATCACGACCACGGCCACGTCCACATCCACGATTAGGACCGCGACCTTTTCCACGCCTAGCATGGTGGGCGTACGCCTCATTCACTTCAGGAAGTGGTTCAGATTCAGTAGGTCGATTCTCATGATTGTTCAATAATAAATCATTATTTTGCTCGGCCACAAGAAGATGAGAAATTAGTTCAGAATACTTTTTGAAACCTTTCTCTCGATATTGTTGCTGCAAGAGCACATTCGAGGCATGGAAAGTGGAGAATGTCTTTTCCATCATATCAATCTCACTAACCGTTTCTCCACATAATTTCAATTGAGAAGTGATTCTGAACATGACAGAATTATACTCATGTATAGACTTAAAGTCTTGTAGCCTTAGATGGATCCAATCATATCGTGCCTTTGGATATATGACCATCTTCAAGTGGTCAAATCTTTCTTTTAGGTTTATCCACAAAACAAGTGGATCCTTAATTGTCAGATATTCGATTTTCAGAATCTCGTCAAGATGATGAAGCAAGAATATCATTGCTCGTGCACAGTTTTGATTTGATGCCTTATTTTCTTCTTTTATGGTGTCTCCAAGATCCATTGCATCAAGGTGGATTTCAGCATCCAACACCCATGAGAGGTAGTTCCTGCTCGAACTTTGAAGGGCAGTTAACTCTAGTTTTGTAAGATTGACCATTAAAATTAAAAACAAAAGAATAAATAATACCTTTATTAATTCTTCAAATCTAATCTTCACTTTTGAGAAATTAGAGTCTCGTGCTTATAACGTGTTATAAAACTATAGAATAAGAAGAAGAAACTAGAGAGAAAAGAAGAGAAGACTTGTTATTTCTCTTGATGAATTAATTTACAATGAAGAGGAACACTCTATTTATAGGAGAAATCTAACTTGGTCCCTAAGTAGGAGGACTCTTTAATCATATCCTAAAAAGGACTCCACATGATAGACATTTACTATAATACAAATACTTTATAACAGTCACTTACTTTTTGAAACAGTTTTGAATTTCTATTTTATTTATTTATTAATTAAAAATTAATATTTTTTAATTAGTTTTTAGAGTTTGAATATAAGTGGGAATGTAATACTCCTAGGAAGTTTAAAAACTGCTTATTTAAATTTTTTGTGTGAATTAAATATAGTATTATTATTAATATTAATATATTATTAATGTAATATTTATTTTTTACCGTGTTTTACAATTTTTCTTTTGTAGGTTTTCAGCTTTTAATTTTATTTTTTAAAACTATTTTTAATTATTATTATTATTATTATTATTATTCTTATTCTTATTATTATTATATTGTTATTTTGACAGTTTAATTTCATTTTTTTACCGTGTTTTCCATTTTTTTTCGAGGTTTGCAGTTTTTAATGTTCTTTTAGTTCATTTTTTTAAAAACTATTTTAAAATATTATTATATTTTTTATTTAACTGATGTCACTAATTTTTAAATAATAAGTAACTACTAACACACATGCATTTTTTTAAATACAATTTTATTATTTTATTTTTTAAAAATTTACAATCATATTTTTATTTTAAAATGATGCTTTTTTTTGTGATGACACGTAGGCGCCATCTCCTCTCCTATTCTATATGTATAGATTTATATTAAATTTAATCCATTAAGTTGTCTGCTTGATTTTCTTCTTCAATTTTCCTTCTTTAATTCATTTTAGCTCCAAACTTCTTTAACTTTATATCAATTTAATCCTACAAATAAAGTACATTATTTAGGGAATAAAAATATTAAATGTGAAACAAATAATGACTAAAATGTATATTTTTGACCTGACATCACTCACTAATCACATGAAGTACCCAATAGATGTCTAGCATGAGTGCGAAACAGGAACTTCGGACCCTACATTCATGAGATAAGGTAGGCATAAGTATGTATTAGTACATGAAATGTGCTAAGTAGAAGACAATATACATGAGCATAGGCATGATAACATAAAAGACTTTAAAGTGTAGGTATGACCACAATGAAACATTTAAAAGCTTTTAGAGAAGATATGACATGAAGATGATAAAACATAGCCAAATATATTAACATAAAGAACACAAGGAAAGATTAAAAAACATAGTCATTTGTGGGATTTTAGTTTAACCAACAATAAGACCATGAAAGCTATATCATGAAATTTGATATATCCCTCATACCGAAAGAAGGGGGATCTTGTTTCAAAGGTAGAATCTGTATATATCACCATTTTCTAAAGTGAATCCTTTAATTAGGTCATTTAAGACACTATGTTGGAGCACACAATTTGGGACTCGAGGTTGCTATTATGAACTATCCCATTTGAGTTCCACTTCAAAGCTCTCTCTATGCTTGGTATAAATCTCAACGAAATAGGTAAAAGTCAATTATCAATTTAACATTCGAAAGTCAATTGCCAATACCATTTCACATTTTTCAAGATCAAAACGTAGAATAGATCCTTAAACATAATTCAAGATGGATGAAAAACTCATTAATCCTTTTGTGAAAAATATCTTTCACAATCATGATCATAATAACATGTGAGAAAACTTTTCAAAATAGCATTTACTTCCCTTTAAAAGCATCATTAAATCATTTATAATAACTTTATAAAAGTATACATATCTTCATAGATTTAGATTCACAACTCATAGTTCATAACCTTCATCATGAGTTCTTGATAAAAAATCATGAATCATGCATGGATCAACATAATTTCAACTAAACATCATGAATTAACATGGAATCATGCATAAGAAGACTTAATCAACAATAATATATCATAATCGAATGAAACACATGACATTGAATTGAAATCCTAACTTGAATCAATTGAGATTGAAGGGAGAATTTGAAAACCTTGGGGACCCATGGAGGAAAGGACTCCATGGATTAATACCCACATAACTTGATCCTTTAAGACAAAAATGATAGAGAATTGAAGACCTCAATGAACCCTAGTTATTCTCCTTCTTTCTTAGACTCGAGAGAATTTGGGGAGTTGTTTAGGAAAGTTTAGGAGAACGGATAGAAAAGGGTAAAGTTGGGCCTTGAAACTATATACTAGAGCTTAGGGTAGAAGTACATAGTTTGACTTAAAACAATTAGGGAAAACACCCAAAAGCCTTTAAAAATAATTGTCGACTCAACCTACGGGACGTAGATTTTTCTACGGTTCGTACTAGTCAATCGTATACTAAGTACTAGGATCATGATTTCACCTATATTTTGATGGAATAGTTCTACAATTTGTAGATCTTTTAGGGTCCGCAGAATTAACTTTGACCCTTAAATTTTTACTAAGGTTGGGACTCACCTGCGAGGCCTATCTAGACTCGTACATAGGATGACATGACCATCATGGTGAACCGTAAAAAGGATTCAAAGATTTGCTTTTTTTAAAAAAAATATTTTCCCTTTTCCTATGGCTGTCATCCACGACATGTAGAAGCTTTTACAGTTCGTAGATGAGACCCCTAAAATCAGACTTCAGTGCTATAGTTTTTTTTCTTCATTTTGCAAATTCAGGTATTACAAAATTGGCCCGAACACCTTTTTATAAATATATAAATAAATAAATAAATAACACAATAATGATTTAGTTTTTTTAATAATAATTTAGAAATCTATTTTATGATTTTGATTTTTATTACTAAGATGATGATTTTCACTTTTAATGATATTATATATATATATATATATATATATATATATATATATATATATATATATATATATATATATATATATATATATATATATATATATACTAAATCAATACCCAATTAATTAAATATGCATCATATCTATGTCTATAATTTTTATATATCTTCTCATATCAATCAAATTTATTCAAAATGTGGGCTGCAAAGTTTAAAAAGTTGAAGACCAATTTGTCCACCCAATAATTGACTGATTGTTTTACTCTTTCTAAATAATTTATGTACTAAAAAAAAAATTATTACGAATAATTATTTAGTGAAGCATATTTTTACCAATTTCTGATGATGAGTTTACACTCTTTTGTTTAAAAGGTTTTTCATGTGATACTCCATGTGAAAAAAAATTCAGCATGACAAATCTAAGTAAATTAGTATTAGATTAAAAGTTAAGTTAAATGTTAAAATTATCTCCATATAAATTGATTTATTTACAATATTGACATCCATCATCTTTTTGTCCACCTTCTTAATTGTGTCTCATCTCTATCATGACATCATTATCCCCGACTTGAAAGAGGAGAATTTAGAGTTTTTAAAAAAACAATTTAAAAAATTAATGTGCCAGTAAATACAATTGTTATATATGTAGGTGGATGAGGATTTAATGGACAAACACGCCTAGAAGCTTTTATGGAAAAATATTTGTTCCAGTCAACATGTAGGTGTGTTTCGCTAATTATTGTGTAATAGTTTAAATATAAATTCACACTATCAACAATTGAGATATAAAATTCAATAAAAGGAACTTGTGTACATGAATAGAAGTCATCAGGTTCTCCAAAATCTTCTATCATATTATAAGTCTATGATAAGATACTCATTTATTACTTCATTCAACTTCAGAAACCTCATGAATTGAAATTCATACAGCATGCACAAGAACAACAGAAATTCAAAGGGAATTAAATAATGTAAGCATAGAATTTCAAAAGGCTTTTTTTTTTTTTTTTTGTGAAAATAGAATTATAGAAGTTATACCATAATATGAAATGAATATGTTATATTTAATGGTTACATTAAATAGAATAATTAATGCTCGTCAAATATAAATTATTTTGATTGATTTACCGTGGGCATGTTGCTATTTATCGTTATTGTTAGTATAACATTTGTATCTTCCTTATACTCTTTGTAAATAATTCTCACTTCTCCTTTGCGTTCTTAAATATTATGTTAATAGCATTGGTTTGCATTTTCAACAATATTATTCAATTAGTTAAAATGTTGACTTCATATCTTCCTTATTTATTTCATTAAAATAGCTTTTTACATTTCACATAATTAGAGTGTGTTTGAAATTGCTGTTTAAAATGATTTTATTTTAATTTTAAAAAAAGAGCTTTTGAAAAATAGCAATCTGTGTTTAACTAATTATTTAAAAAGTATTTTTGATAAGCAAATTATCTTTTGCAGAACATTTTAAAAGGTATTTGTGAGGTCAAATTATGCAAAAGACAAGTTCGATGCAAATTTTAATGCTAAGATTGTTTTATAGAGAGAAATTATTTTTAATATTATTAATAAAATTTTAGTTAAGTTTAGGATTTTCATAAATTAATAAGTGCAGATTAACATAGATTAAAAAAAATTAAATATGAACTTAATAATTTAAGTATACTTGAAAATATCAAGCAAAATAAATTTAAAAATCATTCAACAAATTAAATCACTACATACTAAAATTAACCACAAAAATAAATAAATAAATAAATATATAAAATATATTGGTAAAAATATATTTATTATAAGGATCGTTGGTTTAGAAAAAATAATTTCCTAGTCTTTTTTAAAGAAATAGAAACTTTTAGCTTCTTTTTAACACCAGAATAATTGTTTCTCCTTCTATTTAAAAGTAATTCTACTGATTGGCCAAATATGTTGATTTTTTCAAAGAAAAATTTGCCTCCCAAAAATAATGCCATAATAAAACAAGAGTTGTTTTTTTGGATATGCTATTAGGAGAACAAAAACCTTTATTTTGAAGAAAACAAATATTTTTTTTTAAAAAAACAACAACTTTCAATTGGAAGCAAAAATATTTTGTTATTGTTGTGAAGAAACTAAAAAAATTTACTTCTTAAAAGAAATGTAAAAATAGAAAATTAATTTTATTCAAGACCATAATGTATCTGTCATGTGTACATATTTATCAATGTATCTCTTATACTTCATTGTTTTAAAGGTGAAATTTATATGTTGTAAATTAATTTGTGGAATGCTTTTTTATTTTTTTTTTGATATTTTTAATTATATTTATTTCTTCGTTTTAATATTATATCAAAAATTAATTCATTTTTTCAATTTATAAATCTATGATATTGATTAAAAATTTGAATATGTACACTTTTATGTGATATAAATAAGAATTTAATAAAATCTTTATAATATTATATGAATCAAACGTTCTCTTTTAACATCTTTCATGTGCAATGTATATGATCCTGAAGTACATATTAATGTATAATACATTGGTCATTAAGTATAGTAACTTGTGCATTTATGTCATAATAATTTTTTGTTTTCGCTTGTATAAATATTTTTTGTCGTCTGTTCTCACTTTAATTCGATATTTACACATTCATTCAACAAAAAATCTATATATATATATATATCTTATTGAGATAATCATGGCATCAAAGAGTTCTCACATGAACAAAAGAATTTGAAAGGAAGTTCATATAATATAAGTGTTATGAAGAGATTGCGTTCTCCAAAATGCAAAAAAAATAAAAAAAATTGTGTAAGAAAGCAATAAGATTTTCTATTATGTGTGGAATTGAGATAGCTATTATTGCAATTAGGTATACTATTCACATATTGTAAACCAGATGTTGAATCTATTATCCAACAATTTGTTGAGGCGAAATCATCAAATAGGTGCTCTTCAAAGGGTGATAATGTTAGAAATAAATTCTTTTTTGTTTTGTCCTAGTCTTTAGGGAGTAAATTAAATCGTGGGTGTTATCTAGTTTAGGATAAAATCTTGTGAGTTAGTTCCTTGATTTTAGCTTAACTTTGGTATGTTTTTTCTTATAAAACAAAGGCTGCATCGCAACAATTAATGACATCAAATCAATAAAAATTCCTTTGCTTGTTCAGCCTCTTTATCTTCTCTGTCAACTTCTACTTCCAGATTTTTTTGTTTTGTTTTCTATCAGTGGTATCAGAGCGAGAAAGATCTTGACATGAAAAAAAGATAAAAAATAATCAAAATTGCAGCAACTAAAACTCTCTTCTTCTTTTAGTGTAACTCATGGCATCTTAAAATAATTTTGTGTAAGCAGCTATTCCACACTTTGATGGTCATTGGCGCTCCGGCGAAGGTGAAACTTTATCGAATGCTTAAAAGGCATAGTTCGAAGCAAGAAAACTGAAAGATTTGAAAACGAAGAATTATTTCTTTCAGGCTATGGATCGTTCAATCCTAGAAACTATTCTTTGCAAAGGAACTTCTAAGAATATTTGATATTCTATGAAGAAAAAATATCTAGGCTCTGCTAGAGTGAAACGTGCACAACTTCAAGCCTTGAGAAGGGATTTTGAGACTTTGCAGATGAACGAAGGAGAGCCCGTAATGAGTTACTACGCGAGAACAATGGAGATCAGCAACAAAATGCGATTCCATGGCGAAGAGATGAAAGACGTCAAAATTGTTGAGAAGATATTGCGCTCTTTGACACTGAAGTATGATTATGTCGTTTTCTCCATTGAGGAGTCAAAAGACATCGATACTTTTCCTCTTGACGAATTGCAAAGTTCCCTGTTGGTGCATGAGCAGAAAATAAACCGCAACTTTGAAGGCTTCTACTTATATTTCTTCGAATCCTTGAGGAAGGGGTAGAGGTAGAGCAAGAAGAAGAGGAAGAGGGAGAGGAGATCGAGGAAATAGAGATGGAGGCAACGAAGATGGCAACAGGAACTTTAGAGCCAACGATGACCACAAAAAAGGCAGAGGACGGGATTTCGATAAATTCGAGGTGGAATGTTATCGTTGTCATAAATTTGGTCATTATCATTCTGAATGTTATACTAGGCTGCCTAATAAACAAGAAGAAAAATCAAATTTTGCCAAGAACAAGGAACGAGAAACCTTGTTAATGGCAGTTCATGCGGAAAGCGAGACTGAGGAGCAAGTTGTTTGGTACGTGGATACCGACTGCAGTAACCACATGAATGGAAGTAAGTCTTCTTTTTCTTATTTGAATGAAAGCTTCCCGTCGATAGTTAGTTTTGGTGATCTCACAACAGTGAATGTGATGGGAAAGGGTAATATATCAATTTTAGAACAAAGAAGGGGTGTGTGGAAATCATATCTAATGTATTCTATGTTCTTGTTTGAAAAGCAATCTGTTGAGTGCTGGTCAACTGTCAGAAAAAGGATATGCCATCACTTTACAAAATGATTCATGTGAAATTTCTGATCCTACTAAAGGTGTTATTGCTATTGTGAAGATGAGTTGAAACATGTTTTTCCCTTTGAAGATTGAAAATGTTCAATCTTCTTTATGACGGAAGTGAAAAACGCTTCATGGTGTGGCAAAGATCCTTCAAAGGAAGAGTATGGTGACTGGGCTTCCCCAAATCATTGTCCCCTCCCAAGTTTGTTGGCAAACAACATCGTTCTCAGTTTTCCAAAAGTAAGTCATGGAGAGCCAAGGAGGTGTTGGAGCTGGTACACTCGGATATTTGTGGACCAATAAATCTGATTTCTAATGGAGATAAAAAAGTATTTTATTACCTTTATTGACGATTATTTCAGGAAAGACTTGGGTGTATATTCTGCAAGAAAAGTCAGAGGCTTTTAATGTATTTAAAAGCTTCAAAGAATGTGTGGAGAATCAGACCGGAAGGACCATTATGAACCTTTGGACAGATTGTGGAGGAGAATATTGCTCTAAGGCCTTTGTTGAATTTTGTGAGACTTGTGTCATTCGAAAAGAGCTCACAACAACATATACACCGCAACAAAACGGTGTGGCGGAGAGGAAAAATAGAACAATTCTCAACATGGTTCGTAATTTGATGGCTCGAGGAAGAGTCCCAAAGGAATTTTGGCCAAAAGCAGTGAATTGGAGCATCCACATTTTAAACAGAAGTCCCACTTTTGCTCTTCGAGATGTGACACCTGAGGAAGCTTGGAGTGGAAGGAAACCGGTTGTAGACCACTTCAAAATATTTGGGTGCATTGCTTATCTACATGTACCAGAAGAAAAAAGTAAAAAACTTGATGATAGAGGTGAGAAATGTGTTTTTCTTGGTGTTAGCGAGGCATCGAAGGCGTACAAGTTTTTCAATCCAATGACAAAGAAGGTTGTGACAAGCAGAGATGTTGTTTTTGTAGAAAATATCCATATTTAGCAAAATAATTATAGGAACAAAATAGACTAATTATGTTAGTAATATATTCGGTACAATTATTTTCCTTATCTGGTTCCGTATTTCTTTCCATCTTACCTGTATAAATGTAATAGTTATTTCACAAGAGCAATATACAGAAAATTAACCAAAAAACTATTCTCTTTATTTTACGTATTTTAACATGGTATTAGAGCCATAAGGTCGATCTTCGATGATTTTTCGTACTCATCATCTACCGGGATCTACCGAAATGGAAGACCCATCGGAAAACCCACCGGAAAATCCAAACTAGCTTATTTCTATGGAACATATGCAGCAACTGTTTCAAATGTTCCAAACACTCAACAAAAATTCAACCAACATCGAACCAGGGACTTCACAAATAGTGCGAGTCGCGGAAAAATTGAACTTCACCAACTACACCAAATGGTGTAAACTGATGCAGATAGCAATTGGTGGCCGGGGAAGACTCAATCACATCATCGTCAACCCCATTTCACCAGATGATCCAGAATACCAGCAATGGGCTCAAAAAGATTCGATGGTCATTTCATGGATCATCGAGAATATTGACGGAGACCTCGTGAATCAATTCTTGGACTACAAAACTGCCCGAGATTTATGGAAAGGCATCGAAACTCTACTCAGTAGCGGCAGAGATGAATTGCAGATCTATGATCTGAACACAAAGGCAACCTCTATGAAACAAGGGATAGACACGATAGAGGTGTATTTCAGCAAATTGAATACACTCTGGAAAGAAATCGATAGACGAATGCCGAACCCAATGAAATGCGCAGAAGACATCACACTTTTCAACTCATTTATACAACGACAAAGGCTGTACCAGTTTCTGGCTGGTGTAAATGATTCACTTGACAAAGAAAAGCGAGACATCCTAAATTTAGATCCCCTTCCAACCATTGATGCCGCATATGCCACCATCAGACGAGAAATTGTTCGTCGTTGCATAATGACCGGCAACTCATCATTGGAACGAGGTCCCTCAGAGATCGAAAGTGGTCTTGTCACTCAATGCCAGTCAGGTTCTTCATTTAGCCGGTCAGATTCATCATTCCGGCGAGAGGACAAAACTCACCTCAAATGTAGCCACTGCGGAGGAACCAAACACACCAAGGAAGGATACTTTAAGCTCATCGGCTACCCAGAATGGTGGGAAGACCTGAGACAGCGTAAAGCCAACACCAAGGTAACAAAGACCGGCGGTAAGGCTAACGCCGCCATCGGAGAAGGAGAACCGACCAGCGAGGCTTCGTCAACCACTGTCACCAACAGGCGAACAGGTACCGGCGAGGCTTCATCGACCAGCGTTACCGACAGGCGAACAGGTACGAGTGGCAAAGATGGGTTCACCAAAATTTCCGGTGAACCATGGATGGAGACAGAGGAAGCGACGGGAAGAAGAAGAGAGAAAATTCTAGAGGATCCGTCCTCTAGAAATGAAAGTGAGGGAAAACAAGAGGCCCTAAAAAAACAGACCCTTTACCCTCGTTAATCAAAAGCCCAAAAAATCAGAAGCCCAATTATACAAAAAACCCAAGGAAAAACAAAGTGTGGGTCTCATGTGCAATAAGTCCAATTGGATTTTTGACTGTGGGGCCACGGACACTATGTCATACGACCCATCCGATTTTCTCTCCTCCACATCAACTACCCGTACTAAGATTCAAACTGCAAATGGGGAGTTTATTCCAATTACTCAAGCCGGAGATGTGGATATTACATCGGAAATCCATTTAAAAAATTGTCTTTTAATTCCAAGTCTTACCCACAAACTTTTATCTGTTAGTCAATTAACCAAGGAACTAAACTGTACAATTCTAATGACTTCCTCTGATTGTATTGTACAGGATGCTCAGACGGGGCGGATCATTGGTCGTGGTATTGAACGAGGAGGTCTATACTATGTGAACGAGGTGACTCTACAGGGTAACACTTTGCTTGCTCAAGGGTCGCCGGAATATCAGATCTGGATGTGGCACCGACGACTAGGTCATCCGTCTTTAAGTTATCTTAAACGATTATTTCCCTCTTTTAAGGACATTGATTTTGTTTTGGATTGTGAAGCATGTGTACTTGCAAAAAGTCATAAACACTCTTATTCTCCCAGTTCAACTCATGTTTGTAAGCCATTTACCTTAATTCATTCTGATGTCTGGGGTCCTGCACCTGAATTTGCCTTTTATAAATATTCCTATTTTGTTTTGTTTGTGGATGATTGCACCCGTATGAGTTGGGTTTATTTTCCAAAAAATAAATCTAAAGTATATGATGTGTTTATAAATTTCTACAACATGATCTGTACACAATTTGCTGCCCAACCTCAAATTCTTCGATCTGATAACGGAGGAGAATACATAAACTTAGATATGAAACAATTTATTTCTGATCATGGCCTCATTCACCAGACTACCTGTCCGGATACTCCTCCACAAAACGGGATAGCTGAACGAAAAAACCGAACCCTTCTTGAGATTACTAGAGCCATTATGTTAGAATCCCATGTCCCTGTCCATTTTTGGCCAGAAGCCATTGCCACAACCACATATCTAACAAACCGACTACCTACCAAACCTCTTGCATACCAAACTCCTCTTGACACTCTTTCCTCCCATGTGTCCATCCCTTCCTATCATTCTCTACCTCCACGGGTGTTCGGATGTGTTGTCTATGTTCATCTCCCAAAAAGAATCAGAAATAAACTTGAACCACGAGCCATCAAATGTGTTTTTATTGGGTATGGAGTCACTCAAAAAGGGTACCGATGCTATGATCCCATTCAAAACAAAATCTACACCAGTCTTGACTGCGAGTTCTTTGAACACTCCTATTACTATACCTAGCCTGGTCCTCAGGGGGAGACTACGAATGATGACCTTAGCTGGTTAATATATCCAGAAATGATGGACCTTGATCCTCCAACGCAAGTAAGCAATACCGCCGACGTCAACTCTGAAACATCTGTATCAGCTCCTTCTCATCAATCCACTCCAATGACAACCACTGAGCACCCTGAGTCAACATCAGTTGAGGTAAATTCTGAATCATGTACTGTTCCTACTGACTCTGTGTCTAGTGATAATTGTCAAAACAGATATGAGCTTCCTCACAGAAGCACGAGAGGTGTTCCTCCCAAAAGGTATGACCCGGAATATGAAGATCAACGGTCCAGATACCCCATAGAAAGAATCAGCAATGAAAACTTGTCCAACACAGTTGTTGCCTTCACTACCTCCCTATACTCAACAAACATTCCCAGAATTGTGGAAGAAGCTTTTGAAGATGAGAAGTGGAGACAAGCCATGGAAAATGAATATGTTGCCTTGGAAAAGAATCACACATGGGAAAAATGTATTCTACCCAAAGGGAAGAAGAAGGTGGGATGTAGATGGGTATTCTCCATTAAGCACCGGGCAGATGGAACCATTGAAAGGTACAAGGCAAGATTGGTGGCCAAGGGTTACACTCAGACTTTTGGGATCGACTATTCAGAGACCTTTTCCCCAGTAGCCAAGATAGACACAATACGAGTATTGTTCTCTGTAGCAGCAAACAAAGATTGGCCCTTGTATCAGTTCGATGTTAAAAATGCCTTCCTCCATGGAAGCATTGAAGAAGAAGTCTATATGGAACCCCCTCCAGGATATTCTCATGACTTTAAAGATGGAGAAGGATGTAAGTTGAAGAAAGCCCTGTATGGTTTAAAGCAGTCTCCAAGAGCTTGGTTTGGAAGGTTCACTAAGGCTATGAAGAAATTTGGGTACAGACAGAGTAATTCTGATCATACTTTATTCATAAAAAGGGCAAATCAGAAAATCACCTGTCTAATTATATATGTAGATGATATGATCATCACCGGAGATGATGAGGAAGAAATTGTTACCTTAAAGGGGAAGTTGTTTCAGGAATTTGAGATGAAAGATCTAGGAAACTTAAAGTACTTTCTTGGTATAGAAGTCTTAAGATCCATGCAAGGGATCTTTATTCACCAACGAAAGTATATTCTCGATCTTTTAACTGAAACTGGAATGTTAGGTAGTAAACCGGCTGACACTCCAATTGTAGCAAATCATGGCCTTCAGGTCATAGAAGGGGCAAAGGCGACTGACAAAGAGCAATATCAGAAGATTGTAGGGAAACTCATCCATCTAGCCCACACAAGACCAGATATTGCATATGTAGTAGGGATAGTGAGTAGATTCATGCATCTACCTCAAATACATCACATGACAGCAGTAATGAGGATTCTGAGGTATCTAAAGGGTACAAGCAGCACCGAGATCTACTTCGGAAAAAATGATAACCTCGATATAATTTCCTACACCGATGCAGATTGGGCCGGAGACCGAGATGAAAGGAAATCCACTTCTGGATACTTCACCTTGGTAGGAGGGAATCTTGTCACTTGGAGAAGCAAGAAGCAAAAGGTTGTAGCCCTGTCAAGTGCGGAAGCTGAGTTCAGAGGAATTGTGAAAGGAATAACTGAAATCCTATGGATTAGGAAACTGCTAAATGAACTCGGTTTTCCTCAGAAAATAGCTTGCAAGTTATTTTGCGACAACAAAGCAGCAATAAGTATTTCTGGAAATCCTGTCCAACATGACAGAACAAAACATGTTGAGGTTGATCGACACTTCATCAAAGACAAGTTAGAAGACAAAGTTATCAAACTTCCATTTGTTCGATCAAAAGATCAACTGGCAGACATCCTAACCAAGGCTGTTAGTACTGAAGCTTTCAGCAATGTCTTGCGCAAGTTGAGCATTGGAAATCCGAGTGCACAACTTGAGGGGGAGTGTAGAAAATATCCATATTTAGCAAAATAATTATAGGAACAAAATAGACTAATTATGTTAGTAATATATTCAGTACAACCATTTTCCTTATCTGGTTCCGTATTTCTTTCCATCTTACCTGTATAAATGTAATAGTTATTTCACAAGAGCAATATACAGAAAATTAACCAAAAAAATATTCTCTTTATTTTACGTATTTTAACAGTTTTTTATGAAGAGAGCAGTTGTTATTGGAATATGAAGCAGTCGACTCCAATATTAATTGATAATGAAGTCGAAAAAGCAGTTGCAATGCCCAAAATTTCTGAAGTTTCTATTCCAGCAACTGCTGAAATTTTATCCTCAACTTTAGAAGAAAATGATGCAGCGGACAAGTCTCTTCGTCGAGCTTGTAGAAGGCCGGCGTGGATGATGGATTATGAGGTAACAAGAATGGATATTAATGAAAATTTTTCTCACTTTGCACTGTTTGCAGAATGTGATCCAAACATCTTTTGAGAATGCTGTCAAAGAGGAGAAATGGAGGAAAGCCATGGATGATGAGATTAATGCTATTGAAAGAAATGACACCTGGGAGTTAATAGATCTTCCAAAGGGACACAAAATCATTGGTGTCAAATGGGTCTATAAGACAAAACTGAAAGAAAATGGTGAAATTGACAAGCATAAGGCGCGATTGGTGGCTAAGGGATACAACCAGGAGAATGGTGTGGACTACACTAAAGTTTTTTCTCCAGTAGGAAGGCATGACACCATCAAAATAATAATTTCTTTTGCGGCCAAAATTCGTGGTCTATCTTCCAGTTGGATGTCAAATCAGCTTTTCTACATGGATATTTGGAGGAAGAGGTATTTATCGAACAACCTTCTGGCTATATTAAAACTGGAAATGAGCATAAGGTGTACAAGTTGAAAAGGCTCTTTATGAATTAAGACAAGCTCCACGAGCTTGGTATAGTCGCATTGAGTCCTATTTTTCAAAAGTTGGTTTCCTGAAATGTCCATATGAATACTCTCTTTTTGTTAAAATTAGAGAATCTGGGCAAATGCTCATTGTGTGTTTATACGTTGATGATCTTATATTCACTGGAAATGATAGTGCTATATTTTCTTAATTCAAGAGGTCTATGATGAATGAATTCGAGATGTCTGATCTTGGTAAGATGCATTATTTTCTTGGTTTGGAAGTAGTGCAATCTTTATGAGGGAATATTTTTTTCCCAAAAGAAATATGTGCGGGAGATTTTAGAACGATTTACTATGAATAATTGCAATCCCGCTAATACTCCGGTTGAGTTTGGTCTGAAGCTAAAAAAAGATGAAAGAGGGAACATGGTAGACAATACACTTTATAGGAAAATTGTGGGCAGTTTGATGTATCTAACCGCCACTAGGCCCGACATCATGTATGTTGTAAGTCTCATAAGCAGATATATGGAGAGCACGATTGAAATTCACCTGCTAGCTGCCAAGAGAATCCTTCTCTACTTACAAGGAACTAAGGATTTTGGTTGTTTTACAAAAAGGGCGAGAAATCGGGTTTGCTTGATTTTGCTGATATTGATTATGCAGGTGATCAAGACGGTAGGGAGAGCATTTCAGGAAGCAAATTTTTTTTACTTTATCGACTATTGAAGCGGAATTTGTTGCTGCTACATCTTGTACTTGTCAAGATGTTTGGTTGAAAAGAATCATTGAAGAACTACAGTTCAAACAAAAAAAATTGTAATTTTCTGCGACAACAATTCTGCCGTCAAGCTAACGAAAAATCCTGTGTTACATGAAAGAAGCAAGCACATTGATGTGAAGTTTTATTTTTGTTATGAGATCTCAACGATGAAGGAACAAAATAGAGTTGAAATATTGTTGAAGTGAAGATCAACTGGCGGATAATTTTACGAAACCTCTCAAGTTGCTTTCTTTCCAAAATCTGAGAAGGTCATTAGGACTTTGCACCATGGAAGAACTCAAGAGAATGAAGATAACCTGAAGCTTAAAAGCTTTCAGTTTAAGGGAGGGTGTTAGAAATAAATTATGTTTTTTTTGTCATAGTCTTTAGGGAGTAATTTAAATCGTGGGTGTCATCTAGTTTAGGAGAAAATCTTGTGAGATAGTTCCTTGATTTTAGATTAACTTTGTTATGTTTTTGCTTATAAAACAAAGACTGTATAACAACAATTAGTGACATCAAATTAATAAAAATTCCTTTGCTTGTTCAGCCTCTTTCTCTTCTCTGTCAACTTCTACTTCCAGATTTTTTTAATCAGATAATTGAAAGAATTCACGATCACAAAAACATGAGGTGTCAAATAGATAGTCTCTTCTCATGTTTTTGTGATCACATTTTTTTTAATTGACATTCTACAACTTGAGGAACAGTCAATTGATTGTTTCGCTTCAAAAATTGATGGACTATCAATCTAACCTCTTATTTATGAAATAAAAATGGTTCACCTATAATTGAAGAAATAAAAACAATTTCAGTTCCACTCAAAATAAAAATTTTGTTGCTGACTTACATAAGGTATTCTCAGGGAACGTGGTCTACTCAAAACACTTATATTTTTTGAATTTTTTTTCACTTCGTCTTTTGCGTTTAAGAGCTCTTTTTTCCCATTATTATCACAATTAAACATGTACTACATAAATTCTTATTGAATGATGTTTGAATTCAGAGTCTTCTCAAAAGTTTGGGTGCATAAACTCAAACTTCACAGAAAAATCCTTTTTTTGGTTGACATGTATAAATTAAACAACTATAAAATACTCAATGAAATTCTACAAATGAGGTCCAGAGATGATAGGATGTACGCAAACCTTATGGATTAAACATGTAAACATGTAAACATGTATATATATATATATATATATGTATATATATATATATGCATATGTGTGTGTGTATATATATATATATATATACATATATATGTATATATATACATATGTATATACATACATATGAATGTATATATATACATATAGATTTCTGGGCCCAAAATTTTGTCGCAGACTTAAGAGATTTTATAATCTAGATGACCCGTGTGAATCTCAAAGTAGCGAACATATAGAGAAGAACAAATATGCATATTTATATAAGAGAAAAACAAAATTGAGACATGAGTGCACAAACTACTATGTCTATGGGAAAGGTCAAAGAGACTCACATACGAGCTCTCAAGTAGTATCGACAGGAGAGTTGTAGGTGTTGGTTGATTGCTTCTCCCTATTGCATTTTAGATTTTGATCCATAAATCTTGAAAAATATTTTTGAAAGATAGAATTAAAAGCTTAAATATAGTCTTCGCAATAGAAGACATGTATAGAGAATTAGAGAATGCAATTGAGGGATGAAAAATAATGGAACTAGAGAAGGACTTTTATAGTTGGTGTTTAATGTTTTAATTTACATAAGATTTGATAAGAAGTCAAAATTAACCAAATCTACCAATCTTAAGAACCTACAAAAAAAATTAATAATCATAGCAAGAAAATCATTTTTATAAAATAGGCAAGTATATTTGTCATGCCCCGAGCCTACACCCTGGGCGAGACCGGCACTCGAAGACCATTGCTGACCCTCAAGCAAACCCTTGGCCTGTCTACTTAAATCAGCGGAAGACAAAACTTAACTTAAACACGAATAAAACACATTTAAAGGAAAATACTTCAAACCATAACTTTGGACAAAATGATACTTGAGTTTTAATAACTGAAAACAACTCCAAACTGAAATACTATAGTCTACTAAGCCTCTAAACTGTCTAGAGAGGGATGTTGGGACATACCCCACAACATCCTTAAAGCTAAGCTAATATAGAGATAAAAAAGGATATCTTCCGGAATGCAAGGAGTCTCACCACAAAATCTGAAGCTCAATCTGGATCAACGAAGCGCTACGTGCTGATCCTGGGTACCTGCGTCTGCATCATAAAACGATGCAGGCCAACTCAATTCGTTAAATAAATATAATAACAAACACAACTTTACTTATATATAAAAGTAATATAACTTTAGTAGCAGATTTTCTAACCGACAATCATCACTATGAGCCTAAGTGATGATACAATGTCTTACCTCAGGTTGCAAGATGACCATCCTACACCTTGTCATTGGTATAGGACCATACTCAACTTAGTGGATCCACTAGCTCTACGTACGTGATCATCTAAAAAGTATGACTCATCAATTCCCATGTTGGCTACATGGTTTACATGGAGACTTGACTTAATATGAACTCTCCTCCCCACATTAGTGCTCAATACTACTCCCAAAATGTACTTTAGCTCATTCTTTAATTGAAACTTTCTTCTCTTTGGGTTGAGATAATTTGCTGAACCCTTTAGCTTTAAGAAGATCCTCTTGGAATCAATATTCCCCTTTTTGTTCAAAACTCTCTTGGAACTTCTAGTTCCCCTTTTTTTACTCAAATGTGAAGCATTTGTAAACCTCTAGGGAATACTTAGTTCCCTTATATATCTTTTTGAGAAACGAACTCAACTCTTGCTATTTATTTAACTTGAAACTTGACTCTTAGGGAATAGTTAGTTCCCTTATAGCTTTTCAGAAATGAACTCAACTCTTGATCTTTACTTAACTTGGACTTTAAGTCTAAAACAAAGTAAAAATATTTGTGAAAGACTTTAGAAAACTTATAACTTTACTTCGACTGACTTCTAACTTCTAGACCTGACTCTTAACTTCTTTGACTTTGATCTTAACTTAATTGAATTGTGGATTCAAGAATCATGATCTCATGTTTTTTAGATGTACCTTAGAGTGTCGGAAACAACTAGGAATGAAGGGTACATCACTTAAGAACTAGTACGAAATGATAGGAAAAGAATGGGGTCTCCAGGGAGGTCGTGGAGTTCTGAGAGGCGCGGAGCGCCAGAGCTTGACGGATAGAGGCTATCCTCAGGAGCTTTGAGAGGCGCGCCGGTCTAGAGCATGACGTACAAACTGTGTCATCGGGCGCTTTGGAGGCGCGACGCCCCAACATTTTTCCAACGGGTTTTTCGACTTTCTTCTTCGTTTTTCATCTCTAAATCTTTCCAAAATTCCATGGATTCCGCCCCAAACACTTTGGATCCCTAATTAACTTATTACCCAATGATTTAGAGCCGAAAACAGTCCGAGAACTTGGATTACAACTAACAACAATCAAAAACAATTCAATCATCAAGAACTTCAAACGCTTCATCAAAAGTTTTAAGATTTCTTTTCAATTAACTCTAATTGCTGTAATGAATCAATTTGGAGGGTGGGTGAAAGAACCCATCACCGAATGATCTCACGTGCCTTGTTAGGGATCACCCCCGACGAAATTCACGAAGCTAAAACTTAGCGTTGTTGCGTCTTCTTTCAAAGCCCAAGTCTGTTTTTCTAAGTGCGTAAACTGAATGAGATCAGTTTTGACCCCAATATATTACCCCAAAACGAAATTAACTAATGACCTTAGGAAAAGACCAAATCACCCGTAACAAATTCGGATTTGGTACTTTTCCTGCACAACAACCCATCTTCCGAAGGTCATATCTCACTCATACGACCTCAAAAATCCGTAAACTTGGCGTCGTTGGAAAGATATTTCAACGAGATTTCCATCCATATAAATAAATCACCCAAACTCTTCTTGAGCTGGAAGTTATGATCGTTTGAAATTGTCAAAAACTCACTTTTGAAATCTAGAAATTTTCCAGATTTCCTTATTTATTTTCAAATTTGATTCTTCTTGTTTTTCTTAGCTTAAACTTAGTTTATCTAGAATACGAGATTTTACAATACTTTCATTATTAAGTCTACTTTTGTGTGGACAACAATCAAAAAATACCTTTTTCTTGTCTCTACACACATTAATATGTCAACGACTCAATTTCATACCATATAGTCAATAATATTAATATTGATAGTTTAGATAATTTTGACTCACATTTTAGTTGTAATTTTTTTAATTTATTGGTTCGACTTGATTGAATTATATTATTTCTTACTTTTTGGAAAATGATTGAGCATAATTGTTCTTTTATCTATTGTAATTAAATATAAGTTATCACACATAACTCTTTAAATGTAATGATTAGTGCCTCAAATTAAGTTAAAAGCTACTTAATGAGTGTTCTAATAAGTTACTGTTATTAGATAATTTAAAACATTTACTCGACACTCAAAAAAGACAAAAATATGACCCCAAAGTGGGGATCATTTAAATAGAAATTATAGTTCTAATAGAGATGAAACTAGAAACCATGACCAAAAGAACCTGAAAAGGTCTTAATTCAGCGGCAAATACTAGAATTTTTAGTTCTAGTTTGCCATCAATTAGGATTTTATCAATTCTAGGTTATTATTTTAAGATTTTATTCGGTTGGCAACCACCTTTTTTCTCCTATGTATAAAAATAGGAGTGTTTTCATTATTAAGGACACATTACATTGAGACTATTGATAATAATATTGAGAACTTAAATTCTCAACCTTTATTAGTTTCATAGTATTAGATAATTTTTCTTATGATATCTTTGATTCATACTAGTTTTTGTTTAAATTACTCATTAAGTAGTCAAGATCTAAATATATCGTTTCGATACTTACTTTCTCAAGTAAAGACATTAGAGGTTTATTCATAATCTATTTATTACTTCGATCTTTCAAATCTTTAGAACATCGGGTTCTTGAAAATACTTGAATTGTTCTTCAAAATAGTTCCATTACTTTATTTCTCGATTTTAGATTCTTTTCAATTTTGATTCGACGCTTTTGAATCTTCAATTCAAAATTTGAAATCTCTTTAACCACACATTTATCATCATATAATTCAATCAAGATAAAACAATGATTAGGTTATAGCAAAAAAAATTAAATTAGTTTAAATAATTTTGACAATCAAAACTAATATTTTAGATGCAAGGTAAGAAATTGAGACAATAACATATTATTCTTACATACACAAGAAAATGATTTTAAGGTATTTGTAAATGAGCTACTTGATCGTTTTGAGCACTAGAGCTTTTTATTTCATAAAATTCTTTTCGATAGAGTTTAAATAATTTTCTTGAACTACTCTTAACTATAATTATAAAATTAATGGGTAAGTTTTAATTATTTATTTAATTGGTGGTAATTGAGCCTTCGTTCATAATTTATTTAGTATCCTATGTCACTTGGCTCGTATGTAAACCTACATTGAATTAAAAGAAGTTTTTATTATTTTATTTGTGAAAACACGAAAGTGTTGGCAGCTCAAATATACAGACCAAGAGAAGTCTCTGCAAGGTATGAGCCTCTCAGGTATAGATAAATCCTTAACCGTATAGCTTAACACTTGTATACGTAAATATTGATTTGATAACGTAAATTGTTGATAGCATATTGGTCTGTAGTTTGAGCAGAAGTTATACCAATGAATTGCATTAAAAATTGGGAAAAGGATTTCATTCTAATGTTGGGCGAGAAGTTAAATTATTCTATTAAATATGTTAGATAAGAATTGAAGGTTGAAACATACAAATTGGTTTTGGATTCTGGGGAGATATTAATTATCGTGTTATAACAATTGGTTTGTATTGATTTAAATAGTCAAAAACAGTAAGAGTAGTAGTCTACTATTGTGCCGTAGTATGCCACTCACTTAGTCATAATTTATTATTTCATTTAGTTACTATATTATAAATTAAGTTTTGACATATTAAAATAGGTAACTAAATATTAGTGTATTATGTTAATTGAATATCATTAAAGTTATGCTAATTGAAGGAGTTAAGACTTATGTTTGAACTTTAGGAAGTTGACTATAAAATTAGGTGAGTTTTTGGGTCTAAAATAGACATATAATAATATGAGTGTTTTTAGACTCGTTAACTTACAAATTATGCATATATAATTGATAGATTGGAAAGGTTTGGAGACATTGAGGAAAGGAGAAGTATTGGAGAAGTCACTACAAAAGGAACCTCAATTACAAATTAAAAATTCGTTGGTAAATTGATCAAATCAGTTGACAAATTGAGTTACCAAGCAAATGTCAACTTATATTAATCCATTGCTAAAAATCTCGTCGGTAAATATTACCAACTGATTTTAATTTGTTGGTAAGCTTACCAACCAAAAATCAGTTGGTAAGCACCCAAAGATGTTACAAAATTTGAAATATGGCCCTGAGATTTTCGTTGGTAAGTTTACCAACTAATTTTTTGTTAGTGTATCGTTAATACCTTTACTAACGAATTGAAAAGGAGTAAATAATTTTTTTTCTTCATTTTTCGATTCATACATTAGTAGTTGGTTGGTAATTTTAGTAACAAAAATATGTGTTGGTAATTTGCCAAAAAATTTTAAATGCTTTTTTTTTTTTGGTTTTCCATCCGGTTTTCGGTACCTACATTGGAGCCCAACTAAATCTGGATTCTCGCCGAAAAGTCCCACGTTGGGTGGTAACACCCTTCCCCTCCTAACAAAGATAATTATGTACCCAACAGAAATCGAACCTGAGACCTCTTGGTTAAGGAAGTAGGAGTACTTACCACTACACAACAACCCTTGTTTGTAATAAATTTTAAATACGTTAATATGATTATTTATTTTTCTAATAGATTTACTAATTGATTGTTAGTTTATATGTAATATGTCATTCAAGTTCAATGTTAGGGTAGTAATTGATTGACGATATGTTCAAAAAATTATTGACTGAATGATTATTCAACAATGAAATATTTATTAATTTATTGCATTTAAAAATATAAGAACAAAAATAAAAATCCCAAAACATTAATCAATTTTATAAATCATAATGAAACAATGAAAAATCTGTGATAACAAGTTAAATTAATCTCAATATGACACAAATCATTGTATATAAAAAAAATAATTTGAGCACGTTTACAAAAAATATTGACCAAATCTAAATTTTGGTCAAAACTTAAAAGTTAAAATGCCTGACAACACAAACTGAAAACGGAAGCCTCAAAACCTGAAACAACCATCTTTTTATATATAAAAATGATCTTTCGAAGCTTATCGAGCTGACAAAATTTTCATCAAAGCATGTTTACAAAAAAATATTAGGCAAAATTAAATTTTTGCCAAAAGTTAAATCGCCTAACAGTACAAACTGAATTTGAAAACCTCAAAATCCATACCAGTCATCCTATATAGAGAAAATGACCTTCCATAGCTAATCGTGCTGACGAAATTCAAATTTGAGCATGTTTCCCAAACAAATTGACCTAATTAAAATTACCAAAAGTTCAAAGTCAAAACACTTAACGACACAAACTGAAAATAAAAGTCTCAAATCCCGAACCAACCATCCTATGAGATCACAACTGAGCTTATATGGATAACTGTAGTGACAGAATTTCAATTCGAGAACGATTACCAAAAATATTGACTAAAGTGAAATTTTGGCAAAAACTTAAAAGCTAAAATGCCTAACGGTATAAACTAAAAATGGAAGCCTCAATGCCCGAACCCTCTATCTTATTACATCAAAAATGACTTTTGCATCTAACTGCACTGACGAAATTTTTATCTGGGCACGTTATCAAATATACTGATCAAAGTTAAATTTTTGCCAAAATTTATATGTTAAAACAACTAACGGCACACAGTAAAAATAAAAATCTCAAAACTCAAACCAACCATTCTACTAGATAAAATAAATGACCTTTGGAGTTAATTGCGGTAACGAAATTCTCATCTGAGCACGTTCACAAAAATATTGATCAAAGTCAAATTTTGGCCTAAAGATAAAATTTAAAACACCTAATATCACAAGCAAAAAATGAAAGCCTCAAAACATGAATCAGCCTTCCCGTTTAGATAAAAAAACGACCTTTCGAAGCTAATGAAACTGACAGAGTTCTAATATGTGCTCGTTTACAAAAAAATATTGAGTAAAGTCAAGTTTTGATTAAAATTTAAAAGTTAAAACACCTAATGACACAAACTAAATATGAAAGTCTCAACACTATACACTAATTTACCAAAAAATTTAACTTCAATTGGTAAATTTACCAATTATTAAAATTTAAGTTAGTAATTAATAATTTACCACTAAATTTTACCAGAGTTGGTAAAAGTTACCATTCAACTAAACATTCTTATGTAATATTACCAACTAATAATTATATGTTGATAAATTTTACCAATAGATTTGTGATCGGTTGGTATATTATCAACTATTTAAATGATATTAGTAATTTACTAACTACAATCTTTATTCGTCAGTGAAATTTTCAACTAATTTGAAATTGGTTGACAACTTTACCAACAAATTACATTTCGTTACTAATTTACCAACACATTATATTTGGTTGGTAAATTTAGCAAGACAGTCTTGTCATTGATAATGTTTGATTAGTAATCCATTGGTAATATGTTAATAAATTATATAAATAATTACTTGTCATATTTGCCAACTGATATATACTTCGTTGGTAATATTACCAACAAAAGGTGCGCGTTAGTAATATTTTTGTTTGTAATCCATTGATAGAAGGTTATTAAATTTGGTCATTTTTTCTTACCGTATTTATCAACTAAAATACTTAGTTAGTAAGATTTATGTTTGTAATATGTTAGAATTTTGTTGTTAAGTATTAAAATATTATTCGGTTAGATATATGTTGGTAATTTGTTAGTAGAATACTAACCAACTTAAGTTGTTAGTAAAATATGTTGGCAATTTGAGGTTCTTTTGTAGTGAGTAGCTTGGTTGATTTCAGTTCTTCGGTGGAGGCATGTTATGATTTATTCTCTTTGATAGATAAACTCTTAATAGCGATTGCTATGCATTGAATGATATTGTGAAGTTCTCTATGTACTTGATTGTGTGGTTTGTGAATTGTCTAAAATCCTGAGACCGTGATATTTATAATTAGAAAACCTCTCTATCGAAGTGATACCTTGAATAAAGAAGGCTTGATGAAATATTATTAATGAATAGAAAAATAGTGATAATAAATGATAATAAATAATCTTTTTGCATCGGAGTGTCACGTTTCGACATGGTTTTTTGGAATAGAGTGTCACGTTTCGACATGGTATTTTTTGGAATGGAGCTTCATGTTGCAATACAATATTTTTGGATCGGGATGTCACGTTATAACACAATAGTTTTGGGTCGGAGTGTCACGTTCTAACACGATAATATTAAAGAAAAAGGACATTAAATTAACTAAAATTAATTAATATCAAAGAATACATTTGCCAAATGAGTGTGGTGTGGAGGCATGAGTCCCCATATGTGTGCTTGATATTGTGTACATACTTTAGTGTTGATTTCACTGGTTTTTGTTGTTTCTTGCTTTCCATCTGCTAAGTATCATAGTTGATTTTATACTATTATTCATTATATATTAGTTTTTATTTTGGATAGACCGATGATACCTACTGAACATATTTTCGTAATACTGAGCCTTGTGCCTTTTGTTTCTTTGTTTTCCTTTTATGGAGTGCAGCGGGTATACAAGCGACTTTGACTTGCCCTCAGCTCTAGCCAGTATCAACATATCAGGTTCAACGGTGAGCTATTCATTCGAGCTTATGTTGGATTCTCTAGGTCATGACCTTATGTCCTTAGTTTTCGGACACAAATTATTTTATTCTTTATTTTTGTGTATTTCATACTCTTAGATTTAGTATTCGGAGATTAGATGTCCTTGATGTGATGATTTTCACATTTTGAGATTTAAGCTTCCACATTATAATTAGTATTTTGTATGTTGTATGATAGTTAAATGTTGGGGTTTGGCTTACTTGGTTCACCCACTTAGGAGGTCAGGTGTTGGTACCACTCCTGACTCGTTTTGGGTCATGATAAATTTGGTATCACTGCGTTAGGTTCAATTATCACATCACAAAAGGACAAGCCTAGTAGTATCTTGTAGAACGGTATGTGGATGCCTTTACTTTTCTTCGAGAGACTATAAGACTTTAGAAAAACTTCAATCCTTCTTTCTTTCGTACTACTACTTGAATCCAATTGGTATCTAGGTGATACAAATTGGTATCCGCACTTCTTCACTCTATTTCATATATGGTTAGTACTGGAGTACTAGAAGTTGGAATAGCAACACCAGAAAAAAATATGTCCTTAAAAATAGGTATATTTTCTCAATTGTCTACAGGACCTGTAATAACTACTAATCAATATGATTTTTTTATTAAGTTCATAAAGTTGAAACCCTCATTCTTAATGAGTATTCATTATGAATATACTTATGCTTTTATTATTGATTGTTTTGACCTACTTCATAAAATGAATATAGTGGAGAGACTTAGCGTTGAGTTTGCGATAACTAATTTTGGAGACGCAAAATGTTTTGGTAGTCTCATGTTGAGCTTCGATTAGAAAAGGCACTACCTATGACTTAAGGCAACATTCTCTAAATTTTTTATCCAATTATATCCCCCAAACTTTGAGCAATGAGAGGAGAGAAGATTTCCTGAATATAGAAAAAGAGATATGTGTTGCAGCCTATGAGGTCAAATTTTGTACTTTATCTAGATATGTGACAACAGACAAAAAGTTCCATAAGGAACAACTAGAAAATGAACATCATTACTTTAGAAAATATAGTTAGTAAGGTTTTCATAATATGTATGGTTTATTTAGCGAATGATGAAATTAGGTTGCTCCAATTGAAGTTAGAATCTTTACTACAATCCTATGGATTGATTTTATATCAGAGAGGGTCATCGATACTTACGTGGTTAGAGTTAAGAAGTGTATTACTTTTATTATTGACTTAATCTAAAAAGTAAAGCAAATTGCTTGAGCTAAAGTGAGAATAGATTCGATAATATTTTGAATTATTCCATGGGTGGAAATATGTGGGCTATTGGGTACGATCTTATCGATGAGCAGAATGTGTTCTAGTGATGAATTTAACGGCCTTATACAGTACGGTACTAGTATTACATTGAAACGGATATATAAATTGTCAAGTGTGAATACTAACTACTTAAGAAGTTATTAGTTGTATGACATGTGTAGATAATGAGATTCGATATTGCTTTTCACATTTGAGAAACCAACTAGTTTATTACTAGAGCGCTTGGAATGAGCATTATTTTAAAGAAAATTTTTAGTAGTGGGTCATTTGTACAATATTAATACATTTAGGTTGTGAAACATATCTTGAGGATTCTCAATAAGGACTGGTGATTTTATCTTAAGCTTCAAAGGTAGATTGATATTAGAATGACAAACTTGTAGGAAAAGAAAATCCTTATGAGTATACTTGGGTGAAGTAAATTGAATATTTTAGTAAAAGAAAGTGTGTATAAAATTGGATTAGTCCCTTGAATTTGATAGTATACATAAGTTTAAGGTGTCAAGTTAAGGAAAAGGTTTACTTTGTGGTGATGACGAGGGCTAACTGAGCATGATGGTAAAAACAGTTCATAAGGAATTGTGACTGGGATTAAAATATATATGTCGCGACTCAAAAATAGACGTGATGACACCGTCCTATCCCACCAAGACAAGTCAGCCTAAAACTCAATTGTTACAATAAAGTGCAAAAATTTTATAATCAACTCAATAATACCTTCAAAATCTGATTGTGACTTGTACAAGCCTCTAAAGTATTACAATTGATTCTGTCACGACCCAAATAGGGCCGCGACTGACACCCACACTTATCCTCCTATGTGAGCGAACCAACCAATCTAAACCCCATCGTTTCAAACATAATGAACTAAATACATTGCGGAAGACTTAAAAACTCATTAACAAAATAAATCAAATAACTTCTAAAACTCAAACATTTATTATTATCCCCAAAATCTGGAAGTCATCATCACAAGAACATCTATCCTCAAATTACTAATCTAAGAGTATCTAAGAAGCTAAAATACATAAAAATCTAGTCCATGCCGGAACTTCAAGGCATCAAGACATGAGGAAGAAGATCCAGTCCAAGCTAGAAGCATTAGCTCACCATGAAATCCGGAGTAATGAAGACTGGCTAGAGTTGCGGTTGAGTTGAAGACGATGACGCGTTTGCTGCACTCCACAAATAACAAAGAACAAAACATAAAAGTAGGGGGGGTCAGTACAAACACAAGTACTGAGTAGGTATCATCGGCCAACTCAAAATAGAAAACAGTGTATATCAGATAATATCATAAAATCAACTAATATCCTTAGCATGCAGCATTTACAGTTACCATAACCCTTGGTTACAACACCAAGCACATCAATGAGGACTCACGCCTCCTCATCATACTCATTTGGGAATTAGGTTCATTAGATTCAATATATTATCATCTTTCAAGATTCATTATCTTTATTCCCCTTGTGTCGGTACGTGACACTCCGCTACTCATATACTATCCTGGTGTCGGAACGTGACACTCCGATCCTCATTCTATCCTGGTGTCGGAACGTGACACCCGATCCATATTCTATCCTAGTACCGGAACGTGGCACCCGATCCATATACTATCCTGGTGTCGGAATGTGACACTCTGATCCTCATATACTATCCTAGTATCGGAACGTGGCACCCGATCCATATTCTATCCTGGTACCGGAACGTGGCACCCGATCCATATACTATCCTGGTGTCGGAACGTGACACTCCGATCCTCATATACTATCCTAGTACTGGAACGTGGCACCCGATCCATATTCTATCCTGGTACCGGAACGTGGCACCCGATCCATATACTATCCTGGTGTCGGAACGTGACACTCCGATCCTCATATACTATCCTGGTACCGGAACGTGGCACCCGATCCCCTAATCTCACTACTTTCATTCATCAAGCCTTCTTTTACACTAAGGCATCATCATTAACAAAGTAGATTAGGGTTTCTTTTTCAAGATTTAAGATTCAATAGCTTCATCATGCTTATTTCATCACAATTATATAACCACAACATGCAAACACAGAATTAAGCATATAGAAGGGTTTACAACACTATCCAATACATATCATTCGCTATTAAGAGTTTACTACGAATAGTGTAAAAACCATAACCTACCTCCACCGAAGATTCGTGATCAAGCAAGCAAATTCCCCAAAGCTTGTGTTTCCTCTTCGTTCGTATCTCTCTCGATCGTTTCTCTTTCCCTCTCCTTGTTCTTTCTATTCTTTTCTTTTTCTTATTCAAACCCTCTTTCTTTTACCCTAATTAGCATATAATTAAGAATAAAAGATGGCAATAATAACCCACTAATTTACTTAAGGTTACCTCTTTTAGCCCCCAAGTAATTAGACTTATTAAAATTAACCCACTAACTTTATAATTAAAGCAGGAATAGTCCAAAATGCCCCTTAAAATAATTAAAGAAATCTGACCCCGCCTGGGATTATGCAGCCTGTGACGGGCCGTCGTGCCTGCGACGGTCCGTCCTACTGCTCCGTCACAGAGTTCAGAGACTGAAATTCTCTGAAGAGTCTGTGACGGTTCGTCACGCCTGTGACGGTCCATCCTGCTATTCCGTTACGAAGTTCAGAGAGTCAATTTCAGTACCCATTTTTCAGAATTTCTAAGTGTTTTGAAACGAGACCCCTCGACGGTCCGTCGTGCTCATGACGGTCCGTCGTGGGTTCCGTCGTCTTAGCCTGTTTTTCCAGAAATAAAATCTGCTGCTCAAAACGACTAAACAGGTCGTTACAATAGATACCAATTTACCCATCGTTCGTCCCCAAACGATCACAAGAATGAAAACAAGGGCGAAAAGGAGTACCTGAATCTGTAAACAGGTGTGGGTATCTTTCTCGCATATCAGCCTCTTTCTCCCAAGTGGCTTCTTCGACTGGTCGATTCTTCCATTGAACTTTGATGGATGCAATCTCCCTTGATCTCAACTTGCGAATTTCTCTATCCAGAATAGCAACAGGTTCCTCCTCATAGGACAAATTCTCATCAAGCAAAACTGAATCCCAACGGATAATGTAGTTTCCATCCCCATGGTATCTTTTCAACATAGACACATGAAACACCGGATGCACTCCGGACAGCCCTGGAGGCAAGGCTAACTCGTAAGCCACCTCCCCTATGCGCTTCAGAACCTCGAAGGGACCAATATACCTTGGGCTTAGTTTACCCCTTTTTCCAAAAAGCATTACCCCTTTCATGGGTGAAACCTTCAACAAGACTTGTTCACCCTCCATGAACTCCAAGTCTCTAACCTTTCGATCTGCATACTCTTTCTGTCTACTTTGAGCCACTAACAGCTTTTCTTGAATAGATTTCACTTTATCCAACGATTCTCTCAGAAGGTCAGTACCCCAAGGTCTAACCTCAAATGCATCAAACCACCCAATGAGAGACCTACATCTTCTCCCATATAGTTCCTCAAATAGGGCCATATCAATGCTTGAGTGATAGCTATTGTTCGCTCAGACTGACCATCGGTCTGAGGATGGAACGCAGTACTAAGGTCCAACCTAGTACCCAATTCCGCATGCAATGTTTTCCAAAACTTAGAAGTAAACTGCGTACCTCTATCTGATATGATGGAAAGTGGAACTCCATGCAATCGAACAATTTCTGAGATATAGATTTTGGCCAACTTCTCTGCATTATAAGTCACCTTGACCGAAAAGAAATGAGCGGACTTAGTTAACCTATCAACAATCACCCAAATATAGTCATACTTACCCATTGTCTTTGGAAGACCAACCACGAAATCCATTGCAATCCTTTCCCACTTCCATTCAGGAATGGGCATTCTCTGAAGTGTTCCTCCGGGCCTCTGGTATTCATACTTTACTTGCTGACAGTTTGGACATTTGGCAATAAAATCAACAATATCCCGCTTCATTCTACTCCACCAAAAGTGTTGCTTTAGGTCACTATACATCTTGGTTGCACCAGGATGTATAGAATACCTTGAACTATGAGCCTCTGTCAGAATAGTGTTGATCAAATCATCGACGCGGGGTACACATACCCTTCCCTTAATTCTCAAAACATCTTCCTCATCGATTTGTGCTTCCTTAGCCTCTCCTCGCAATACTTTGTCCCGAATTTGGCTTAGCTTCTCATCATCAAACTGTTTTCCCTTGATTTTGTCAAGAAAAGAGGATCTCGCCTCCACACTGGCCAAAAATCCTCCCTTCTCATTTACTTCTAACCTCATAAAGTCGTTAACCAGAGTCTGAACCTCTCTAGCCAATGGACGTCTAGAAACTTGCAAGTGAGCTAGACTTCCCATGCTCCCTGCCTTTCTACTTAAGGCGTTTGCCACAACATTAGCCTTTCCCGGATGATACAAGATCGTGATATTGTAGTCCTTCAATAGTTCCATCCATCTCCTATGTCTCAAATTCAAATCTTTTTGAGTAAAGACATACTGTAGGCTACGATGATCCGTGTATACTTCACACTTAACCCCATATAGATAGTGTCTCCATTGCTTTAAGGAAAACACTACCGCAGCCAATTCCAAATCATGGGTTGGATAATTACGTTCGTGCACCTTTAATTGCCTTGAAGCATAAGCAATTACATTCTTCTCTTGCATTAGCACTGCACCCAAACCCGAATAGGATGCATCACAATAGACAATGAAATTCTTACCTTCCACTGGCAAGGTAAGGATTGGTGCGGTAGTCAACAAAGTCTTGAGCTTCTGAAAGCTTTCTTCACACTCGTCCGACCATACAAATGGAACATTCTGTTTAGTCAAGTTCGTCAATTGGGAAGCAATGGAAGAGAATCCCTTGACAAATCGGCGGTAATAGCTAGCTAAACCAACAAAACTCCTTATTTATGACACATTAGTAGGTCTTACCCAATTCTTCACTGTCTCAATCTTAGAAGGATCTACCATCACCCCATCCTTCGAAACCACATGCCCCAACAAGGACACTGCATCTAGCCAAAACTCACACTTGGAGAATTTGGCATAAAGCTTTTTCTCCCTCAACATTTCCAATACCATTCTCAAATGCTCTTCATGTTCCTTCTTGCTCTTTGAGTATACCAATATATCATCAATGAATACGATCACAAAGAGATCCAGATATGGCTTAAAAATCCCGTTCATCAAGCTCATGAAAGCAGCAGGGGCATTCGTAAGACCAAAAGACATTACTACAAATTCGTAATGCCCATACCTAGTTCGAAAAGCAGTCTTTTGCACATCCGTTGCCCGTATCTTCAATTGATGATAACCGGATCTCAAGTCAATCTTAGAGAAGACACAAGCACCTTGTAACTGATCGAACAAATTATCAATGCGAGGAAGAGGATACTTGTTCTTAACCGTTACCTTATTTAGTTGTCTGTAGTCTATGTACATTCGAAAGCTCCCATCCTTTTTCTTCACAAATAATACCGGAGCACCCCAATGAGATGCACTTGGTATAATAAAGCCTTTGCTTAGAAACTCTTGAAGTTGTGCCTTTAACTCTCTTAACTCCGCGGGAGCCATTCTATAAGGGGGTATAAAAATGGGACGAGTACCCGGTTCAAGATCAATGAAGAAGTCAATATCCCTATCTGGATGCATACCAGGAAGATCTGCAGGGAACACATCCAGAAACTTACGGACTACCGAAACCGACTCAATTGGAGGTACTTGGGTAGTATCATCTCAGAGGTGTGCCAAGAACGCTAAACAACCCTTACTAACCATTTTCTTAGCACGAAGAAAGGAGATAATACGAACCGGATTGGAAGTGTAGTCACCCTTCCTCACTAACGGATCTGTCCCAGGCTTGGCTAACGTCACGTTTTTAGCATTACAATCCAAGATTGCAAAATTTGGGGAAAGCCAAGTCATACCCAGAATTACATCAAAATCAACCATTTCTAAGATAACCAAGTCTACATAAGTATTGCTCCCCACAAAAGTTACAAGACAAGACCTATACACCTTTTCAACTATCACAGACTCACCCACCGGAGTAGAAACACGAATAGGTATGTCAAGCAATTCACAATGTAAATTAATACCATTAGCAAATGCGGAAGATACATATGAAAATGTGGAGCCAGGATCAAATAATACAGAAGCCATGCAATCACAAATCAAAAGATTACCTGTGATAACAGCATCCAATGTTTCCACTTCAGACCGCCCAGGGAAATCATAACAATGGGCCCTCTCACCTGTCTGTCCGTTGCCCCTACCATGTTGTGATGTAGTGGCTCCAGTTTTCCCATCACCCCGGCCGTTTTGGTGACCACCATTACCTCGACCACCGCGTCCTCCCGAATGATGGCCTCTTCCATAACCACCTCTACCTCTAACATTTGGAGGTCTGTAACTCTGTTTCGGACAATTTATCCTAATGTGTCCAGTCTCCCCACATCCATAACACTCTCTGGATTCAAGAATAGGTCTTTCAGAGAAGTGTTGACCGGTCTGAGGTGGACCCCCAACTACAGTCTGTAGTGAAGACTGAATTGGTCGGACTGAGTAACCTCCTGAACCCTGTCCTCTAGAGTAAGAACCATTAAACTCACCTCCCTTTCGAAACCTTTTTGATGTAGTTGTCATGGTGAATTCATCTGGATTCACTCCCTCTACCTCTATCACGAAGTCTACCACTTCTTGAAAAGATTTCGCTGTAGCCGCTACCTGTAAGGCTGAAATCCGCAACTCTGATCTCAACCCCTTCAAAAAACGGCGAATCCACTCTTGTGGACTGAAACAAAGTTGGGTGGCATACCTTGATAATGCACGAAACTTAGCCTCATATGCAGTAACCGACATCCTACCTTGCTCTAGGCTCAAGAACTCATCTCTTTTCCTATCCCTCAAAGTGCGGGGTATATACTTCTCCATAAACAAACTAGAGAATGATGCCCAAGTCATAGGTGGTGCCTCTGTTGGTTGACACTCAACATGTGACCGCCACCACATTTTGGCGTTTCCTTGAAACTGATAAGTCACAAACTCAACACCAAACCGTTCTACTATACCCATCTTGTGTAGTAGCTCATGACAGTCAACCAGAAAATCATAGGCATCCTTACATTCAGCATCCTTGAAGACTGGAGGTTTCATTCAAGAACTTACTGAAAAGTTCATGTTGATCATTTGTCATTATAGGCCCTGTAGTCAGACGAGGAAAAGTGCCTATTTCCAATGGAACATCCATGCGGGGAGCCACAGTAGCCGCATGTTGTACCTCCGGACCCTGAGGTGCTGGTGTAGAAAACACTGGAGGTGTTTGACCTTGATAAGATAACTCACTAAGATAAGCAAGAACCTGATTGATCATCTCTGGGGTAGGTTGGGGAGGCAATCCCTGATTCTGTACTTGTTCAGTTTCCCCTTCCTCACCCTCTCTTACTACTTCTTCAGTCGGTGGAGGAGTCACTGCCCTAGTATCAGATGGGCTAGGTGCTTGTCCTCTTCCTCTAGAGGACGTCCTCCCACGACCTCTACCACGGCCTCTTGCAGCTACTCTTCCTCGAGCTACAACCCCTGTGGCTGGCTCAGACGCTTCTTGTCTTGCCGATGTTGATGTTGGTGCAGTCGTTGCTCTAGTTCTAACCATCTGCGAAATAGAGTGAAGATGGTCAGATACCAATTTGTATCACCTGAATACCAATTGGACCCAAGTAATAGCATGAAAGAAAGAGAGAATGGAATTTTCCTAAAGTCTTATAGTCTCTCAAAGAAAAGTAAGGGCGTCCCCCTACCGTTCCTTAAGACTCTACTAGACTCGTTCTTGTGTGATGAGACCAACGAACCTAATGCTCTGATACCAAGTTTGTCATGACCCAAATCGGGCAGCGACTAGCACCCACACTTATCCTCCTATGTGAGCGAACCAACCAATCTAAACCCCATCATTTCAAACATAATGAACTAAATACATTGCAGAAGACTTAAAAACTCATTAAAAAAATAAATCAAATAACTTCTAAAACTCAAACATTTATTATTATCCCCAAAATCTGGAAGTCATCATCACAAGAACATCTATCCTCAAATTACTAATCTAAGAGTATCTAAGAAGCTAAAATACATAAAAAGCTAGTCCATGCCGGAACTTCAAGGCATCAAGACATGGAGAAGAAGATCCAGTCCAAGCTAGAAGCATTAGCTCACCCTGAAATCCGGAGTAATGAAGACTGGCTAGAGTTGCGGTTGAGTTGAAGACGATGGCGCGTTTGCTGCACTCCACAAATAACAAAGAACAAAACATAAAAGTAGGGGGGTCAGTACAAACACAAGTACTGAGTAGGTATGATCGGCCAACTCAAAATAGAAAACAGTATATATCAGATAATATCATAAAATCAACTAATATCCTAAGCATGCAGCATTTACAGTTACCATAACCCTTGGTTACAATACCAAGCACATCAATGAGGACTCACGCCTCCTCATCATACTCATTTGGGAATTAGGTTCATTAGATTCAATATATTATCATCTTTCAAGATTCATTATCTTTATTCCCCTCGTGTTGATACGTGACACTCCGCTCCTCATATACTATCCTGGTGTCGGAACGTGACACTCCGATCCTCATTCTATCCTAGTGTCAGAACGTGACACCCGATCCATATTCTATCCTGGTACCGGAACATGGCACCCGATCCATATACTATCCTGGTGTCGGAACGTGACACTCCGATCCTCATATACTATCTTGGTACCGGAACATGGCACCCGATCCATATTCTATCCTGGTACCGGAACGTGGCACCCGATCCATATACTATCCTGGTGTCGGAACGTGACACTCCGATCCTCATATACTATCCTGGTACCGGAATGTGGCACCCGATCCATATTCTATCCTGGTACCGGAACGTGGCACCCGATCCATATACTATCCTGTGTCGGAACGTGACACTCCGATCCTCATATACTATCCTGGTACCGGAACGTGGCACCCGATCCATATTCTATCCTGGTACCGGAACGTGGCACCCGATCCATATACTATCCTGGTGTCGGAACGTGACACTCCGATCCTCATATACTATCCTGGTACCGGAACGTGGCACCCGATCCCCTAATCTCACTACTTTCGTTCATCAAGCCTTCTTTTACACTAAGGCATCATCATTAAAAAAGTAGATTAGAGTTTCTTTTTCAAGATTTAAGATTCAATAGCTTCATCATGCTTATTTCATCACAATTATATAACCACAACATGCAAACACATAATTAAGCATATAGAAGGGTTTACAACACTACCCAATACATATCATTCGCTATTAAGAGTTTACTACGAATAGTGTCAAAACCATAACCTACCTCCACCAAAGATTCGTGATCAAGCAAGCAAATTCCCCAAAGCTTGTGTTTCCTCTTCATTCGTATCTCTCTCGATCGTTTCTCTTTCCCTCTCCTTGTTCTTTCTATTCTTTTCTTTTTCTTATTCAAACCCTCTTTCTTTTACCCTAATTAGCATATAATTAAGAATAAAAGATAACAATAATAACCCACTAATTTACTTAAGGTTACCTCTTTTAGCCCCCAAGTAATTAGACTTATTAAAATTAACCCACTAACTTTATAATTAAAGCAGGAATAGTCCAAAACGCCCCTTAAAATAATTAAAGAAATCCGACCCCACCTGGGATTACGCAGCCTGTGACGGGCCGTCGTGCCTGCGACGGTCCGTCCTGCTGCTCCGTCACAGAGTTCAGAGACTGAAATTCTCTGAAGAGTCTGTGACGGTCCGTCACGCCTGTGATGGTCCGTCCTGCTATTCCGTTACGAAGTTCAGAGAGTCGATTTCAGTACCCATTTTTCAGAATTTCTAAGTGTTTTGAAACGAGACCCTTCGACGGTCCGTCATGCTCATGACGGTCCGTCGTGGGTTCCGTCGTCTCAGCCTGTTTTTCCAGAAATAAAATCTGCTGCTCAAAACGACTAAACAGGTCGTTACAGATTCAAAATAAAAATTCAAGTCTCAAATGAACTTGTTTCTAGAATAGAACAAGATTATAATTAAGGAGAAAGAAAGTCTGCTGAGATGACAAACAACTATCTCACAAATATCCAAGAAACCTCAGAAAAGAAGAGAATGACAAGCATCATAAAAATCCATGCTCATAACCTACAAAAATTTGTAGAAGCAAGGGGTGAGTACCAAACCACACGGTACTCATCAAGTAAATCCCTAAACACAAGCTAAGGGGATGAAATATGGGTACTCCTACCACCCCAATCGAACCTCCACAACTACAACCTGCATAAAAAATAGCATAACCTAACAACTCACAGTTTACATAGCATGTAACTCAACAACAAAACTTAGTCAAATTACATATCCTCCACATCAAGACTTTAACAAATTACATATCCTCAACAATAACACTTCAATAAATTAAATATCCTTAATAACAAGCTCAGTATTCTATAATCACAAGTATCGCAGAAAGGCAATCACAAGATCAGCAAACATAATATCAAGTTCACTAATGATAAGTATGTGCAATGCAATGAAATGCAATGTCATGTATATTGATGCATGTCTAACCTAGTGATATACACCCGCTGTCTCTAAGTTCATGACCCATGGGGGACATATATGTCCATGCATCTGTCGCGGCGCACGATACGACCCTCGATAATAGTAATCATCGCGACGCACGATACGTCCCTCAAAATATAGTATCCATTGCGCGATACGTCCCTCGAAATGGTACATATTCTTAAGTTTTCATTCTTTCTCAATGAACATAGCACTTGTCACAATCATGTCTTAAAATAATGGAAATGACATGTTCACACAAATAAAGAGGATATGACCATTTTCTTAACATTGCACAATTTACAACAACAACAATGAGTCAGCAAGTCTTTCAACCATTCTTTATCATCAACACATTACACACAAGCAATTATTCACATTGTCTTTTGTTACCCTTTGTTTTCATTATTAGAATTAATCAATGTGAACAAGTTAATCCATCACTAAGTACCATTACTCCCAAACATATACCATAAGGAAATACATGCATTCCATACACTTAGCAAGGGCTTAGAAATCCACTTGCCTCAAATAGACAAACAATCACTCCGAGACTTGATCTTTACCCTTTCGTTGAGCTTCCAAACCAATGCAATCTATTCACATATATAGTCAGAATAAGATTCCGGCACTAATCATACTCATGTTATATAGGTTTAGCTTAGACCCGAAATCTTACCTAAATTTATAATTAAGTTAACATAGAAATTCTCATGTTTCCAAATTTCAAGTCTAGGTTTAAGTTTCAAACTCTCCAATATTATAAATCTAATAATTTTTGTATATTACAATACCCTAATATTTAATTATATATACTAATATACCAAATTTAAATCTTAAAATGGTGACCAAATTTAGAGGCGTAATCAACATCCTTAATTATTGAAAACTTTACAAAAATTTAGACTCCACCATTAATTTATTTAATGATCACATAGTATTCATAATTGATTTCATTAGCCAACAATCACATGAAGAATAATCACTTAGAATCCTATTTTTCTTTTTTTTTCAATTTACAAACATTATAACCCTTACATAAATCTTTAATTTTCACAACTCCAACGATAACTATGCTACAATGGGTCCGTATGCAATCCTATTTCCTCATCTTACATTACTTTATATACTAATTAACCATTACAACAATCACACATCACATACTATTATTCAAAGAACCCACATAACACAATAATTATTCTCAATTCAATTTAATTTTATAATTTTTATATTGTCAAATCCTTATTTGGTAATTCATCTCCCCTAATAATGGACATTACTAATTGGTTGTCATCATTACTATGTGACAACTAACATAAATGAAAGGAAATTCCAATGGAACAATTACCTGAACCAAAATTTGTTGTTTCCTATGCTGGCCATCGTAGTCTCCTTTCCAGGAAGCTATCTTTTTGTTATCGTTAATTGATCGCTATAAAAATCCTAATATTTTATTTTAATATGGGTCAAATAGTATAAAGTATTATATATATTATAACATTGACCCATTAATCACCAAGTAAATAAATAGTTTATTTACTATAGAACCATCAATTAAATAACCGTAGTTATTAAATAATTTGAAATTTCCAAATAAATTTCACCGACTAGACAAATATTATTTGAGTTAACTACTAAGAGGAATAAATGAAAGTTTTATGAAAATTCATAAAAATGACAATCTGAGTCATTACAACATAATTAGGATTTTTTTGATTAAATAAATTTTGTATGGTAATAAAGACTTGCGAGTATCTAAGGTTGTGATTTTCTACTATTGAGTGAGTATTGTGGTTGTATGACAAGTTTTAGGAGATTTTGGGGCACCGCTCGAATAGAATTTAAAGTAGATAGAGTCATAATAAAAATAATATAAATTTTTTGAGATGTGTAGCCTTTAGAAATAGGTGAGAGTAGAAATATTTTCTCTGATTGGAAGGACTAAAAATGTATCTTCAAAGGGGTTGAGAATTGGGTTCATAGATGCGTTGTTTCATCTTCTTTTGTTCTGGTTATGATAATGGTGTCATGGGTTCGTCAGATTGGTTAAAAAATTGAGGGCAAGACTTGACCAAAAAGTACACAGACGCTTAACTTGAGTGCGGATATGAGTACAATTGGATTGTTTGAGAAGGATATGAAAAAGTTGATGGAAAAACGATCAATGATAAACTAAGATATCCAAATTCATAAAAATCTTCGAGGTATGAACTAATGTTGATATATAAGGGTATTTGGTTATATGGTTGAAATCATAATTCAAGTTCCTTATTTCAAGTCTACATTCATACAGGTTATAAGTCTTAAAATTCTTTTGCTTTTGATTGTTAAAGGATCTAAAGAAGGGTTTTACTCAGAGTTTTGATTTAGAGTGTGAAGTAAAACGTCATGGATTGTTGGTAAAAGGATGAGATCGGTAAACAAGCTAGAGAAAAAAAAGTGTCTAATATATTGAAGGGTCTCCAGGAAATGAATTTGAGAAAAGTAGAGGAATAAGACCTCCCGTATTATAAGACCTCTCGTATTAACCATTGGGGTGTAGTTTAGAGTTGTATTGATTTTTGCCTATGAGTTTAAATATGATTGTGAGATGTGAACTGATTCGGTATAGACTTACTAGGAGTTTATCATTGACTTTTACAAAAGATTGAGTTTTGATTTGGGTGATAAACAGTGAGGCATGAAAAATAGTACTGCATGTGGGGTTAGATTGGTCAAATTATGATAGATGACTTAAGAATGATGTACAAGGTGATATACAATTCATCATGGCTATTAAGAATTTAGAGTTGAGTCAATACTGCTCTATTAATGGGACGGTCTAGAATGTTAAGATGTGTTACATAGACATTTGATGGTGAATAAATGTTATAAGCTTTTAGTATACATAATAATTTGAGTGATCAAGATCTCCCTTGAGTATTGGCATGAGGTTTGTGATGGTTCAAAGCGGTAGCTAAAGCAAGAAATGTGGAAGTGGTGTGGAGTTGACTTTGGATGCGATTTAATACTTCTATCTTGATGGAAAGGTACTATTCAATTTAAAACTAGTATTATTAGTCTTGTTTGGTACTCGTATTTTTCATGGAATGTTTAATTTGAAAGCAAGATAGCCATAGTTTGAACATGCATTTAATAAAAATACTTTGATACTAATTATAATTTGGAAGTAAGGTAGATGATCAATGTGGTTATGAGGTTTTTTAGTATAAAGAGTGTTGACTTTAGTGGATGTGGGGTTCAATAAACAAGGTTTGTGGCAATTATAATAGGGACTAAATTGTTGATCTTAGGTGGCTTGAAAATCAAACAGATAGAGTCATATGAATGAAAAATGTTTGATAGGGCACTTTGGAAGAAGTATCTAGATTTAATCGACCTTGGTTATGTACATTTTTATGTGGCCAACCACTTCATTCTGGAGTAGTTTAGAGTATGATTCACTTTAACGTCCGTGTGTGTTTTCTCTTCTATGGGTGAGTCTTTAGTAGTGGATATCACGTACTGATTATGTGATTGTCTTCCTAGTAGAGTAGTATCCTTGGTTAGACTTGTTCATTCCAGTTATGGAAGATTAGTGTTGTTTGGGATAATTGAAGTATATTAGTGATTCAACACCCACAACTTTGCTTATGAGAATTTATAGGAGAGCTACTATGAAAATTTAGAGTTTTTTGATATACTTAACATTTATGTCATCATCGGTATCATATTTTGTCTATGTGTAATTGAATGTGAGGACCATTGATTCTAGTTTTGTCATTCTTAAGCTTTGTCTATAATAGCCATTAATCTAATATTTCAATAATGTTGTTAGAGATTTTGTATGCATGGATGTGTCACTTGATGGTGGGTACTTAATCATTTCCATCTTTGAATTAGATGAGTTTTAATTTTTCTTGATGATTATTTGATTTCTAAAGATCATATTTTTGTAGCTTAAGCTCGAGCAAATATCTTGTTGTGAGGGTGTAATCTGAATAAGATCTATAATGGCTTGTGCATTATGAGTGTGTGGTGAGTGGTTCAGGTTCACTTCCGATTGTAGCCAATATTGTTTCAAGATTTTATCATGGTTATGTTAGATAATATTTGTCCTCATGGTAGTATCAAGGTCTAGTTGGAGAACCGGTCAGTTGAAGAGTTCACTCATAAATAGTTTTGTTGTTAGTTGAGTCACACACAACAACAATTATCATTAGAGTATTGAGATGGCCTCATTTGAGACATTGTATTGGAGGAGGTAGAGATCTCCAATTGATTGGTTTGATACTTTTAATATGAGACCTTGGGTACTAACATTTTGAAGAAATTATTGAGGCAACTACCCTTACTTACCCTCACCTTATTTTGATCGTTTGAGGACGAACGATGGGTAAATTGGTATCTAATATAATGATTCATTTGATCGTTTTAGCACTAGAGTTTTTCATTTCATAAAATACTTTTCAATAGAGTTTAAATGAGTATTTTAAACTATTCGTAACTATAATTACAAAATTAATGGATAAGTTGTAATTATTTATTTAATTGGTGGTAAATGGGCTTTCATTCATAATTTATTTAGTATCCTATGTCTCTTGGCCTGTATGTAAACCGACAAGAATTAAAAGAAGTTTTGATTGTTTATTTGTGAAAACATGAAAGTGTTGCGGCTCAAATATACCGACCAAGACAAGTCTCTGCAAGGTATAAGCCTCTCGGGTATAGATAAATCCTTAACTGTATAGCTTAACACTTGTATACGTAAATATTGATTTGATAATGAAAATTGTTAATAGCATATTGATCTGTAATTTGAGTGGAAGTGATACCAACGAATTGCATTAAAAATTGGAAAAAAGGATTTCATTTTAATGTTAGGCGAGAAGTTAAATTATTATATTACATATGTTAGATAAGAATTGAAGGTTGAAAGATACATATTGGTTTTGGATTTTGGGGAGATATTAATTATCGTGTTATAACAATTGGGTTGTGTTGATTTAAGTAGTCAAAAACAATAATAGTAGTAGTCTACTATTGTCCCGTAGTATGCCACTGACTTAGGTCATAATTTATTATTTCATTTAGTTATTATAATATAAACTAAGTTTTGATGTATGAAGATAGGTAACTAAATATTATGTGTATTATGTTAATTGAATATCACTAAAGTTATGCTAAATGGAGTAGTTAAGACCTACCTTATGTTTGAACTTTAGGAAGTTGATTATAAAATTAGGTGAGTTTTTGGGTCTAGGATAGACATGTGTTTATAGACTCGTTAACTTATAAATTATGCATATATAATTGATAGATTGGAAAGATTCGGAGGCATTGAGGAAAGGAAAAGTATTGGAGAAGTAGTTTGCTTGACTTCGACTCTTCGGTGGAGGTAGGTTATGGTTTATTCTATTTGATAGATAAACTCTTAATAGCGATTGGTATTTATTGAATGATTTTGTGAAGTTCTCTATGTACTTGATTGTGTGATTGTGAGACTTGGTTGTGTGGTTTGAGAATTGTCTAAAATTCTGAGACCGTGAGATTTATAATTTGAAAACCTCTCTTTCGAAGTGATGCCTTGAATAAAGAAGGCTTGATGAGATATTATTAACGAATGGAAAAGTGGTGATAATAAATGATAATTAATAATAACTTTGGATCAGAGTGTGACGTTCCAACACGATATTTTTGAATCGGAGTGTCACGTTTCGACACGATATTTTTCGATCAATGTGTCACGTTCTGACATGGTAATATTAAAGGAAAAGGATATTAAATAAACTTAAATTACTTAGTCTCAAAGAATTCATTTCCCAAGTGAGTGTGGTGGGGAGGCATGAGTCTCGATATGTGTGCTTGATATTCTGATTGATTGTGCATATTTTAGTGTTGTTGTCACTCGTTCATGTTGTTTGTTGATTTCCACCTTCCAAGTATCATAGTTAATTTTATATTATTAGTCATTGTTTATTAGTTTCTAGTTTTGGTTGGTTGATCATACCTACTCAGTAGATGTTGCCTCATACTGAGACTTGTGTTTTTTGTTTCTTTGTATTTCTTTTATGGAGTGCAGCGAGTATACAAGAGACTTCGACTCTCCCTCAGCTTTAGCCAATATTAATGTATCAGGTTCAACGGTGAGCTATTCACTCGAGCTTGTGTTGGATTCTCTTGGTCATTACCTCATGCCCTTAGTTTTTGGATACAAATTATTTTCTTCTTTATTTTGGTTTAGCTGATACTCTTAGACATAGTATGGCAGGACCCTGAGTTTACACTCTAGACGTGGTCTGGACTCGAAGACCATTGCTGATCCCCAAACGAACCCTCATTTTGGCTTACTACAAACGAAAGGCTAACTTAAGCATGAAAAAAGCTTAAAAACAGAAAAAAGATTCATTGAACTAAAATAAAAAGCTTTAAGTCAAATCAAAACTTTGAATAAAATAATATATTAAACTAGCCATAAAATAGAAAACTTTAGACTTTCAAATATTTAGTAAAAAAATATCAATACAGACTTCTCAACTATATTGACTATCTATGAATCCTCTAAATTAGAATGATGAAAGTTGGTACAAGACCCCCGACCTCCTCACTAAACTTAAAAGTAAATGAACTCCTCCGAAAGCAAGGAGTCTCACCATAGCTAACTCGAACCCTCGAATGTATCAACGAAGCTCCTATTGATGATCTTGTATACTTGTGTCTACATAATGAGAAGATGCAGACCAATTGACTTAGTACGTGGAATGTAGGAGCATGTAAGGAGAATTCTAAGGCATAACATAATCTTGATACTTGAATAAAAAGGAAATCAAGAATAAGATATTCAACTCAAAAATTACATACTCAACTTCAAAGATATGATACTTGAAACTGTAAAGCACAGACCAACTCAAGATACTCAACTTAAGGTATTCAACTCGAAATATTCAACTCATTATACTTAAGTGAACTCATTTTAATATAAAACAATTTAAAACAAGTGCAATATAAAGAAAAACTATTTAAAAACATGATATTAACTCAAGATAATAATATCTTAAAAACATATCATGCTTCCTCTCAAACTCTACTTATGCAATGCATGAATGAAGTCTCATACCTTCATTCATATTAAGTAGAACCCGTTGAGGATTCATGTAATTAATACTATGAGAGTTTCTCTAACCAAAAACAACTACTATGAGTCTAAGTGGTGATACAACGTCTCGCTCACGATGCCAGGACTGTCCTATACTTTGTCGTAGTATAGAACATGCTCAACCTAGTGGATCTACTAGCTTAACATTGGTGTTCATCTAAAAAGTATGACCCGTTAAAATTTACAATGGCCACATGGTTTACATGGAGATTTGAGTTAATATGAACTCTCATCCCCACATCGGTGCTCAATACTTCTCCAAAAATATACTTTAGCGCATATTTTTAAAATAACTTCCTTCCTTTGGGTTGAGCTAATTTTCTCAACCCTTTTTTCTTTGAAAGAACTGTTGGAATCAATGTCCCTTTTTTCTTATTCAAAACACTTTTGGAACTCTTAGTTTCCTCTTAACTTAAATGTGAATACATTTATAAACTCTTAGGGAATACTTAGTTACTTTATAGCTTTCAAGAAATGAACTTAATACTTAGATGACGTATATTACTTTGAAGGAAATCTTTAAGTGTTTAATTGACTTGAACTTTAAGTCATTAAAACAAAGTGAAACCATTTGTGAAAAACTTTAGAAAACTTTACTTTGATTTGATCTTAACTTCTAAACTTGACTCTTAACTATTATACTGGACTCTTAACTTTCCTTAAATTTAAGAATGAATTTAAGGTTCATGATCTCATGTGGATGATTTCATGATTTTCAACTTGGGGGGGGGGGGGGGGTTCATGCGGAATTTTTAGCATGAACTACTCAACTCGAGAACTCGAATATATTTCTCAACTCAAGATTGTTCGACTTATAGGGTTCATGCGAAAATATGGGCATGAAAAATTCAACTCAAGGACTTCATCTGTAGAATGTAATAGTCCTATGATTAGAAATATAATTTCATAAGGAACTCAATACTGAAGACTTAGAACTTTGAAATACTACTCATCTCAATGATACTCAATTAATGGAACTCATGCGGGAATTATGGGCATGAACGAATCGACTCGACTCAAAGGTCTAAGTAAGTAGATGAAAATCATGTATAAAAATCTTATTATTCTCTTACTTACTTCCTCAAAACTTAGTTCAAATCAATAATGTATCTCAAAGAATTCACAATTGAACTTGAAGACTTTTTTAAACTCTACTCTTAACTCTCTCTTCAATGTGATTCATGAATTCAAGAGTTATGGTTCATTTTATGAAGGATCTAGGTGATATTGTATACTCATGAATTCATTCTCCTCATTCTCATTCTCATTTACTTGAGTCTTGAAACAAGTTACTAGAAGTTGTTAAAGACTCCTGAAAAAGACTTTCTTAGAAGGTTTGAATTTGAATTATGAATTAAAGGTTATGATAATGTTAGAAATAACTTTAGATAGGAAGAAAAAGTTTCTTGAAGAATCTTGGATAAGAACTTGAATAGAAACCTTGAAACCCTAGGTTGAAGGTAAATGATCAAGAAAAATTTTCTTGAGATTCTTGACTTAGTTTCTTCAAATCTCTATTGTCAAGAATTATGATTTTCATTAGTATAGATAAAATCTGATTGTTTTGAACCTTTTATTAGTCAATAATTTCGTTTGAGGTTTTCTTGGAGGAAAAAAAATAAAAACAACCCATTTTAATATTTTTTTCGTGGGCTAATTTGTAACACAATTGTAGAGGTTACTAAAATAGTCACAATATTTTACTCAGAAGTTGGATTGATGCGAAATTATTGGCTTGGGAAATTAAATTAGATTAACTTTAATTGGAAAGTATCGGCTTACGTAACTCTTAATATTCCAAGATATATGGTCATTTAAAGTGACGGAAGTTGAATCTTACATCAAAATATATGGTCGTTTAAAGTGACGGAAGTTGAATCTTACATCAAAATATATGGTCGTTTAAAGTGACGGAAGTTGAATCTTACATCAAAACTTAATGAAACTTCAAGAATAATTATTAAGAACTCTAATGTTTTGACTTTAAGAATGAAATTGCGCTAATAATAACATTATTTTCGTGTGGGTGAACAAAACCAACTATTGAAGCTTACATCTCGGGATTAAATCTGATTGGCTAAGGAAAGGACCAAAATACCCCTCACTATTTTACGGCTAACTTTTCTTAATTGGACAGACTAATTTCAAAAGGTCATATCTCACTCACCCAAACTTAAAATATAGCAAACTCAACGGCTCTGGAAAGATAATTCAAAGATCTATCCTATGGTATCTTGTATCATACCTAATTCGTCTTGTGCTAGGAGTTATGGTTGTTTGAAATTGACCATAAACTCATACTTAGCTTAACTTGCAAAATTTCAGATTTTGCTGTTTCCAATTTAATTCTTTTTGGAACTCAAGGTGCTAAATCTATTGAACTGATCTTAATAAATAATAAGTTTTAATTCCTTGGTGAAATCTCACTCACTACAATTAACGGCTCAAGTATTAGTTCGAAAAAAGTTTCTAGGGTGTTACAATATCTCCTCCTTTGGATCATTCGTCCTCGAATGACAACTGAACTCGGTATAGAATGGTTTGCTCTTACTAAGGTCTACGTCTAATGGCCTTTTCTTATTGTATTCAAGATTAACTCAAATCTTTAAGTTTTGATTTTGTATCCCTCTATAGGGAATCTCATCTCAAACTATTACTCTTTACCGCCAAAATTCAAGCTTAGAAATCTAACAACTCCATAAAATCCTATGAATCAACTCTTTATGAAATTCTCAACACTTGACTTGGTTTCTCATCTTATCATCTCCCCCTTGAGTCTTAAGCTAACACTTGAAAGCTATAGACTTATTCCACATCTTTAACTGGTGTACATTCTCTTAATGCTCTTTTACTCTTGTGACTCAGCCATACCACTGCCTTTATCTAAAGGTTAGGTTCTCTACTACTCACATTCATTGCAACAACCATCTCAATTCCTCACCTATTCTATGTCAAATCTACCATATCAAATCTCAAGACTAACATCATCACCCTTTTGTTGCCATATGTTTGGATCATGACACTTATCCAAAATCCAAGCTTAATGTTCATTACTAAACCCGAATATGAATACGATTTCTCACCTATTATACCATACCTCATTACTACTATGGAAATTTGGAAACACTTGCCCACTAGGACTTCATGACAATTAATCAATCCTTACCTCTCAGTCTGCATACTCTAATTACCATCACATTCCACTTCACAAAATATGTACTGCTTTACTCACTTACTTTGCATTATTTCACAAATAACTCTATCTTTCTCTAAGTAAGAGGTTTTACTTTCAAAATTCACAAGTCTAGATTAGATCTATCACTTCATGAATACTCTTGCCTCTTCTATATATTAACCACTTAGACTTGGTAATTTCTAACACAATGACACTTCATTACAAACTTCTTTCTAGTTAAGGTATTTTCTAACTCATATTGACTTGCAATACTTACTCTACCTCCTATCCTCAACTCTTCACAACTCCTCACTTATTAGTCTACCCTTAAGGGAATACTTTAAATTATTATCTTACTAGGTGCATCACTATAATAATATAGATATTCAAAACACTATCTCCCGTACTAGGATTACTAAGCCTCTGCATACTTTCTTTTAACTCTGAGCTCTTTAACTATTACTACTCATGATCGCATAACTCATGCTAATCTTTCGGGTTAAAATCATACCCAAGGTCTAAACATGCTCTCTCGTAAAGATCTCAGCTGAATCAAGATTCAGGGAAAATAGTACAACACGCTTTTAGCTCAAACACACGATTCATGTGAATATGGGTGCATTACTCTAAAACTGAGTACTTAATTTCTTCTTGGTCTTGACTCTCCCTATGGAGTCTCATGACTTCCTCATTATACTTGCTAAGAACAACTCATTAACATAGAACAGACTCTGCTTTTCAACCACCTCTAGTATATTGGGTGTGTCGAATGATTCTGAGAAATGCACAAGTTAGAATAGATTTCTATGACTTATGTATTTTGCATGATTATGAGTATAAAGGAAGGAAAACTTTTCTTAAATGCCTATAGTACCTCATTCATAGAAGTGGATTCCTCACAACCATAAATAAGATCTTATTGGCACGACTTCATAGACACCCTAGGGCAATTAAACTTTGTGTTGTGATACCAAGTTTGTCACGATCCGAGTGTATACCCTGGACGTGGCCGGCACACTTAGACCATTGGTGATCCCCATGCGAACCCTCATCCTGTCTTAGTACAAGCGGAAAACTAACTTAAGCATGCAAAAGCTTAGAAACTGAATGAATATTCATGAACTAAAATACAAATATTTAAGTTAATGAAAACTTTGAATGAAATAATATATTCAACTACCATAAAATAGACAACTTTAGTCTTAAAAATTTAATAAAATAAATTATTAATATAGACTCCTCGACTATATTGACTATCTATGAAGCCTCTAAATGACAAAGATGGAAGTTGGCACAAGACCCACGACCTCCTTACTAAACTGAAAAGTAAATTAAATCATCTGAAAGCAAGGAGGCTCACCATAGCTAACTCGAATTGTCAGATGTATCAACGAAGCTTCTGTTGATAATCTTGTATTCTAATGTCTGCATCATGAGAAGATGCGGGCCAATTGACTCATTACGTGAAATGTACGAGCATGTAAGGGGAATTCTAAGGCATAACATAAGCTTGATACTTGAATAAAAAGAAAACATACTTACCTCTTTTCGACTCAACTCAAATGAAGAATAAGATATTCAACTCAAATATTAGATATTCAACTTAAAGACTAGAGACTCAACTTCAAAGATAATGATACTTGACTCGGTGAAGCATAAACCAACTTAAGATACTCAACTTAAGGTATTCAACTCGAAATATTCAACTCATGATACCTAACTTAACTCATTTAAATATAAAGCAGTTTAAAACAAGTGCAATATAAAGAAAGGATGTTTAAAAGCATGATGTAAACATCTCATGCTCCTTTTCAAAGTCTACTTGTGAAATGCGTGAATAAAGTCCCATGCCTCCATTCATATTAAGCAAAAACCCTTGAGGATTCATGTAATTAATGCTATGGGAGTTTCTCTAACCGAAAACCACCACTATGAGCCTAAGTGGTGATACAATGTCTCGCCCACGCTGACACAACTTCCTTATACTTTGTCGTCATATAGAACATCCTCAACCTAATGGATCCACTAGCTTAACTTACGTGATCATCTAAAAAGTATGACCCGTTAAAACCCATGATGACTACATAGTTTACATGGAGAATGGAGTTAATATGAACTCTCATCCCCACATCGGTGCTCAATACTACTCCCAAATATACGTAAGCTCATACTTTTAAAATAACTTTCTTCCTTTGGGTTGAGATAATTTGCTCAATCCTTTTTGCTTTAAATGCTCTCTTGGAATCAATGTTCTCTTTTTCTTATTCAAAAAACTTTTGGAACTCTTAGTTTTCGCTTAACTTAAATGTGAAAACATTTATAAACTATTAGGGAATACTTAGTTCCTTATAGCTTTTGAGAAATGAATTCAACTCTTAGGGAATTCTTAGTTCCCTTATATTACTGTGAAGGAAAATCTTTAACTCTTTACTCTTTACTTGACTTGAACTTGAAGTCATTAAAACAAACTGAAAACGTTTGTGAAAAAATTTAGAAAACTTTATAAACTTTACTTTGAGTTGATATTAACTTCTGGACTTGACTCTTAACTATTAGACTTGACTCTTAACTTTCCTTAAATTGAACCATGACTTCAAGGTTCATGATCTCATGTGAATTATTTCATAATTTTTAAGTTGGGGGGGGGGGGCTGGGGGGGTTCATGCGTAATTATGAACATAAACTACTCAACTCAAGAACTCAAAGATACTTCTTAACTCAAGACTGTTCGACTTATAGGGTTCATTCGAAATTATGAGCATGAACAATTCAACTCAAGGACTTTATAGGTAACATGTAATAGTTCCATAATTACAAATATAATCTCAAAAGGAATAAGCAACTCAATACTCAAGGCTTAGAATTTGGAAATACTACTCATCTCAATGATACTCAATTTATGGAACTCATGCTGGAATTATGGGCATGAACGACTTGAATAGACTCCACTCGATGGTCTAATTAACTAGATGGAACTCCTGTATAAAAATCTTCTCATTCTCTTACTTACTTTCTCAAAACCTAGTTCAAAACAATTATCTCAAAAATTCACAATTGAACTTAAAGCTTTCTTGAACTCTACTCTTAACTCTCTCTTGAATGTGAATTATGAATTCAAGAGTTTTGGTTCATGATATGAAGGATATAGGTGATATTGTAGACTCATTAATACATTCTCCTCACTCTTATGCTCACTTCATTTGTAAAACAAGTTAATAAAAGTTGTAGAAGACTTCTCAAAAGCACTTTGTTATAACGTTTGAAAAATTCTCAAAAACTTAACTCTCAAATCTACCTTGAATTTGAATTATGAATTCAAGGTTATGATCATTGTTAGGAATGGTTTTAGATAGGAAGACAAGTTTCTTGAAGAATCTTGGATAAGAACTTGAATAGAAAACTTGAAACCCTAGCTTGAAGGTAAATGAACAAGAAAACTTTTCTTGAGATTCTTGATTTAGTTTCTTGAAATCTCTATGGCCAAAAATTATGATTTTCATTAGTATAGATGAAAATATGGTTTATTTTAACTTTTTATTAGTCAATAAGTTCATTTACAATTTTCTTGGAGGAAAAAAAACTAAAACAACCCTTTTTAATGTTTTCCCGTCTACCTAATTCGTAATAGCATTGTACATGTTACGAATATAGTCATAACTTTTTACTCAGAAGTTGGATTGACACGAAATTGGTTTGGAAAGTAAATTATATTACCTTTAATTGGATAGGTATGATTCATTTAAATTTTAATGTTCGAAGAGATATGATCGTTTAAAGTTGACCCAAGTAGAATCTTGATTCAAAACATAATGAAACATCAAGAATACTAATCCAGAACTCTAGTCTTTCAACTTTAAGAATGAAATTGCGCTAAAAATAACATTATTGGCGTGTGGGTGAACAAAACCAACTATTGAAGCTTAGATACCTCTTCGGGATTAGACCCATGACGAAATCCACAATGAAACTTAAGAACGCCGATGAACGCCTTCATCCTTGCCTCTTTTCTCCTATTTTCTTTTCTTGCCTCTACTTGAACTCTCAACTAAAACCCTAGGTGTATATTAAAAATATAAAACTGAACCTAAAAGGATTAGACCCCTGAAATATTATAAACAAAGGAATTAAATCTGATTGGCTAAGGAAAGGACCAAAATACCTCTCATTATTTTCGGCTTAACTTTCCTTAATTGGACAAACTAACTTCAAAAGGTCATATCTCACTTATCCTAACTCAAAACTTAACAAACTCTCCGGATTTGGAAATATAATTCAAAGATATTTCCTATGGTATCTTGTAGCAAACCTAACTCATCTAGTACTAGGGGTTATGATCGTTTGAAGTAGACGCAGAACTCATACTGAGCTTAACATGTAAAATTTTAGATTTTGCTATTTCCAATTTAATTCATTTTGGAACTCAAGGTGCTAAATATATTGAAATGGCCTTAATACTTGATAAATTTTATTCCTTGGTGAAATCACTCACTACGATTAACAACTCAAGTCTTAATTCGAAAATATTTTCTGGGTGTTACATAGTATTTGGAGATCAGATATCATTGATGTGATGACTTTCAGATTTTAGGTATGACATAAAGTAGAACATAATAGATTTTTTTCTCACACTAATGAGATTTAAGCTTCCGCGTTATGGTTAGTATTTTGTAAGTTGTACGATAAGTTTATGTTGGGGTTCGACTTACTTGGTTCGCTCATCTAGGAGGTCAAGTGTGGGTGTCACTCATGACTCATTTTGGGTCGTAACAGTATTTAAATGTTTATTGCACAAAAATTGAACTAACAACAATAATTTAGTGCACCCAAGGGTATGTTCTAGTGATCAATGAAGTGGTTGAGAACTAACATCTCAAGCTTATATCTTAGTGAAAACAAAGTCGCTAGGTGAATCTTCCTATTTGTCTTAGTTTTGTTAGATACAGTTATTTGATGCCTATTGTTGGTGTGAGGTAACATATGTCTTCTGGAATTAATTAAGGTGGGTGAAAACTTCTCACGATCCAACACACACGCATACCATTTTCTTCTCAAGTTTTTCTATTATTTAATTAGCTAAAATGTTAATTTCTAATCTTTCTTATTTATTTCATCCAAATAGATTGTCGTTTTTCATATAATTAGTGCGTGTTTGACATTGCTGCTTTGAACAATTACATTTTCTTCTAAGGGTGTGTTTGGTATGAAGGAAAATGTTTTCCATGGAAAATGTTTTCCTAGAAAATGTTTTCCATGGAAAATGTTTTCCTAGAAAATGTTTTCCTGGAAAACAAGTAGATTTTGAACTTATTTTCTCATGTTTGGTTGGTGAGTAGAAAATATTTTTCGGAAATAATTTTTAGTATTTGATTTATGAATGAAAAATATTTTTGAGGAATAATTTTTATTTTTACTAGAATACAAAATAATTTATGAAATTGAAAATATTTTTTAAAAATAATTTTTTTTTGGGTGGTGGTGATAAGGGGTGGGGGTAGTGGTGGTGGTGGTGGTGGGGGCGCAGAGGGAGGAGGTAGGAATGAAAAAATAAAAATTTAAAGTTGATAGTATTTTTAAAAAATAAAATTAATTTTTTGGGGTTGGTAAGGGTGGGTAGGGGGCTGGCCGGGGGGGGGGGGGAGAGGTAGGAGCTTAAAAATAAAAATTTGGAGTTGAAAATATTTACAAAAAGTAAAATTAATTTTTTGGGAGGGGTTGGTGTTTGGGGCGGGGGGTAGAGGAGGAGGGTGGTTAGAGATCGGTGAAAAAATAAAATTTTGAAATTGAAAATATTTTTTTAAAAATTTATGTTTTTCCAAAAAAAAATAATAAAATTGGAGGAGAGCTTTGGAAAAATGTTTTCCTTAATTTTTGAAGGGAAGTCATTTTCCTTAATTTTGAGGAAAATGAGTTAATTTGGAAAACATTTTCCAAAACTTTTGCCCCAACCAAACATGAGAAAATTGGAAAACATTTTCCAGAAAATGTTTTCCTTCATACCAAACACACTCTAAAAAGAAAAGCTTTTTAGAAAAATAGCAATATGTGTTTGCCTAATAATTTAAAAAGTATTATTGATAAACAAATCTTCTTGTGCTAAGTATTTGTAATAGTCAAATTATGTAAAAAGATAAGTATCAACGCAAATTTTAATATTAAAATTATTTTATAGAGAGAAATTATTTTAAATATTTATTATTAAAAATTTTAGTTAATTTTTTGCTTTTCTTAAATTAATACGTAGACATTAAAATTTTCAAACAATATTATACATAGATGAAAAAATGAACATAATAATTTATTATACTTGAAAATACCAAAAGAAATAATTTTTAGAAATCATTCCACAAATTAAGTCAATGCATATGAATATTAACCACAAAAATAAATAAATAAATAAATAAATAAAAACGTAACATTGGTATATGTGTATATATACAAAAGATAGTTTGGTCTAGAAAAAATAATTTTTTGATCTACTTTTGCTTTTTTTGAAGAAGCAAAATTTTTTTGATTATTCCCAACACTAGAAATTTTGCTTCTATTTTTTTAAAGCAATTTGAGTGATTGACCAAACACTTTGATTTTTCTAAAAAAAAATAACATATTTTTTCTTAAAATAAGTTTGGCCTCTCAAAAACAATGCAAAAATAAAGTAAGGTTTTGACGTTTTGTTTGAAATTGCTATAGGGAGGACAAAACACTTATTTTGAGAAATTTTTTTTATTTTTTAAAAAAGGCTCAAAGTGTTTGGCCAATCAGAAAAAGAACTTCAATTGGAATCAAAACTAATGTTTCTATTGATGGAAATAAACTAAAAATTTCAACTTCTTACAAAAATTAATGTAGAAATAGAAAATAATTTTTTTCAAGGCAATACTATCACTGTCGTATATGCATATTTATTAATATATTCTTTATATTCAGGCAAAACTATCACAGTCGTATATGCATATTTATTAATATATTCCTTATATTCTATTATTTTGTGGCGAATTTTCATATGTACTAATATAATTTGTGGAATGCTTTATAAATTTGTTTTGCTTGATATTATATTTATTACATCATGTTAAATTATATCAATATTTAATTCGTTTTTAGTATATACATGTATGATATTGATTGAAAATTTGTATACGCATACTTTAACTTTAAAAAAATATTTTTTTTATAAAACAATATTAAAACTAATTTTTCTATAAAATAATTTCAACATTAAAAGTGCATTGGTACACGTACTTTTTCGTAATTTGACTCTCAAAAATACTTTAGAAAAAATATTAGTCAAATATAATATTCCTATCATAAATACATTTCAAATAAATTAGTCAAATACAAATTATTATTTGTTAAAGGATCACTTTTCTGAAATGTTATTTTTTTAGAAAAACATTAACAAATAAATAGTTTTAACTACAATATCAAATTTGCTCTTAACATCTTTAATGGTTATGCACACATATCTTGGGTCTTATGAGTGCTCTAATAAGATGACCTAAGTCTTTCATAAAAGGCGACCAGACCTTTACACTCACGTAGGTGATTCCATCAAGTCTATCTCAAATAGGCCACCTTAAGGCTATAGACTCATTAAGAGCATAATAAGTTCAACCTTATAAAACACTGTTTCATGCTATAGGGGTATAAAAAGTGGTGTATATTGAGGATTAACAGGTCCACCATATTACCTCAATCAATGGACTTTAGACCCAAACCTCTCGACATGTCAAGAATTATTTTCCTTGTCAAGCCCTTGGTCATAGCATCCGCAAGATTTATTTTGGAACTTACATATTCCAAGGAAATAACACCCAATATCAACAACTATTTAACTGCATCAGCCACCATGTCTGATGCGGATATGTTTCTTTTTGCATTCTACACACTATAATAAATAATCCTATGTGGCACCTCTCTATGGCCAGCATTCTATTTTTCTTTTATATCATTTTTAAAAGCATTTTTGTCACGCCCCGAGCTACCCCAGAAACGCGGACACAGAACCTAGAACCACAAGCAATCCCAAACAACCCTGCTGGCATGAGCATGAGCATACTAAAGATAATAAATTGATGCGGAAGCTAAATCATAATTGAATCTGAAAAGATAGGGAATACCTATATTCTATAACTGAGATATTTGAAAACAATGAGTTTAATACCAAGGAGATATTAACTCAATACTAAGCTAAATCTAATTACGTCTGAAAATAGCCTCTAAACTAGACTAGAAATACTGGGACAAGCCCCAGCTAAATCTAGCAAAACCTGAAACTAAATGACTAAGGACTGAAATGAAACTCATGACTGTTGTCCTCGGAGAATGACGACTCACCACTGAATCTGATGAACTAGAGATCGAAAATCGATCTATGCGTGATCTAGATGCTGAGAACTTGAACCTGCATCACGAGAATATGTAGCGCACGTATGCGTCAGTACTTGAAAGGTATTGAGCATGTAGGATAGAGTAAAGCTGAAATAAAACATAACTGAACAAGCATAATAGCAAGTATAATAATCTTACACAATAAACTAAATTCTAAGCTAACTGGATGCAATGACCTATTTATAACATGCTGAAACTGAATACTGAATATACAGATAAATTTTCAATGCAGACAGTCTGAATGATTTGTGGGAGCTACTAATAACCGATAATAAAACCACATGATCTAAATGTGGAGTCCGATGTATACGCCCCATCGAGAAGACCCAATATACCCTGTCACAGGTATAAAGGCATGCTGGCATGATCATGAACTTATTGACCACACAGAGGACTTACAACCTAATTGGCTAGTAGTTCTGGGACTATTTGAGTATGCTGAACCCTAGTCTAACTCTGTATTATGCTACTCCAAAAGAATTATGTAAATTTACTGTTTATGTCTGAATTTCTGTAAATACTGGATAGCTCGAAACTGAACATGCAAACTGAGAATACAATAATTAATCTGATAATTATGCAATTATAACTCAGGCATGTATATCTGAAGTAACTGAAATATCTGACCTAGTATGTGTAATTTAAGAACTAAAGAAATACAAAGCTAGGGTTCTGAAATTCATGTAATAAACTGAAAAATAACATGATAATCTGATTTGCAACATAAAACTAATAAATTCATAAAGTTCTATCAGAGTTCTAGAAACCCTAGGTTTAATCATGACAAAAGAATCAAGAATCTGACTGAAAACTAGGGACCCAACGGGTGAAAGGAACCCACTAATGAAATCCACATACCTGGTGACGAAATCCAAAACTTAAGTTTCGAGGCTGGAAATACTGGAGCTTGTGGTGTTCTTGAACTAAGGCTCTTGAGCTTTTTCTCCTCTCTTGCTTTTAATTTTCTAGGTTTTTGATTTAATAATTTGACTTGGATATGTTTTAATTATGTTTCTAAGCTTAAACTGACTAAAATATGATGATTTTGGGTCAAAACGACGTAACATAGGGTTTAAACAAAGTGGGAAAGGTCAAAAAGGCCCCTGCAAAAATTGTTGTTGGGCCAAACGATGGCCAGGACTGACGGTCCGTTATCTTCCTGACGCCCTGTCGTTGGGTCCGTCGCCAGGGCCTGTTCAACAGGTCTTTACTAAAATGGGAATAACTTTTTACTCGGAGGTCGAATTTTAGCAAGGTCGGTGGTTATGGAAATCTAATTCAATTATCTATCTGTGGGTAGGTCATGAGACACCTAATTTATTTTTTCTAAGAGTTATGACCATCTGAAGTTGACTAAACTACATTTCCCCTTAATTGTCTACAAAATTTTCACCTACGGACCGTGCTGGTCATCCGTAGCTCTTGTTGGAGACTGGGTGAATGGGGGTCTCGATCGACGGTCACGGACTACGGACTGTCGTCTGACCTATGGACTGTTGGTCCGTCCGTCGATCAAGACTTGGTCAATTTTTTCTGGCTAAATTTTTGGGAGTTTTTGATCCCATCGACGGTTGTGCAGGACGGACCGTCATTTATCCTAAGGACCGTCGTTTCCACCATTGGTTGCACCTACAAATTTTTCTGGAAAAAAACTGACTTTTGGTCTATTTTGGCTACGGGATGTCACATTGTCTCCCCCTTGGTAACATTCTTTCTCGAATGAACACTAAACTAGATTAAATAGAGGGAGAGAGTTGCAAACCCCACTACTAAACACTGAGAATTGAGTTTAGACTGGATTGAGTTCCGAGTACATGACAATACGCTGAAAATGCAAGTACAAATTGAGGGAATATAATTCTAAGACTGAATTTCTACATGAATGACTGGAAAACTAAAGAGGAACTATTACCTCAAGCTAAAGTGGAATCGGAAGGAAAGAGGAAACAGGAGATCTACATCTACGCCCATATAAAGCCTCATAAGGAGTTATCTAAATGCTGGAATGGGAGCTATTATTATAATCAAACTCAATTAGAGGAAGGTGATCATCCCAACTACCTTTGAAATCGATCACACAAGCTCTCAACATATCTTCTAAGGTCTGAATGGTAAGCTCTGCCTGCCCATCCGTCTGTGGATGAAATGATGTACTAAGGTTAACTTGAGTACCAATACCTTTCTGAAATGACTTCTAGAAATGAGAGGTAAACTGAGGACCTCTATCTGAGATGACAGACAAAGTAACCCCATGCAACCTCACAATTTCATTGATGTAAAGCTTGACATAGTCCTTCGCCGAATGTGTAGTTTTGACCGCTAACAAGCGAGAAGACTTAGTCATCCTATTAACTATCACCCAAAATGGAGTCATACTGTCTGCGAGTAGGCGATAATCCTGTGATTAAGTCCATATTGATCATGGAGTCATACTGTCTGCGAATAGGCGATAATCCTGTGATTAAGTCCATATTGATCACATCCCACTTCCAAATAGGAATATCAACCTCTTGAGTCATACCCCCTGGTTTATGATGTTCTACCATGACTTGTTGTCAATTGGGGCACTTACTCACAAAGTCTGCTATATCCCTCTTCATGCCATTCCACCAATAAAATTCCCACAGATCGTGGTACATCTTAGTGGCACCTGAATGAATAGAATACCGAGAGATATGGGCTTCTGCAAGAATGTTGTCTCAACTCGCCCACATCAGGGACACACAATCTACCTTGGTAGCGAAGTACACTATCTCCCCCTTGGGAGAAAACCTCCACTCTCTGATTATGGACTGCACCCTTAAGTTCAAGCAAGATTGGGTCACTGTCTTGCTTTTCCTTAACCTCCACTACCAAAGACGATTCTTCCCCATTCTGAACTGTTACACCGCGGTCTGATATGCTTATAAAGCGAACTCCCAAGCGAGCAACACTCATCCTTCACTAGCTCCTTCTTTTCTTCCTTAACATGGGCTACACTACCCATATATAATCTACTAAGAGCATATGCTACTACATTCGCCTTACCAGGATGGTAATGCACACTTATATCATAATCCTTAAGGAACTCAAGTCATCTCCTCTGGAGAAGATTCAACTCCTTCTAGGTGAACACATACTGGAGGCTCTGATGGTTGGTGAACACATCTACATGGACACCATACAAGTAGTGTCTCCAGATCTTGAGTTCAAACACCACTGCTGCAAGCTCGAGGTCATGAGTTGGATAGTTCTTCTCATAAGACATTAGTTGTCTAGAGGATAAGCTATCACCTTACCTCGCTGCATCAACACACAACCTAGGCCAACTTTAGATGCATCACAATAGATCACATAACTATCTGAACCCTCTGGTAGAGTCAAGACAAGAGTTGTAGAAAATCTAGTTTTCAATTCTGCAAAGCTTTTCTCACAATCATCTGACCATTGAATTTGACCATCTAGTCAATGGTGAGGCTATGGAAAAAAAATCCTTCCACAAACCTTCTGTAATAACCCGCTAAACCTAAGAAACTTCTGATATCTATAGCAGACGTAGGTCTGGACCAGTGTTTCACTGCTTCAATCTTCTGCGAATCCACTTGGATCCCTTTGTTAGATACACTATGATCAATAAAAGTAATGGATTGCAACCAGAACTCACATTTACTAAACTTAGCGAATAACTGGTGATCCGTGAGAGTCTGCAGAACGACTCTCAAATGACTTGCATGCTCTTCCTCACTCCTAGAGTAAATGAGGATATCATCAATAAGGACGATAATGAACAAGTCCTAGTACTGTTTGAACACTCTGTTCATCAAATCCATGAAACCTGCAGGAGCATTAGTTAGTCCAAACGACATAACTACTAATTCATAATGACCATACCGAGTTGTGAAGGCTATTTTTGGAATCTCACTATCTCTGACTCTAAGCTGATGATAACCTGATCTAAGGTTTATCTTTGAGAAATGACTAGCACCCTGAAGTTGGTCAAACAAGTTATCAATCCTGGGGATGGGATACTTATTCTTGATTGGGACCTTGTTAAACTGTCTATAGTCAATGCACATTCTGAGAGAACCATTTTTCTTATTTATGAACAATACTTGTGCACCCCATGGTGAAATACTAGGTTTGATGAAATCCTTATCTAGAAGGTCTTTCAACTACTCTTTTAATTCCTTAAGCTTTGTCGGAGCCATTTTGTAAGGAGGAATATAAATAGGCTGGGTATCTGGAAGGAGGTCAATTCCAAAGTCGATTTCCCTTTCGGGAGGGAATCTGGGAAGATCTTCCGGAAATACTTATGGAAATTCACAGACTACTGGAACTGACTCAAGAGTTGGGGTTTCAAGGTTAGAATCCTTAACCCTAACTAGATGATAGATATAACCCTTAGATATCATATTTCTAGCCTTAAGGTAAGAAATAAATAGACCCATAAGCGCTAAGCTACTACGCTTCCATTCTAAGATTGGTTCGTCTACAAACTGAAAACGAACAATACTAGTTCTGCAATTGACTGAGGCATAACATGAGCGTAACCAAGTCGTGCCTAGAATGACATCGAAGTCTACCATTTCTAACTCTACTAGATCTACTGATGTGACTTTCTGAGAGACTGTGACAGGGCAATTTTTGTACACTCGTCCATCTATAACTGGGTCAACAACTGGAGTAGAGACTGAGAAGGGTTCTGAGAGATTTTCTAGACTAACACTGAATCGGTCTGCTATGCTGAGTTACAAAAGACTAAGTCATGTCTGTTGTATGAGTGAACCATATGTGAGTCACATCCTTGAGTTGGTAGGATGCTAATCTCACCTATAACTACCAGTTACTGACATCACACCAAATATTTTCTTGACTTCTTCAATGAACTTTTGTGGGTCCTTACCAACTTGTGACCCAGAAAACTTAGGTGGATTCATCTTAATGAAATCATAAACTCTGGGCTGCCACTAATCGATGATTTCTATTAGTAGGAACTCAAACCTGCTGATTGTTCTTGTTGTTCATAGAGCCAAAAACTGAATTGGCATTCTAAAAATCTTTATTTGAATTACCTTATCTGGTATTAGAGGAACTGTGTTAGCATTGCGTGCATTAGAATTCCATGCCTAAGCTCTATGAGAAGGCATGATCTGAAACGTAGAATGTCAAGTTTGAATGGGATAAGATCATACCTTATGCAAGATAAGAGTAACAAGAAAGTGAAGTTTTCCTAAAACACTTCATAGCCTCCCTCTCATTACATGTGGTGCACTTCACACCGATAAAAAGGACTCTACTTAGTGCGGCTTTTTTAGATATCCTAGGACTCTTGAACCGAGTGCTCTGATACCAAGTTTTGTCATGTCCCAAGCTACCCCCGAGACGCGGACACGGAACCAAGGACCACAAGTGATCCCAAGCTAACCCTGCTGGCATGATCATGAGCATACTAAAGATAATAAACTGATGCTGAAGCTAAATCATAATTAAATCTAAAAAGATGGGGCATACCCATATTCTATAACTGAGATATTTGAAAACAATGAGTTTTGTACGAAGGAAATATTAACTCAACATTAAGCTGAATCTAACTATGTATGAAAATAGCCTCTAAAATGGACTAGAAACACTGGGACAAGCCCCTGCTAAATCTAGAAAAACCTAAAACTAAATGACTAAAAACTGAAATGAAACTCATGACTGTTGTCCTCAAAGAATGACGACTCACCATTGAATCTGCTAAACTAGCGATAAAAAATCGATCTACGCGTGATCTGGATGCTGAGAACTTAAACTAACATCACGAGAAGATGTAGCGCACGTATGCGTCAGTACTTGAAAGGTACTAAGCATGTAGGATAGAGTAAAGCTCAAATAAAATATAACTGAACAAGCGCAAGTATAATAATCTGACATGATAAACTGAACTCTAAGCTAACTGGATGGAATGACCAATTTATAACATGCTGAAACTGAATATTGAATATACCGATAAATGATCAATACAGAGAGTCTGAATGATTTGTGGGAGATACTAATAACCGATAATAAAATCACATGAGCTAAATGTGGATTTCGATGTATACGCCCCATTGAGAGGACCCAATATATCTTGCCAAAGGTATAAAGGGATGTTGGCGTGATCACTAAACTGATGGCCCACAGAGAGGACTTACAACCTACTTAGCTAGTAGTTCTGGGATTATTTGGGTATGATGAATTCTAGTCCAACTCGGTATTATGCTACTCCCAGTGAATTCTGTAAATTTACTTTTTATGTCTGAATTTTTGTAAAAACTGGATAGCTCAAAACTGAACATGCAAATTGACAATGCAACAATTAAACTGGTAACTATGCATTTATAACTCAGGCATGTATATTTGAAGTAACTGAAATATCTGACCTAGCATGTGTAATTCAAGAACTAAAGAAATAAAAAGCTAGGGTTCTGAAATTCATGTAATAAACTGAATAATAACACGATAATCTAATTTGCAACATAAAACTAATAAATTCATAAGTTCTATCAACTATCTTGAAACCCTAGGTTTAATCATGACAAGAGAATCAAGAATCTGACTGAAAACTAGGGACCCAATGGGTGAAAGGAACCCACTAATGAAATCCACATACACGGTGATGAAAAACACGAAAAAATACTTAAATTTCGAGGCTGGAATTACTGGAGCTTGTGGTATTCTTAAACTAGGATTCTTGAGCTTTTTCTCCTCTCTTGCTTTTAATTTTTTAGGCTTTGTTTAATGATTTGACTTGGATATGTTTTAATTATGTTTCTAGGCTTAAACTAACTAAAATATGATGATTTAGGGTCAAAATGACGTAACATAGGGTTTAAACAAAGTGGGAAAGGTCAAAAAGACCCCTGGGAAAATTGTTGTCGGGCCAAACGACGACCAGGACTGACAGTCCATTATCTGCCCGATGCCTCATCGTTGGGTCCATCGCCATGGACTTTTCAACAGGCCTTTAATAAAATGGGAATAACTTTTTACTCGGAGGTCGAATTTTAGCAAGGTCGGTGGATATGGAAATCTAATTCAATTATCTATCTGTGGGTAGGTCATGGGACACCTAATTTATTTTTTTCTAAAAGTTATGACCATCTGAAGTTGACCAAACTGCATTTTCCCCTTAATTGTCTGCAAATTTTTCACCTACGCCTTGCTGGTCAATAGTAACTCTTGTCAGAGACTAGGTGAATGGGGGTCTCGGTCGACGGTTATGAACTATGGACCGTCATCTGACCTACGAACTGTCGGTATGTCCGTCGAACAAGACTTGGCCAATTTTTCCCGGCTAAATTTTTGTGAGTTTCTGATCCCTTCGTCGGTTGTGGAGAACAGACCGTCGATGCCACCGTTGGTTGCACCTGCCGATTTTTCTGGACAAAAAACTGATTTTTGGTCTATTTTGACTACAGGGTGCTACAATTTCTTCTTTTATAACAGAACAAATATGTTAAATATATTAGTGATGTTACAAATCCATTGAACTAATTAAGTGGATTGTCCATTGGATATTCATGAATTACTTATATTCATGTATGTATATTTCCAAGGTGATATGATTCTCTATGGATAAACATGTATCTATTAATTTGGTAACCTTTGGGAGTGATATCTCAACACTATAAATAGAGACATCACTCACCATTTGAAGTAGACACTTGAATAAGAAGAAAGTCTTATCTTCCATCTTACTCCTCTTGTCTTCATCTCTTTATATTTATATTGCCATGAGCTTGATTTTATAACACGTTATCAGCACGAGTCTCTAGTCAATTAAGATTGATTTTTAGTTTTTCTTTAACTCATGTTTTGGTTGATCTCGTTATGAGAATCAAGGTATTATATGCATAAAATCAGGTATGTATTTTCTACAATATTTTTATGATTTAGAATAAAAATAGTATTCAGTCACTAACAATTATCAGGAACCGAAGACATATACTACTATTGGTTGAATATGACATGCTATACAAAATTTCTTAAATAGAAGAAGGTATAAAATTTTAATAGCATGAAGTTGAATGTTATTTTGATTGTTTTGAAAGACTCAAAGGGTGAGTCATGTTGTACTTCGATTTATTATACCGTTGGTTAAGGGTAAGACGATGGATTCAAGTTTCATCGCACCAAAAGGGTAAGATATCAGGTTAATGTCCGGATGCACCATAATAAAAATATTTGAGGATAAGACGATAGATTCAAGTTCTATCGCACCAAAAGGGTAAGCCATCAATTTGAGTTTTGATGCACCGTGATTGGGTTCAAGTCCCATAGAATTATGACATAAGACGCCTTATATAGATAAGACGTTGAGTTTAAGTCAATGCACCATAGTGATGATATAATTATGACTAAGGCTTTGATGAAAAGTCTTGAAATTCATCCTATTGAATTGCTCCATTCCTTGAAAAAAAATGTGGTAGCAACATATGATAATTTCAAAATCGCATGTTCACTTGCTCCGTTCTATCATATGAATGTGGTAGCAGTAAATAGTTAGTCTGAAAGATGACAAATGATTAACAATATGAAAAAGAGCATGAAGAGATGGAATTATAATAGTCATTATTGTGGTGATTATTACTATGGGTTTTCCAAATAGTCTTTCAAAATGTGAAGGCAGTTTTCATTATCAAAATGGTATGAAAGGATATTGGACTTGAATGTTGTCGACCCAATAATTTGACAAGTTTATAAATCTTCTATCATGATACAAAAAGATAAACTGATGGTACACTCAATCTTTCAAAGTGATGTTGAGGTGTGTCAAGGAAATATGATGAATTTTAAAGCCAATGAAAATTTATGAAATACAAATAAATAATTAGTTCATTCCTTGAAGAGAATGTGACTTGTGATGAGTATGGTGAATGCTCGACCATTTTATAAGAGAATGGGTCCAGATGTGATAAAATCATTATGGGTTGGATATATGCCACAACTCACCTCTATGGAAGGTTTGAGAAAAAAAATGATACATGTCACTTCTCATCTCTACAGGAGATTTGAGAGAAAATAAATTTTATTTGGCAGAAATGGCTAATTGTATTGTACGTTTTATACGTCACTATGGTATGAACTACCGAAAGGGCAAAAGAAAGAAATAGTTCTTGCCTATAAGGATTGTGGTTATTATTGTGTGAGAATACAAATTTGTCATTGGTTGTGTACCTATGGTACAACAAAAGTAAAGCAAGAAAGACGTCTTGCTCGTAATGATTTTGACCATGACAATAATAATAAAATTTCCTCCTTGAAGGAGATGCTCACCATAGGGATGGTATCATGCAATATGTGATAGTACATAAAATTAATTTCAAGCTCTAACGAGTTGTGCTATTATCAGTGGAATAATATTGGGGTTGTAGTAAGTCTCAAAAGAAACTTTTTTAAGTTATGGATGAATTGAAAATAAATATTGAGACTATAAATCACTACAACCGAAGAGGGTTATAAATGTTTATGTAAAAGATTACCCCACTTTTCCTCTTGTTTGTTCCATACAAACATGTACATGCTGATGAAATCACATGTAAAAGTAAATTATAAGTGTACTAAAATAAAGATCAGTTGGCATGACTTGTTGACCATTCCGATTAACGGTAATGCAAACGTGATTGAGAATTCAGGTGATTTATATGATGAAGAAATAAATATTCTTCAAGAATTCTCTTGTGTAGCTTGTTCTCTTGATAAAATGATCATTGTATCAGCTAAGGTTGGGGATTGTAATCCCCTAAAATTTTTGGAACATATAAACGGGTGAATATGGGCCCATTCACCTGTCATGTGGATCATTTGCAACCATATGATTGATGCATCTATGCGATGGTCACATGTATTTTGTTGTCAACTTACAAATTGGTTTTGTAAGGTTATTTTCTCGAATTGTTAAAATTAAGAGCACAATTCCAAACTATGAAATTATATTGATAATGCTGGTTTATTTAGCAAAAATTGTATGCCTCCAATTATAGCTAAATCATGGTTATGAGAACAAAACTCTCAAATAAAATTTTGTATGAGATAATTTTATTTAACATGTAGCAACACATGTATGCATCAAACCAACAAGGTTTCCCCATTAAAATTGGTTCAGGGTCAGGAACCATATAATTTTAGTCTAAAATATTGAATGTGTGGTTATGATTTTAGTTGCTCCACCACGCACAAAGATGAACTTCCAAATAAGGTTGGAATGAATATTATATTTTCTAACATTAGGGGAAGAGATGATTGACAGCTGAAAATTATGTGTGAGGTTAATTATGAATTATCTAGATCCTCGTTAAATAAATATGTGAACTTAAAGTTTAAGGGATAATTCAGTTGCATAATGTCGCAAATTAGTTGCCAGATGAATGCACTGACCCTATGATATAATTCAGCTGCAAATGCTCCAATGTGAAGTCCTTGAAGGACAGAGTCTATGATATGCCGGAAGCGTAATAGACCAATCGATTCCAAATATAAAATTCCTTGAAAAAAGGAAGGAGCAAATGATCAATATGGTCATGATAATGAGGCAAATGCTATAAAAGAGAACACCGAAATAACACTTCATAAAATCTTGAAAAAGGTTCAGGTACCTGAAATAATGAAAAATGAAGAGATCTTGATAAGTTATGTCTTGTTGGAATCGATATCAAATAACCGTCGCTGGTATCTTTGATATGAGGTAGCTCTCAATGATATAAATTATGACGAGGATCTTGAATTCAAATCTGTCATATAGTGTGGATAGATAAATGGTTGGCCAAGTAAACTGCACAATTCAAGTATATTTTGTTTCACTTAGAAAAGTGACATTTTGGACTGGTAGTCCATCAACCAAGGTATAATGTCAGTGGGATACAAATAAATTATTATGCGATAGTATAACCGTAATAGATCAAATACGATTTGTGCCTTGGGGTATAAAGGTTTGTCGCAAAAATCGTGACATTATTGGAGATGTTTTCTCCTTTGCTGGATGCAATGAGGTTTGTTTTGATCTGGCAACATATGAAAACTTGAATGCATGTAATGAATAATTGTAATGTCTAGCTAGACAATGAAGATTATATGAAAATCCTTGAAACAATCGAGGTGTCTGAAGCATATAAGAGTTTGAAAGAAACATTTTCAATATATAAAGCCTCAAGAATTCTTATATGGATTGAAATAGTCAAGGAACAAAAGGGTACAAAAGAATGACCCTAATTGTCTTTGTATTTTATGAAAATGTCTTGGCAAGACAGAATTTTCTCTTGACTTACAGATTGATAATTTGACATGAAATATTTGTCTAATAGTGCACATAGTTTTGATGCAATGTTATATGGATGAATCACATTCATTGAGTACCCCAATGATTATGAGATCACTAGACATAAATGATGATTTAGTTTGATCTTAAAAGAAGGATGAAGAACTTCTCGGTGATGAAACTCCATATCTTGGGCACTGGTGCATCTTACTAACAATATTTGACCAGATATTTGTTTTGCAGTAAATTTTCTGGCAAAATTCAGTTTCTCCCCGATAAAAGGACATTGAAATGATGTTGAGCACATGATTGAATATCCTCGAAGGACCATACGTATGGGTTTATTTTATTTCGAGGAATCCAAGACAAAAATATTTGGTTACGCAGATGCAGAATATTTATCTAATCCACATAAAGCTCTATCTGAAGCACGCTATGTGTTTTCATGTGGAGGCACAATAATATCCTGGCGATTAATGAAACAAATGTTGCCATGCAGAAATAAAAGTCCTCCATGAAGCAAGTCGAAAGTGCGTCTGGTTGAGATAAATGACACACCATATTCAAGAAATGTGTGATTTTTTTCTTTGAAAAAGAATATACCAACCACAACGTACAAAGATTGGAGACATCATCACCAAGAAATTAAGTGATGTTTTAATCAGGGGGAGTATAATACGCGTTGCACTCTTTTTCCCTTGACCGAGGTTTTTTTCCACTGGGTTTTCCTGGCAAGGTTTTTAATGAGGCAACAAATAGTGCGTATCAAAAGATATGTGTACTCTTTTTCCTTCACTAGAATTTTTTTCTCACAGGGTTTTTCCTAGTAAGGTTTTAACGAGGCACATTATCTATGGACATCCATGGGGGAGTGTTACAAATCCATTGAACTAATTAAGTGGATTGTCCATTGGATATTCATGAATTACTTGTATTCATGTATGTATATTTCCAAGGTGATATGATTCACTATGGATAAACATGTATCTATTAATTTGGTGACCTTTGGGAGTGATATCTCAACACTATAAATAGAGACATCACTCACCATTTGAAGCAGACACTTGAATAAAAAGAAAGTCTTATCTTCCATCTTACTCCTCTTATCTTCATCTCTTTATATTTATATTGACATGAGCTTTATTTTATAACAAGTGAGAATTATGTTCCATTTAATACTTATAACTAAGCACATAAATATTAGAAATTAGAAGAGAAATAAATAGATATTGAAAACTTATACGAGAGAATGTCAAGAGTTTTCTTTAAAATTTAAAATAAGATAAATAATCATAAATGGTTTCAAAAAGTATGGTAAAAAGTTAATCACCAACTAATATTAACCTGTTCATTGTTAAGAGAATAACAAAATTATGAACATTCGACATTTCACTTATTTACAATTACACTAGTCTCTAGTAAAATGGTCCTAATGATTTACTTTAAATACTAAAGGGAAAAGGGTCAAGAATACCAATGTTCTATTGGAAAAGGTTTAAAATTATCCTCCATCCACTTTTCGTTCAAAAATACTCATCCATCCACCTTTTGGTCCAAAAACACCCTCAACTCATATTCAATTTAATTAAATTCATTTACTAATTAGTTATTTTGAAAGATAATGTTTATTCTTTCAACTTCTTAATATTAGGTCATCTCAAAATATTAAAATCTTATTGAGTCTAATTATATTTAAAATTAAACAAAAACTTACGTTATTAAATACTAGGTAAATTGTCTGCGCTTCACGCGGTGGTGAACTACGTCAATAATCTACTTCTGATCATTTAACAATATAAGTGTTTTCGAGATAGTACAACTCTACGCTAAATTGTCAAGAATATTTTATCCAAAGAAGAAATGAAATATCTTTTTAACCTTAAAATCAAAAAGATTTGATTCTAAGTGTTTATAATTTTTTTTTATTAATTCTTCATTTTAATGTTATTGTTCATCGCCAAAGTCTTTAAAAAAAGATAAAAAATTTTAGTGTCTACATTTGTATTTTAAAAAAGTGGTACAAACATTTTATTCATCAATTGCAAGAGTTTTCTCCTATTCAAGGTCTCTACATACATAAATCTAAAAAATATACATCTTATAGAATTAGTTGTGTACTTGATAAATTTATTAAAATTAAAGAGAAAATGCATAAGTACTCCCCCAACTTATGCTCGAAATCTGAGAGACACACTCATACGAGACTAAGGTCCTATTATTTGACTAATATAGATTCATCCTACTTTGACAGGTACTTCATTGATTTCAATCCAAGATTTGAACCCCAAACGTTTAATTAAGGTTGATTACAATACTTACCATCCCACTTGTGACTAATCGATTGAATGTCTCGATAAGATAGAAAATTGAATGAATAAAACTTCAAGGTAGTGTGGAACAATCATAACTTTTGAACACTCAAAATCCCTTCTTGGACATCCCATGAATCATTTAGCTACTGAAAACTCTATAAAGATCAAATTCATTTATTTTACAAGTCTAAGAATTCTAATCTACATGACATCAATAGTGTAATGATTACATCAAACTCTTGATAGATATATCTTTACTTCAACATAATGATCAAAAGCATGAGCATAAACAATAAAGTTTAAAACGTGTATTCAAAAACAAAAATTAATAACATAAGCATAAATTAATGATCGTAAAAAATATACCAGGATCTGTAATAATAAAATGAAACGTGTAAGAAAAATCGAGCCAACTGAATGCACATTTTTCCCTTAAAGAAATTATTATATTCTAATACCGGAGGTTTAAAGGAATAGATCCTCTTAGGACATAACGATTTTATTCACCGGTGTGTTGATACAAAAATAATAGTGTCAGTGAGCCAATCAACAGGAGCACACTACATGAATATTTTATTGTGAAGAAGAAGAAGAGGAAGAGGAAGAAAAGTAGGAGGAATTAGGAGAAGAAAAAGAAGAAGATGATGAAGATGAAGATGTAGTAGTTCAAAATTTTTGTTGTTTTAAAAGGAGAGGAAATCCCTCTATTTACAGACAACAGAGAGTTATTGTAAGTAAATGTTTATTGTGCCTTATCAGAAAGGTCACAACTCTTTGGAGAAGTCACAATCTTTCACAAAAGTCACAAATTTTCATAAAAATCGCAACTCTTCATAAAATTCGCAAGTCTTCATTAAAGTTGCAACTCTTCATAAAAGTCGCAACTCTTCGTAAGAATCACAATTTTTCTTAAAGTCACAATTTTTCATGAAAGGGAAGACTAATTTTGGAAATAAATAAGTTAAAAGAAAATCTTGGTTTGTGATGGCGCCACATAGACGGTCCTAGGTTCTCTTTTATATAAATATATGATTTTAGAAAAAAAGAGAGTAAAAAATGATAAAATTTGACCCAAAAAAAACCCTATTATCTCTTATTTACCGCTCTCACTTCCCAAAATAATAATAATAATAATAATAATAATAGTAGTAGTAATAATAATAATAATAATAATAATAATGACAATAATAATAATAATACAAAAACTCCATTTTCCCTATTTACATTCAGTGATCCAAAATAAGGACACCCATCACAAAATTTTGAAAAAAAAAATCTTTTTTGTTTCTTATTTACGGTTACTAATCATATCTAAAATCTTAAGATTAGCTACATATATAATTAGTCAAATTTTATCTTGTTCCTTTATTCCCTGTTACTAAAAATATTGACAACATAACGAATTTATTTTTTTGTATTTTACATATAGTTAGACTAAAGTAATTTGAATACATTGTGATGAACTAATATAACAAATTTGATGAAATAAAATATTTATCATTAAAACAAATAAAAGAATTAGCTAAGTAGTAAAAACAATCAATTGAATTTGGGGTAGGTGTTTTTGGACCAAAAGGTGGATGGAAGAGTATTTTTAAACGAAAAGTAAAAGTGGAGGATATTTTTAGACCAAAAGGTGAATGAAGGGTATTTTTGAACCTTTTTTAATCGGTCAGAGGTATACATTTGAAAGAAAACTCATTGACCTACGATTTGCATAGTCATGGATCAGCTAATTCATTACGTACTAAAAGATATGGAAGTATACATTTTTTGTCGTCTAGAGAGGCACACATTGATCACATGTAATATTTTGACAAAACTTTTTGTGGGTGTTTGTGATGATTTAATAAATTATGTATGTTAGTCGAATGGATAATTATAGGTATTAATAAGTTCAAGAAAGGTATGGACCGTGAAATAGAGTTTTTTTTATACCAGAATTAACACCTAAAGCGAAAAGTATGAACGTTCTAAATTGATCTTATTTAAAATTACACTTGTCTCTAGTAAAATGGTCATAATAATTAACTTTAAACATGAAATGATACAAAATTGGTGGCATTCAAAATAAAACTCACTGACCTACAATTTTCATGTATCATGGATATGGTAGCATACATTGTTTGCCTTCTAGAGAGGCACACATTGATTGCATGTAGTTTTTTGACCAAAATATTTTGTGTATGTTTGTGATGATTTAACAAATAATATGTGTTAGCGCGAATGGATAATTATAGGTATTAAAAAGTTCAAATAAGGTATGGACCATGAAAAAGAGTTTTTCTATACCCGAAATTAAAAACTAAAGCCAAAATTATGAACGTCCGAAATTTTACTTATTTACAATTATACTTGTCCCTAGTAAAATGGTCATAATGATTCACTTTAAATATTAAATGATAAAAAATTGGTGGCATTCGAAATAAAGTTCCTTGACCTAAAGTTTTTATAAGTCATGACTCACCTAATTGATTATGTACTAAAAGAAATGGTAGTATACATTGTTTGCCTTCTAGAGAGACACACATTGATCACATGTAACTTTTCGACAAAACTTTTTGTGGGTGATTGTGATGATTTAATAAATTATGTGTGTTAGTTCGAATGGATAATTATACGTATTAATAAGTTCAAGTAAGGTATGGACCGTGAAATAGAATTTTTCTATACCCGAATTAACACCTAAAACCAAAATTATGAACATTCCAGATTTCCTTATTTAAAATTACACTTGTATATAGTATAATTGTCATAATAATTTACTTTAAAGATTAAATGATACAAAATTGGTGGCATTTGAAAGAAAACTTCTTGACCTAAAATTTTTATATATCATGGCTCACCTAATTTATTACGTACTAAAAAATATGGTAGCATTGTTCCTTCTAGCGAGGCACACATTGTTTGCATATAGTTTTTTGACCAAAATATTTTGTGGGTGTTTGTGATGATTTAATAAATAATGTGTGTTAGTTTGTATGAATAATTATAGGTATTGATAATTTCAAATGAGTTATAGATCGTGAAATAGAGTTTTTCTATACTCGAAATTAACACCTAAAGCAAAAATTATGAACGTTCAAAATTTCACTTATTTAGAATTACACTTGTCTCTAGTAAAATGGTCATATGGTTTATTTTAAATGTTAAATGATAAAAAAAATTGGTGAAATTCGAAGAAAACTCACTAACCTAAAATATTCATATGTCATGGATATGGTAGTATAAATTGTTTGCCTTCTACAAAGGCACACATTCATTGCAAGTAGTTTTTTTTTACCAAAATATTTTATATATGTTTGTGATGATTTAATAAATTATGTATGTTAGTTCGAATGGATATATTATAGGTATTAATAAGTTCAATGAGGTATGGACCGTGAAATAGAGTTTTCCTATAACCGATATTATCATATAAATGCAAAATTATGAATGTTTGAAATTTGACTTATTTACAATTACACCGCTCTCTAGTAAAATCGTCATAATGATTAACTTTAAACATTAAATGATACAAAATTGGTGAAATTTGAAAGAAAACTCATTGAACTACAAATTTCATATCATGGCTCACCTAATTTATTACGTACTAAAATAGTAGTATACATTGTTTGTCTTCTAAAGAGGCACAAATTGATTGCATGTAGTTTTTGGACCAAAATTTTTTATGAGTGTTTGTAATGATTTAATAAATTATATATGTTAGTTCAAATGGATAATTCTAGGTATTCATAATTTCAAATGAGGTATGGACCGTGAAATGAAATTTTTCTATACCCGAAATCTACATCTAAAAACAAAATTATGATCGTTCAAAATTTCACTTCTTTACATTTACACTAGTCTCTAGTAAAATGATCATAATAATTTACTTTAAACACGAAATGATACAAAATTTGTGGAATTTTAAAAAAAACTCCTTGACCTACAATTTTCATATGTACGACTCACCTAATCCATTACATACTGAAAAATAGTAGTGCAAACTGTTTTCCTTCTAGAGAGACAGAAATTGATTGCATGTAGTTTTTTGACCAAATTTTTATGGTTGTTTGTGATGATTTAATAAATAATATGTGTTAGTTCAAATGAATAATTATAGGTATTAATAAGTTCTAATTAGTTATGAAACATGAAATAGAGTTTTTCTATACCCGAAATTAACATATAAAGCTAAAATTAAGAATGTTCAAAATTTCACTTATTTAAAATATACTAGTCTCTAGTAAAATGGTACTTTAAACATAAATGATACAAAATTGGTAGCATTTGAAAGAAAGCTCCTTGACCTACAATTTGTATACGTCATGGCTCACCTAATTCATTACGTAGTGAAAATTATGGTAGTATAAATTGTTTGCCTTCTACAGAGGCACACATTCATTACATGTATCTTTTGGACCAAAATTTTTTGTGAGTGCTTATGATGATTTGATAAATTATGTTGTAACGGCCCATTTGGTCGTTTTAAGTTCTAAAACTTTTTACTTCATAAAATACTTACGATAGATTCTGAATAGGTATTTGAACTATTCGTAACTACAATTATAAAATTAATAGGATAGTTTTAATAATTTATATAGCTTATGGTTAAAGAAAATAACATTAAAATTAATAGTTACTAATCTAGCTTAAGGACCATTGAGTCTAGTTTTGTCATTCTTATGTTTTGTCTATAATAGTTACTAATCTAGTAATTCAACAATATTGTTCGAGAATGTGTATTCTTGGGTGTATAACTCAATGGTGGTTCCTTGATCATTAAAATCTTTGCATCAAATGAGTTAGTTCTCCTATATGATTATTTGATGTTTAAGGATCATATTTTCATAGCTTAAACTCGAGGAAATATTTTTGTTGTGAGGATATAATCTTGATAAGATCTATGATGGCTTATGCATTATGAATGTGTGGTGGTTGGTTCATGTTCACTCCTAGTTTTAGCCAATATTGATCATGATTGTATCATGGTTATGTTATGAGATATTTGCATTCAGGGTTGTGTTAAGGTCTAGTTGGAGAATCAGTCAATTGAAGAGTCTACTTGTGAATAATTTTGTTGTTATTTGAGCTTACATACAACAATAGTTATCATTAGCGTATTGAGATAACCATATTTGAGGCATTGTATGGGAGGAAGTGAAGATCTCCACTTGGTTGGTTTGATACTTTTGAGATGAAACATTGGGTACAAATATTTTGGAATAATCGTTGAGACAAGTATCCTTTTCTTACCCTCATCTTCTTTTGATCATCCGAGGACGAACGTTGGGTAATTGATATCTATTGTAACAACCTATTTGGTCGTTTTGAGTTCTAAAACTTTTTACTTCATAAAATACTTTCGATAGATTCTAAATCGGTATTTGAACTATTCGCAACTACAATTACAAAAAAAAATAGGGTGATTTTAATAATTTATATAGTTGATGGTTAAAGAAAATAATATTAAAATTAATAGTGAAACACTTTTACTATTTATAATTAATTAAGAATAAAAGTAGGTAATAAAGGTCAAATTAGATTTAAGGGAGGTTATTATTATTTCTATCTCAAACAAATCATGTGCGACGGAACTATTATACGAGAAAACTCAACATTGAAGTTAGCAGAATCTAATAAAAACTTTTCAAGGTAAAGCTTAATCAAGCTTCAATATTGCTTTTCACGTATAAATGGTTGGGGGAGGGGATTAATATTATTTTAATATACTGGTTAGAATTATGATTATTATAATGTTATTGATTAGAAAAAGGAAGAGATGAACTGTAATTACTCTCTGCATCCATGTGATTATTTATTTGAAAGTTTAGGTCAAACTAGTAAGAAAGTTAATATTACATTATTTTGTGGGATTAAATACTATTTAAAGTGCTTTGTGATTAGAAGATTGTGACCAATCATTAATGACCAACAACAAAGATGTTGGCTTAAATTGTTAATCACATTTGATTTCTAAAAAATTATAATTTGAATATAGGTTTAGTAAATGCTAGCGTGCCACTAATTTCAGTAACTTAGTGGCTTGCATATTATTATTTTTTTATTATTATTTTATTATCATACACTAAAATAATGTTTAGTGTATTGAGATTGGCACTTAAATTTTAGGTGTATCAAATTGTTTAAATTCCTTTAAAGATATAATAATTGAAGAAATTAAGACTTATCCTTAGGTTTCAACTTTAGAAATTTTATAATAGAAGTAGGTGAGTTTTTGGGCTTAGGCTATATATAGAATAATATGAGTGTTTATAGACTCGCTAACTTACAAACTATGCATATATACTTGATAGATTGGAAATGATCGGATGCATTGAGGTAATTAAAAAGTAGCTTGCTTGACTTTGTATCTTTGGTGAAGGTAGGTTATGGTTTATTTTGTTTGATGGATAAACCTAATTGCAATTGATATGCATTGAATGATACTGTAAAGTTCTCTATGTTCTTGATTGTGTGATTGTGTATCTTGAATGTATGATTTGTGATTGGTCTAAAATCTTGAGACCGTGAAATTTATGACTTGAACCCTCTCTATCAATGTGATGCCTTAAATAAAAAAGTTTTATTAAATATAGTTAATGAATTCAAAGTAGTGATAACAATTAATAAATTAATGATATGATATTATTCGGTCAGAGTGTCACGTTTCAACATGGCATTTTTGGATCGGAGTGTCACGTTTCGACACGGTATTTTTGAATTGGAGTGTCATGTTTAGACATGGTATTATTGGATCGAAGTGTCACGTTCTGACACAGTATAATTGGATCGAAGTGTCACGTTCCGACACGGTAACATTAAAAGAAAAAGTTATTGAATTAACTTAACATACTCAATCTCAAAGAAACCATTTCCCAATGAGCATGGTGTGGAGGCATGAGTCCCCATATGTATACTGACTTCAATTGTCACTTGTTCACGTTTTTTGTTGCTTGCTACCAGTTAAGTGTAATAGCTGATTTTATACTATTATTCATTATATATTGAATTCTATTTTGGGTTGGCCGGTGATACCTACTCAGTACATATTGCACCGTACTGAGCCCTACTTGTGTTTTCCTTTGTTTACTTTTCAGGAGTGAAATGAGTGTACCAGCGACTTCGACTAGACTTCAGCTCTAGCCAGTCTCAACAATATCAGGTTCCGGATTGAGCTACTCATTCAAGCTCTTGTTGGATTCCCTCGGTCATGACATGATGTCCTTAGTTTTTGGACATAAACTATTTTATTTAATTATTTTGGTGTCTTTAATACTCTTAGACTTAGTATTTAAAAATTAGATGTCTTTAATATGATGACTCTCAGGTTTTTGAAATGACATAGTAGATTATAATGAATTTGTGTTTATTATATTAATAAGGTTTAAGCTTGCGCATTATGGTTAGAAATTTGTAGGGTGAATGATTAATATATTTGAGTTGAATTCATTGGTTCTCTTACCTAGAAGGTTAAGTGTGAGTGTCACTCACGACTCGATTTGGGTCGTGACATATAGGTGTTCATTTGAACGGATAATTCTAGGTATTAACTAAATCAAATAAGGTATGGACCGTGAAATAGAATTTTTCTATACATGAAATCTAAATCTAAACCAAAATTATGAACGTTCAAAAGTTCACTTGTTTACAATTACTCTAGTCTCTAGTAAAATGATCATAACGATTAACTTTAAACATTAAATGATACAAATTTGGTAGCATTTGAAAGAAAACTCAATGACCAACAATTTTTAATTGTCATGGCTCACCTAATTAATTACTTACTGAAAGATATGGTAGTATACATTGTTTGCTTTCTGGAGAGGCACACATTGATTGGATTTAGTTTTTTGACCAAAAGTTATTGTGGATGTTTGTGATGATTTAATAAATTATGTGTGTTAGTTCGAATGGATAATTTCAGGTATTTATAAGTTAAAATGAGGTATGAATTGTGAAATAGAGTTTTTCTGTACCCGAAATTGACATCTAAAGCCAAAATTATGAATGTTCAAAATTTCACTTATTTACAATTACACTAGTCTATAGTAAAATAGTCGTAACAATATACTTTAAACATTAATGATACAAAATTGGTGGAATTCGAAAGAATATTTATTGATCTATAATTTTTATATGTCATGGCTCACCTAGTTAATTACATACTAAAAGATATGGTAGTATACATTGTTTGCCTTCTAGAGAGGCGCATATTAATTGTATGTAGATTTTTGACAAAAAAAATTTGGTTGGTTGTGATGATTTTATAAATTATGAGTTTTAGTCTGTATAGATAATTGTAGGTTTTAATAAGTTCAAATGAGGTATGGACCGTGAAAATTTTTTTATGTACCTGAAAATAACATCTAAAGATCGAAATTTCACTTATTTACAATTACACTAGTCTCTAGTAATATGGTCATAATGATTTAGTTTAAACATTAAATGATAAAAAAATTGGTGACATTTCAAAGAGAACTCATTGACGTACAATTTTAATATTTAATGGCTCACATAATTCATTATGTACTAAAAGATATTGTATTTATACATTGTTTGTCTTCTAAAGAGGCACACATTGATTGCATATAGTTTTTTGACAAAACATTATTATGGATGTTTGTGATGAATTAATAAATTATGTGTGTTAGTTCAAATAGATAATTATAGGTACTTATAAATTCAAATGAGGTATGAACCGTGAGATAGAGTTTCTATATATCCGAAATTAACATCAAAAGTAAAAATTATGAATGCTCGAAATTTAATTTATTTAAAATTATACTACTCTCTAGTAAAATGGTCATAATGATTTTCTTTAAACATTAAATAATACAAAATTGTTGGCATTTTAAAGAAAACTCATTGACCTACAATTTTCATATTTCATGGCTAACCTAAATCATTACCTACTAAAATATATTGGTGTGTACATTGTTTGTCTTTGAGAGAGGCACACATTGATCGCATATAGTTTTTTGATCAAATTTTTTTGAGTGTTTGTGATGATTTAAATTATATGTGTTAGTTCGAATTGATACTAAAGCTAATATTTTGAACGTTCAAAATTTTAGTTTTTTACAATTATACTTGTCTCTAGTAAAATTTTCATAATTATTTACTTAAAAAATTCAATGACACAAAATTAAAGGCATTTAAAATAACTCATTGAATTAAAATTTTCATATGTCATGACTCACCTAATTCATTACATACTAAAAGATATGGTAGTATACATGGTTTTCCTTCTAGTGAGACACACATTGATTATATGTAGTTTGTTTACCAAAATTTTTTGTGGGTGTTTGTGATGATTTAATAAATTATGTGTGTTAGTTCAAATAGAAACTATAGGTATTAAGAAGTTCAAATAAAGTACTGACAGTGAAATAGAGTTTTTCTATTTCAAAAATTAACATCTAAAGCTAAAATTATGAACGTTCGAAATTTCACTTATTTATAATTATTCTAGTCTCTAATAAAATAGTAGTAGTAGTGTTGTTATTGTTGTTGTTGTTGTTGTTGTTGTTGTTGTTGTTGTTGTTATTATTATTATTATTATTATTATTACTATGAATATTCTTATTATTATTATTATTAATAATATTGTTATTATTATTATTATTGTTGTTGTTGTTGTTGTTGTTATTATTATTATTATTATTGTTATTATTATTTTTATTATTATTATTATTGTTGTTGTCATTATTATTATTATTATAATTATTATTATTAATATTTTTACTATTACTATTATTATTAATATTATTAATAATAATATTTTTATTAATAATACTAATAATAATAATAATAATAATAATATTAATATTATTAATATTATTATTATTATAATTATTATTGTTATTATTATTATTATTATTATTATTATAATTACTATTACTGTGAATATTATTATTATTATTATTGTTGTTGTTGTTGTTGTTGTTGTTGTTGTTGTTGTTGTTATTATTGTTGTTGTTGTTATTGTTATTATTATAATTATTATTATTATTATTGTTATTATTATATTTATTATTATAATTATTATTATTCTTTTATTATTATTATTAGTATTGGTATTAGTATTATTATTATTATAGTATTACTATTATTATTATTATTATTCTATTATTATTATTATTAGTATTATTATAATTATTATAATTATAATTATTATTATTAATAATATCATTGTTATTATTATTATTATTATTATTATTGATGTTGTTGTTGTTGTTGTTGTTGTTGTTGTAATTTTTATTATTTTTATTAATATTATAATTATTATTATTATTATTATTATTATTATTATTATTATTATTATTATTATTATTACTACTATTACTATGAATATTATTATTATCATTATTGTTGTTGTTTTTACTTTTATTTTTATCATTATTATTATTATTGTTATTTTTTTATTACTATTATTATTATGAGTATTATTATTATTATTATTATTATTATTAAAATAATAATAATAATTATTATTATTACTATTATTATTATTACTATTATATATATATACATTTCTTCTTTTCACTTATATTATTATCATTATTAATATTATTATTCATCATTATTTTATTTTATTGTTATTTATACATCGAACAAACTAAAAATAAAATAAAATTCCCCAGATTCAATTTAAAAATCATTTTTATTGTTATTATTATTTTATCACGCATATTATATAAAAAATAAGGATTCAAGAACTTATCATCGTCGCGTTTGTCTCTCGCCAAACTATTTACATGATTCTGCCTTATACCTGTTTTAAGTCAATGAAATGTATTGTTAATTTTCCTACATGGTGGTTGGTTCGTGACTTTGAGTATCTTGTAAAGATTGACTTCTGGATCCGCCCCGCTTGGAAGATTCATCTCATTGATAATTGTGCGAATATCTTGTAGATGTTTTAAAAACAGTCCTTATCTTTCCTTGAAACACTTTTCATGGACATTCTAACTCATTACCATTTTGTGCATGTTGTGTGGTTCATTCGTTCCCAAGAAACTCTTTTGCTTTATCTATTTTCACACGGTATCGATTTATGATATTTATTTTCTCGATAGGTTCACAGCCCTAGCCAATATGGTGCATGTCCCCAACATTCAACTGGAAATACCGTAGTCAATTTTGCGGATTTAATTTTATTTTCTCACTTGACACGAGTTGATGCTGAGAAAGAAAAGTAAAAACTCAAAGAAACACAAGCACAAATGACACTAATGAAAGGGTTATGAAGGAAAATTTGTGTCTTTATAAGTAGTAGATAAATAAGAAAATGTTTAAATGGGTGAAAATAATCTTATCTTAAAGTACGTGACAATTTTGAAACATGACATGCAATTGGACCGAACGTTTGATCTTCTTCGAGTTGTCTGAATCTTAGGAAACAATGTTGCACCTTTCAGTCTAACCTTGACTTTAATCATGATTGCGCTCATGTCAAGACAAAATGTCATCATTCGATTAGTAGCGCCTTTCGTGATTTTTCACCAATAAGACATTCTAATCTTTGTCACTCGACTAACCATCGTCATATAGTGCTCGTAAGGGTTTTCACTCACAACACTCTCTTCTTCATTTTCTCCCATAGTTCGCCTACATAATATCTCAACCTTTAGAGAACTGAAGAACATGATTATCTTTTTATTCAGTGATTAGACCGAACCCTAATGAAGGGCTGCCTACGTATCCTTTTAGGAATTAGGTCAAACATAGTTCAATGAACTTTTCGTGTGTTTTTTTCGTATTATTTTTTTATTTTTTTTATTTTTTAATTTTTTTTTTAAAAAAACACTAGACTAGTGGTGTTTGAGATAAAAGAGGATACATTTTTATCTTCTCATCATAAAAATGACAAGGAGTGCTAAATGTAGTATCTCTTGATCAAATCTGCAGTGACATTCGTGTTAATTTCCTTTTCCTCCTTATACGCCAATTGGAAAGCTCCTTTGGATAACACTTGATTAATAACATAAGGGCCTTGCCAATTTGGAGCAAACTTTCCCTTGGCCTCGTCTTAGTGGGGAAGGATATTTTTCACAACAAGTTGACCCACTTCAAAATTTCTTGGGCGTACTTTCTTATTATATGCCCGAGCCATCCTCTGCTGATATAATTGACCAAAACAAATTAATGTCAATCATTGTTCTTCTATCAGTGCTAATTGTTCTAACCTCGATTTAACTCATTCTATATCCTCAATTTCTGCTTCAACAATGGTTCAAAATGAAGGTATTTCAACTTCTGCGGGTATGACAGCCTCAGTTTCGTAAACTAATAAGTAAGGAGTTGCACCGACTGACGTACGAACAGTCATGCGATATCCCATGAGAGAGAAGGGTAATTTCTCATGCCACTGTCTAGATCCTTGCACCATTTTCCTAAGAATTTTCTTGATGTTCTTATTCGCAGCTTCAACAGCCCCATTTGCTTTGGGACAATAAGGGGTTGAATGACGATGAACAATTTTAAATTGCTCACAAACTTTCTTCATCAAGTGGCGTTGAGATTCATTGCATTGTCTATAATAATGATTTTTGGTATGCCAAAACGACATATGATGTTGGAATGAACGAAGTCCACCATCGCTTTCTTGGTAATTGATTTGAACGTGACAGTTTCTACCCATTTGGTAAAGTAATCGATGGCAACTAAAATAAACCAATGACTGTTAGATGCTTTTGGCTCTATTGGCCCAATAACGTCTATTCCCCATGTAACCAAAGACCATGGAATAGACATAGGATGCAACTCTAAAGGGGGTGAGTGAATCAATTCGCTATGAATTTGGCACTGATGGCACTTGCGAACAAATTGGAAGCAATCTCGCTCCATGGTCAACCAATAGTATCCAGCCCGAATAATCCTTTTTGCTAGGACGTAACCATTCATGTGTGGGCCACATACCCCTGAGTGTACCTCATTCATAATGGTTTCTGCCTCTTGGTTATTCACACATCGTAATAAATTCAAATCTAGAGTCCTTTTATATAAGATATCTCCACTTAAGAGGAACCCATTGGCGAGTCGCCTAATAGTTCTTTTTTTATCTCTATCAGCATGCAGTGAATATTCTCTAGCTTTTGTAAATTGTTTTATGTCGTGATACCAAGGCTCACCATCTGCCTCTACCACTATTATATTGCAATAACCATGTTGATCCCTAACTTGGACTTCCAATGGGTCAATGTAGGTATTACTTGGGTATGGAAGCATCGATGCTAGGGTATCCAAAGCATCAGCCAACTCATTGTGAAACCTGGGAATATATCTAATTCAATGGACTTGAACTTTTTGATGAGATATTCTAAACATTGTTTGTACGGTATGAGCTTAATGTCTCGAGTTTCGCATTTGCCTCGAGCTTGTCGAATGAGCAAGTCGGAATCCCCCAATACTAAGAGCTCATGTACATCCAGATTTATTGCCATATTCAAACCCATGATGCAAGCTTCGTATTCTGTTGTGTTGTTGGTAGAAAAGAATCAAAGTCGTGATGTGGCAGGATAATGACAACCGTTTGGTGAGATAAGAACTGCCCTAATTCCCACTCTGTTTTTATTGACAGCCCCATCAAAATACAATTTCCATACGGGGTCATTTATCAGGAATTTCTTCCTCGATAGATTTGATCTCTTCATCAGGGAAGTATGTATTCAAGGGTTCGTATTCATCATCAATCGTATTCTATGCTAGATGATCGTCCAACGCTCGTGTTTTCATGACGGTGCGAGTAACATATACAAAATCAAATTCGGTAAGCAAAATCTGCCATTTTGCCAACCTACCCGTCCGCGTGGCTTTTTGAAAAATATATTTTAGAGGATCCATTCGAGATATGAGGTAAGTGGTGTAGGACAAAAAATAGTGCTTCAATTTTTGGGCGACCCAAGTTAAAGTACAACATATTTTTTCTAATAGAGTGTACTCTGCCTCATAGGATGTGAACTTTTTGCTCAAGTAATAGATGGCTTATTCCTTTTTCCCCGTGATGTCATGTTGTCCTAGAATGCAACCAAAGGAATTATCCGTCACCAAGAGGTATAAAAACAAAGGCCTACCAAGCTCTGGGGGGGACCAGTACCGGAGGATTTGCTAAATATTCCTTGATTTTGTCAAAAGCCTTTTGACGCTCACTTTTCCATTTAATAGAAGCATCCTTTTTCAATAACTTGAATATCGGCTCGCATGTAGTAGTGAGTTGAGTGATGAATCGGCTGATATAGTTTAACCTTCCCAGAAAACTCATGATTCAGCTCTGGTTGTTGGAGGTGGCAATTCTTGAATGGACTTTATCTTGGAGGGGTCTAATTCAATGCCTCATCGACTAACTATAAAACCTAAAAGCTTTCCAGATGGAAATCCAAATGCACATTAAGCTGGATTAATCTTGAGATTGTACTTTCTCAACCTTTCGAAAAATATTCTTCGATCACGCACATGGTCAATTTGCGTTCTGGACTTGATGATTACATCATCGACATACACCTCAACTTCTTTATGCATCATGTCATGGAATATGGTAGTCATAGCTCTCATGTAGGTTGACCCTGCATTTTTTAGACCAAATGGCATGACCCTATAACAATATGTACCCCACGGGGTAGTGAAAGCGGTTTTTTCTGCTTCTTTTTCATCCATGAGAATTTGGTGATATCCGGCGTAGCAGTCCATGAAAGATTGAATCTCGTGTTTAGCACAATTGTCAACCAAGATATGAATGTTGGGTAGTGGAAAATATTCTTTTGGACTTGATTTGTTTAAATCTCGATAATCAACACAAACTCTGATCTTTCCATCCTTTTTTGGTACTGGCACAACACTAGCCAACCAAGTAGTGTATTGGATGACCCTGATCACTTTTGCACTCAGTTGCTTCATGATTTCCTCTTTGATTTTATCGCTCATATCTGTCTTAAATTTTCTCTGCTTTGCTGGACAGGTGGAAAATCAGGATGTATGGGAAGTTTGTGAACTACCAAATCAGCACTTAACCCCGGCATGTCATCGTATGACCAAGCGAAGACATCTTTGTATTCAATTAAAACTTGAATTATGTCGTCTCGAATATTTCGATCGACATGAATACTTATCTTTATTTCTTTCACTTCTTCGAAATTTCCCAAATTAAACACCTCTTTTTCACTTAAATTAGGTTTAGGCTTATTTTCAAATTGATGCAAACCCCTTTTTATTTCTTCATCATCTTCATCTTCATCATATTCCTTAGACTTAGGATTCATTATTATGAGATGAGATAATTTTGTAGGATATAATTGTAAACTCCGCATGCATGTCATATTATTAAAGTTAACGTAACTGAAATGAAAATAAGATGGCAAATCTTAGAAAGAATAGGAAAAAAGAAGATGACTAGAACTTCATTGCATTGAATGGGAAAGGATAGAAGGGTTAACAATAAAGCGAAACAACTAGAATGTTTGAATTACAACCCTGAGAATAATCCAAGAAAATAAAATAAAAAACAAGAAAACAAAACTACCATGACTCCTTTTTGTAGGGAGAGGAGTGACTTTTCAGTTATTGAGTTGGACATTCGGGCCGATAAACTGCACATCCATATGACTAGTGCCCTCACCCCTCTGAATCATGTTTACCTCATAAAACATTTCCTTGATACCTTGACACATTTCATCCACATCATTTTGGATTGGTAAGTCTGGACACGGTTCACCTCGAGATTTAATGAAAGATTAAGCAATATGGGGGATCGTCTTCGACAGATTCCAAGCATTTCTTTAACGATCTTTTGCCCATTTTCTATCAAATCTAGTTGGATTGAAACCCAAACCGAATGTATCTTGATTACCCATTGGACTGATAGGATTCACAATTCCTTGCAACGACAAACCTAACCCCTTTTCGGGTTCATAGCCATTTTGTACCATTTGAGCCACCACCATGACTAAAGTAGAGGACAGACGAGGTTGGAGGATAGGATTTCCTTCTAAGAACTGAATAACCGTTATTATCTCGAAAGCCTTATAGTTGAGGGATTCACAACCTCTTTTAGCCTCAATGCATGGTATTGAAGGATCTCGGGTGATTGGGAGATCATCTTCACCATGGACAATGATTTCTTGTTTGTCATGTTCAAACTTGACCACTTGGTGTAGAGTAGATGGCACAGCTCTAGCCATGTGGATCCATGGCCTACCCAAAAGCAGATTGTAAGACGTGTCCATGTCAATAACTTGGAAAGTGATTCCAAACTCCGCTGGTCCAATTGTAGCAATTAAGTATATTTCACCAAGAGTATCCCATTTTGCACCATCAAATGCCCGTACACAAACATTGTTAGTACGAATCCTATCAGTGTTGATTTTCAAGCTTTGTAGAGTGGAAAGAGGGCATATGTCTACACCTGATCCTTCATCGACCATGACTCTCTTCACATAGTGTTCTTCACATTTCACGGTTAAATGTAGAGCCCTATTATGTCCAGATCCTTCCAAGGGTAATTCATCATCAGTGAAAGTGATTCTATTTACCTCAAAAATTCTATTGACCATCTTTTCCAAGTGACCTACTGTAATATTTTCTATTATATGTGCCTCATTAAAAATTCTGGTCAACACTTCACGATGTTCTTTAGAATGTATGAATAATGACAATAAAGAGATTTGAGCAGGCGTTTTCCTCAACTGATCTATAACAGAATAATCTTGAGCTTTCATCTTTTTCAGAAACTCTTCAGCATCTTCCTCAGTGACTGGTTTTTTCATCGGCAACTGATTTTCTTTTATTTGTTTGTCCCTCTTTAATTCTTCCGGAGCATAACATCTTCAGGAACGACTTAAGCCTCTTGTTTCATTATTTCTTCGACAATCTCCTTTCCCTTGTGAGTAACAACGACTTTGTTCTAGTTCTACGGAACAACCTTGGTGTTTGTGATCGGAAGTTGTGTTGCAATTTGTATCACAACTGGCTCTTTCACACTTTCTTGATTTTGATCAAACGTTAAAAATTTACCAGGAATGTAGCATTTTGGTCCATTCAACGGTACGTCTCCTATTTTTATATATTCAGGGACATACAACACTAGCTTCCTCGAGTTTCTAAAATTTGAACGTGCACCTTTAACAATTATCGGTGCCCTTTGTATGGGTTCTAAAACCATACTAGACTCTTCTTTTGAAACCTTGCTTTCCACTTTTGTTCTACTTGTTTGCTCATAATCTTCAAAAATGTCAACCATCCCCACAACATGCTCATTATTATGAGCAGGGAGTGGGTTATTGGTGACATTCGGTGCTTCCTCATTGCGTACCTCGATTACCTTATCCTCGATTAACTTCTCAATAACTCTTTTTAGGGTCCAACAATTCTCTGTTCTATGACCTGGAGCGTTGGCGTGATACTCGCATATAACAGTTGGATCAAAATCTCTTGCATTTGGATTGACAACGTATGGATTGATAGGTTCAACCAGTCTCAATTGTATTAATTTCCGTAACAAACTCGTATACGATTCCCCAATTGGGGTAAAATTTCCTTTTCGACCTTGTTCTCTCGTATAGTTTGTCCGGGGACGTGGATTGTATGGCGCCTGGAAATTTTGTTGTTGGGGGTGAGAAACTTGTGGGGCAAGCCCCCGCCATTGTTGGCGCGAAGGAGGCCGGTCATATGCCTGAGTATTGAGAACTGCATATTGGGACTGGTAATAATGCTGAGGAGAATTATATTGTTCTTGTTGGACTTGACCATAAGAATTGTTCATGCCCATTTGAACACCTCTTGATCCAGATGCCGTCATGGACCCTTCCTCCTTTTTTTGATTGGTAAAATTACCTGATCCACTTTGTATTGCTTTTGTGGTAGATCTAATGGCTGCTTGACTCACAATCTCACCCAACTTTATGCCATTCTCTACCATTTCTCCGATCTTAATCGCTTCGGCGAAAGGCTTTCCTATTGCGGCGAGAAGATAATGAAATTAGTCAGGTTCTTGAGCCGGGAGA